>NC_134855.1:26478471-27078471 GCF_049852395.1 Peromyscus maniculatus bairdii | reverse complement strand
TGCTTCTATATAAACAGTTTCACTAACTTACAATGAGATATGACTTACTTGGCAGCATAAAATTCACTGCTACATTCTGTACCCAATTTAGAAATGTAACATTTAACTGATACCCAAGCTTGTTGTCCCTCTCTGCTCATTTATTTGGACTTTTTTCATGCTATGTAAAATAATTTTTATATATTTTATTTTCCCATTGTAAGTCTTGATTTTTCCATTGTTACTCTTGATAGTTTTCCATTGTAAATCAAATGTAAGTGAGGACAATGTGTATTATGGGGTTGGGTGGGCAGAACTGTGTTCTAGTATTACACTTTTGGATTGAGAATCATCAGGAGGGGTCAGCTTGCAAATGTGTTTAAGAATATTAATTGCATTGTTAATTATAACAGAGAAATGTTCTTCCTCAGGGAAGAGTACTCCCCCAATTGGTTATATAATGTAATAAATAGTAAGCCTTGAGACAATATACATACAGGTAACACTATACAGATTGAGCAGATTGTATTTAAGAATTTAGGAGTGTGTGTGTGTGTGTGTGTGTGTGTGTGTAATAACGATTGAAAAAGAGCCATAAATTAGAAAGAACAAAGGGGGTATGCATGGGTGGGTTTGGGAGGAGGAAAGGGAAGAAAAGGAAATGGTGTTATCCATTATATTATAATTTCAAATACAAAAGATTATCATAAAATAGATTTAAAAAGAGAAATGTCAGAAGGATTTAAAAATATAAGCAGTGTTTTTCTGTTTGTTTGTTTTGTTTTTCAGAGATGGGTTTTTAATGCAGCTCAGGCTGACCATAAACAACTCTGTAACTGTAGATGAACTTGGATTTCTGATCCTCCTGTTTCTTTGTTGAGATTACAGATATGTACACTATTCTCAGTTTATGCTGTGATGCAGATTAAACCTGGGGCCTTTTGTGTGATAGGCAAAAATGCTATGCTACCACCTGAGCTATGTCCCAGCCCTCAATAGTTAATTAATACTAGTTAATCATGATCATCTCTTGGAAATAAGGGTGTCATGATTTTCCATTAAAAACATCACATATTTTTACATTATTGCACTGCTGTTAAAACAAAGATAAGTAATAAGGTTTTAAAGGTTTTTTTTTTTTTTTCGGTGAGGTAATAGTTTTAGGGCTAATGATAGTATCTAAATTGGCTTATTGCTTGCCAGTGAAAAGACACTCATTGATCCCAGAGAGAATGTTGGCCAGCAGGCAGAGTTAACACGGCTTTCTTTCTCTTATCCATGAAGTGGCAGACCTTTGGGTAGCTTTGTGAGTCTCCTTGACTGAAATGGCTGCACCAGAAGTAGAAATAAATCCATGTTCTGTCCAGAGTAGAACTCTACATTCTTGATCAATACCACATATTTTTTGTTTTCTACTGGACACTTACAGTGAATTCATCCTAAGGATGCTCTTACCTCACTGTCATATTCTCCTACAAATAGTTGATTGCTGGCTCCTCTTTCTTTGGCCTATTGGCAGCCAAGCTTTCTTTCCTTTCAGAAACTACTTTTGAACAGGTAATACATACACATGCTGTAAAACATTAATGAGACAGAAGATCATAGAAAGAACGTTTCCCTCACAGAGTTTCCATGTCCAGTGGTAGCCATGTTATTATGCTCTCAGGGATATTCCCAGAATACTAAGAAGTAATATGACATCACACATCTTTTCACAGATATTCTAGGCATATATAAATATATGTGTGTTATATTCTCCCTTTCTTATATACAAGATAGGTGACACACCAATATGCTAATATAAACTTGGCTTTTTTCACTTATCTAAATATCTTCTGGAGCCTTCTATATGGTTCCTGTAGAAAGCCTCATTCTTGTTAATAATTAAACAGATTTCATGTTTGAGATGAGTCATAATTTATTCAATCAGTTCCTGAAGATATTCATGTTGTTTACAACCTATTACTACTGACTGTAATTCTGCAATGCATGTCCTAATCAATTGCAGTTCTGCATCTTTCTACTATACTATTCTATCTATCTCCATAAGTAGTGTTTCTTGATCAAATGTTATATTTACATTTGAGATTTTTATACTACTAAGTCACCCTCCAAAGGCAATGTATTTCTTCAAGTACCACCTCACCATTCTGAGACTGTTTCCTGATATTCTCACTACTATAGAATACTTTGAACATTTTTGGTCTTGTTAATTTGAGGGGTAAACAGAGGAATCATGGTGACCTTTAAATCTTACTTCCCTCATTATGGGGGAGGTTAGATACCTTTCTGTCCCAACAATCATTTCTAGTTAATTATTAATGAACGATATCTTTCACTTTTACACATCATTTTTAATATTGCTACTCTCTGGATTTTTCTGAAACCATAATGTTGCTCCTTCATCTCTTGGCTGAGTCTTATTCTGTGGTGCTCCAGTATTCCATTCATCTTATTTTCCACTTGTAATCTGATGAATTCCATCTAAGAACTGAGGTCTTCCAGGATGCCAGCTCTGGCCTCTTCTCTAGGCTGTTGTCTACCTGCCTGCTCAGCATATACACCTATGTGTTCAGTGGCATGTCAAGTTCAACGCTTCTCAAGTAAAACCCTTGGGACGTCCTTTCTTTTCCTCCAAATTCTTGCCAGTCCTCAGATGAGAATGACTATCTGAAAGCAGCAGATCAAGCTAAAACATCAGCATCTTCCTCTGTCTCTCCTGCCTCCATTCAGATAGCCAGTGCCTCAATGAGCCTGCCAAGCTCTGCCGTAGGTTGCATCTGGAGATAACCAGTCCTAATTATAAACACTGCTGCTATCCCTCCACTGCAAGTACCACTTTCCCATACCAGCTCTGTCCAGCTGAAATCACTATATACTGAGGCGATAACAACTGCTCTTGATTCCTAGTCTTCTTTCCTCATGGTTTATTTTTCACACCACATTCAATATGATGTTTTTCATGGGCTTTGGAATACACACTTGTGATAGCAGTACTTGGAAGGCTGAGGAAGGGGCATCAAGTTTGTCCATCCTGGGCCTTCCTGGGCTACACAAAAGCCATTTTTAATAAAAACAAGATAACAAAAACCCACCCATATTAAAACATAAGTCCTATCATGTCACATATCAATTAAAAAGTATGCCCTTTCTGTGTCAAACCCGTTTCATGGTCTAGGTGATTTGGATCATCTCTTCATGTCTCCCCTTGTCCCTTTCTAGTTTCCAACCTGGTGCTTGCTATTCTTTTACTATACTAACCTAGTGCTACCTTTTGAAGCCCTTCATTTTCTGCTTCTTTGGTGACAGTGCTCTCCTCCAGACTTCTACATATAATATCTGGCTGCTGCTTCAATGTTAGTCTCAATAGTATAGGTTTTCAGAATAACTTTTTAGAGAGGCCCTGATATGGTTTGAATGTCTTACCAAAACATGTATTATATTGTGAGGTCCTAAAATAGTGGAAACTTAATCTAAATGTACAATTTTTAATTGTTAAAATTGAGGAAATTATGTTACATTATTAAAGCTTAACTGGGAGCATTTTTCTTGGGGACACACTTGGATAGATAATGTGTTTATGATGACCTGAAGCTATGCCATAGAGTTTGTTTTGACACATTAGCTTTCTTGGAAAACATGCATTATTTAATGAGTCAGTGTCTTCCCTGTGTGATCAATGTGTATATCTTTATGTCTTTCTTTTATTTCTTAGGGGTGTTTGTTTATTTAATATCCAGGAAGGGCCTTGCTATGTAGTTCAGGGTGGCTCCAAATGCTATAAATTCCTATTTCAACCTCTCAAGTGCTTGATTAGAGACATGTGTCATGATGCTAAATCATTTCTGTCTTCTATATCTAAAGAATTACATATAGTACTGTAATCACCAAATTTACCTACAGCTGTCTTGAAAGCATACAGTTGTATTTCCTTGTCCATAATTTGATTTCCACAGTTACCCATATCCAAACACCATCCAAAAATGTTAAACATTGTGTTTAGAGAAAAAGACCACATGTACGTAAGCTTTATTTAGTTGTTACTGTTATTTTATCATTATTGTTAGTCTCTTGCAGTCCCCTATTTACAAATTAAACTTCATCATAGGTATATATATATATATATATATATATATATATATATATATACATACATATATATATATACATATATATATATATGAAAAACCACCTTATTATAGGCATATAGGCTTTAGCACAGTGAAGTCTCAGGTATCCACTGTGGGTCTTGGAGTGCACATGGAGTTTTTTATTTCCTGTGCTGAGCATTGAGCCCGGAGCCTAGAATATGTTAGGTAGAAACTCTACCATGGATCTATACTGCCAGGCCATCTACTACTTTATATTACAGTAAACTGCAGTAAAGCATCAATAATGTTGCTAGGAAAATGCATGCTGTTATTTCTTAGCTTTTTGATATATTGAATAGATAATTCAGTGGGGTGTTGTTTTCTATCAATGATAGTTAATATTCTTTTGTTTTTCAAGATACTGCTGCTGATTCTAAAAATTCCAAAAAAAATCTTATTTTTTATTGCTATAGGAAAATATATGCCTGTGGACTTAAGAGGAAGATGGAAAGTTGCTCTGTTCAAAGATACAGGACTACTGTGGGTATTTGAAATGCCACTGGTCGTGATTCATTAGTTTCTGTTATGTTCTTCCTTCACATAGTGGTGAACACTCTAAGGAAACATGGTACACTGAGTAACTCATGCCCTCTTATGAAATAATTGGCCACGTCTTTACTTATCCTTAGAGAGGAAGTGCTGGCACAGAGGACTGATGGGATGTAGCCTCACCAAGGATGGGCTTGGTCCAGTGAAGTACATGCTGCTGCAGTCTCCCTTGATTCTGTTCTGAGAACCAAATCCATGGTTTTTCTTAGAAATATGAGTTTCTTAATTGAAAATTTATGATTTGTAGGTACATAGAAAGTGAAATAGAAATTTGAAACAATCACCCAGATTATCTCATTAAAAAAAAAAAAAAAACTTCATTAAGGCGAAACAGGGAATTTTTTTTCTGCTTAAATTATTCAACTGGACTAACTACATTAAAATTATCTAAAATTGCCTTGCTCCCTGGCTCACCTTATCTGTTTAGAGAGACAGACCTTAGGCTGTGTCTGCTTTACCCTGTATGGATTGATTTGGGAACAAAAAATTCAATTAATTCTATTCACAGAGGGCCGTCTTTGCACCGAGTGAACGGCAAAATGAATGCACTGGTTTCTTGTCGTCCCATTCCACCGCGAAGCCTGGGAGGGCCCGAGCTAACGAATGTCATGACCTGTTTCAACGGCTCACTAGCACCTGGTTGCGCTTCCATTTGGTGGCTTATCTTAAATACATTGCCTTCAAAAACTGCTTTCCGTTGGGACAATCAACAGCACTAGCTCACTGTTTTGGGGAGCATGGAAAAGTGAATTGAGGCGGAGCATCATGGACTAATATCTAAGGCATGTTTGCCATGTGCTTGGTATTAATTATCTCATTAATCTATAGTAGTGGCACGGCAGCTTCTCCTAGGCAGTTTGACATTGTGCCCCAGGTGCTTCAGCACAGTGCTGTTCTGAAAGGCAACCGGTACTGCGGTTAAGAGTGCTGCCCTGGGTGCTGAGTTAAATAGCGGTGGGCTTTAGTTTTTCTCGATAACAAGGGAAAGTCATCACCATTCCTATCTCAGGGTTGTTTGGAGGAGACAGAGTTCAAGCATGGAAAGCAGTTCAAGAGTATCTGGTAGATGGTAGATTGTCTAACAAATACTGCCTATACATTATGAACATTATTACTATTGTTCCTATGTCAATGTCATAATGTTTCCCAAAGGGACGGTGTGAGAATCCGAATCCAGTCCCTCAGTTTACTTCTCTTTTTGTCTTTAATGACTCCACAACTCCCACCTCCCTACAGTCCTTTTTTTTTTCTTTTTTTTTAAATAATTTTTTTTATTAAAAAAATTTCTTTCCTTTTACATACCAGCCCCTGTTTCCCCTCCCTCCCCTTCTTCATTCCCTCCCATCTAACCCCACCCCACCCCCATCCTCTCCTCATAGAGGGTAAGGCCTCCCTTGGGGAGTCAACACAGGCTGGCATACTGGACCTAGCCCCTCCCCTGCTGCATTAAGGTCCCCACATACAGTCTTAAATAATGAGATTGACTTTGGGACTGTACATGTAGGCACAGTTATAAATCAAGAGCAAGTGAGCTATTTTGGTCTAGGTGGTACCATCAGCTTCTTAATTTTTTTTTAAACTTTAAAAGCATGTAAATGTCATGATGGTGATGAGATTTGTGTAGTACTCTTGGTGCTAGCATATTTTATATTCATTATCTCATCTGATATGGCAAACTGATGTAAAAGAGTGTGCAGATGTGATTTCCATTAATAGAAATTGTTGCTCAGAGAAGTAAACACACACACACACACACACACACACACACACACACACACACAACACTTTGCAAAGGACTTCTTTCTCACCCATAGGGAGGGGCTTGGGGTTCCTCATTTGAGATGAGGGGACAGTAGAAGTTGAAAGAGGAACAAGAAGGAGGTTTGCTGTTACTCCGGGAACTTTGAACTATTTGAGGTTGTTAATGTCATTTTTCAGTATGGTGAAGAGAAGGGACAGGGAAACAGAAAGTGGACAGAAAAAGGAGATGGGGAGAAGAAGTTTATAGGTTGGGAAGAAAATGGAATGATGGGTGCTAACAGCAGTTCTTCAAGGCTGCTGACTACTCATACCTAAAACCAAACAAATACCTAGGATGACCCTCTATGGCAGGGTCTTTATCTAGGCTGTTAAAGTCTCCCTTGGTGCTTTATAGTATTGTTGAAGGCTTAACAAATAGTTCTCTCTTGAGCATAGGACTTCCCCTACAGCAGCCACCATGAGCTTAAAGGATGGAAAATGGTTCATTTGTCTCATTGAAGAGAAAGGAAGACCTCCTATGGAGTCAAGGAATTGCATGAAAATGATGGGTATCCTCTGGAGTGGTTGAAATTAGAGCGCTGTGGTCCAGAAAATAAACCCTGCTTCAGTAGAGATACATTTATGGAAACATCAATAAATGCTGTGATTAAACTGCAGATAGGATTCCACCAGGGAGAACAATTTCACTACTACACAAAGGGATTTGTTTGTTTGTTTTTAGTGTGTGTGTGTGTGTGTGTCTGTGTGTGTGTGTGCGACTACTGCAATGTGCAGGTGAAAGACCATTTTAACCATCCAGATGAATTCTTCAGACTGATTAATTAAATTCAAATTGTTTTGAAATTTAAAATGTTAGTACTACAGGATGTGGAATTTTGCATCTCATTGCCTTGCTCTGGCGTGTACTCTTTATGCATAATGGTTGCTACTTTGTAAGCATTGGTATGGGCATAATTCCTTCCATTCAATAGCTATTGTGTGGGGAGCATTGACAGAATATCCCAAGTTCTTGTTGCTCAGAAGACAAAAAATTCTGGATATTAAAAGACAATGACAAGGGTCTGGACAGATCTCTCAGCAGTTAAGAGCACTTCTGTGCTCTGCCAGAAGAACCAGGTTCAATTTTTAGCACTCATATGCTCACACCTGTCTGCAACTTGAATCCCAAGAGAGCTGACATCTTCTTCTGGCCTCTGCAGGCACTGCATGAATGTGGTGCACAGACACACACAGACAAAGCAACCATACACATAAGAAAAAAAAAGTCTATGACAAAGGTTCTGAAAGAGGTAAGCACAAAGGATTGTGGGAATTCAGGGCTGGGCAGCTGGGACAGTTTGCTTCTTCATGTCCATGGATTCCACATCTATGGATTCTACCAACTGTGGACTGAAACATTTTTAAAGATTATATCTGTACTGACTATATGCAGACTTTTCATGTGATTCCAAACAATACATATAACATAACAACTACTTACGAAGCATTGACATTGTATAAAACCAAGTATTATAAATAATGTAGATGAGAGTATAGAAAAAGTTATATGAAAACATTATGCCATTTTTATATAACTGACTTGAGCAGTCACAGATTTTCATATTCTCAAGGGAGCCTGCAATCAATTCCCCAAGGATATCGAGGGACAACTCTTCATATCTTGGGTATTTTTCAACTAGACTAACTGCATTAAAAGTTCCTTCGTCTTTATTTCACTTGTCATTGAGCTGAAGAGCTGGCTGGCATAAGCTCCCAAGGGTGATGGATGAGCCCATGGGTATGTATAGAGTTCTATGTGTGAGGTGCTATAGAAACAGGAAACTCAGAGTTAAGGATGCGTTCTGGTGTGAAGACAGAAACAGGAGACTGGACAGATAGATGGAGTCTAATCTCCAAGGGTCTTACCCATCATTTTGAATTAAGTTTACTTAGACTACTGGGGCAATGGAGGCAGGAGGAGGGGCTAAAAGATAGTCGCAGAAAGACTGTGCAACCATTTTTAATTAATATCCTCAGGGCTCCTGGGTGAGGGATGGATTGGGAAGAGGCTATGTTACTGAGGACAGGGGAGGGGGCCGGTGAGTGGAGCAGTCTACAGGGGAGATGATGACAGTGATGGACAGAAAGAACCATTTTGAAAGACTGTAAAGTAGAAGCTATAACTTGATGAGGGAGGGAGGGAGGAAGGGAAAGAGAGAGAGAGAGAGAGAGAGAGAGAGAGAGAGAGAGAGAGAGAGAGAGAGAGAGAATGCGCAGGGAGGGGGAAAGAGAGGAGATGGGAAAGAGAGAAAGAGAGAAGAAAGCGGGGGGGGGGAACCCTTCTTCAGACTTAAGAATTTTGTGGGTTTTTTTCCTAAGAGAGGGTACTTTGGGGAGCAGGGAGTATGAGGTAGAAGGCCATTTAAAGCTGCTTCCTTCAGGGAAGAGCCGTTGGGACTGACATCACCTGTAAAGGCTAATATCTTTGTGCTGTTTTCTTCGGCTCCTGACAGCTACCTCTGAAAGACTGCTTTTGACATGCCTGTCTCTCTCTCTCCTCCCTGGGCCCCTCTCACGCCTGTTGCTGTTCTTCCATCCTCACCCAGCTGAACTGATGCTTTTTCCCACCCTTCCCCCTCCCGCTCCTCCTGTGCACCCCGACAACCACACAGTTACAACCGAGAACAAATACTGAACCAACACTTTTGTTAAACAGCTTGACTGCTTTGTGGACAGGGATTTGTCAACACATCTGCTCTAAAGGATTTTCTTTTAATAGATTTTTGTGGAAACCAGATCAGCAAAGCATGGTTACTATGGCCTGCCCCCAGAGACCTGGAAACTGCTGAAGTAAGCAGGACTGATTAAATGATACTTTACCTGTTTACAGTGAAACTCAAAATCTGTTCTTGAAAATTACCCCTATTGCTTGGCCAAAGGCAGTTGAGGAGAAGAATATACTATTTGACATATTCTAGGACTGCAATCTGAAATCTCTGTCTAAAGATAATGGACTCCCTCTGTGGTCAGAATGACGCACCATAAAGGGTGAAGTATCCACCATTCAGAGCAGAGGCGGCCTGGAAAAGGGAACAGGAAAGCTAATATATTAGTGCAATAGAAAACACTTCCAGAGATGGAGCTAAGGCCTAGGTCAAGCAGGTGACATCTGGACCCGCCCTGGGTACACATGTATTTCTCAGCCATATCCTTTTGAGATGCAGGACAAGAGTCATTCTTATAAATCCAAGACAATGTGTAAGTTATGGGAATATGTAAGTCTTGAAGATGTTTGGCCCTCTGAGTAAGTGTCATCCCACCTCAGGAAACTTGTGAGATAAGTAGATTCTTCCAGCCATCATCCTTTCACAGTAGAGGACATACTTTGTCTTCATCCTGAACACGAATGCAGCCCCTAGTGACAGTGTAGTTGGTATCCTGCCACTATGATTAGAAGCAGGGATTCTAGGCAAGGAGACTATAGCTTAACCCATCCTCCATCACTTTTTCCTACTAGTGTGATTTTATGCGACTTCTTCAGCTTCTCTGAACCTGGCATTCCTCAGTCTGTACAAGAAGAAGAGCAGAACTCACATCATTGCACTGCACTAAGGGGTAACTGAACTGTTGCACCTTGTGTGTCCCTTGGCACGGAAGGGAAGTTTAGTAAATGTGGCTGAACGATTGGTGGCTATCTGATGGGAAGACATGGTTGGAACTCATGGGTACACCCTGTAACAGAGAGCACTGGGAAATAAAGATGTTTTCATATTGTGTATTTAAGTGACTTTTTTTTCCACAATGAATTTGCTGCAGTGAATAGCTATATAGATGGAACATTTTGGGGTTTTTAGAAGCCTCCCTGTATTCCCTGTGCTTGCAGTCACTGAGTCAATTCTGTCCCATGAAACGCTCTCACTAAAAGTCAGTTTTACTGTCTAGCCCTGATCATTCTTCACAGTCAAAACTCACCATGTTCCCGCAGGACACATGAAGGGTCTGTCACAGAAGCCAAAATCTTCTCTTGGATTTTGTTCATTTCATTTCTTTGCTAGAGGGAGTCAACGCCTTTAGGATGAGAATAGAGTGTGGTTTCCAGCTCAGGCTGCAGAGGATCAATAACTGAGCTGTTAATAAGGTGTATGTATCCAGGGACCTACACTGAACCCTTGCTAGTGTTCTTGTCAAATCCCAATCAAGTGCCACATCCTAAGAACTAAGAGAGCTGGGAGCATCTCTCTATGCTTATGAGGCTCCATATATGCCTCCTAATGGCAATTTGCCCACGAAGCAATGTCTTAGGTGAGTATCTTTCTCTAACATAGGAACTCTGCAATTTGCATCTGACCTCCATCAATTGTGTTGGGCTTTAACTTAAGTTTTCCTTTTCCCGTTGCAAGGATGTATCAAATTGGGGTAAATTAGCATGTATGTTTTCCTGCAATATGAATATATACTTTAAAATAATTTTCAAGCAAAACCTAACTTTCTGCCATATCTAAAGTGCATCTGGGAGGAGATGATGATTTGCAGATGGCATGTCTTCAAGGTTTCCCCTCCTTGGTTTAGAGTTATTTTCTGTGTGGCGGTTCCCTGTTTCAGCCCATTAAATGTGCCCACCTTCCCTATCTGCACACTTGGACATAATATTTGAAGTTACAAATTGTTCTCTTTTATAGTGTGTGTCTCAGTGGGGCCCAGCTTCTTAATACTTTAATGCTGGCATCTATCAGAGTACAGTTTATTCACAGGCAAAAGTTAAGGTTAAAAAGTTTTCTGCAGTATGAATTTGAAGGTTGTCATTTCTTAATTAATTTAGTTGTATTTCCTTCTTAGCCTCAAATTAGAATATATTGTGAGTGTTTCTCAAAATACTCTTTTCCTTTTTAAATATTTCCAAATGTCACTGGCAAAGTAAAATATTTCTTGGACAATAGATTGAGAAGGTGCTACAAAAACAAGTTGGTTTCTTCTTTATGGGACTTAGCAGGTCCTTCAACATGATTATGTTCATCATGTATACAGCATTTACAGTATTTCTTTGTAATTATTCTCCTGTGTTACTCACTTTACCATTTTTTTCTGAGTAAAACTAAAACCCTGGTTTCTGAGGACTACATTTTGGGGAAATACCTTGGGAAATAATATTCTTTTTTTTTTTTAATGTTTTGAATAGATTTTTGAGTTTTATTGAAATCTTACATGAACAAGAAATTGGAAATACAATCACATCAAAGAACAAATTGTCACGGCTTTGACGTTTAAGCCAAACAAATTTTGTAGGGCAGATTTCAAAAAGGTGTGAAGTTATAACAATTTAAAAACACAGTTAACCTGCTTCTAGGAATGGAAAACATACAGTCATAGGTTATTTTCAATACAAGGAAACTTAAATCTGTTTGATTTAATTTCTTAAAACTACTAAGACAGAGCACTAGTTTGTACTTTTTTTATTTACAGCATACTTCATACTCCTATGTAATCTATTCCAAATCCAAAAAAACAGAACTGTCCAAACCAAAGGTTCTGCAAAATCATGATTTAACAGTCTGTTCTGAAGCTTAAATGAAGCCTGGAACGATAAAAGCATTGTAACCCCAGAATAAGGGAACTCTGCAAGCCCAATAATGTCCAAGAGCATTTAGAAAAGAAGAAAAATAAAAAGACTTGAGTATATACACATAGTGATTTCTTCAGCTGAATACAAATGGCAGCAAACTGCTACTTAAAGATGAAACAGTTAAGCCAATTTTGTTTTGAAGAATGTAGATCTAGAGCCAATCGTATCTTGCCAGTATCGTTTTTCAAACCCTCACTTGTCTATTTCCACTGTTGCCCATAAGTATCCTGATAAAATTCTTGGTTGTCATTATTGTAACCATAGTTACCAGAATAGTCACCACCTTGTTGAAGCGGCTGCTGAGCGATGGGTTGGGAACCCCAGTTCTGTTGGTTGTTGGTCTGACGACGTTTGGAATCAGGCTGGTTGTACCCATCTGCCTTTCTCTTGCCTCCTACATTGCCCCCTCGATTGCCCCGAGCTCCACGAGAACCACGGCCTCTCTGCTGCTGTGCAGGACCCCCTCTGCCACCCCTTGAGCCTCTTGGTGGTCCCAAAGGTGCCCCCCTCTGTGAATAGCCAGCTCTACCTCTTGGAGGTGGTGCTCCCCGCCCCCTTGGTGGTGGTGGAGCACCTCGCCCTCCCCTTCCTCCTCCTCTTCCTCTTACTGCATAGCCATTATCATAGCCGTAGTAGGGATCTTCATAGCCTCCACGATAATCATGATAATCATAACCATAGTAATCATCATAGTAGTCTTCATAGCCATAATAATCTGGAGGGTAGCCATATCCACCTCTCCCGCCACCACGACCTCGACCTCTCATTGGAGGTGGCATTCGGGGAGGAGGGTGATAATAATAATCTTCATACGCAGTGCTTCTGGAGGCCTGTCTAGCAGCTTGACGCTCTTTCCTTTTCTTGTCTGGTGGCTTAGCTAAGACAATTTCAATTTCTTCCCCTTCTATTTCTTTTCCATTCATTTCATCCATAGCCTTAACAGCAGCTCCTCTATCTTCAAAATGAACGAAGGCATAATCTTTCAACTTTTTCACCCTCTCCAGTTTTCCAAATTCAGAAAATGACTTTTCTAATATTTCTTCTGTCACCGTAGTAGCCAAGTTTCTCACAAATAAAACTTTCACCTTCGCCATGACTTCCGGATCTGGTTCCTCCACAGGGTCAGCCCATTCAACTGTAACTACATTTCCCCACACTTTTACTTTTCCACTCATCAGCCGGCGTCTGGCTTGTGCTGCTGACTTGTGATCCTCATATTCAAGGAAGCAGAACCCCCGATTCTTCTTTTTGTCATCGGGTTGATGATAGAGAATAACGTCCACCAAACCCTCTGTGACTTTACTGAACTCTTCCAGAATGTTTTCTTTTGTCTTATTCTTTGGAATGGATCCAACAAAAAGTCTGTTGTTTGCCACAGAAATGCACACTCCCAGGTGTTTACCAGGGCGAATTTCATAGCTGTCACACAGTTTAACTGCTTCTTGGGCTGCTTCCTTTCCACAGAAGGTAATAAATGCATATCCTCTATTTTGACCAGAGAGCGGATCCATCATGAGGCGCAGATCCCAGATAGGACCAGCCTTTTCAAAAAGGGGTACCAACTCATCCTCATATAAGTCTCTTGGGATCTTACCTACAAAGACCTCTGTTCCAATTCCAGGTTGCACACCCGAGTACACATTGTCTGGTGGAGGACCACCATACTTCCTCTGTCCTGTGGTTACATCCAGAGTATAACCAGTCCTCTCAAGCAAGGCCTTGATCTTTGCCTCATCTGGCCCTTTTGTGGACTCCTGCACCTTGCTGCCCTGTTTCTCTCTCTGCCTGTAGGTCTTCATAACTCCACATAAAAATGCACTTTTGTTCTGAACATGAGATAAGTCACTTTCCTTGAACTGCTGTAGTACAGACAGAGCTCCTTCTTCATTAAATTCCCTGAGAACATCAATTGCTCTTTCATCAAGATCGACATAAGCTACCAACCCAGGGCAGAGCGGGGGGCCGGCGGCCTGGCCCGTGAGAACCAGCGCGAGGCGCTTTGAAAACGACTAGAAATGGCGCGCGCGCCACCCCCTCCCCTCCCCCTCATGGACGGAGACCGGGAAATAATATTCTTAAATGAAAAATGTAAACAAAGTAAAGAGATTAATAGCTGAAATGAAATTTTGTATAGCTATTTGACACGTTTCCTTATAACAGTATTATAATTTAAGTAATTATAGACTTTTGATTGATATGTATCTTTGACCAGGAGGGTAACCAGAGGTGGCTAATCCCTGCTCCTCTTTGCCAGACAGCCATCTGAAAAGAGCGTCTTTGTCCTACAGTTGCCGAAGTTGATCTCAGCAATTATCATCGTCCTAGAAAAAGCAGGTTGTACCATACCGAAAATATGTTAATACCGAACAATCCCACAATTAGGAAGTTAAGAGCTATGGGACAAACACAAGCCGTAGGCCTTCTCCAAAATCTGCAGAGCTTACTGGGCAGGATGCAAAGTTTAGGGCCACTGTTAAAGCTGGCACCACTGAGCAGCCAGGCAGAATACTGGAACATTTTCTCAGCACCAGTGTGGCCAGCCCTAGGAAGGAATCTTTTCATGTTTAATCTTTCCAGAGAATCCCTTGACTCACTGAACAAATATTTACTAGGTACCTACAAAGTGGGAGGCACTGCTTGGTCCACTTGAGCTGTTGCAATAATGAAAGAATTTTCAGCTCTCTAATATTTCTATTACCCCACTTAATCTGTACAATATTGAATAGGTGAGAAAAGGATGCTCATAAGAGATTGAGAGTGCAGATTTCCAACTCTGGAAGCTGCCTTAGAAAATATCATTTTCAAACTCATTTCTACTTATGAATAAATAACTGTGAAAAGTTACCCTATTTGACTGAGAATACCACTCCTCACAGTGAAGGCCAGGCATTTTACCTTCCAGCTCTGATCTACCTCTGTCAGCATGTGTTGCTTAGAAAACTGGCCTGGAGGTGGCCAAGATATGTAGTCAATGGAAGTGTGGTTCTCAGAGAGTGGTCCCGGACTGCCCGCACACAGCCAGCATTTAGTGTTCTCAGCTGAAGCTGCTAACTGAAAGTCCAGAAGAAAGAGTGGCTCAGAGACGGTGTCAAAGGACAGTTGGGCAGGGTGAAGGGCAAGGGACCCTCATTGGTTGAGAAGGGTGAGCCAATTGGTATCAGAATTTATGTTTGCATCCTGCCGTATTATTAAAGTACAGTGATGTGCTCCAATTGAATTTGTCCAGACACTGGGGAATCATGTTTCATGACACATTATGCGTGTAATTGTGTAAGGTCTTCATGAGAAGATGGGACACTCAGCTGGGCGGTGGTGGCACACGCCTTTAATCCCAGCACTCCGGAGGCAGAGCCAGGCGGATCTCTGCGAGTTCGAGGCCAGCCTGGGCTACCAAGTGAGTTCCAGGAAAAGGCGCAAAGCTACACAGAGAAACTCTGTCTCGAAGAAAAAAAAAAAAGAGAGAAGATGGGACACTCATATGTCATTACGTACAGAGAGGGGGTGTAAGACTTATATTTCTGTTGTAAACACTCTGTGAAGCCAGAATTTTATTTTCCTTTGATTGCGACAGTAAATGTAGGAAGATCAAGGGGGAAAAGAACATGCTTTACTTTTTGAACTCTTATTTTAAAACGCCCCAGAATTTTATGTGGGAAAAACGTATGAAAGAAAACACATGAAGCAAATGGCACAAATTAGGTATTTCCTGCTTTTAAAATCTTGAATAATCTGAATAAGTTGATTGATGGACGAATATGGTTTTCTGATAAGCAGTAAGTCCCAACAGTATTTGAAGCACCATTGCATGGTAATGACTGCAGATGTGAACATACCCTGATCCCTGCTAGAAAGCATATGTACATGAGATATGCAAAATGCAAGGTTGGGTTTTCACACTCCTTAAGGAAATCTGGCATGTTTGGGAAACCAGAATTGTTTCTCACAATGAAAAAAACATAACAATAAAAGAGCCACCATGGCCCAGTATTTGCCTACTTGAATGTTAGAACTTAATGAAACATTGGGGCCTACTTGGTTTAGTTTTTGGAAACAATTTGGTATGGATGACATGATTCAAAATACTGCTTGCAACATCTTCTATAATAATAGTTGTTATTTTTCTTGAGATGATGTTATATTGGCCCAGATCCTTCTAAAGTCAGTTCTGACATTTATAAGAGAGCAGTTAGCTCCTTGCAGACAGCAAGCTCACCATCCTTGCATACTTGTATCTAAAATAGTCCTAAAATTCTCTTTATTGCCTCTGCACTGTTTCCCAAAATGAAGCATGAGATCATGGTAGTATTTAGTTATCGGTTCGGTTTCCTGTCTTCCTTGATCTTTTTTAAGCATCTCTGTCCTAACAAAATGACCTTCTAGCTTGATGTCTGCTCATGTGACCAGCTATTTACAATGTGTGTGTTCTAATCTGATTTTTTTGATAACATATGAGGACATTTAGTCGTATGGTTTGTGGTAAGTATAATATTTCCCTGAATTGTAACATTTGATAGGAATTAAGCCAGTCCTCTGGAAAGCAGTTTCTTCCAGCTATCTTCAGTTGTTGATATAACAGTTCTAAAGGAAATAGATGAAAAAACTTCAGTTAGTGAATATGCCAAGCTGTGCTTTGATTATCAACCTTATTATAAAAATATATTAAACATCTATGGATTATGTGTCTCAGATCTTATCTGCAAAGGAATGTATGCATTTGAAAACAAAATCTGTGATGTGTACTTACATTTGTAATATTGGGTATTTAAATTATTTTAGAGATCATGGCTGCAGGTTCTTTCAAGGTACATTTGTTCAGCACTGGTCCTCAGCTTCATTGCAAATCTATTATGCATACATAATACATTCCACACTGATGTAAGATGAAAGTCACTGCACCCACTAACATTCTTACACAGAGCATTATATATTTTTTTCTTTGCTGGAATGAAATATCTCTCTTAGGTTACTTCATCTTTTTTTTTTTTGACAGTGTTGTTGATTTTAACCTTTGACATTGAAGAATGACTCTGATTTTATAGAAAAATGTAGCATATCTTATGCAAGCCTTCGTGAGCAGCTATTTTTGTTTGTCGTTCTCAACAGGAACAAGCAAATACTGCAGTTTAAGTTATTTTTAAATGTTTTAAAATAGTGTTTGTTATTTCAAGGCATCGAGGAGTAAAACATCTTAGCAAATACTGGTCAGTTGTGTTTATTGCCTGATGTCAACACGTTTGTCAGTTTGAGAAAGTGTCACAATCCTAGAAGAAGGTGGCTTGTACTCCTGGAGTCATATGCTAATGTGGGAAGTGCCCCGTGTATTTCAGAGGCTCTGCGGCTTCCACAGCAGAAGCATCCTACTTCTCACAGCAGAGTGTTAGGGAGGCTGGGATGCTTCTCTTCAACAGCACAATTGCAAACAGGATCACTTGTGCAAGAGAATGGGAGGAATTTATCTCCTGTAGTTTTATTTTCTTTCCCATAGTCATTATACTGTTGATATACTTAGAGTAAGCCAGTTACTGACAGGCATGGGCAGAACAGAGAATTGGTGTCAGGAGACCTGCATTTGCCCAGAGATAGCTACTTGACATTGAATTTAAATGTTTTGTACTTCAGTGTTGTCAGTTTGCAAAGCATGAGGGATTTAGACTGGTGACTAATGTTAAAATTGAATGTGCACAGTTGTTTAGAGCATTACATTTCTAGCTTCCCTGGGGCTGGGAGCTCAGGAGGGAACACTTGTGTAAAGTGCAAGGCCTTGGGTTAGAACCCCAGCATGGGGGCAGTGGGAGTGGAGGTGCACTCCCCATAGCTCTCACCAGATTAGAAAATCTGACCATGTGAGGTCTACTTTCTCAGACAACAGAGACTTCCCAAGCCTGCTGTTTCCTTCCTTGTTTGATGGGATTTTGTTCCCTTGATCTTTTAAAATGGTGTGACTTTTTGGGATTTGTTTCAAGGAACGTTGTGGGAAAAGTTTAGTTACTCTGAAATTCATCAAATTCATTAGACATGCTACTTTTCTTTCTCTGCCTCACTGAAGTATAGTTTGGCTCTGGTTCCTAGCTGCCCTTGTGCATTCACAAGGTTACACACTGCCTGTGTAGGGCTGTTCCATTCTGCCCTCTGTCTAAGAGCAATGGCAGATACGCACTTCCGGCTTCCATTTTCACACCTCTATTTAATCTTTCTCCTTCCATAACATTATTGCTATTTAGATGATGAAAAATAATTTTGCTCCATCAAAAGTTAGAGAAACAGTGGCTTTCTACCGAAAAAAATGTAACACACATAGAGAACTGGGAATAGCATAGTAAATTCCACTTTCTAAAGTTGTACTGTGCATGTTCACATTTTTGGTTGCCACGCTGTATCTAATCAGATTCTTGCAAAGCAATGTTATGCGTGCAATGATTCCTCTATAACTCTCTTTGGAGACAGATCCCAGCTGCTGTGGTGAGGGCTAGCTGCTGCTTATGGCTAGGGATCATCTTTCACTAAATATCACAGATGGTAGTCTATCCTCTCCACCACCGAGCTGATGATATAAGCTTTGGTCAGGCAAAGAGGAAAAAGTGTGACTACAACATGTGTCTTCAAATAGAGCATCCCTGAATCATGATCAGCTGTTAGACACCTTCCGCTAACCCCTAGCTTTGATTCAGGGAAAGAATCAGCCCAATGAAGAGAAATCTAGGGTAGTCAATTAACCTCGAATTTACAAGAGAGAACAGTCACTGAAAGGAATTCCTTTCTCATTATTCATTCAGAATTGAATTTGTGTAGAAAACCAGTAATGACATTATAGAGAGACAGCTGAAGAAGGTGATGCCTATTTGCTGAACGAAAACATTAGTTTCTTACGGAGTTGCTGCAAGATGGCTGCGCTAAGGAGCTATACTGAGAAACAAACCACAAACATGGCTTCCTGTCACATGTGATCCGTGAGGAGCCTGACCATTAACAGTTAAGGACCATCTCAAGATAATGTGCCTTTACAAGATGATTTTCTTTCACCTATGGATTAAATTGGGAGAAATCAGTGATCCCAAATGCAAATATCTTTGTTCCCTTTTTACTGGATGGATTCCCAGGACCAGACTAGAGTTAATGCAAATTAGAGTGTTCAACAATTGATTCAGAAAAACAGCCAGCTTGAAACATAAACCTCTCAGCAGTGAGGTCTTGCAGAACACAAAAATGAGAACTTGAGTCAGGAAACAGAGGAGGCAGCAGGGCTCCTGACGGAAGGATTATCACTCATTATAGGGAGCCCCTTAATCATGTTTTCAATTGGTGAATTTATCCACCCTGTCCCCCTTCCCCAACCCCTATCTGGTCTCTTTTTGTTCAACATTGGCTATTGACTGAAAGGGAAAAGAGAGCAGCCAAGCACTGATACTCTAACTCTGAATTTGTGTAAAATGTATTCCCTGAAGTCGAGTACTTGGGTAGGAAAATCCCGTCCAAAACAGGGTGGGGAGCATAAGTGTGCGCATTTTATGAGGAACACAGGGAGTGATAATTAGACCACCAAAAGCTAGTGGATGTATCCTGTCTTGTATCGAACTATATTCAAGCTAAACTTTCTGTAGTTCCATGGAAAGTAGGTGGAGAATATTTTGAATATCTTGTAATGAAATCCAAGACATGATTCCACCTAGGAAAAATAAGTCTGGAAGAAGGCAATTTTGTGAATATTAATCTCAAGGTTTTTTTTTTTTAATCTGGTCATAATTTGGTTCTGGAAGCTCCTTAAATATAAATAATTTGGTAAAATATGATGACAAGTTGTTTCCTGGTATCTTTGGAGCTCTCATAATCTGATGCAGGAGGATCATCTGCCAGATTGTCAAATGAGGGTAACAATCAGTTCCAGGCAAAATATTTTAAAAAAACGTTTATGAGTTAGCAATGGACAAAACTGAGTTGAGATTGGTAACAATTTTATAAGCTTCTTTTCCTTTTAAGTGTTTTTAGACCCTGGAGGTCAAATGGACTAGTGTCTTCATTTTACAGAGAAGAAACTGAGACCCAACCCATGTAAATGCTACCACATTTTACTTAAACTCTGTCTCAGCAGGAGAATGAGACTGAGTTCTTGATTCCTCCCCCAAGGATTTGCTATGAGGACCTGCTGCCTTTGATTCTCCCACCAGATCAAGCTGCTGGCTTGGGCAGAGTTCTAATTATTGGTATTTCATTTCTGATAAAAAAAAAAAAGTTTATTTCGTGAAGCCTGCCTCACATTATGTCCTTTCAACACTGTAAAAAGGAGCTTAATTTGAATGTCCTTGTAGCATACTGCACCAACAAGTGTACCAGCTTAGCCGGTACAGTATCAGCACCGAGCTCCAAGAACACTGTGTAACTTTCCCACCTGATGCTAGCCCCTAGCTGTCGTGTTCAGCTTGGAGCTGAAAGGCTGCCCAATTTCCTCCGTATCTGATGACTCTTACAGAAAGATGCTGCCTGGAGAGTATGGTGATTTTCAAGGTCTTCTGCCCTCAAGCTCACGGCAAATCAGCGCACAGAAATGAACGAAATGCTTTTCTGTAGATATTAGTGGAACAAACACCAAGACCTTGCTATAAATAAAGCAACTGCTGAGGCCTCTAGGTGTGCTTTAAAAAATGTAATTGTGGAGCTGAAGCTAGATACAGACATGATGTCTTTTCTTTGGGCTTCTTAAGCTACAGGTTTAGGAATGCAAGACACCTTGAAATTACAGTTTTGCGTATCCAACTTACCTTTTTTCTTTTTCATAAAGATTTCCAAAGTTGGACCACTCACTAGAAATAGAGTTACTTTCTAAAGGCAGAGGCTATGCTGGAACATCTGTAATCCAAACGTGAGGTTCAGGGCTTCCCTGTGTTGGAGAACTGTTTCCGGGATGGGCAATCTACATAACTGCTTCAGTTGCCATAGAAGCCATGGCATGAAAGGAGGAAAAGATGGTGATGGGGGACAGAAAAGGCTAAGAAAATGACAAAGGAGGATGTGAAAGGGAGTGGCAGAACAGTCCTACCGTGTGGCAAGCATGCTGTCTGTGTCTCTTACTCTCTGCTTTCATTTCATCAAATTTACTGATTTAGCACTTAGTTATCACAAAAAATGGCTGCTGAAAGTGGATGATAGATTTTAGAATTTTGAGTTTGTCATTCTGTTGTTTCTGTTGAGAAATTACATTGCTGCCACCTGCACAAGATAAGTCATTCCTTTTGATAACCTCAAGATTTATTTATTTATTTATTATTTTATTATTTATTGTTTACAGTGTATCTGTTTGCCATCAAACAGTTTGACTATGGAATTCCTGGGTATAGATTATTTTGTCCTACTTGGAGTTCATTGAGTTCCCTGGATCTTCAGATAAATGCTTTTAAAAATAAGAATTAAATTTGGAAAATTTGGGGCCATTATCCCTTTAGCTTTTTCTCTTCTCTTGTCTCCTCTGAAGTATCTCTACATGTATGTTGTGTGCTTGATATTTCACACGGTCCTCTGAGGCTAAGTTCATTTCCCATCATTCTGTTTTAGGGTGGGCAATTTCCCTCAGTGTATCTTCGAGTTCTCAATTTTTTTTGACATGTCATTTATTCTGATAAGAGCCTCTGGTGCGGTTTTTATTTCAGTTATTGCACTTGTCCACTCCATGTTTCGACTTGGTTCTTCGAGGTCTTGTGTTCTGAGAGTCTCTGTGTTCTGAAGCACTGCTGTGTTTTCCTCCTGCTGCTCCAGTAGCTTCCTTCAGTTCTTTACAAATATTTATGAAGCTGTTTGCAGGCCAACACGTTTTCCTGGAAAGACCATTTCTAGAAACTGCTCTTCTTTCTCTGCTTCCTGAGTATGGGCAACCATTCTTTGTTTCTTTCCATGACTTGGTGGAGCTGATTGGAAACTGTTGGACAGTTTAGACTATCTCTTCCAGCAACCGCCTGGTTCTGACTTTTTCCTCTCAGGAATTTCTGTTTGTTTACTTTGTGTTTGATAATTTTCCTGGACTAAGTCTAGAAAGCCTGTCATTCTAGGGCAGTGTATGGCCCCAGAGACCTTATTTAGCTTGTTTTCTTTATTTTTAGCTTTGAGCCTAGTTGTATCTAAATGGCCTTGTTTCAGTCAGTTATTGGTTAGAGGTTATGCCCAAATTTCTTGCTCCACAGTATGGCTTTCATTTTCTACTGAAAGAGTGGGAACAGGCAGCGTATTCAAATTTCAGACCATCTTCAAATCAACTCTGAGTTTTGATGAGAATTTTTTTTGCTAAGTCTTCCCATTGTGTGTTCAAATTCAGCTCTTGTAAACCTGAAGTTTACGGGTAGCTCTGAATGTACATGACCTCTTGTGGATGTTTCTCACATCCTCTGTGGAAGGCTTATTTTCCCAAACTGTGTTGCAACTCAGTGTGCTCTGTCACAACAATGCTTGCTCCAAACCAACCAGCAACATTAGGCTAATGGAACTCTGGCCTTCCCTTGACTGCAAGCTCTTTATTTATTTATTTTTAAGATAACGATGCTAAGTTAAGTGTGTACTTAGTAGGAACAGCAAAAATTTCTGTCTTTCTTAGCTTTCTTCTGTCAGACTACTGGCCTGAGAGCTGAAGGAGTAATAGTAGCAGCCCTGGGCAAGGTGCCAGGCCTGTAGTATGCTCAGATAGAGCTCAGTAGTTTTCAGGGGTGTTTGTCTTTTTTTTTTTTGTACAATGTTGTTTAATTCCAGAATACTGAGATGGTGTCTTTTGAATGTTTAGTTCAATTTTATAGTTGCTATTGGGAGAAAGGACTTTTCTTATAACTCTATTCTGTTACAGTGGAAACCACAAGTCTCCTAACCTTAGTTTAAATGACAAGATCTTCACTGAAGATGAACTTTCCATGACCTTTGCATGTAAATATAAAAATAAAAGTACAATCCATGTCCTAATCTATGTATCCATAATATGTATATAGATTTGTATAGACAGAAGTAGAAACACTCCACCCATCATTCATCTTCTAGAAGCCAGAAGGAGTGAGACTCCCCCCACGCCTCTTCCTCTATCTCCCTGGGAAATCAGTGCTCTCATTTTTTGAGCACTGGAAACCAAAGTGCAGAGGATTATTTTCCCCTTGGCAACAAAAACAGTCACTTGCTTTTCAGATTGGGAGATTGACAATAGAAGGATGTCATCTTTCTCCTTTCTTAGGAATAACTATTTTTTAATGACATAAGTATCTCTGCCATCTAGTCACTTCCTACTATATGTTTTAGTTATTTTGTCAAGCATAAAACAGGCAACAAGATGAATAGTTGTGTGCACAATTATCTTCATTATTGAGGCTTAGGGAAATTGAGGGACTTAGCCAAGGTTACATGGTGGGCAAGTTGTTATGTAGAAAAAATTCTAGCCCGAATCTGTTGGCTTCTTAATTCCATGCTGTTGATGACCATTTATGCTCCTTTGTGGCACCACTGCTCCTAGACATCAAGTAAATAAAATCCACACCTGTTTGCAAGACCGGCTCCCACAGTGTGGCACTGCTGATCATCTGCCCACCGTGATTGTTGTCTGTTGCAGTCGAAGTCTTTCATCTCTAGCATTTCCTCACCAACTCACTGAAGTTCATCCTCAGCTAGGTAACACAAGACGGGATCCAGGAAACTATGCTGTAAGAGATTTTGTTTTTCTAAAGCTATAGTTTTTCTCAACTATTGGACACATCTGGTGGGGTTCCATTGGGGAGCACTCTTCCCCTCTGGGGACTAACAAAGAGAGGATGTATTAGGGGGTGCTCTTGTGGTTGGTAATTTGAAGAGGAAAGGAAGTAAGGCTGGACAGAGGGAAGAGCTGGTCTATGAAGCAATTCTGGTTGTGGTTGCACACAGCTCTATGAGGATTCTGGAAGCAAGAGTAGCCTTTTTGGACTGGAGGGCCCTTTGTGTTCACATGGATCTAGCTCTATTGGATGTGGTCACCCTGGGCAAAGAGTCAGAGATGAGCTGGGCCTAATCTAGCTGGTGCCTCCCAGAAGTAGGTAGCCAGGAAGAATAATTAGCCAGCACTACTGCCTCCCTCCTACCTTGCTGGGGAGAACAGTCTTGTCCTGCTCCTTAGGAGAAGGGCACCCACCACAGCTTGCTTACATTCATATCAAATTAAAAAAAATTCTTTGTTTAATTTTCTCAATAAGAATTCAAGTTCTAAGTGTGAACCTTTTGCTACATTTGGAAGGATGTGGGGACATGACAATGAAAAATAGACACAGAGCTCCTGTTCTTATAATGTTGTGACCTGGGAGATACTGTGCACATTCGACTCTCCTAATCTCCCTGCCATCTCTTGTTTAATCAGAGTTTGGTTCTAGGCCAGTAACTCTGTGTGGCCTAATTTAAACCAATTTTAATCCCTTATTAAGCTTTAAGCATCTGGTTGTACTTTTTTTTAAATGCTTTTAAATTAGTGGATCTCTTTCTTAGATGGAATTAAAACTGGATCATGCTTAGAAGTTTTTATCATTTGCAAAGTCACAATTACCAGTGGAATGGACTGTAAGCAGTGGGACCTCTGATTAAAAAAATAAAACATTGGTAATAGGACACAATTGACAGAGAGGAATAACTGTAGTTGAACTTGTTGCCCAAGATTATCTCTGCTTCTGATTATTTCTATACTTAAAAAAGAAATAGTATGTTTTAATTGTAATTACTTTTGATAATTATTTTATCCTAGAAGGTAAATTATTAATTAGGGTGTGTATTATAAATTACTTTTTTATTAAGTGATTTCTGACAATAGTTTCTAGTTTTTTTTTTTTTAATTAAAGAATAGGTCTTGGATTTAATATTAATGGCTTTGGGCTCTGCTAAGGAGGGAACCTAATCTAACTTCTGCCTTATGACTTGACATGTAACTGGAAACAATGCACCTGCCTAGCTGAGATAACTGGTGAATTATATGTGCTGATATGCATACTTCTGGCTGAGGAGCCATTTCTAAGTGCAAGTTTCATTTTCATGATTTTTTTTTTCCACTGTTGGTTTAAAGTCAGTATCCATGACTATTGCACATGTGACAAGAAATAACCCAGCCAAGGTGGCCTGGGGATATTGCTCAAAGACAGTGTTTGCTTGACATGCCTTCAGCTCTGGGTTTGATCCAGTACCACGAGTATACACATACAAGACAACGAAACAACTAGTTTAAGACTAAAAGGACTTGGAAGAAGACAAGAAAACTCAACTCCAGGTGATGCCAATAAATTTGGATCACTAAAACTTTTCCTGTGTGGGTATAAGTTAGGATATCCTGGTTAAAACTTACTATTGATTTCTTTAAACTTCATAAGTATAAGCTAAAAAAAAAGTAAGAAAAACCTAGCCAGCAATAAAAATTATGAAAGCACAACTGTGTAAAAGTGGAAATGAATTTAATCTCCAGTTTGTCTTTCAAATGGCTGTCTTTGTTGGGAATCCCCTTTGAATGGAATATCTTTGGGAAGTGGATATAGTTCATCTACACCGTAGTGAGGATAGGGCAGCAGTTCTCACTCGAATGCTTTCCTTTTTCCGTAGGGAAACCCACGGTTCCCTTTCAAAGTAGACACAGCAAGGCCCTATGCCCATGCATTATTCTACACTGTTTAAACTGAGAAGCAAAAACAATAGCTGCCATCAGTTCAACTTAGATTTGTGACCTGAAGTCTCTGTCGTGTACTTTGAAAAAAAAAATTGCTGTTTAAGGGATCTTTGGATTTCAGAATTGAAATCATGCACCTGGACTAGTGATACTTGCCCTTTGCCCTCAAATTGATATGAAATCTAAGGTATCATTTATTCCTAGAAAGTTATTCTAAAACTTCAGGTCTCAAAAAATTGAATGACTCCTGGGGAGAGAGTCCTGGTTTGGGTGCTGAGAAGCCCTTTTCTATTTAGTGATCAAGTGGGATCTTCTGTCTCAAGGTTAGCTTCTGACCCTCCATCCAGAAAGGAAGACTGCTAGTTTATGCTTCACACATAGTCCTGTCTTAGTGCTCTGCCACACCAGAGCTCCTTCAGCAAGTAGGTGGGCTTCTATAGCAACAAGAAAACCTTTTCCCTAAATGTCACGGCATAGCCAAGAGACAGGAAGAAACACTGGCAAAGAGATATGGAAAATAGAAGAGAAGCAAACAAATCTAAACTCCAAAGAAACAAAGATCATTAAGAAACAGAAGAAAAGAAAACAAAAACCCTCAGAGAAAGTCAAGAAACTATTACATAAAACAGATCAACTAAGAAGTACCAGCTCTTGAGAAATAAATAAATTACTGCCAATACAAAGATAACTTAAAAGCCTGTCACCACAAAATCCATTAAGTTATATAAAATGTGTTAATAAAAAGGAAGATATGTTAATGCAAGAGCTGGAAAAGTAAATAGAGAAACTCAAAGAATGTAAAACTGTAGTAAGAGAAAATAGAAATATATGAAAATACAGGAGATAAGAGAACCGAGATGAGAACCAACTTGTGAAAAGAAGGGCAGAAGAAGAGGAGGAACAAGAAAGCAGGGCAATTGGCTGGCTCGATATACCCAATGCTCCAGGACTGATACCTGAGCTCTGGGGTACAGAGGCTGGTACTGCCTCCAGGGAGCCCTACTGTGTTAGAGCTGGAAGGAGTTAGGAGAATTGTTCTGGATTCTATGTGTTGAGTGACTTGATTTATTAGATGGGCAGTTTTCTCTGCATCTCTCTGATATGGTGGTGGTGATGGGGCTCAGAGAGAGTGTACCAAGTGTTTTCCAGAAAGAGCTTTGAGTATTACCATTAACTTAGTAGTGTAGTGGGAAAAGCAGGTTATAGTGTGTGTGTGTGTGTGTGTGTGTGTGTGTGTGTGTGTGTGTGTGTGTGTGTGTGTGATAGTATATAAACTGGTGTATACATGCAATGGTTTAAAACATAATCTGGGCCTGGTGGTGGTGGTGGTGGTGGTGGTGGTGGTGGTGCACACCTTTAATCCCAGCACTTGGGAGACAGAGGCAGGCGGATCTTTGTGAGTTCGAGGCCAGCCTGGTCTACAGAGCGAGATCCAAGAAAGGCACAAAGCTACACAGAGAAAACCTGTCTTGAAAAACCAAAACCAAACCAATACAAAACAAATCAAAACATAATCTGAATGGGTATAGCTTGTCTTTGGTTGGGGTGATGAGTGGTTTCTTTTCTTTCTTTTTTTTTTTTTAAATAATTTTCTGTATTTTAAGGAATAAGTTTATATTGTTTTTTGTTTGTTTGTTTGTTTTGAGACAGGGTTTCTCTGTGTAACAGCCCGGGTGCCCTGGAACTCACTCTGTAAACCAGGCTGGCCTTGAACTCACAGAGATCTACTTGTCTCTGCCTCTCAAGTGCCGGGATTAAAGGCGTGCACCACTACCACCCAGCTATATTACTTTTATACTTAAAAATAATAAAGCCCTTCCTATATGGAGGATCTGAATTTACAATAAAATATTCCTGGGAGGAATGGATCCTGCCTGCCTAGGAGACTAACTTGTGCAGGTAGGAGAAGCTGAAGGAGATGAACCCTCCAGGGCAATGAGAAAGGCCTGCCAGGTACAAATGAAAGATGAGGATGTTGTAAAATCCTAAAGATAGATCTGATAGGTAAATAAATAGATAATAAATAAATAAATAAATAAATAAATAAATAAATAAATAAGATAGAGCTTTGCTTTTTGGTTCATGCACCACCAGCACTTCCAAATTTCCTGAGATTAGTCATCTCCTACACTGAACGCCGATATTACACTGTCCAATGTTATCTGCCAGAGTACAGCAAAGTTAGAATCAGAACCTGCAAAGACTCCAAGCCTACTCAGAAGTGAGCGTGAAGGAGTTCAAAGATGGAGGTATCACCCAAGGCACATCTGCAGGTGCTTTTAAACAAACACTGCCGATTTCACTACAGTCTCAACCTCCTTGAAGAATTCGGTGGCTTTTGTCCTCACTGTTGTCACAAAGGCACACTTTCTCTGAGTTGATCTGTGTAGATGGCTATCTTAAGCACTTCACAAGACAGTTAAATAAAATAGAATTGGTTCCCTTCCTCCCACCCACAGCATGTAGATTATTAAAGATGACAATTTGAAAACTGACTTTATTTAAGCAGAAGTTATAAAACCTAGCTCTTTGCAATGAAACCTGAATGTCTGTGTGATGGTTCAACTAGTTAAGAGCATTCTTAGTGGAATTCACTGGTCTTGACCTGGAAAGAGAGAATACTCTTTATCTTCCTGATAGTACAAGATTTAAGTGTATCCAGTATCATGTGTGTTCCTGTTACTTAGACAATACCTCCAATAGCAGCAAGAGAGAATTCTAGTTTTACCCACCCATGGTAAATTCTTTTCCTTACAAAACAGATATTATGTTTGTAAAATTAAAAATGAGTAATTCACACTCTGAAAGTTACTTTTCCCTACAAAAATGCTATTGTGGATTTTTTTTTTTTATTTGAAGGCAGAGTGTAACAAAAGCAGGGGGAAGGTGGGGAAGACAGAAAAGCCGATTTAATAGATAATGTATTGCATTTAAAGAGCTTGAATGCTGTTACTTTTCATCACTTAACTTTTCAAAGAACACTTTCAGCTTCCTTATTTGCATGTTTCATTGTTTTCAAGCCTTTACACTGTATGCTTAAAATGCAAATGGAATAATATAAGAATAATGAGAAGTAATACTTGGAAATGTTCTGAAAAAAATGTTGCAAAAAGAGCCCTGGTTTCCATCTGATTGAAAGGAGGTGAGACTTGGGAAAGTCAGACTGGGTGTAATTTTATCTTAAGCTCTGACTAGAAGCTTCATTTCCATCCTTCTCTCTCCTTTGTAGTGGTGAAAATTATTGAAGGTTTCTTTTTTCATGACTCCTATCCTGGTTGGGTTGTGTCTACTCGGCATAAGCTAGACTTATCCAGGAAGAGGAATCTCTACGGAGAAAATGCTTCATCAGGTTGGCCTGCGGGCAAGACTGTGGAGGCAATTTTTTGACTGATGATTGATGTGGAAGGGCCTAGCTCACCTTGGGCAGTGCCGTCTCTGGAAAGGTGGTCCTGGGTTGTGTATGAAAGCGACTGAGCAAGCCAGGAACCAGCATTCCTCCGCGGCCTCTGCTTCGGTTCCTGCCCTCCCTCTTCTGTTCTTGCCTTGGCTTCTCACCCGACTTCCCTCATGGACTACAACTGCAAGCTGAAATAAGCCCTTTCTTGTCCCCATTGTTTTTGGGCATGATGCTTATCACTGCAAGAGAACGTAAACTAAGATACTACTTTGTCCATACTCTCCCCTCCCCAACATTAGTTGTCTTTCGATCAATTAACTCAGCTTAACAGTTTCTAAGAATATCTAGAATGTAGAATAAATTGCTCACTGTTAGCAGAAGTAGGTTTGGCTTAAAGACAACTGTGTAGAAACACCAGCCAAGCTTTGACTTCAGTTCCTCTGATACCTGGGCTTTCCATTGGATAGACTAGGAAATCAGACCCCCTGGGGACAATCCCAGTTCTGCTGTTCCTCAAATGTTCTACTGACTCACCTTCCTGGGTTCAGTTTCCCCATCTGTAAAATGTATACTAGCAACATCTTTCATGCCAGTGGCTGTGATGATTAGAAACATACAAATGAAGTGTGTAAAGAGATACCGCTTAGGAATAGTGTGAACACAGGCGTCTTATTTGGCAGGTCATTATGATCAGCAGTGGGTGGGTTTCAGAAAGGCTAGGATGCACTCTGTCTGTGGTTTGTGATGCAGTGAGGAGGCCATCAGCCATCCGGCTTGCCTGGATCTGATAGGTCTCCTGGGGCATGGTTCTTTTAGCGTTGAATGGAGATGATGGTCCCTGTTTAATCTGAATGATCTGGTCACTATAGAGATAGAGGGACATGAATCCCTTGAGTCCTAATCTCAAACCATCTAAGTCAAATTGTCTCCTAGGGGCCCAAAGTTATACTGGGGTATAAGTCAAGACATAACCATTACTTTTCAGAGAATGAGAGAAGAACCATTCCCACAAAGGACCTAAAGAAACAAAGATGTGGAGGTAATCGGAGGCAGATTTGAGTGAGAAGCATGAAGGTGTATGAGAGGCTATAGGGGATTCTAGTTTCAAGTCTGTGGTACTGGGCATACTAACAAAGGCCTTAAGAGACACACTGCCGCCGTGGCAGTTTGAGTGGAAGCTCAACGACTCCATTGCCAAAGAGTTGAACAAGAAATTGGCCAACAAGTTTGTGTACAATGTGAGACTCTGCATCTGTCTGTTTGATATCACCAAGCTGGAAGATGCCTATGTATTCCCAGAGGACAGAGCACCACATACCAAAGTCTATTTCCAATACGTGTTGTTCCACCGGTTCCTGGATGAGATTCTCACCGGGAAGATCAAAGGCACAGCAGAGGCACATCTCTTTAGGGTTCTTTGATGACATTCTTATCCCCCCACCCCACCCCCTCGCCCCGAGTCACTGCAGCAGCCTGCCAAGTTTGATGAAACAGAACAGGTCTGGGTGTGGGAGTATGAGACAGAGGAAGGCGCATGTGACCTGTACATGGACACTGGCGAGGAGATCTGCTTCAGGGCAGTGGATGAGAGCTTTGTGGACACATCCCTCAGAGGACCCAGCTCAGCCGAGGCTGCCTCTGCCAGCAAGGAGTTGCCAAAGAAGGAAGCGCTCTACAGCCTTGTGGGATCTATCAGCGAGCCAGGCCTCCGAGCTTTCTCTCCTGGGGACCATCAACTAGCCCTGGACCTTAACAGTGACTGCCCAGCCTGAAGACCTTGCCCAGACCCTCGAAAGTGGAGCAGATGGCAAATTCTGAGTGCTGCCCAGAGCTAGGCTATGTGGGACCAGGAGTGCCATCCCTCCCCAGCTCTGGGTCCTCTGCCTTCTGGAGCCACCCGTGAAGTCCTCTGCACTGGATTGGTTTTGTGTTTTCTTTGACAGTCTCACGTATCCAGGCTGGCTTCTCACTTGCTGTGCAGCATAGAATAACCTCGAGTTTCCGGTCTTCCAGCCTCTATCTCTTGAGTGCTGCGATTAGTTCCGCAGCTCCACATTGACTTTATGTGGTAGTGAGGAGGGAGCCGGGACTTCGTGCCCACCAGGCAAGCGCTCTACCAACTTCCCCAGCACAAGGACTCACTTATTTCAGCAGTGCTGAGGATGGAACCCTGGGCCTCTTTCATGTCAGGCAGGTATTGCATTACTGAGCTAAGCCCATCCAACCCCTTCCTGTAAACTTCCTGTTTTCAGTGACAGAAGAAACATTTAATAAATAATGACAGCAGCAAGGGGAAAAAAAGAGCCACACTCAAGTCTGGATTTGCACAGAGGGGACGGGGAGGTGGGCTTGGAGGGGTGGGGTGGGCGGACATAGTGCAATATACTTCTCGAAACTTACATTCCATTTTTTCTCCTGCAAACTCATGTGGCCACCTCAAATAGATGAAAAGGAACAATTTGTCATTAGCCCTCATTTTGGTAATAAGTAATTACATAACTCCCATATGTCAAAGTTTTAAGACAGCTTTCCTTATACGACAGAAGTGCAAAGCAGTTTTTGTTGTCTTTCAGTTTTAAACTTGGGGGCATTCTTGAGTCTCTCTTCTCCCCCTTATCTCACCAGCAGTACACTGTGTTAATCTTTATCTTCACATTTTTTCTCCCTCCCCATTCTCCGGCTCTGTTCAAGTTGTAATTACGTGAGGTCCTTGCACCCAGAGTTTCACTCTAAAACCATCTTAGAGACAGTGCCCAATTAATCCTGCTAAACTGCATTTTTATCGTATCACCTTCCTGCCGTGGCTTCCTCTTAACACCTGGATCTGGGGCGCACTTGTCAGCGGCCCTCACCGCTTCTCCATCACAGAACTAACTGCTCCTCCCCACAACTGCTCTCACTTCTCCCACAGTTCCTCGGAAACCATTCGGGACGCCCAGACCCGTCTTGAGCTTTTACAGCTCCTGTCTCTGCGTTTCCTTCCAGATGCCCCACACATGGCACCTTTAAGGAGGAAGTCCGTCTTCCTCTTGACATTCACAGCTGCTCTCTGAGCAGAACCCAGCCTAAAGTCCCGAGTTTTTAAAATAGTATCTGCTCGAGGAATGGGTCAGCGTGACGCGGTGGTGTTCTGTACTGTTCTGCAGTTGAACACTGTCGTCCGCGGAGTCCAGTCTGTGCCAGCCATTCTGACCCTCACCACCACCCTGCAAGGTGGGTAAAGTAGAAGCGTTCATGTTTGCCTTCCAAAGGGGCTGAAAGCACTTCCCATGTCAAATGACAGAACCGGTAGCAGAATCAGAGAACTTTGGTCCCCAATTTCCTCAAAATACAGTCTATGTTTTTCGTATTTTCTATCACTTTAAGTATACTTACTGACACAAACACGTGGAAAAAAAATTAGTTCTATTATTCTGGTACTGTGAACAACCTAAATTTTTTTTCTTTGAGGCATTACATGGCAAGTCTTGGCCAGGTTGGTAAAGGGCAAGGCTGGCCCCTCTAGGTCCTTTTCTCTTGAAAGGACAGTCATACATAGTGTACCAATGTTCAGATTTTGGTCCCACGATCTAAGTGGCAAGTGCTGCTACCTTGAGGCTTAGAGACCAGCCACCCAGACAGCTGCCTGCCAAAGATTCTGTGTGAGATCATTAACTTGTGCCACCTTAAGTCATTCGAGTCTTGATTTAGTTATTTTGTTTGTTACTTAGTTTTGTGACAGGGTTTCATGTAGCCCAAGCTGACCTTGAACTTGGTATGTAGCCGAAGATGATCTCGAATTCCTGATCCTCTTGCCTCCTGAGTGCTGAGATTACAGCCCTGATGGTTTTGTTTGCTTGGTTTGTTTTAATCTCAGCATAATATAGTTTATTCTGATAGGACCAAATTGAAATGTTTAATGGACAGCACATAAACATCTCAAACCTTCAGAAACATCTTAGACAAATAAGGAATTGTTTTTCTTAACTTCCAGTTGGAGCAAACAAGGGCTGATATTCATTCAAGTCAGTTTCTCAACCCAGACTGCATGATATTTCCCAAACATTTAAGACTAAGAAAAACAACAACAACAACAACAACAACAACAACAACAACAAAGACAGGTATGGAACATGCAGACCAACAGCTAACGACTCTTTCTATAATCACAACCCTCACCTTCAGCTCTCCACCCAGTCGTCTTCTTTCTCTTCTCTGCCTAGTTTTCTTCCTTCTAAAGCACCACCTGAAGAACTGGAAGATGTGTTATCTATCATTATGTTACCAAAGTAACACCAGCTTGCATAAAGATCCAGTGGAAAAACTGGAATGCATGCAAAAGATAAGTCTGCTGGCTTCGTGCTAACTTCTCGGTCACAATATCCTGTTCCCTCTCTTTGCAAGGAAGAGGCCAGCATCAATGTTGCTATCATGAGGAGGAAGAGGAGGAGAAGGAAAAGGAAGAGGAGGAAGAGAAGGAAGGGGAAGAAGAGGGGGATGACTCACAAATATCTTCTTCTAATAACATCAGTGTTGCTGTCATGAGAAGGAGGAGAACATCAGTTCCTTTTAACAATCCAGGTTGTTAGTTTTTATTGTAATAAAGCCCAAAGAGACCGCTTTCCATCTTTTCATTCTTGACTTAACTTCGGGGATTAGTACTTTATTTCTGTAATGTCCTTTATCTACATGTATTTATATCTGTCTAGAGAGCTATACTTATCTTTACCAGTCTTAATCTCTAACCACACATAAAGCTGACTTAATATATGACTATAAATGTACATATACAGTGTACATTACTAAGCTTTTATTTGCTCATTTGTTGGGATTTTTTTTTTGAGGTAGCATGGGGGAAGGGTGGATATTGAGGTAGAGACTGTGGTTCCAGGCTAATTAGTGTGTGATAATTAGCATGGCCTACCAAGAAGATAATGATATTTCTTTGAAGCATTGTAGAACTGAATAGATTATCCAATTCATATTTTAACCTCGCAATGTCAACTATTAGGAAGGAACTGAGGGGGAGGCTGAAAAGATGTTCCTTGGGAGAATTTTTTTTTTTTTTGCTGAAATAAATGATACCAATAGGCTCACAAAAAGTTCCCTAAAACAAGTGGAAAAAATGTTACAGTGAAGAGACAGATAATTTGGGAAGCTGCAGCCATCTGGCCATGGTCAAAATAGCTGCTTCTGATGCCCTTAGATGGTACAAATTATTGGCAGACCTCAAAATTCAGAATGAGGATCCATTTTGAGATTGGATTTCTTTTGCTTTCAAGACATGTTTACAAAGAAATCAAGACTAGAGGCAACAGGGGAAGAACTGAAGTGCAGAGAGATCTTAGAACCAGAGGCTTAGGATCTGGGCCGCTGCCTGATGTGAGCAGGGTTTGAATGAGAGGACCGCTGGTTGTCCGGAGCCGGCCCATTCATTTGGTCTTCTCCCAGCTTCCGACCTGGGGGCCCGTTAGCGATATAAATCGTAAGGGTGTGCTAACAATGATAACTCACAGGCTCTTTCCCAGATGAGAATGGTTATCAGCAACAACACAAAGTGCGGGGAGGTTGAGTGTGGAAAGTGGTGATTTGTAGAGAGTGCCATTGTGAGTTGAGAATGTGAATTAAAGGTACTCGGTATTCATAATTTATTGGCCAATGGACTGCTGATGCATTGGTCTTTCTGAGCTGTTCCATGCCTCCGGGGGAAGGGACTGCACATCACCTCACCCACTCCGATAGCCACTGTATGGCTAACCACTCCACACCTCAGTTCCACTCTTGACTCCGTGATTCCTGTGAATGAAGCTCCCTGCCACACCTCTAGGCTCAGCTCTACGGTATTTCTTTCCTCTCCTCACACTTTCTCTTCTGTTTTCTTTCTCATTTCCCTTCCCATTTTCTAAGAATTGTCCGTATTCTGATTGTTCTAGCCATGTGTGCGGTCAGAAAAGAGGAATCACACAACTTCCTCAAAATGCTCAGAAATGAGGAGGGAAAGGGGGAATTAGTGTTCCTGTATGTGAAAAATAATTTATATACTTTAATATACATTGTAGATATTCTGTGTGTGGCTAAAAATCACTTCAAAATGAATAACTATATAAAATATAAAAGAATAAAAGGGCATTTATATGGTGATATTTTATTTGTACTGATATGTGGTGATATTTTATTTGTGCTTTAATAAATAAAGATTGCCTGGAGATCAGAGGGAATAGCAAGCCATTTTAAGTAAACAAAGAAGTCGGGCAGCGGTGGCATACGCCCTTAATCCTATCACTTAGCAGGCAGGATCTCTGTGAGTTCAAGGCCACGCTGGAAAAAGAGCCAGGTGTGGTGGCACACTCCTTAATTTCAAACTAGTTAACCATGGAGGTCTGGAGGTCTGTACAGACAGACAGAAAGTGACAGATCTGGGTAGGAAGAGGGAGTGATGTAGCTGGACAGAGAGCAAATCAGATGGCAGAACAGCAAGGCATATAGGCATGGGTATACAGGAAGTCACAGCATTTGAAAGCTGCAGAGTTGGTGAGGTAAGGTTGGCTGGTGGCTTTCCCTATTTCCCTGATCTCTCTAAGGCTTTCACCCCTATATTTGGCTCTGTGTTCTTTATTTAATAAGACCATTTAGAAATTCATCTACACATTTATTTACCTCAGATGGATTTTATGCACATCGCTTTCAGGTTCTCACCTTGTTAAAAACACTGAAATTTTCTTCTCTGCCCTCTGTTCAGACAAGAATTGATACACAGTGTATATGACCTTACTTATATACTTACTTACTGGCATGTCAGAGATTTTCTTCTGACCCAGGGGACCATTTCAAAGAGATTGGTGATCACTGTCTCCAGAGGCTAAAATGGAAGCATTTTGTCCTGTGGCTAGGAAAGATGTTTTGCGTGTATGCAGACTCCATAGACAGGAGATCCAGCAGTTGATCCAAAAGAATCGAAAGTGACTGATCTTAGGAGCAGATATTACACTTACAGATGTTGATTTGTAATCAACCTGTTCCTCACAAAGACAACTCCATATGACTTCATTTCTATGTAAATAACAATAGAAATCTGTTTATGGACCGACACTTCTCATGAGTCAAACTCAGGGCGTCCACAAAGTGAAATGATTCTGATCAATTTGCAGGTAGTTTTTGCCCCAAAAGTCTGTCTGTGCTAGCCATGGTAGGCTAACTTCAATGATACTAGACCCTGAATATGTTATGGCTAATACGCGGCCTATGTTTCTTAGTTTCTCATATGATAGATGACATGGGCAAGCAAGCAGATCAGCAAAGTGGCCCCCTCCTAGGAAGTCACTTGGGGACTGGAGCTAATGTTTGACTAATAGGGGAAGGGTAGAAAATGGCATGTATAGGAAGGTCTTATGACTGATACATGCAAGTGATACTTTCTACTGGCCACATGGCCACCTGTACCTGCAAAGAAGGGTGGCAAATGCAGTCTACCTGAATAGATCAGTGGAAAATATGAATTTTTAGCCAATCGTTCCTACCAGTGTCCATTTATCAAACAATGCCCATTATAACCACCAGGAAAAGACAGCTTCATTCAGGGGATAAATTTTGTCAAAGAGATTTACATGGGAGCTCCTTGTGAAAAGGCATTAAGATAACAGTGGCTTTATCCAAGGAGAAATATTTATTTAGTGTGCAAGGTTACACATCTCTAGCACTGGTTCTGACTGCTTTGTCCCAGATCAAGTGGAGATAACACTGCCTTCATTCACCAAGTGTTCTTTACATCCCAAGGGTTCAACAAAATGTTTAACAGAGATTCACTTAATTAAATATGTCATCACTGAAAAAGTCTGCTGGAGTGTACTTGCATGCATTTTCTAACTTTGAAGCTAGGTCCATTGCTCAGGGATTGTATACCATGGATCTGAATGGCTCACAGACTATAAACGCTTCCAGATCCACCATTCAGGTGAGCACAACAATCTTCTGTGGAATTTTCTACCATTTGAAAAATCAAACGACATGTTTTGGTTTAGTAGTCAGTAGGGTTGAGTTCTTCCAATGACTTAAGGTTCCTTACAGGCCTTAAATGGCAAATTGTATCTAATCTGGGGGTGAGGCCTTGCTGCTGGGTTACTTGAAAAACCAGTTATGTGTCCTACAGGACTGCCATCTCGCATCAGAAGTGATGTCTTTGTCTAAGCTAATTAGGTGGGTAAAAGGGCAAAGCCAATAAAACTGCTTTGGAGCCAACTGGATCCTGCAGGTCTGTGAGGCCCAGGGAATTTACTGAATAATCTGCCACTCTCACTGTCCCCTGAATTTAATGGCTCCCTCCTGGGGTCTGATACCTCTGTGAAGAGCAGGGACTAGTTTGGAATTCTCCCTCAATCTTGCTGTCTGCTGGGGTTAATGACAACCCTTTCTGGGGGTTGGTACCAGTGTGAGTCAAATCAGTGCCGTGTTTCAACTCTTTCCCTTACCTTTGGCCCCTGCTTGCTTGTTTTCTGAAGGAGATTGAAAGGAAATGAGTGTTGGCAAGAGGCGGGAAAGGTTGGCTTGTCTGGGAACTGTGCTAAGGGTCCTGGCTCCCAAGGGCCAGTGGATGAAGTTGTTTCTTGTCTGTGGGTTTAGGCAGGGTAGAGAAATGAGACATAGGCTCTGAAGTCAGGCACCCTTGGTTCAACACTCACCTCTACCTGCTAGTTGTAGTTATTTTAGCTCTCTGATCCCTTGCTTCCTTAACTATGAAAGAGCTCAAAAGTGTCTCCTTTTCATTGAGTTACTGCCAGGACTGCGATCGTGTGTGCCATGCTCTTAGTGGGCTGCCCGGCATGTAGTAAGTGCTCAATAAATATTAGCTGCAATTTGGACAATATGGGCAATTTGGACAGCTTTCCCTCGCTTTCATGTCCCACACTCGTCTTTATTCCTGATGAGAATTAAAGGGTCCCAACGAATTAAGGGAGCAAAAGGTCCCTCCACTGAGTGCAGTTTCAGTCCCTGCTGCCCTCCGTGACCTTTGAGATGAAACAGCTTGGTGGCTCGGAGCAGTTCTTTCTTCTCAGCTCTATTTTGTTCTTGATATAGCTGTTCTATTCACACACCTTGCAATCTGTGAAGTTAAAATTAACCTATTTGCCAACCTGCGTCTCAGTGAGAAACTGAAAAATTACACCTTCTCTACGCACTAGACAGTGTTTCTAGTGTATCTTTGATGAAGAATATGTTAAAGCAAGAGATGGCTTAAAGGGAAAAGACTGAGTTCTAGCATGCCTGATTTTTTTTTCCCTTTGGAAGAGTCCTCTGCAAATGTCAGAGCTGGGTTGAGAGAACAGGATGTGACATGGAAGTCTCGTAGCTGCGTCTCCACACACGGTTTAGAGATGGGGAATCATGGCGTGCTGGTGTAGCTGTCAGCTTTGGGCATATGGAACAATCTAAGGAATCAAACTCTTTCCAGTAACAAGTTTAGCAACTTCCGAGGGGTGGGGGAGGGACCCTCACTGCATTCGCAACCCATGGATGCCTTCCGTCAGCAGTTCAGAGGAACTGCTTTTTCATCCTGGAGCAGGTTGACATTTTTCTGGCTTCAGGCAGGGGTAGGACCGCTGTTAGCATGTTGCCACCTTTGGTGGTGGGTGCCCTGAATGAACCTGGCTGTCTCTTGTCTCTCTATTATTGCAGAGCCATGGCAGGTGGCCAAGGATGGGTCTGTTCACTTTGGTCTTGTGGAGGGCAGCTGGATGTTGTCTTTAGCCTGTGTGACAGGATGGACCATTACACTGGGCTGCACAGGGTAAATTTCCCATGTTTCTGATCTTGTTCAACAGGCTGTTGGAGACTGCCCTCAGTTATTTTGGATTTATCTCCTGTTTCTCTCCCAGCTCCCTAGTAAAATTTCAAGGAACTTTAGGGTCCAGGAATCAATGGAGGGTGAGTGGGTGGGGCACAAACTGAGGTCTGATTCAGGATCTGAGCTGAAGAATTATTATATTTTATACTTTAAAAAGATTTTATTTCTGCGTGTGTGTGTGTGTGTGTGTGTGTGTGTGTGTGTGTGTGTGTATACGGGTGTGTGTGCCACATGTATGTGGGGTCCCTCAGAGGCCAGAAGATGGTGCTGGATCTCCTGGAATTGGAATTACTGACAGTTGTGAGCTACCAGGTGTGGGTGCGGGGACCTGGACTCCAGTCCTCTGAAAGAGCTGGGTAGACTCTTAACAACCAAGCCGTCTCTCCAGCCCCAAATTAGTTGCAACCATCCTTAGATGGGGGCAAACCATGGTTTTTATGTAAAAAGAATAGAAAAAAGCTTATTTGAGACACAGCGTTGCTGCCTAGCCCAGGCTTGTTTGAAACCTGCTCTGTAGCCTGAACCTGCCTGGAACTCATTACCTTCCAATGCCCGTCCTCTGAGTGCCAGGGTCACAGAGGTGTGCCACCATGTCGTACTTAGGCCAAAGAAGTTTTAAGACATCAAAAAGTGACACGTGACTCGAGCCCTAGAGACATGGTTGTCCAAGAATAAGGGCTGGGTGTATTCCTCTCCCACCCAGAACCGTGGACACAAAAGTGGGGGAGGTAGGTGCTGATACGATGTGTACACTGAAGGCATCAGTTCTAGCTCTCTGTCCTGAAATATATTTGGATGTCTGCAATTTTAGCATTGGAGACTCATTACTTTGGACATTTCAGTGATCAGGAGGCCTCCATTTGTATCTGAGAGAGAAGGACACTTTTAAAGGTGATTTTATTCATATGAAGTCATCCCCCCCTCAGAAGAGCCCTGTGAGGCAAGCACAGTTAGCAGTTCCAGTTTACAGAGCACAAAAGCAATACCACTCACCCACTGACGCAACAAGGGAGCAGAGCAGGGGTGTGTGTGGGGGGGGAGAACTGACCATCCCCGCAGCCTGCGCTGGTACTCTGCCCCTTCCTCCGTGTCTCCTATGAGCGATAGTTCTTGGTTTTCAGGCTGAAGAGTGATGTGATTATGGAAACTCGAGCCTCACCAACACCCCTCTCCCTGCATTCCCACCTTGAAGTAACTGCAGAAGCTCCAGGAGAATATCTGGGAGGCATAGACCTCTGGGCACCACACAGTCCCTTGTTTGAGGGCTACCTTGCTGCTGCCTTGGTGTCATAGCAGTTCAACCCAAGGGGACTCTGTACTTTATAGACTAGTGCCAGTGAATGAAACTGTGCATTCCAGATTGAAGAGTGGGAATTTTCTTGACAGTGGTAGATGCCAAGTTGTCAGCAGCCATGTGCCCTGCGTGGGTATAGAGGACACTTGATACCTTCGGCGCTTAGCTCAGACCTTGCCCCCCCCCCAAGCTCCCTACTCACAGTGAACACAGGAGTGGTGCTTCAGGACCCTTCCTGGCTCCATTTCTGAGCCCTATCTGAAAGACTCAGGAAACAGCCAGTCCTGGCAGCCATCTTTGGGGCCCAGCTGATATATTCAAAGGACAATTTAAACTTGCTTAATGAGTCCTCTCATTTGGGTGGACTGTGGGCCAGAGAGAGGCTTAAGAACTGTCAGAAGCGTTTGTAGGGTGCCAAGGAACAGGGAGACTGGAGCTGACAGCAGAGGAGGAAAGAAGAGCCTTGTGATTTCAGGGTGTTAGTAATGTCCCCACTCTTCCCAAGATTTATTGTTCCTTCCTTTTTTGAATGACAAGAGCTAGTGAAGTCCCATGTCTACATATGTTGATTTGAATTATACTTTTGTCACTGGCACCTAAAAGAAATCTACAAGTTCAGCAGTTGACAGCTTTTGGTTTCAATTCCTTGATGTCTGTTTGCAGCTTTCTCTTGAGCTTTGACGGAGGGAGCTGCTGGCCAATTGAGAATCTGCCATCAAACACTTTCCTGTTTTCTACGCTGCTCCTTTCCTCCTATCATCCTCAGTCTCTCAAACCTAAGGTGACACCCTTCCACTTAGATGCAAATATGCGCCAGAGGAGAAGCACCTTATCCCTCTAGCAGATAAAGGCATCATCTTCAGAAGTTGCTGACTTCTGGAAAGTGGAGCCTGGCTGGAGGACAGCGGAAGTGCAACGTGCACACTGGGTACTAAGCTTCATGCTTACACGCTCCATGCTGAGGTGGCAGTGCCAGGAGGTACAGGCTAGTGAGAGGTGATTATATTATTGGTGTGTTCTGTCCCTTAGGTAGGGTAATATCCTGTGAGCACAGTTAGTTCCTGAGGAAGTGAGTGTTAGTAAACAGAGCAAATCAGGCTCCTGCCTCACTTTGACTTTCCTGTCTGACCATGAGATCATGTTTGCACAGTCCCGCCATTGTGATGCCATCTGCTGTGAGTCCTCACCACAGGCTGAAACGATATGAAAAAGTAATCTTGGACTCTCACCAAAACCACAAGCTAAATAAACCTCTTTTCTTTTTAAAGTACCCAGCCTCAGGCATTTTGTTTTCCTAACAGAAAAGGGACTATACCAGGGAAATGGAGGGCATATTCAAGGCGAGTCTTACCTATTGATGGCCTGTTTTACTGGACAAATATGGACATCTGTGTGCTTGTTATACTTATTCTTCAACTGACAGCACTATTAAATTGAAATGCAAACATATATGTGTGTGAAAATAATTTGTGTTATATTTGAATATAACCCAGAGTATTGATGTCTATTTTGTTAGATATACTTTAAGTTTAAGGATTTTAATTTTTGTTTTTGTTTTTGTTTTTAGAGACAGGGTTTCTCTGTGTAGTTTTGGTGCCTGTCCTGGATCTCGCTCTGTAGACCAGGCTGGCCTCGAAATCACAGAGATCCACCTGGCTCTGCCTCCTGAGTGCTGGGATTAAAGTTGTGCACCACCGACACCTGGCAGGATTTTAATTTTAATATTTAGATTGATATTGAATGGGATACAAACTAGCAATGTGCTACTTATCAGACAAATTCCCCAGAAACACACACACACACACACACACACACACACACACACACAGAAATGCACATAGAGAAATGCATACATGTGCACACAAGAATAGAGATTCATTATGGAAACTAGCTCTCCAAAGCAGAGTTACAAAAGAAGTCCCTTTTTTACGAAGCCCTGCCATCATCAGGCTGGAGAGCCAGAGAGGCTGCTATAGTGATGCAGTCTGAGAAGCAAGAAGACTGCTGTTTAGGATGGGAGAGGATGGTTATCCCAGCAAAAACAGAGATTAACTCATCATTTCTCCACCTTTGGCCAGTCAGACCCCTTAAACAGATCAGAAGATGCTTGCTCACATTGGCAAGAGCAATTTCCTTAAACCACACCTAGAAATAGTGGCTAACCAAGCATATGTGTGTCCCTTGCCTTAGACTCTCCACCTCAGGTTTGGGAGCCAGAGCCTCCAGAACTCTGGCCAGATTCCAGGATGGTGGCTTTTAGTTCTTCATTGTTGTTTGATGGTTAGGGAAATGGACGCTTGTTAGGAATATTACACAGTCCTAATTTCTTCTGGGTTTCTGGTCAGTCTGCTTCTTACAGAGAGATGGGAGAATGGAAGTCAGTTATCTTTGGTTTTCCTTCTAGGTTTCCAGTTTTCTTGTGTTGTTTATAAAATGTTTATCACTACGGAGTTTATCTGCCCATCCCTTCTGATCTACTAACCTAATCTAAACATGAACTCTTAGATCTAGAAGGGAATTCAGAGGTTGAATGATTGACCCAAATCTTTTGATTATACTGTAAAAGGACTGGTCTACACTGATCAGTCTCCTTGCTGTGTGGAGGTCTTCAAACTCCTAGGATAGTGCTGCTTCTAGCCATGATGTGGGATTTTCCCCAAATTAGTTTTCTATATTAAAGAAATGCTCTTTCACCATTTATGTCCTCTGCAAAGCAGAGTTGGTAGTGCTCATTTTCTGCCAGCGATTGATCACCTCTCAATTCAGAGAGACCTGGGCTCATAGGACTGGACAGCGAGGGCACACAGACAGGGGGATGCCTCATGACTGCAGGGCAGAGCCAAGCAACCATCGACTGGTTGTCAGTGGGCACAGAGGTGGATACCAATGACTCTGCTATCTTACAGGGTGGTGCGGGGAAGTCAGTGAAGGGAGGAGGCTGGGAGAGCAGGGCTGAGGGAGCCCTTCAAGTCTGGAGCACTCTTGGGACCTTCCTTTCCACCTTCCCTGGCCCTGCTTCTTGCGGTGGTGGTGGAGGTTATCCGCACATGGAAGGCCTTCAGTCACTAAGTGAAACAGAAACTCTCACACAGCGTGGGCTGTATTGGTGAATGCTTGTCAATCCTGACGATTCCCTGGTTTCAGCGATATGGGCAGCAATGAAAAGCCTTCTTAAGCCTTTCTTAAGTTCATGTGTCTGCGGAGCCTAACTGATGGGCTCACACAAATCACCGAGGACATATCACAGAGCTGGAAGGTCTGGGAAACAACACTTTTATGTACTTCAAGACATGCATTTTAGTTCTTAATGTGCTTCCATGTGAATAATTTATGATTGAAATTCTCCCGCCCTCCAGTCTGACAAATTTGTGTGGAAATTAAAATGATGAGTCCCTTGAGAAAAGCACTGGTGAAGAATTATAGAAATACAGATTTTCCTGTTGGCACAAAGGCTAATTTCTTTGTTCCTTGGCTGAGTAGGAACGGTTGTGGAACCAGGGTACCTCTACAGGGACCTCTTCCTAGAAAATTTGTTCCTTCTTCTTAACTTCCTTTCCTGACTGCTTCTCTTCCTCTGGACACAGACATCATACGATTCTTAGATGACTGAGGACAGCACACAAATTGATAAAACAAGGCTTTAAAGACACACGCTGGAAGCACACGCCAAAGGCATGCGACATGTCCTGGACCGTTGCTTCCTCTAGGAGTGTGGTTTAATTTGAGGAAGGCGAGCAAAGTGCTCCCTGGTGCTCGTTCAGTTCCTCTCTGCCACGGGCTCACCACCCAGCACTTGCTTGCCTGTGCGACAGCTCGGGCTGTTTTACTGTAATATCTTCTGTTTCCCCTTTCTAAGCCTAATTCTAAACTCAGTGTTTTGTCTGCACCGTACAGAACTATGGTCACCAATGAGTCAGAGATCGGGGGAGGAACAGTGGCAGGAAATACCAACACAATGGTTTGCTGTTTGGGCCATCCTGGGCTGAGTAGGTGGATTACATGGGCTATCCTGGCTAGTCCTTTCTCACAGTCCCGTGCCTACAGATCTGGGTAAATTGTCACGATGACATAGATTCTCTGAGGAGACAATTGCCTCACCTTCACCTTTTATCTCTTAGTCTTCAGCTGCTTGTTTCACTGCAGTGAAGCCCTGTCCCAGTCTTCCCGGCGTGGGGTACATAGGTCCCTCTGAGTGCTTCTCTGATGCACCTGGAAATTGCAGGCCAAGCTAGAGTGCTAGACAAATCCATCTTGGTGTGTGTTTTCCTGGCCACCTTTGACACACTGTTTGACGTATTTGACATACTATTCTCCAAATCAACCCTTTCTTCCTTTCCCTTGATGGGACAGTGGGTCAATTCAGCTATGGTGGCATCTCCACTCAAGAATGTACAGGTTCTAGAATCCTGCTTCCTGTGTTCTCTGTGTGTTCAGGCTGATCAAGGAGTTATACAAAAAAATGTTCCCAGGGTAGACATCCAGGGTAGATTGTGTGGCTCAGTGATAATAACATCAGTGAACAAGGCTTATTCTATCTGGGGCCTTGTCATTCTTAATGTCTTAATGTTTTCATCTTTAGCTAGTTACCTCAGAGCCACAAGGTACCTGCCACAACTTCTGATGCGGTGGCGGTATTTAAAGGCAGAAAAGATAAGGGTTAACAAAGATGGGAGGTGAAATGGTTTAACTTATCCATCTTTTTCCCTAGATACACTGATAGACATAGGAATATGCTAGAAGGCCCCAGAAGACTTTCACATATATCTCATTGGTCAGAGATGTCTATGGCAACTCAATATATGTGTTTGGAGACTGAAGAGCTGAGGATTCTTCACTCAAAGTGCTTGGGATTATAGATGTTTACATGTCAGATTTTGTGTTGGGATATTATCTGGAATGAGACCTAAGTCTAAATAAACATTGAATTCATTCATGTTTTATGTATACACCTTGGACATATAGCCTGTGGGTAATTTTCTATGGTATTTTAAAAATAAGTTTCTGTGTGATAGTTTCATTATATGGAACTTTCTGCTTTCAGTATTATGTCAGTAATCAACATGTTTAGGATTTGGGAACATTTCAGATTTTGTTTGTTTTGGGTTGGGGATGCTCAGCCTATATCTGAAAAACACTCTGGGATTTTCAGGACGGTTTAGATAATCACCACTTAAACACATGGGCAAGCATGTTCCAGTTCTGCTGACACTCCCTGGTATGTAAGCAGGGCATGGCTGTTGAGGAGCACACTGAACAGTGACAATGTCAATGAGTTTTCTCACACATGACATGGAGTGTGACTTCTTCCTTACGAAGGGTCCTTCCCAGTCCCAGGAAATACTGTGAACTTTTGCCATCTGAGCAGCTAGGCAAGCTGACCTTCCTTCTTTTGCCAGCGGTGGGACCTGGCGTTGGAAAGGTGGCACAATTTTGGCCAAGAAGATATATGGTGACTTGAGCCAGTTGCCTTCACAATCAGCACAAAGCGTCTTCATGTTAGTAAACGGGTTTCTGACTAAAAAGACAGAGGGAAAGGGAAAAGACGCTATTTGTGTGTGTGTGTGTGTGTGTGTGTGTGTGTGTGTGTGTGTGTGTGTGTGTGCGTGTGTGTGTGTGTGTGTGTGTGTGTGTGTGTGTGTGTGTGTGTGTATGTGGTTAAAAACTGGCTGCATGTGTGTGATGACTGGTGGCCCCATCACAGTCATGAGGAGAGATGAAATATCTGGGCTTTGACAAAAGTACCAAGTGACTCTGTTAACTACAGACCCATAATGAGCTTCTTATTGCATGGGAAAGGAATTCTTACTGCTTAGGCCATTCAGACTCACTTTTGCTGTTACTTCCAGCCCAAAGATTCTCCTGGAAAGATGGAAGGTGAGGGCAATTAATTAGGTCAGCTTTCCAAATTGGATAACTTAAATATTATTCCCTGGATGCTTTCCTCAATTCAGAGCAATCCATGATCAAATAAATCTGGGAAATTTAAAGCCATATATGGTTCTGGGAGTTAGTGGTCAAATTAGCATTTCAAAGGCTCAGAGCAAAGTGATTCTTAAAAAGAATTCTTACCTCTGCTCAGCATCCTGCAGCTCCATTCAAAGACCAGCAGAAAATAACACATAGGTGTGAGATGCTTTTGGAACAGAAAATATGCTTGATGTAGTAATTGGCACCATAAATAAAAGCATCCATGGAATCTTCAGCTCTTGTTCACCTCTAGGGTTTTTTCTATCTTTGGTTCTGGAAAACCCTTTAGGCCCCTTGAAGAGGGTCCATTGATTCCACTGGAAAGCCAGCTCTTATTGCTCTCTATCGTTACAAAGCCTCGTGTTAGTAAGTAAGCATTGTTTATTGGTCACTTATCATAAGTTAGTTCAGAACTGTGATGTCTCAGTACATAGCATGGCGCCCTAAGTATCTCTTATACAGTGAAATGCTTGGGACCAGATGTGTTTTGGATTTCAGATTTTTTTAAAAATTTTAGAATAGTTTGTTTACATAATAAGATATGGGATTGATTGGACTCAAGGATTAATTGAACTCAAATTTAACCCAAAATTAATTTTTTTCACATACACCTTATACTTAACCTGAAGGCAGTTACATACAAAATTTTGGTGCAAGTTTTGACTGAGGCCCATTGCCTTAGGTCGGATATGCGTTTTTTATGTTGTTGGTAAGCAAAAGCTTTGGATTTGGAGAATTTTGCATTGAGGATGCTCTCTGCCTATACAGCACATCCTATGTAATGCTTTCCTAGGTACATTTTACTAACTCATGGAAAACTGGATGACTTAACAGAAACTTCACCCTTCTTTAGAGTTGGGAAGAGAGGATTCTAGGTACAGGTGAAGCATGTTCCCTCCACAGGCTCTGGTGGAGAATTCCAAACAATTTTAGACTTGCTCCTGTGTGTCTGTGCATGTACACATGTGTGTGTACCTGTGGACACCCGAGGTTGATATCAGGGTGTCTTCTTCACTGGGTCTCCACCTAGTATTTTTTGAGACAGGGTCTCTCACTGAACCTGGAGCTGCTGGTTTGGCTGGACTGGTCGACCAGCAAGCCCTCAGGATCTGATCTGCTCGTCTCTGTCTACCCTATTGCTGTAATTACAGGTGCACTTTACCATGCCTGGCTTTTTATGTAGATGTTAGGGACCTAAAATCAGAATTTTGTCTTACCCACTGAGGCATCTTCCTGGTCCCAACATACTCTTGTCTTCTGGTGGTACTAGCTGTCTTTAGCTTGTGGCAGCCTACCATTGCTTCTGTTACTTTGTGGCTGTCTTCCCTCCGTATATGTGTATCTGTGTTCTTAGGAGGCAAAGTTGTGATAAGGCCTGCCCTAAGCCAGTGCAATCTCATTTTAACTTGCTATTCCTGTCTAACCCTGCTTGCAAATATAGTCTGGAGAAGGGGACAGAGTGCCATGTTTTGGATTAGGTATGGCAATGGGAGGCACTCATGGGCAGACTATAAACCGATAGTTCTACCCTAGAAAAATGAATCACTTGAGGCCCCAATTACTGTCATCCTTGAAGACATGTGTAGAGTATCAAATCGTGTAAAGCTGCCATCTTCCAAATCTAGGCTCCCTGTGTATGGGAGTGGGACACAGATAGACTTGCTTTATGCATCCAACATGACCTGACTCCCTGTAGAAAAAAACCTATGGCAGCAAGGGATGATGTGCTGGTTGGTCTTATGCCAATTTGACATACAAACTAGAGTTATCTGAAAGGAGGGAAACTTAATTTAGAAAATGTCTCTATAATATGCTATGAGACATCTTATTAGTTATTGATGGGAGAGGGCCCAGACAATTGTGGGTGGTGCCATCTCTGGGCTGCTGGTCCTGGGTTCTATAAGAAAGCAGGCTGAACAAACCATAGGAAGCAAGCCAGTAAGCAGCTCCCCTTCACGGCTTCTTCGTCAGCTCCTGCCTCTAGGTTCCTGTCCTGTTTAAGTTCCTGCCCTGACTTCCTTCAGTGATGAGCAGCAATGCTGAAGGGTAGACCAAATAAACCCCTTTCCTTCCCAACTTGTTTTTTGGTCATGGTGTTTCTTTACAGCAAAGAAACCCTAACTAAGACAGATGGATATGTGTTTTAACTGTAAATACTTAAAAAAAAAAAAAAAGATGTATTCTAGTCACCAAAATAGGTATGCAGAAATCAGACTTGTAGGTCAAATCCAGATACAGGTTTTTGTGGCTTAACCAAAGAAGAAATCTGAGATCTTGCTCATTGTTGTCTATGGGTCGTGGTTTTTAAGCTTTTGTAGCTTACTTTTTAAATGTTTGTTTGTTTGGTTGGTTGGTTGGGATTTATTTATTTATTTATTTATTTATTTATTTATTTATTTATTTATTTATTTAAGTAGGGTCACACTTTGTAGCCCAGGTGAGTCTGGAACTCACTGCATAGTTCTACCTAGCTTTGAGCTAGTGGCACTCTCCCTGCCTCACCTGCTTTTGCGGTCTTTTAAAGACCTGTTGCAGTGTCTGGATGAACCGGTTATTAGCCTCAATCATTTTAAAGTGACTTCAGCCTGGCTCCGTATGCAAAAACTTGCTAGAGAAGACTTTGCTGTGCCTCATATAGACCCAGCCCAGTGCTTCCTTCCTCTATATAGTTCTTTCCCCTATATATAGATCAAACAGTTTCTAAAAGTATCTCTAATTCCTGGTCTTCAAAGTCTGCAGAACAGCTCTGAAATTTTCTCCAGAAATAATTGAGTTTTCACTCAGCCTACTCATTTAAGCCAGCTGTCCCCAAATTTGCAAAGGTCATTTGCTCTAAAATGGCATTCCTTTGGTCTGCTTTGACAGCAGCTTTGGTTCTGTGCATGTTTGATCACTGGGACCATATACATTCTCTGTAGAGCCATTCAAGATTACACCTGGAACCCTCAGATCATGCAGAGACAGTGCCTGTGTCTGCCGCTGGCTTCTTTAATAAATTTCATCATACTTTGTTGGGAAACTCTGGGTTTCACTGGCAAATTATGTGAAGGCTTAATATGAGAAAAATAGATCCTTAATGGTTTATGTCAAAAAAGAAAGAGCCTCTATGAAAGTCAAGGAAAAAAATGATTGAAAGAGGCATGGGAGAGCGGAGGCATGAATGCCAACAGTCAGAACAGAGGCTGGATGCACATGGCGGTGAACTGTCGGTGCTCACTACTGCCCTCTGCCTTTTCTAGATTGTTGCCCGACTCAACAGCTCTGGCTCCACCAGCCTGCCACTCCCTTCTGTGATGGTGGCCAGGAAGAGAACAAGGAAGCTACTCCTTCCATCTTGAGAATCTTTTCACACAGAAACTGCAGAAGGAGGCCCTAGTTGTACGTTTGAAATTGGTGGTGAAACCTTTCAGGAGAAGGCTATGGAAACCTCCCTAAAGGTCACTTCTTTCTTTACGAAGGCTGAAAAATAAAGCACAGCAGAAATCGGACCCAGGCAAGGCCTGTTAGCCATGATTCATGTAAAAATGTCTGGGGTTATGGAAGACCTTGCCTTGGAGGAAGTGGGAATAGGGACTGGGTTGGGGGGGGGGAGGCTGGGCGGGGAGGAGAGGGTTATCTGTGGTTGGCATGTAAAATGAATAGAAAATTTCCTAATAATAAAAAATGAGAAGATAAAAATTTTTAAAAAAGTCTGGGGTTTTTGACACTTCTAAGTAAAGTATGATTTGAAGTGTGCTAGTCAAAATGTTAAATCACCATTAAGCATACTTCAGTGTGTGTGTGTGTGTGTGTGTGTGTGTGTGTGTATTAAGAGGAGTGTGTATTATATAAGGTGATGGGCCATTGTCTGCACTAGTTCAATGACCGGTGTATAATGAGCCCTTACTAAATATTTGGTTACTGGCTATGTTCGTGAATTGATGCAAGCCTTCTGTGTTGATAAAGTTGTAGAACCTTTACTCTTATCTGGAATTTCACTATTCAAACTTTTCCCTCCATTTTGGACGCCAACTGTCTTTTACCTCCTAATCCTAAAAGTGGAGCCCTTGCTAAGTCCTCAGTACCAATGTTGCTTGGTGTGAGTGTGGTTACCAGATCACAGAGCTGCAAGACATTCGTGAAAGAGGGCAGATGTTAAATCGAGGTCGATGATTGTAGAACTAGAAGTCAGAGTCCAGGAGAACAGCCTACATATCCTCCTATGCCTGGCCTTGTAAGAACAGCTGGTTCAGCTGTTAGAGACAATCTTGGGAGTACCCGGGCTTTGGAAATAGCACAAATTACAGGGAAATGTAGCTGGAGAGTGGACGTTTGTATTTATTACTTAAGCAATATTTTTCATAGCAGGCAAATTATAACTCACAGCACCCAGTTCTAAGCTAACATTTCTTTTTGCTGAAGACCTCTGTCATAACAGGTGTTATTAAAGGTAATAAGTACTTGAGGAGTAGGAGAATGGTTCTTTTTACTGAACATTTGTGGAAGGATCCATCATTGTGGTGTCAAGTGCCTTATATTTTAGTTTCTGGGGAGCACCATGACCTGCAAATGATTGTATGATGCTTAGTGATGGAAAACTGTCCCCTGAGTGGTTGTGCCCTGAAAATGAAAGGAACTGGGTTTCAGGAAAATGGACACACGTATGTTGGAATTGAAACAAAACCGGAATGTTTAATCTATGGCTCCACAAGAAATCATGTACTAAACAAAGAAAAGAAGTACATACTCTTCTAGAGTGGGCTGTGAAGAGTAGAGCTGGGAGATGGAAGTCAGTTGCCCGATCTTCCTATATACCCCATCGTGGTATTTGGAGATGCCCCAGACAGACACCAGATCCTGATAGATGGTTCCTGTGGGCAGCGTGGTTCGCTTTCTTTCGGATCTGGGCCTCTGGGGTATAAAGGCATTGCAAGAGAAGAGTTAAAGAGTATGCATGAAGTCTTCATGTCTAGCACTTGTAGCCTAAAAAATATGGGGCCATTATAGTAGTCGTTTATTATAGGACATTTTATTTGTTTTTAAAATTAGATACGGCTAGGGACATACCTCATTGGCAGAACGCTTGCCTAGCATGTGCAAAGCCCTGTATCCCATCCTTAGCACAGCAATAACCAAATAGTAGACAAATAAGTAAATAAAAAGCTTTTTCTTTAAAAAAAAAATAATAAATGAGTCTATTGATATAGCTCAGCAGTTAAAGAGCACTTGACGCTCTTGTAGAGGTCAGGTTCCCAGAACCCTCATCAGACTGCTCACAATGGCCATCTGGCTCCAGGGGATCCAATGTCTTCTTCTGGCCTCTCAGGATGCTGTCCGCCTCCCACCCCCGCAACCCCCACTACTCTAAGTCTTAAAGCATTTTATAAAAATGGTTGTGGTGACGTGCATCTGGAGTCCTAGCTACTTGGGAGGCCACAATTGTGGAATCAAAGCTTGAGGCCAGCACATGGAACATAAAAATAAAACAAACAGAAAGAAGATATTAATTATATAGATTAGTTACAAATGCTCCTGTTTAAACCCAAGAGTCGCAGTCTCATTGACAACTAGTATAAATTCATGCCAATACCAGGTTGTAATTCATTTCTTTGACACGCTGAATACTACGTGCCCAGTTCCAGGGCTGGGTGTGCAGTTGTGAGCCATCCAACAGGCTCTGCACTCTTAGAGGGGATATACTGTAAATGAGAATCAAAATACAGGCATTTAAAACACAGTTGCTATATTGGAAGCCTTTTAATGTAGCTGAAAAGGACATTATATCAGACTAATTTTAACACATCAGCCAACATACCACAGAGGGCTAGACCTCCAGCCCCATCACTATAAGAGGACCTCCTGTGGGTGCTTTATTGTGTAGTCCTTACACATCACGTGGGCACAGGTGACTCTGGTCCCTTTCCTTGTCATCCACCCCTTTTTGATGATGTCATCACTTGTACCACTGTAGACACAGGTCACTGTCATGCGGTACTGACTATAGCCTGCTCCTCTCCCATTGTGTGTGTGAGGATAAGGAGCCAGTTTTGAAGCAGCTCATCGGTCCAGTTTTTCAGGTCTGAGCCTGGATACTATCTTTCAGAGTAGTTTCTGGTCACCCAGTCTCCAGCTGACTGGCCCTCACCCCACTCCCTGGTGATACAAAGTGTGTACATACTAGAGGAAGGGAGGATAGTACACAGGTAACCATGGAAAGCAGAGGGGTTATTCTTTCTGTTGTTGTAGTACTATTAAAGACTGTGAGTCACATTGCCCAGGTTGACTGGAAAAGTAGGTCATTGACCCTTTACATTCTATGTTTAAAATAGGTCTCTCCTTAGGGAAAATGAGGCCTTTCATACATGAGTGTGTATTGTTTTATGTGTGTGTGTGTGTGTGTGTGTGTGTGTGTGTGTGTGTAAATATGTATATTGTATAAGAAATATTTATATAATCATTGGACAAGAAAATAAGGTCCTGGGATATTAACAAGATTTATGGACATAAGAACAAAGTCTTCCAGAGGCAACTGAAATATGTGACAAGCATCAGCATTTCAGAGTAGTGATGAGCTACTTGTGTGAATTGATGTGGCTAAGAATTAGACAAGGCATATTAAAAGCTGAGGCCATTCAGGCTTCTGAGCAGCTGAATATGAGCAATTATGAAGCAGTTAAGCCATTAAATAAAACTGAAGATCTTGTGAACTGCCAGAGCAAAAGGCACCTCCGTGTGACCAAGCACTGTATCACTCACACTCTGCTTTCAAAACATAAACATTAGGAAATGTTGGTGCCAAGGGCATTGCAGAGACTCTTTAAAGGCACACCTTTCCTCACGGCAATCTTATACAGAGGAAGCCATCTAACTGAGCATGTCAACTGTGGGAGCAGAATATGGGGACGAGGCGATTAAGGGTAGCCTTTGCTGTGGGCACCTGTAGAGAATGGCTCACCTGACCTCTGAGACAGCATTCACATTCGGGTGGGTTACGTTTGTTAGCTCACTCCTGTGAAAAGCTTTGCAAATATGGGCAATGCTGTCTGTGGGAAAATGTTTGTTCTATTTCCATTCTGCTTGAATGTTAGGCACTTTAGCTTGAGAGGGCTTTAAGAACATATTACATGAGGGGAAATAATCCTCAGAACATCTGTTCTTTACCCTAATCACTGTGACTTGGCTGTATCACTTGATAGTAAATAAGATTATTTCAAGAAAAAAAAAAAGGGTGAGTCAGTTTTAGTGTGGGTCTCGCCTATGCGATAAATTCTGTGTGTATAGGCACAAGTCATTCTGAATGGCTTAGTTGGTTGTCAATAGAAACATCTAATATTTATTAAGATTCTGCCATGTGCTAAGTATGGGGTAGCAACATTGACATGTTCATTCATGTGAAGCGGAGTGTTGGATTAGGAAGAGCATGGCAATTAGTCTTAGCACAGTTGCCAGCTAGCAGTGGGGGGACTGATCAAGTCATTCAAAGTGCTCAGAAGATATAAGGAGGGGGCCGAATATGCTAAATCTATTCTAAAGTGTGTGTGTGTGTGTGTGTGTGTGTGTGTGTGTGTGTGTGTGTGTGTGTGTGTGCCTGTGCATGCACATGCACATATTTGTAAGAGACTAGTTTTTAGAGTCTTTGTGACTCCAGATTTCCATGGGCTGTACATATATCATAATCATAGATAATATGTATTACCTTTTTGCTATTTCTTGGATAATACACTTTTCATTTGTTAAATTGTATTTTCTTTCTCCCTAATTCCAGCTAGTCATCAAATTCCCTTTTAATTCTTCAAGAAAGTCTCTCCATTTTCTTCTTTTCAGATGAACATTTGGTGTTGGGGAAGCCAGTGACCCCAAGAGCACATGTAACCGAACAGCAGAGGTTGGTGTTCTGCCGTCCATGCCTTTATGACCTTGTGATCTTCACTTTTAAGTTGTGTGATAAGGACCTTGTCTCAGAATTGTTGAGACAAGTATGACAAAGCACTGTATGATTAAAGAATGTATGCGAGATGGTCAGCAACGGATGTGGTACAAACTACTTTGGTCTTAGCTAGTTCTACTGATGTAGTAGTAGTTGTCACACTGCTTCACGCTATCACTTCTGTGATGCTCACCTTGCCATTCACTTTCATTACTGTGGGCTGCTGGGGCAGCCCTTTAGCTGATATCCCTAATCTTATTCAAAGTCTATTTTGTTTTGGAGAGTTTTTATTGCTTTATCTTCGGAGTCACTATTTTTTCCCTGTGTCTAATGTGCTATTAATTTCATTCCATTTATTTTCTACCTCTGACACTGTATTTTTTTATTAATAGAATTTGAATGGAGTTCTTTTTTTTTTAAACTGTTCTTGCTTCTCCTCAACTTGCTCATGTCTTCATGTAACTTTGTGGTCTTCACCTAGAGGAGATACCATTGCATAGGACATTGGGCTATACCTGGAGTTATTTTTGGTTGTCATACAATGTATAGGGAGTATGTGCCCTCATCTAGTGAGTGGAGGTCAAGGATACTACTGAGCATCTTATAATGTGTAAGCTGCCTCCGTAACAAAGAATAACCTGGCCCCAAATGTTGGTAGTGCCCAGGTTGAGAAACACCGGACTACCCTCTTAAACATGTTAGTAACTGTTAGGGTCTTTTTCTACTTGTCTTCTGTCTGTAGACTTCCTGACTTGTTTTTCATTAATTGCTTTTTTTCCTTATCATGCCTCTTTTCATCTTGGTATTCTTTGCTGGATACCAGATACTGTGATCTTTTCTTGCTGAATGCTGGATCATTTCTTGTTGTATGTTTTTGTTTTCTTGTAAGCATTTCTGAACTTTGTTCCCCATTTAAATGAACTGGAAAACATATGACCCCGAAGATTTATTTAGTCTAGGGCCATTTTGCCCACTATTGAGGCAATAGGCAGAGAACTGCAACACCTGTGTAACCTGTGTATGACGAAGGTTTCCCACAGTGGTGAGCAGAGCATAAATTCTTTCTAGAGCAGTGTGAAGTCTGACTGCTCTTCCCTTTGCTCAGTGGTGAGCCCTTTTCTCCATACTTGCATGTACAGGTGTGGCATGGTGGAACCTGCTGAGATCAGTATGTGTGGTTCATGCAGCTCCTTCCTCTCTAGTTCTGAAATCTACACAGTATGGTCTTCCTCCACAAACATTCCAACTTATCCTCTTGCATTCTTTGCTGCAGCCTTAAAATTCTCTGCAGAAAGCAAAAGTGGATACCCAAGGTGAGAATCACTGTGTTTTCCTTCATTCTGGGCATTTCTGTCTCATGGTTCTTGTCCAGGATCTGATTGCTAGCCTTCCATATGGTCAGTCTGTCTTTAAGGCTGTTTAAGGTGAGTGTACTTGTGACCTAGAAAGTCCATCATGACCCATTGTAGGCTTTAAAGAAATGTCCATCAAGAGCATCACATATTCAGAACAGAATCAGATTTTATTTTCCTAGCTGTGCTCTAAGTAACATGCTGCCTCCACAACCACTCTGGAATCCGTGCTGACACCTGAACCTGAGTGTCCATTTACCAGAACAGCTTCTGAGATTTTCTGTGTCAATTATCTCCTGCCTCCTGCTCAGCTTCAGTCTTCTCTTGAGGATCTTTGCTTCAGTGTATCAGCTATTCCAGTCTGAAACCCTTCTGGATTATATTACTTATTCAATTAATTGGCTCTCCTTTTTTGTTTGCTTTTTGGTCTTTTCTGTAGTCAGGTTCCCAAGTTTATGTACAGCTCAGTAATTCATATATCTGTTTGTTGGTTGCGATGTAATTTAATGGTGTGTTTATATTGCTGTATTTATTAGCTTTGAAATTCCTAACAGTGGTATCCATTTTCTGCCCTCGGGACATGCTCACATTTTAATTACCACTTATATATTAAAGAATATTTCTTTACATGTTTCTAGTAACCTTTTTCCCTTAAAGTCTTTCATTAAGATAAGTTTATTGAAAATGAGGGGTGTGGGAAACATAACGAGAATTGGGAAATAAAAGCAAGTAAGCCATACCAAACTCCACACTGCAGGGCCTGTCAGCTGCTGCACTGGCTATTTTTCATAGTGGTATGATATTTCAGATTTCTCCAAGCTAGAGAAAGATTAGCTCTTGCTGGTCTGTGACCACTAGCCTGGGAGTTACAGGACCCGATGCTGTTATCCTATAGCTTGGGTGAGCTTGCGCTGGTCAAGCCAATTCTGCTCCGTGTAGCGTGATGCTTGACAGCAAAGCCCTGGGTTTAGGTTGAGTGGCTCACGTGATCAAAGATGAGAAGTGTGGAGTCTTTCATCTCTTGGTTTCCAATTCAGAGCCAATCAAAGAGTCCCCGGGTCTAATGACCAGTTAGGGAAATCCTGTGAAATAAGCTGTTGCTGTCAATCCTGCTTCTAATGAACGAGAATCCCCATAATTCTGTGCCGCATGGTGTCCTTTGTTCCCTAAGGTTGATAAATAGACTGTGAACGGAATGGTTTCTGGAAACAATTTATGCACAATTTCTCCCTCCCTCCTGAGAGCTTAGCCCGTTTGAGAGGATAAACTAGGCCGAAGTATATCCAAACTTTATTGCTGACCCAAACACATAATCTGGAGATATTCCAAGGCTATGGGCTAATATGGAGATGGGACCACGGGAAAACAAAGGATCAAAGGAGGAGTCAAAAGAAGGTGAGATCTGCTGTTAGCAGTTGCAGAACTCACTACTCACATGTTCCATGTTCCCGGTGGCAGAAGAGAAGTCTGGGGGTCAATGACGGAGGAGGGAAAAGTGTTGCGCACACAATTGAGTGGCAGACTTAAGGCCCGAGCGATGGAGAACAGGAAGCCCAGGTTCCGCATCTCACCATTAAGTCCTAGAAAACAATTCTAGTGATGACAAAGGAATTTAAATGACTTGGGATGAAGCTGGACATGGTGGCAGAGGCCTGTCTGTAATCCCAACCTTTGGGGATTGGGGCAGGAGGATCACTTGAGTTCAGGAATTGGGGGCAACATACTGAAACCTTGACTTTTTTTCTCCCGGATCTGAGGACTGAACCCAGGGCCTTGGGCTTGCTAGGCAATCGCTCTACCAATGAGCTAAATCCCCAACCCCTGAAACCTTGACTCTTAAGCACAAAAACAAAACAAGCAAACAAAAACTCAAAATGGATGACTTGGCCCCTATGTACTTGGGGAGAAAGGAAAGAGAGATAAAGAAATGAAATGGACATGTGACTCTGCTGGTCATGGGACCTAAGAAGTATGCAGAAAATCCTTGCTGGTTCATGGGTTGGTCTCAGTTCTTATGTGTTTATCATGTTTTGTATCTCTCTGAAACATTTTTCATAGAGATGACCATGAAAAGCATGCTTATCACCTGATCTGGTGCATCATCATAACAAGGACTTGGGAGAAAGCTAACTGTCTTCCTGATGGGACTTTATCTTGGGGGCAATTTTGACTACGGTTTTTGCATCAAGTACTGAGTCTGGAATCCAATTTCCACAAAAGATGCAAGTTTTCCAGAATGATAAAATACACAGAATATGATTGGCTTCAAACAAATATTGGCTAGCTGAATAAAAAATATGAACATGAGCACTGAGTGTCAGAGGGACCCGTTTGTTTCTAGAGTGCTCACTAGCTCAGCCTGAAGTGTCTCTAAGGATTCCCCTGCTTATCATATGCATACATGTTTGAATATACACTCCTCATGAGTTGTAGCCAGCCCCAGCTTGAGTGTGAAAAGATGACCTTGTAGCTGTTGTAAGAGATGAGTTGTAGTACTGAGTGCTCTGTTCTGTATTTGATTGTCTTTGGGTTTAAAATAAAGCTCAAGCAGTCATTAAGACATGTAAGTAGAAGCTGTTAAAACTATGCTTTAGTATTCTCCCCACAGTTGGAAAGTCACTTTGTGAGGTTGAAAGAACTCAAAAGTTTATTCTGAAGTCCCCTTGGGAAGTTGCAGCCTTTATCCACTCGGGTTTTTCTGTAAGGTCAGGAGGTTAGGAGGTTGGAGCTGAGCGATCTGAGAAGGTTTTAGATTTGGCAATGAATTTTAAAAACATAATAATGTTATAAATAAGTAAATGATAAACAAATAAACAATGCTTCAGCTGACTTAAAGGTCAAGGGATATTTTGCCAGAGCACTTTCGTTTTGCAGAGGTTTTAGTACTGTAATTTAGGATTGGCACAAGAGGCTAATCTTTGGGAGCTGAAATTTCATCTACAGAAATTCCTAATTTGTATCTGGTTAGCCAGTCTTGGCAATATGGAACTTCCATTAAAAAAAAAAAAAAAGATGTTGGGCAATGGTGGCCCACATCTTTAATCCCAGTACTCAGGAGGCAGAGGCAGGTGGATCTCTGTGAGTTCCAGGCCAGCCTAGTCTACAGAGTGAGTTCCAGGACAGCCAGGGCTACACAGTGAAACCCTGTGTCAAAAGAAAAAAAAAGCATTGGGACATAATACTTAATATCTTTATGGTAATTCAAGATATATAATGCATAGTAATTGAATCAGGGTAATAGGAATTTCCATTTTTCAAACATAGGCATTTAAAAATCTTTTTATTACTTATTTATGCATATGTGTGAATAAGCACATGCCATGGCAGTCATGAAGAGGTCATAGGATCTAGTTCTCTCCTTCCACTCTATGGGTCCCAGGGATTAATTTTAGGTAATTAGGTGTGGTGGCAATGCCTTTACCCATGAAGCCATCTCATGAGCATAATCATAATCACAATCATTGTCATTGGAAATTTTATGTTCTTCTAGGCATTTTGAAATACACTCTACAGTGTTTGTATTAATAGTTATCCTATTGTGCCTTAGAAATTCAGAAGCAATTCATCTTCTCTGATGGAACTCCCTACTGAAGTTTTTCCCACCCAGGGTTAACAAGAAAGTTTGCTTTTTTTTTGGTTTTTCGAGACAGGGTTTCTCTTGTGTAGCTTTGCACCTTTCCTGGAACTCACTTGGTAGCCCAGGCTGGCCTCAAACTCACAGAGATCTGCCTGCCTCTGCCTCCCAAGTGCTGGGATTAAAGGCATGCGTCACCACCGCCCGGCCTGAAAGTTTGCTTTTGCTCTTCTAGGACAACCACTTCTGACTGCTCTTCACCATATTTCCTAAACAGAGCTCCTGATCTCAACCTATCTCTTCTCATTGTTAGGTTGTTTGGTTGAGTTCAAAATGAAATATAAAAATTTAAACTAGATAGTGAAAATGAATCTGCCCATGGTGTACATCCATGGGGTTCAGCAGGGTCAGAAAGGAGAGAGTGAGCCTGGTTTTCATTGTCTAACTCTTTCCCCCTGGACTTGCTACAAAGGCTAGCCATCTCTGGGCCTTCTGGGACATGGTAAGATTCTGGAGTTTTTAAACTTAGACATAAAGATTTTTGATGGAATATGGAGTGTTGAGGGGTCAGAATAAACTACTTAATTTGGGGGGTCCTGTCAATGTGTACAAAAGGCACATTGGCAAGTTTATTTCCTCCACCATTGCCTCTTACCTTTCCCTCTTTACCATTGAAATGCCAGGCATAATGAAGAATTCTCAGGTCACTGGGCACAATCTGTGGTCAGAGTATCTAAAAGAGGTTTCAACAAAACACCAGTGGAGAAAGATCTTTGAGACTCACTGCTCTCTCCCACTTGACCTATGACCATGTCCATACTCCCTATGACCTATGACCATGTCCATACTCCCTATGACCTATGACCATGTCCATACTCCCTATGACCTATGACCATTTCCATACTCCCTGTGACCTATGACCATGTCCATACTCCCTATGACCTATGACCATGTCCATACTCCCTATGACCTATGACCATGTCCATACTTCCTGTGACCTATGACCATGTCCATATTCCCTATGACCTATGACCATGTCCATACTCCCTATGACCTATGGCCATGTCCATACTCTCTATGACATGTCCATACTCCCTATGACCTATGACCATGTCCATACTCCCTATGACCATATTCGTACTCCCTATGAATGACCTATGACCATGTCCATACTCCCAGAGAGTCCCCAAGAGAGACTTTACTTACCCACTTTTCAACAAACTGTCTTCCATGTTGTGGCTTGTTTTAGAAGAGGACTCTCTGTCAATCATTGGTGAGGAAAGTTTCATGCCTTTGAACATTTCTGAGCATCTTCATTTTACTCTAGTTTTTTTATTCACCTGCTTTAAAATGCCTGTAAAGTATTTGTCAAATGAATGTTTTTATATTAGTCTTATAATCATTTTACTTTTGTAATGATATTTTTTGGTTTGTATGTTTATTTTCTGATTTTCCATATACATGCTTATCATTAATTCAGCCCGAGACTCTTCAGTGAAACAGGGTTGGTTGGAGCTTAACACAAAGAAGAAATTCTTCATTATCAGTTTTGCTTGCTTGTTTGAGGCAGAGGCTCATTAAGTTGCCAGTCTGGCTTTGAACTTGTGGTCTTCCTGACTCAGCCTCTTGAGCACCTAGGGCTATAGGCATGTGCCCCCCAGCCTGACTCTTCAACTTTTTACTGTGTTAGAAAGGAGATTCTGAAAAATCTTTTTGTATGACAAACTTAAGACAGACTCAATCAGAAGATGAGACTTTGCCATTTCTTGAGCCCCTCTGTCCAAAGTCAATTCTTTATACACCTTAGATGGCACTGCCCCAAAGAGCCAGGACATGGCCACTTCAGGAGCACTAAACTATTCTTGAATATTAAGATTACATCTTAGGATGTAAATTGACAATAAGTCTTCTGGTTGACAGCTGCATATCCAAAATTTGAGAGCAAACAGTGGAGGCTATTGTGTTAAGCAAAGTAAGTCAGACACAAAAGGAAAGGCCCCAAGTGTTCTCCTCATTCCTGAAAGTTAAAAAGTTGTTCTTCTAGGAAAAACAAATGAAATACAGATCACTAGAGACTGTGGAGGGTGAGGTGTGGTGGTCTACCAGTTGGTGATTTCAAAAAACATTTTCCTCTTCCCTTGGCCCTTATATTTTTTTTAATGAAGCAAAATAACATTCCTTTATATTTTTATTAAAGTTCAACTAAGAGAGCTTTAAAAGAAACACCTTTTGCTAGTTTTAAGCACTATGTGTGAAGTCATTAAGTTTATTCTTTGCTCCATAACTCTGTACTCACTCAGGATATAGCCTCATGATAGTTTGTCATAATACTTTCAAAGTTTGTGTTGAATTAAATAACTTGAATAAATAATTTCCAAAGTGGATGAGTTTCCCCAGGTTCTAGGCCCTTTCTTTCTTTAATAAAATAAGTACTTACTCAATGCTGATTTTAATATTATAAAATGAAGAATACTTGGTTGATGTGCATTGAGAAAAAGTAGGTTTTTAAAATTCTTTAAAATTTTTCAGTAAAACCTTTATTTTTAAGAATTTGCAACTAAAAAAATCATGCATCAAAATTAGCCAAGCTTATTTTTTTTTCAGAAATGTCTCTAGCCTTAGGTTTATTGTGTGTTTCCTGTCTCTGCACCCACTATTCCGTATAATGCTTTTATTGAAAGTCCTACTATAAAAAATGTGTGTAACACAGCAAGAAAGGTAAGTAGATTGAAATCTAGTAGCTGAAGTTCAATTCTAGCTCTGTCATTTACCATGTGGGACTGTAGACAAGTTAACTAATTCCCTTAGACTTTGTTTTCCTATCTGTCAAATGAGGGCATCACAAATACTTACCTCATAGAACTGGCATGCAGATTCAGTGAGATAATTTTTTGTATGGTGCATGGAGTATTGCTTGGTATATACTGATGATTCATTGCAAGTTGGCTAGTAGAGATGTCCATCAACTGACGATAGATAATGAAAATGTGGTACATTTACACAATGGAATGTTTTTCAGCTGTCAAGAAAAAGGAAATCATGGCATTCACATGTAAGTGGATTGATCTGGAAACAGTCATTCTGAATGAGGTAACCCAGGCACAGAAATACAACCATCATGTTTTTTCCTCATTGTTGATTTTTAACTTTGAGTCTTCAGATATGTGTGTCCCCATTTAGAATATCCATAGAGGTCAGAAAAATCAGTAAAGGGCCATGGGGAAGGGTTTTCAGGGTAGACAGATAGAAAGCAATGGTATTAGGTTAAAGGCTTAAAATGGGATAGTGGAATAAGACAGGCTAAATGGGAGGGGTATGGGATGGGATGGTAGAGGAAAGAATAGAGGGGGATGGATAACTACCATTATAAGCATTTCAAAAAAGTCATCTGGAACCTACTATTGTAGAAGATTCCTAAAATACATATATACATATATAAGGAGTTAAAGTGGAGTTACCTTATAACCAGAAACAGTGCCTCTATTAGATACCATAGGAAACGGTGCTCCTATTAGACACCGAGGGATAACAAATTCAAAGCCCAGTCCCAGGAATGTGTTATCTCTTTTTGTAGTTGTTGAAACCTGAGGTCTTGTAGACCCCCAAATATTACATGCTATTGCTCTTCTTTACTCCCCCAGAATTTGACAGTAAAACCCTACTGCTGAAGATACCACACACTTGATTCACGGAACATGGAGAACTCAATCTGGTCCTCATCTAGAAGCTTCATTCTTACTGGCTAGCTTTCATAGTGCTGAAAGGTACTCTGCATTTTACTGGAGGATAACAGAAATCTCCAGTCTTACCCAGCTAGGAACCCTATAAGCTACAACAATGACTGCCCTTGCAAGACACACCCATTGGTATCATAGCGACACAAATGTTAGGGGAATAATCCAAGTTTCTGCTTGCATTTAAGGTCTGTTCCATGAGTTGAAACCCATACCTGACATCATTATCTGGGCCAAGAACCTGTGGCTAGATAAGGTGTGTACTCTAGGGGAGATCTACTATTGTTATTCTGCTAAATAGACAAACTATTTAATTGATTCTTAATGACTTGACAATATACCCATAGATTAGTGCATCTCTGAGCCCTCAACAGAGAAGCTTCTTTTTGTACTAGATGGTGATCAGCACAGCTGAGAAATAGCCAGTCAAGGGGTAGAGAATATGAGACTGTAAAATGGCCATCCCTAAACAGCTAAGTTATATTATACCCCCTCCTCCCATGGATCATTGAAGAAAAGTGGGTAAACACAGCAGATTGGCATCATCCTTAGATACATTGCCTTCCTCCTGGTAGGTTAAACTTCTACTTCAGTTTCCCATGTGTTCCAGGACCTACTGACCATAACTGGGTTTAAATATTTAAGAAAAGATCTGGGAGACAGAGGACTAATAAATAAGATTGGAAATTTGTTGCAAAGGAGGTAACAACCCTTCATTCATTCTACAGACATGACTTTTTTCCTTGTGGTATCTTAGTTCATCAAGAGGTGTTCAACAAACCACATAGAAAAGTGGATCTGAAACAATTTCCTAAGATATCTGATTTTCTGAGACAGTCTTTTGTGAGTAGACATCCGTAATCAAGGAAAGAATGAGAATTTGCTGGGTAATTTTAAACAGCAAAGGAAAAGAGATGGGGTTATATGAATAGCCACCTTATAAAGGAATAATAAATGGCTTCAAAAAACCCAATGTCAGGTGCAGGATACCTCCCTTTGAGGGTACAATCATAGGTGTCCTGGAGATACCCCCAAATACAGGCTATTGCCATTACTATTGTTGGCCCACCAGAGCTTGATTTTGAGACCATATTGCTGAAGACACCAAACACTGGTATAGCACATGGAGAGATCAAGTTGGTATTGACCAGGAAGTTTTTCTAAGCTAGCTAATTCTCATAGTGCTGGAAGGTGCTATGCAGGCTTCTGTGGGGAAAAGCCATCAAGCTTTTTATTCAGCCACTGACCTGCAGAGTGGGCAGTGCCACTCCTGGGCAGACAGTCTTGGGTATATGAGAAAGTCACTGGGAGCAAGCTAGCGAGCAGTATCCCTCCATGGTCTCTGTTTCTTTTCCCACCTCCAGGTTCCTACCTTGAGTTCCTACCTTGGCTCTCCTCAGTGATGGGCTGTAAGCTCTAAGATGAAATAAATCTTCTTCTCACGTGGCTTTTGGTCTGGTGTTTAAATCACAGCAATGGAAAATGAATTAGTACAGTGGGTTGGATGTGAGGACCTTGGAAACTTCCTTAGACTCTCTGTGCCTGGGTTTTTTGTTTTGTTTTCTTTTGTTTTTTGGATAATAATATATGACAGTTGTGAGAATTAAATGATGTAATGAATGTAACATTTCAATGTTCCTTTAAAATCAGTTGTCTGGGTGCATTGCCCACAGGCCCTTTTCTATCACCACTTTTCCATGTGCACCATCCTTCTGACCCTCCTCCTAAGGATCATGGCCCTCAGATTTCATGCTGGTGCCTCATATTTGTTCGTGGCGCAGAAACTCCAACTTGACCTTATTGGTGTCCAGTGCTACTATTTTTTAAGCTTCCAGTTAAACTCATGGTTCTTTCGGTGTTCATCTCGTCTGGGTGTCAGCAATGAACATAGTCTGATGGAAGCAATGCATAGGTGGATTAGACAACCGGAAAATCAACAGAGGCAGTTGCATTTTTCTGACTCATGCTAAGAGAAATGTTCTGACTTGAAAAATATCTTGAGTCTATTCAAACAAAAAAATCATCTTCATTTATGCAGAAGTTAAAGAAGAAAATGTTTTGTGGAAGAATATTTTTGGGACAGGGCACCTTTCCTCTTCTGGCAACATTTCCTTCAACACATACAAAGAAGGAAGTGAGTCATCACTCCACCTCTGACAGGCTGCTGCTGGCAATGGCTGTCTTTTCACCGGGAGACGTGATGCAGGTGTTTGTCCCTGGATCTCTTGTAGACCTAACTGGCTCTCTTGGTATGCCCTCTACGGAGGGATGTTTTGTAAGATCCCACTTTTGAGACAGCCCCAAGTACCAAATGCATAGATTTTTTTTTCCTTGAGAGCACAATGGAACCTCTATTTTTATCTTGGCTGGAAATGAAAGGGAAAGCTTCCAAATGTTCAGATTCTCAGATGTCTTTAGTTTGGAGGGGATAATATGAAAGATGAAGACAAGGATGGGTGTGATTGAAGTCTCTGAAGTCACGGAGGGTCTGAGAAGGGTGACTACAGACTTAGCAAACATCTGAAGGCTAGAGCTGTGGTCAATGCCTTGAAGCTTCGAGAGTGCTAACTCACTGTACTTATTGGCAGCTTAACAAACAGTAGCTAAGTGACTTCAGGGAAATAGTGGAGAATTCTAAGAGACCTGTTTAACAAATTCACGGAAGTTTACTTCAAGAGGTGCCAACAGCTGGACATGGAATTTAAGTTCCTCACTGAATCTGCAATTGAAAGACTTGGATTAAAGTATATCCAAGATCGTTAGACATCATGGCTCTGTACATAATTAGTGAAGATCTGAAATGCTTTTGAGGTGATCCCTATTTTTCAGAGGTTGATGTAAGAAAAGATAAACAGGAACAAAAACCATACTCTTTAGTTAACACTAAACACTTAACAGTTTAGATGCAAAGGTTCAGAGAATCATGTTACATGAAGTGACCTTATATTGGGAGAAAGTGAATATCTTTTAAACTGACTTATGAATTTTTTATTGCCTTCATTGTCAGGTGACAGAACAAGATAAGAATGTTCTGAATATTTGCCTCCTATTCCCAAGTGCTCCAGAATTCATCAAATTCTTGAGAGATATGAGATGCTCCTGATGAAATTACATTATTTTTAGCAGCAAAGATTACAACACACACACACACACACACACACACACACACACACACACACACACACACACACACCTTTAGTTAAGTGTTCCAGTATTTGTTTCTTGACCTGCAGTGATTTTATTAGTTTTAAAAAGCCATAGTGCACAATTCAAAATGGATTGTGTGCTGTTATAGCAAATGCATATTGATTTGATTAAAAATGCATTAATTTCTTTAAATTTCAATAACAATGGATTCATTTTCAGAAAGAAAAGGTTGGAAATGTGCATTCATGTAACTTGAGAAGCTCAGATAAGTGGTATTTAGTATTTCTGGACTGAAATGTTTTTCCCTATACAATTAAAGCAAAAATCTCCACTATCAAGTGATGTATGTAGTACATATGAAGAATTTAGAAGAAAGAAATGTCTCTAATTTAACTCAAGGTCACATGCACACTGTCAGAGTAAAGAGGGAGCTGTGAAATTATCCAGGGAACTTGAAACAGTCTAGACAGTCAATCCAGATTGTTTAAAGAGATATATTAAAGATGCACATAAGAGGAAGAGAGTTATCTGCTAATATGAAGACACAGTTTGGGAACAAACTAAATTTGTGGTAAGAGCCTTGAGGTCTTCTCTTAAAACCCATTTTAGTAAAAACACATACATTTAAAGTATTTCCATAAACAGGGAATTTATAAGTAAATGGGCAGAACTTATTCATTTATTATACACAGCCATAAAAATACCTAAAAATAACTTGATGTGTATGAACATTTGTTCATTTTCTTTTTAAGTCAAGTAGATGGAATTAAACAAAGAATATCAAACTCCATGCATTACACAAAATAAACCCAATAAAAAAACACTTGCCTGGAAAGAGGAAGAAACCAGTGTGCTCATAAATCTTTTATGAACTAAATTTAGGACAGTTTTGTTGTTTTTTAGTTTTCCCTGGTAAAATGAAGAAGTTAGAGCTGAAAGAAAACTAGAATTGAGAACTTGAGAGAATGGCTTGATATCAAGTCTAATAAAATACAGCTGCATAATTTTATATCATAAAGACACACTATAATAAAAGTTTCTAACAGCTAATTATGGAATCTGGAGAATGGTTCGCAAATTAATAAATTAAACTCTGGTTGACTCCCAAGCTTAGGGCTCGAGTTAGTGGGAACTCTCTCAATGGCTTAGTCTCAAACTGACTGACCCACAGTAGGAAAACAGAGCTTTGAATTCTACCAAGTACGTTAAACTTTCACTAGTGTTGCATTCTATACTAGGACTCAGCCTCAGGAAGTAGTTTCACTATTTTCATGGCTTGGGTAAAGGTGGTAGATTTCACTAACAAATAGTTATCTTTGAGAACAGAAATATGAACAAAATCCCAGCTTGGATGTGAACTGAGTCTTCTTTCCAATGCAGACTGAAGGCCAAGTGTGTATGCATGCATTTCCAGTGCCGAGTTTCTCCAGTAATTCTGCCAGTGCAATGTCATGCACCTGCCTTTCTTCCAGGCTTCATATTGACATCATTTTCATCATGATGACTGTCCTGGAGTTGTTCTAGGCATTGTCTTTGCTCCCAGAGCTCAAATGTTCAAGACAGTAGTCACTAGTCACTGTGGCTGTTGGGCCCTGGAAATGTGAGTAGTTCAAACTGAGATACGCTTTAGTGAAAAACACATATGGGAATTAAAAGATATGGCACAGGGAAAGAATGTAAAATACCACTAATCTTTTATATTGGTTACACGGTGAAAGTATATTTTGAATAAATTGGGGAAAATAAAATGTTATTAAGGGGAATTTCATATGTTGACTGTTGTTACTTTTTATAATGTAGCTTCCAAAAAAGATGTAACATTGCATAAGCGGATTCACATCTGTGGTCACATTATATGCCTGTTGGACAGCATCTTTCCCAGGGATCTTCTAGAAATGACCCTACCCGCATGCTCATTTTGAGGAACTCCCCTGGTGTCCCATCCATGTTTATTGCAGGTTCTTCTCAACTTTCAAGGCTATCTTTCCGAACCATTCCTACTCAAGTTTCTAAGGAGGAAACCTCTGCCCTTTCAAAACTCATTGCCCTTTTTCTGAACCTTTTCTTCTAGTCCCACCTGTGTTAAATATGCTGAGCAGTTTAATTCATGGACTACTGGTTGCTATTAGTGCTTTGAGCAAGAGGCTGTGATGAGCCCTGGGGCCACAAGCTTGTGCTCTTGATCTCACAGAAGCAAGAGACTGGAAAACAAAACTCTAAGTGACAATGTAGTGTCCTAAGTACCACAAGCAGAGAAGATGGGCTGGAGTGGGTCTGGGGATGGGCACTTGACTTAGGTCTTAGAATTTAGAAAGCTATACCAGAGATGTTGAAGGCCAAGTTGAGTCCTGAAAAGTAAGGAGACTTTTAAGTGTGAGGCAAGATGGGAAAGGGAAGTGCTGCTCACATAGATGGAAGTGGGCCCAGTCAGGAGGTGAGAATATACCTGTGCCATTTAGAGACACATGCAGTGTGAAAGAAAGGATGCTCAGGCTATAGGTCAGAGCTGGCCAAACCACCATGGATATACCTAGAGCTTGGCTGTGGTGATATAATTGTGTTCCCCAATAAAACTTATCTGGGGTTCAGAGGACAAAGCCAGCCACTATATTAAACACAGATGTCAGGCAATGGTAGCACATGCCTTTAATCCTATCACTCAGGAGGCAGAGATCCATCTGGATCTCTGTGAGTTCCAGACCACACTGGGAACAGAGCCAGGTGTGGTGGCACATGCCTTTAATCCCAGCACTAGGAAGGAAGAAAGATGGCAGGGCATGGAAAGGTACATAAGGCGTGAGGAAACAGGAAGTCTCATTCTTGAGACTGAGGTTTTATAGAGGTAAGAGCTTAGGGCTGGCTTGCTCTGCTTCTCTGATCTTTCAGCTTTCACCCCAATGTCTGGCTCCATTTTTTTTAATTAATAAGACCATTTAAGATTTGTGTTACACTTGGTCATGATTTTTCTTCTATATTTTCTCTATTAGCCACATATAATAGGTAGACCCTAGTCATGGAGCTATTTCATACCTCTTTCTATATCCTTACCTTTTGCCATGTGGCATTTCAGAGTCTTCCATCACATAGTCTCAATCGATGATTTGCTTGTTACGATATTGGGACAGCTCTGAGACAGAGCTTGTTTTTAGGGAGCACGAGGTTCCACGTTCCAACCTCAGCACCAAGAACCCAAAGCAAAGCAAAAATGTCAGCAGTTTTTATTTAAAAAGTGTTTGTCATTTTCCTGTGCTTTTGCATTCTATGATGGTCACGAGGAGAATGAGAAACGTGTGAGTGGAACTGAGCCATCTCAGGCAACAGAGTCAAGGTTTTTTTGGACTACGATTTAACAGCCAAGGCCTAGACATTTGAGAGGAACCAGCCAAGATTGGTTCAACTGAGCAACCTCAAACTTGCAAAGTGTTAAGTTCTCATTCTCTGTGTGGCTATTTGTTATGCAGCATTATAGTAGAGATATGTAGCTGACACCTTACCTCAAGGGTATATTCTTCTTTTTTCAAATATTTTTTAACCTTTATTTTATTTTATGTTTATGGGTGTTTTAATTTCCTGTGTCTGTGTACCACCTGTGTTCAGTGCCCAAAGATGGCAGGAGAGAGCATCAGGCCCCTGGAACTGGAGTTACAGATGATTATAAGCTGTCATGTAGGTGTTGGCAATCAAATCCAGGTCCTCTGGAAGAGCAGCCAGTGCTTTTAATAGCCAATCCATCTCCAGTTCCAAGAATATATTCTAAAGTGGAGGATCACACCTGTATTTCTATATTCGTACCAGTGCCCAACATATAACTAGTAATTGTCAAATAAAGATTTAGATTGTCAAAGCTTTTAATAATTCAATTCTAGTCATAAAAATGTAAATTTTCTTTTTTAATTTATATTTTTTGAGGATTTCATATATGAGTTCTTTATTTATATAATGTCTACCTCCTCCTCCCACCAACTCCTCCTGTGTCTTTGACTTTCAAATTCATGATTTCTTCTATAATTATTATTGTTAGACTCAAACACCCCCTCTCACACACATATATAACCTACTAAGTCCCCTTAATGTTGCTCCTATGTACACATATTTAGGACTGACCATTTGTGATTTAATAACCTATCAGGGGGCTCATTCTTGGACCAAAACCGATTCCCTCTCTTGCTGCAGCCATTGATCGCCTGTGGCTCTTTATCTATGGGCTTTATGAAACTTACCATTCTGCATTGGCATATCAACTGTTGTAGTCATGGTACAGGTCTTGCTTAGGCAACTCTACTGTTGAGATTTCATGGCTGCAGCTTCCCTTCCATACAGAAGATACTATCTAGTAGCAGGTATCCTGGCCCTCCGGCTCTGAAATCTTTCTGCCTTTTCTTCTAAGATTTTCCTTGAGGCTTAGAAGTGGGGTTTATGTTGCAGATGCACTAGCTGGGGCTGGGAACCCTGCCATCACTTATTCTCTGTGTTTTGAGCAGTTCTACATCTCTGTAAATGGCTCCAAATGCTGCTTGGATGAGGGGTAAGATTGGTAAGAAAAAGATAAGTTTTTTGGTTTTTGGGTTTTTTTTTAGTGGACATTTTCTGGAGTTAATATCGTTGACCTTTCTAAAACTCAGGGGTAGAAGAAGCATGCATCCCCCTACTTTTGTCTTTGGAAAGACCCTACAGGCAGCTCCTGGAATGGGAAAGGTGAGGGGGATGAGTGAATTGCCCTGTGATTTATCTGCACCTGCTGGAGCTCTGGTGGATTCAGGGCACTTTACCTGGTGGCACATGTACTTTTTAGAGAGTGGCAAGCATAGAAGAGCTGTCCAGCACAGCCTCGGGAACCTAAATCTGTCTGACAGTTTTTCTGGAATGCCTGTCCTTCTCAGTAAAACTTAGCTTTGACAGACGCTAAATAGACTGCCAGAGAAAGTCACTGCGTTCTGTGGACTTTGGTCAGGAGGGTCAGAGTTGATGACATTGTATCATAGTCACTTTCTGTCACCAGAGGGGTGAGGGAGATCCCGCTCACCTTGCTGTGAAGCTGCTCTTCAGAATACTATTAGAAAGCAAGGAGCACTGTTGGCCTCTGCTTCAGATCTCTTGAAAAGCTTGCTGACATTATCGAGAGTTATTGAACACTAGAAGCCCTTTCTTGAGACAAACAGCCAGAGTTACATACAGATGCCAAGAAAGGCAGGCACAAACAGATATGGAAATTAGTCTGCTCGAGAAAGTCAGCCTAGGGCTGTGCCCTGTGCCAGATCCCGTAGGAAGGGACCCATGCTTTTCTGGGGGAGATCTTCCTTAATCAGAAGATATAAAGTCACTTTGGAATCATATCATCTGGGTTCACATCTGACTATGCCATTTACCTGATGCATTATCCTGAGCAGGAAAACTTGGTCTCTGAGCTCAATTTCCCCTCTTGTAGATGGCAACAATAATAGCAACAACCTGAGTTGTGCTAAGGTCTAATGAGGTAAAAGCCTAGAATGTTCACCAGAGAGAGCCAGGAACATAAGGCGTTCTCAGAAAAAGGTGGCTGTTATTAGTGACTGCTTTAGTGTATGTTGTTGATTCTCAAGAGCCAAGTGGTAAGCAAAAATAATTGAGCTTGTACTGTATGGACAAAAGATGGATCTATAGGCAGCAAAGTTCAGCTTAACAGTATATCAGGCTCATGCTAGCTATAGATATTGCTGCTGCAAAACCAGATTTTCCTAAGAGTCTTACATTCTCTCACCTCTGCTCTCCCAATGCTGGACCACAGCCTAGTGGGAAAGAATCTTGTTCACCTGCAGAAACTGCATGCCACCTGCTGCCCAGGGATAACTCTTCATTCAAGTTGTATGGCATCTAGGCTCTGGAGTGACTCTGGAGGATGCTGAGGCTAGGCATTTTAGCAGGCCAGCAGCCACAGACAGCTATCAGCATGGTTGTAATAAGGGAAAAGTATATATCTATAGCTTGTACAAGTGTGCATGTATAAAAGGCTCTCTTCTTTGTTCAGTTTTCCCCTAAATACTTATTAATGTTTATAATATAACATGGATTATGCTCTGACTATAAGTAGATACACTTCCATTGGTAGCTGTATGCAAACAGTTTCTTTTTCTTTTTTTAAAGTAGCCATGGTAATGCAGCCCTGGCTGCCCTGGAACTCTCTTTGTAGACCAGGCTGGCCTCAGACTCACAGAGATCTGCCTACAGAGTGCTCCTAACAACAGCATCTACTTTCAATATGATCTTCATTACTCAGTCCTGCTGGTTATGTCCTAGTAGACTTTCCCAGGGTCAGTGGTGGCTCTGAATTATAGCTCTGTTCAGAAAGCTTGTAATGTTTCTTAATGCTGCCTGAGCAAACACTTCAGACCAGAACATAACCAGTGCAAGTCAGAGAAAGATTAGGGTGACAGTTGGGCTAATTCTGTTCAAAGGGCCAGAACATTGCTTCTTTTCTGGCTATTTTGGGGGTAGCTGGAAGCTGAGTTCTGGAAGACAGTCTTTAAAATGCACCGAAGCATGTTGTGGGAAAGCAAATATCTTTTCCAAAGTGACCATATCTTGTATTACGAGTACAGAATATTTGAGCGCAGTATCCTTTCCACAGTGATGACACTCAGGCAACCCCCTCAATGCACTGCTTTGTAGATCACAATTGGAAGTTGCTGAAGCCAAGACAAAGCCAATATACACAGGTTTTAATGACAATCTCTTTAGCTTTTTGCACTTCCCTGCTCCTTACCATACTCATTGATTTCTTTTTGAATGTGCTCTTTCTTTCTCTGTGGCCATTACCCAGAAGCGAGTAAGGTGGAAATAAAAAAGAAACAAGAAGTCAAAGACCATGTTCAACCTGCTGAAGCATAACATGAACCACTCTTGTCCTTTACCTCAACTCTGGCCACAGACTTCTTAAATCTTTCTGAATTTGCCATAGGGCATGAGTGTCTTCATGTCTTTTCCCTACACCTTGCCCTCTTCATGTCTTCATCTGGTCATTCATCCATACCCTTCCTAGTAAAACAGTAAACAAATGTTTCTTTGAATTTTAGGATCTGTCCGAAAAATCTAATCTAACCAAAGGAGGGAGGAACAGGATTTCTAATTGAACCCAATGGGTCAGAAGTAGAGGTGACAAAATACGCCTTGTGGTTGGCATCTGAAGTAGGAAGAGGTACTTTTCTGGGACCCTCAACCTATGGAATCTGATGTTGTCTCCAGGTAGGTAGTGTCAAACTGAGTTAAATTGTAGGATGCCAAGGCAATATGGATTGAATAATTGCTCAGTGTGTGGGTAAAATTGTGCACACAGGTACTCACAGAATTGATCAGGGTTGAATATGGATAGAAGGAAGAAACTTTTTTCTTTCTTTCTTTTCTTTTTTTTTTTTTTTTACATTTCCACACTCCCCCTAAGCTATTTTGTGAGCTGTACTACCTTGAGCAAGTGTTTTACTATGCCTATTGCTCAAATGGTACCTCCAACAACACACTTTAACACATGGCTCGAATGGTACCTACAACACACCTTAAAATATACCTCAAATGGTGTAAGGACACACTCTACAGACAAAAGGAACTAAGGGTATCAAAAATCTGCATTTACAGCAAAGCTCTAGTGGGGAGCGAAAGGTGTCAAAGTGTGTTGAGTGAATTGGGTGAAAATACTAAAGACTCCATTGTCCCTTTACAAATAGCTGGGTTTTGTTTGTTTTAGTGTTATCTTGTGTTCTTCTTGATCGAGGTTTCAATTTGTGTTTTCTAATACTTCTTGGTTATTTACAACCATGACACTAAGACTCATTTAGCAAATGTTTACTCAGAACAATCATTCCACTAGGCACCGTTCAGAGTATTTGTAATATTCAGAGATTGAGTTGTTGTACCCATTGGGTTTATATTTTAAATGAGGCCAAGTTGCTGCAGTAGTGGTTATCATGGAGAGACTGGGCCTGGCTCTGCCTAAGACCTTGTATCCTAACTGGTCCCAGGTAGGTGAGTATGAAACTCTTGTGGTTTACAGTGTTTTTTTGTCCAACTCTGATCTTACAGTGAGTGAAAGTACTCATGTTCACTTTATTTCTCAGAAACCTATTCAGACTATACCCCCTCTCCCTACCTTCTGTACAATGATTGGGCATTCACTGATGACTATATCAAGTCTACTGTTGATCTCTTGGGAATAGTGAGACCATCTGGTGGCAGGTTTTTTTTTTTTTATTAACTCAATAATTTATTTATCTGCTCATCACTTCAAATAGCATTTATTGAGAACACTGCTAGATACTTTGCTTGGAATTGAGCATGCATCTCTAAACAAGATGGAGTGATACTGTCTTCATGGAGCATCCTTTCTAGCAGGCTCTGCATACTCTGATTAGATTACCTCTGTGAGGAAGTGGAGGTAAATTCTGGAGCTTGGGAAGTGTTACTTAAGTGACAGATGAAAGTAATGAATTCTGTGCAGAAGAACAGGATATGCAAAGGCTTTGAGGCAAAGTGAACCTTTTGCAGGCAAGGGGCTTGGATAAGGATGGCAGATGTGGATATGGAAAGACAGGTAAATTAACAGGTGTTAGGAAATAAAACGTGTAAGGGTGTGTTGGCTAGGCGACTATTCATACTAATTAAAGGGAAGGTCAAAGATGACATATTAATCATCTTTCTCTTATAGTGACAAAACACATGAGATAATCAACTTGAATTGAGGACAGATTTATTTTGTCTCATGGTTTCAATCTACAGCCACTTGACCTTGTTGCTTTAGGCCAGTAGTGGCGTAGACTTTCATATATGGCTGAATTAACTTCTCTACCCTGTTGTAACCAGGAAATAAAGAGGAATAAATAAATAGGAAGGGCTGGGTCTTAATTTCCCCTTCAAGGGCATACCCCAGATGACCTAGCTTTCATCCAATAGGCCTTATCTCTTAAATGCTCCATCACCTTCTAATATTGATCCAGGCTGGTGGCTAAGCATTAACACATGGGGCTTTGAAAGGACATTCCAGATCCAAACTACTCTAGGTGGCATCTGTGTTGCTGGCCAAAGCGCATGGGCAGATGGTGGTATTGTTCGTGAAGATGGAATGTGCTGGAAGAGAACTGGGTTTCTGAGGAAAATGACTTCAGTTTTGGACAGTTGGATCTGTGCTGCCTTTAGGACATTGAAGACAGGAAATTGAGAAGAACGCTGATATACAAATTTGGAGGTTAAGTGTAAAGTTTAGATTATAAATTGTGGCCTGTCACTGACTAAAGTATTTCTTTCACCAGTAAACTGGGAGGAAATATACAGGCATTTAAGTCTTAATTGGATGTCTTTTCGAAGTTAAATTCATTTTTGTTGTTGTTATACCATGTTTGGCAATTACTTGAGTACTTTACTGTGATGCAACTTATGATGACACAGAATTTGGTGAAGAGAAAAGGTTTAGATTTTGTACAAAGAAGTTTATTATTGAAGTACTAGTGAGATCTTGTTTAACACTGCTTATCTCTTGCACACAGCCTGATCATAAGCAGTATAAAGGAGGAGATCCATGGGACTAGCCACTGGGATTGAATGGTAAACAGAAATGCCAAAAGCAGATGAGGAATGAACTAGTTGATGTCTTAAATGATACCTGCCAATTGTACCAGTGAGCTTTGGCTGTACAACCAACCACCCAGTCCATCCTGTTCAATACCTTTCCCAGGTTCACATCTCTCCAGGGATTTTGGGGTAAGACATTTGGAAGGGAATTTAGTTTAAAGTCATGAAGGTAGAAGCCCCATGATGAGATTAGTGTCCTATATGAGGGGAAGACACTAGCTCTCTTACTGCTGTTTAAGGACATAGGAAGAAGGCAGCCATCTGCATACTAGGATGGGGCTCCTCCATCATATAGGGTCTCATCTTGGACTTCCAGAACAAATAAGTGTTTATTGTTTCAACTTTCCTGTTGATTTTTTTTAAGCAACTCAAAAATATTTTATTTACATGATGTTTTTGCAGAGTGATTATTTGGGGTGTGTGTAGCTTGGCTGCTTAGATGTAGGAAGTGAGCTTCATTGCTCTTGGCTGAGATCATTCATGCATCTGTGGAGGCTTATGGACTTGTGACTGGGGAACTTTTCTCTTACTCTATGTGACTACTTACTCCCCAGGAATTAATCACAGGGTGATGGTCCATGAGTCCCAAAAGAATGAATGGAAACATGCAAAGTTTCTGGTAAAAGGTTGCAGCTGTTTCTGTCTTTTGGCCAGAATAGATTGCAATCTCAGCTCAGATTCTAGGACTGAAAAGATACACTTCACTTCTTGAGGAATTTCAGGAGCCCGTGGGAAAATTCGTAGCTTTTTTTTTTTTTAGTCTGCCAGATACATAAACATCTAAATTAAAGGAGAAGTGATAAGAGAGTCTAGGCTCTCACAGAAGTAAGCTATCTGAACACTATCTGCAGGCAGAGGAACATGGCTGTGCTCAAATCCTGACTGTGGTGTTGACTGGCTGGGCTCCTTACTTGCAATGACTAGCCTGAGAACTTGTGAACATGTTATGTAAAGAAACCTCTAGCATGGAGTCTGGCTTGTGGAAAGCAGTAATAACAGGCGATTGCAGTGGCTACTGTTACTGTAGGTTGCTGTTAGCCATAGACCTCCAATTTCAGAAAGGCTCAACTAGGGTGGGGAACAAAGGACGGAACAAGAAAGAGGTTGGCTGGCTTAGGATTCCAGAAAGGAGAGACATCACAGGACTACAGAGACCTAGAGCCAGCCTGAACTGAGGATCAGGCAGACCAGGACTCTCCTTCCTTTAGAAATGCTGGTTAGCTCAAGTCTTCTAACAACAATACTCATCATTTCTTGAACACATATAAGGTAGTAAGCACCAGTCTAAGTGTTTTTCAAGTATTACCTCATTCAATCTTTTATTATTGATTGATTTGATTGATGATTGATTGATTGATTGATTGATTGATTGAGACAGGGTCTCTCTGTGTAGCCCTGGTTATCCTGGAACTCATTCTGTAGACTAGGCTGGCCTTGAACTCAGAGATCCTCCTGCCTCTGCATGCACCACCACCTCCCAGCCCATTCAGTCATCTTAATATCCCAAGGAATTCTTGTCATTTCTGTGGTATACATGTAGATATTGAGACACAAAGAGAGTCAAGCTTATGCAGCCCCTGGATGGTAAAGCCAAGATACCATCCACATCTGTCTTATTCCCTACTCCAAGAATCTAACTTCTCACAGTATTGTGTGAAGATCCAAGGCAAAAAAAAAAATGCCACTCAGAAATTTCCAGATGGACAGGGAAGATTCAAGCAGGTCATTGTGGCATCCAGTGAACCTTAGCTGAGGAACTGCCGAGGGTGGAGGATAGGCGACAGCTGTCTGGGTGACTAAGAGCATCCATACAGCACAGCACTCCCATTTGCACTATTTCTGGCATTAAATTTTCTAGTCCTCCAAATGAAGAAGGTGAGAATTACTTTCCTTCACAATTATGCTACTTGTAAGAGTAGTTGCCACTCTCCGCTGTCATGTTCTCCTCTCTTAACTCTCAGCTTCAGACTGACTCCCAGTCCGTACTTGGTCAAGGATACCAGTGACTTGGTGGCCACAACCAGTGGGCTGCTGTAGTCCTTAGTGCTTTGAGTTGAAATCCTGGAGGAGAAGACTCTGACCCCTTATCAAACACACCCTCAGGGGATCCACTTACTCTGGACCCCTCTCTGTATCTCTAGTCTTTATAGAAGCAGATTCCTATGGCCAACTTCAGCCAACTTCTATTCTTTGCATTTTATTTTCTATTACTTTGAAGGATAACAATGTCCTTGTAGCTTCTGCCTAGTAGTCTAGAATATGGAACTCTGAAGTGGGATTGGTAACTGTCCTCTTCTGAGCCTCCATGGGTAGTACTTTGTAATTTGGGAGGTAAGTCATTGCTGCTTTTAATATACAGATAAGGAAGTGAGAGTCATAGAGAAAATTAACATACAGTCAGTCGAAGAGGTATCTGGATTCAAATACTGGTCATGGGATGTGCCGGCATTTGGGCACCATAGCAAGCATTTTTCTGGCTGCCTCAAGCTGCTTCATAGAACTCACAAATTGTGCACTGTGGGATCAATAGCTTCACCTGTAATAACACTGGGTGTAATTTGCATTTATTTTGTTGGTTGTTGGCTGTTATTTATTTACTATTATTGCCTTTGGGATACAACCGACCCTGGCTGATTGATTAAGAGGAATCTCAGACTTGCTTCCCAATTGCCTGGGATGTGAATGCCAAAGGTCTAAATTCTATTTGAATGCCCGAGTGCCTCTTTTTCTCTAATTTGTAGCCAGAGTCTGCCCTTAATGAGAATGTCCTTGGGATTTTAAGATGGTGGAAATGTGTGTGGGAGATTTCAGATCAATAGCTCTTCCACGGGACTCACAGATTCAGAGCAAGCATTAGTTCAGACATTAGAAATTGCAACCCAGGCATGAAAGCACCTTAGAAAAACACATATTTTATCCCTAGCCCCCCCTGGGATCAGAGTGTCACTGAAGCCAATAAGTTAAAACTTAATGTGCGAAGCTTAATAGCAAAGCAGCATATTAACGGAGGAAAACGAGAAGTATTTCTTGACCTAGTAATTTGGAAGGAGAGTAGGTGAAGTGTGTAAATTAGAGAAAATTCAAAGGTGAGTCATTTTGGAAATGTGCGGCAGATATATATCATGCTAACTGTAGCTCAGAATTGTAGATCTCACATCTGAAATCTATTAAAACAGGGTCCCTAGAATTTTTACCATTTTAATACTTGTATTATCATTTTTTTTTTATTTTTGTCCTATGTGGTCTATGTTTGTCTAAAAATTAAAAAAAAAAAAGAATTAAAATGTCTCATTTGCTGAAGTTGTAATAATGCCTCCTTGAGGCAGTATGAGGTGATTTGATAGGAAGCATCCCTGGGCTAGGAACTATGGGATGGGCATGAAACCTATCTGCTTTCTCCTTCTGTTTTCAGGTCAGAAGGAACAGCTGGATATAGTGTTTCGGTGTAAGGTGAATAAAGGAAATTCAGTGTTCCAATGAACTTGTCTACTAGAGTGGCAACTAGTCACGTTTGATTTGCTTACCCAAATGTAAGTATGAATTAGTATTGTCATTTCAAGAGAGAAAACCACTATGACATCCCATCTGCCAGGAGCTCTATCCCTGCCCAAGTCTCAGCTTGTTATGTCTGGGAGTTCACTCATTCACCAAATATTTATTGATGCCATTCTATGTCAGGTTCTGTGCTCTACCAGGAATGAAACAAGCAGGGCCTTCTGGTCCCCAAGAAAATGACATTTTCTTGCAGAATAGATGGATAATTGAAAAATGAATATGGTACTATATTGAATGGTCCTAAAAAGAAGCAGGGTGAGGGAAATCTATTTTTTTTGGGGGGGGGATTCTTTTTTTTAATTTAATTTAATTTTACAATACAATTCAGTTCTACATATCAGCCACAGATTCCCTTGTTCTCCCCCCTCCCGTTCCCTCCCCTTTCCCCCCAGCCCAAAAGTTAATTATATTCATTTATTGTGTATAAGTGTGTGGGCACATGCACCAAATTCAAAGAAGTGAAAACTGATAAGGATAATATATTATCCTTGTAAATGTGGATCACAGAGTGACTAACGGAAACACTTTGGTAGACTTCCCATTGACATGCATGGTCACTTGGGCTTTACTATTGAAGGAATATAGCAAAAGGCCTTAATCTCTCCTCCAGTTGTATAACCTGGAAGCTAACCCTCCCTGAGCTTGGAACTGCAGGGTTTTGTCACCTGTGATGGCCAGAACCACCCAGCAATGAGAATTCGAATGCTGATTTAGTTTATCATTTTACCTTGTCCCCAATGAGGACAGGAATAAGCAAGGCAAATATCCAACTGGAGGGGAAAACAAATCAGGATGCTTGGACCACACAATGCACGGTAGTCATTCTTTTTGACAGGTTGTCATGGTGTGTTAAATAAAATTCCTTATCTAACATTTGAGGGTGAGAAATAACATGGCATAGAAACTTCAGCAGGAACAGAACCGGCTATTTGGGGAAGTTTTACCTTCAAGATAAACATCGTTTGTTTACTTAAGCAAGTAACTATCCATCTGCCATCTTATGCCCAAATCTTCTTTAGTCTATTTCAGGATTTTTATCTTGGTTAGAAATTATTTGTGTGCATGAAACAGAATACATTTGAACAATCTTAAGAAGTAGAGAAATTTATTAGGAAGATTTAAGGCATAGCATGGAACCTAGGAGACAGAAGGGAGATGGACACACAGGATCCTGCAGTTTTAACTAGAAAACCAAAATGGACAGGGGTTACTTCCCCCAGAATCTTCAGTCTGTGGTGTCTTGTTTCGACCTCTCTCTGCTCATAGCTTGTTGTCTCTCTGAAGAATGTCTGTCTAGGCCTCTCTGGATACATGTCTGCTCTTTTTTATTTTTTGCTTTTTTTAATATTACTTTCTTGTTCATTCTTAAAAAAGAAATTAGTTAGCTCCACCTAAATAAATATGCACAGTGTAATTCTCTTCAGTAAACAAATTTCATATGCTTAGGAAGTAACTATGGGTTTTAATTTTCTATGTGCTATATATGTACTCTCCAATCATTTGCATAGAAATGACTGTTTTTGTGATTGTGGTAAATACCAAATGAAAGGTTAAGGTGAGATCTATCCAGGATATCCTCTTGGTCTAGGACCACATCAAACAGTGGAGCATCACTGGGTCAGAGGTAGGCTTCCGGGGGGAGCGGGGGTGGGGTGGGGGTAGGGGAGTGAGGTGGGGGTGGGGCTAACACAAAGCCACGGCCAAGTGCAGGCCCAGAGAAGGAGTGGTTTTTTCTTTCTACGTTTACTTAATTATTTTCATGAAAATGCCCTCAGAGAGCTGTCAGTAACATGATAGGGGCAGCACTCGTAAATGCGTTTATATATAAGCTCAGTGCATTTCTGCCTTCCTTTCTCTCTTGTTTTCCTTATGCAGTTGTGATCATGTTGTCTGGAATTCTGTCTGTCCTCGACTGTGCCATGCATTGCAGGATGGCTAGCTCACAAAGTTAAGATCCTACATGTCTTCTCTTCCCTGACTTATCCACTTCTCAGAAGACAGCAGAGTGATATCCCCTCTCGCTTTTCAAGGCACCACCAGGACAAGCTGGCTCACGGCTCTTGTAGCTTCAGCCATCCACACACAGGTCAGTTTCATACTGCTTGGGAAGGGGGTGCAAGTTGTCAGTTGGCTTCTGTCTCCTCACCAACTCATCCCCTCGCCACTCTCCCATCACTTCACGGTACAGTAACACTGAATCGCTTGTAGTTCTCTTAGCATACCATGGCATTTCACACTTCCTTGCACTTGTACACACTGTTCTTCCTTCTGGAATGCTCTTCTGCTTTGTGTCCTTGGAGGCCTTTCTTCTGTTCAGATGGCACATCTTTTGGATAGATTTCCTTGTGATCACAAATGGGAACTTTGTTTTGTTCACCCTAATACCTTCAAATGTCCCTAGATTTACTTTTACACAGCCTCAGAGTAATTTGTTTATCCTCATTTCTCCAAGAGAAGAGGTCAGAAGCAAGGTACAAGTTCCATCAACAGGAGTGTTGGCCGGGGGTGTGGGTGGGTGGGGGGAGAGGGGAGGGAGGAGGGCATAGGGGTGTGGCAAGAGCTACTTCACTCTTTGTAAAGTCTCAATTCCTGTTACCCCAACAGTACTCAATAAGTGCTGCTCAAAGGAAGACACTAATAATTCCAACTTGGACTCCCAGAAATATTGTATGTTGGAAGGTACAGTGGATCATAAACTCAAGAGGAAAAGGACAATAATAGAAGCTTTATAGACATTATCTCTCTTAATCCTTCAACAGCTTAGGGAAATTTTAATACCCATCTGTTTTATACATGAAGAGCTGTAGCTCAGAGAGGCTGAAACAACTTGCTCAAGCCATGCTTCTAAAGATTGGCGGAAGCAGGATTTGAACCTTGCTTTGGTGTTGCTGGAGAGCTTCTCTCCAGGTTCCCCAAGCCCCGAAGTCCCACAATCCACTTATAAAATAATCACTCAGACGCTTGTATCACTTATAAACTGTATGGCCGTGGCAGGCTTCTTGTTAACTGTTCTTATATCTTAAATTAACCCATTTTTATAAATCTATAGCTTGCCATGTGGCTGGTGGCTTACCGGCTTCTTTACATGCTCTTCTCCTGGCGGTGGCTGCAGTGTCTCTCCCTCCTTCTTCCTGTTTCCCCAATTCTCCTCTCTCTTTGTCCCGCCTATACTTCCTGCCTGGTCACTGGCCATCAGTGTTTTATTTATATAGAGTAATATCCACAGCACTTCCCCTTTTCTTCTTTTTTTAAAAAGGAAGGTTTTAACTCTAACATAGCAAAACCACACATAACAAAACAATTATCAAGCAAGAATTACAGTTACAATATTAAAGAAGATGTCCTATCTATCTTATATTTGTGAGTTTAAGGTTTTATATCTAACTTATCTTTTATCATAACCGAGGAAATCATAACTATCTAGTCTTCAACCACATCAAAGACCTGAGAAGGAAGATAATGGTACCTGAGAAATGGTAGATGGATGCAAGCAACTTTCGGGAATCTTGTAAGAGTAGACCAAGACAGCTGGCAGCCTGGACAGTCACCCAATGTTTCTCAGCATTATTGGTGCATTCAAATTGGCTACAGGCCTAGAGTATCTGACAGACCATCTTCAGAAGCAGGAATTCTGAAAGACCATCTCACCCTGTCTTGGCAGAGTACAGTGGTCGCTTTCCTTGTGTCCCGCTTGTCCAGGAAGGACAGCATTGCATTTGTACTGTCAGCCGTCAAGGCAAGGACAGTTCTTTGTCCAGTAGGCCATTTTGTGCCAAGAAGACAAACTTCCAAATGGAAATGTCTTAGAAGCCCAACATTCTCTCGGGATCAAATTGGTGCAGCCAGGAGCAATTGTGTCTCATGTCAACAGAATTCTAAGTTATTTAAATGCCATATTCTCTAGGTCTATGAAGTGTTTGAAGATTACCTATCTATCTGAAATATATCTATGTATACCTAGAAGACTTAACTAACATGGTTACAAATATGATTATCATAAATGACTAATTATTAACCTATTTTTAATTATCCATTACAATTTTAAATGAGTTACATAAACATAATACCTCAAACAAGAATAGAAATATATATATATACAGTACAACAAAATTAACCTCAAGCTTGTATCAATAAACTAAAATTTATACCAATGTAAAACATTTTAAGCATAAACTAAAATCTATACCAATGTAAAACATTTTAAACAAGTTGTTCTTTAAAAGTAGGTTGATTAATCTATCCTTTTATCTTATCATCTCTATATCCTCCTATATATCTATATCATATCCCCTTTTCTTTTTTAGAAAGAGATCATATTTATAATCAACCTATTTTAAATAAAAATATTGGTTTTTCTCTGTCCCACACCAGAGGGCTCTTCTGATTTGGGACACAAGAATCTCTTAACCATTTTTTTTTAAAGCAATATGTCTGGGTTTAGAGGGAGAGTGAGCCAATTCCACCTCTAAAGCCAGCTTGGTATATTTGGGAATTTGGGCGTAGCATCTCTTACTACTTCCTGCTGAAGGGGGGCGCTGTATCTTATGGGGATGCAAAGAAAACTTTAGGCCTATGGGGTAGTCCGTGAGGCTGTACTGTGTGAACCAGTTGCCTTGAAACCGCTCTGGATGTTGGATCATCTGGGCCATGGTGTCATCGGAGACCTTTCAGGGGGTCTTGGCTGGTGAAACCTGATGTATCTTAATCTGGAACAAATCCACAGCCTCTGGCTTTCTGTGGAAACAAAAGCAGAACCTCTTTTCCAAAGCAACATATCCTTAAATCCAAATTTTGAAGTCAAGGTACCTTTAAAATATACATTTTGGCATAACTCAACAGCTTTTGTAATCAAATGTTTTTTTTCAGTTACGAATATCAAAGAGAACATAATCCAGATTCTCTGTGTGGTAGCCATCTTTACGTGACTTATGTTTTATATTACCTTGAGCCTATTGCTTTAAACTGTACCATTCTAAGACTGAAACGGCGCTGTGACTGCTGGCTCCGCCCACTTCAGCTTCCCAACATGGCGGTGGTACGTTTTCCGCCAGCTCTGGGAATCATCAAGTCTCAGAAATAGTAGGTCTACGCTTTTATCAAAGCAGCGTGTAGCCCAGAAACCTTTTTTTTTTTTTTAATACTAGTAAAGAATAAATCTACCACACAGCGTAATGTGCCACTGGCAGACGCCTCATTTCTGCCATACTGCTGGTCAAACGCACACGCCAGGAACCCGCCGGTGTTCAAACCTGCGTTTTGCAGCGTCTAGCTGCCCGTATGAGACAAGAAGCAGGAACCTGTTTTTGGCTCTGTTTAGAATTGGTTATTAAATATTTTCAGGTTTAAGGTGGAAACTCGAGCCGTTGGGCGCCATTTGTTGCTGGAGAGCTTCTCTCCAGGTTCCCCAAGCTCCGAAGTCCCACAATCCACTTATAAAATCACTCAGACGCTTGTATCACTTATAAACTGTATGGCCGTGGCAGGCTTCTTGTTAACTGTTCTTATATCTTAAATTAACCCATTTTTATAAATCTATAGCTTGCCATGTGGCTGGTGGCTTACCGGCTTCTTTACATGCTCTTCTCCTGGCGGTGGCTGCAGTGTCTCTCCCTCCTTCTTCCTGTTTCCCCAATTCTCCTCTCTCTTTGTCCCGCCTATACTTCCTGCCTGGTCACTGGCCATCAGTGTTTTATTTATATAGAGTAATATCCACAGCACTTTGGACCTGTGTGGCTTGAGCCTGTATGAATCTGAAACTGTCTCTAACGAGCTGTGTGATCTAAGGCAGTTGATTTAGCCAATTAAGCATATTTTTTCACACCTGAAGATCAGGGTAGGCTCTCCCAAGGGAGTGGTTCTCACTTTTTGAACATGCTAACAGATTATCTGCTGACATAAGCCTGCTCACACTGCTGACTCTAGTGTAGGGAGGTAACTGGGCATCGTGAGTTTTTTCGGGGCCCCCAGGATGGCAATGTACAGCCAGAATGAAGGAGTGATACTCTGGCTTAGGATTTTCCAACCTTTAAAGTACATATTACATGTCTAGAGGTCTGGTTGTGTGAAGGTTTTTAACCATGTTGGTTAGAGATCCTTATTAACTACAGACTCCCAGGTGTACACGCTGCTACTGGGATTCACACTGCATGAACACTATCAAGCCAAGGTAGGGAGCCTGTATCCTAAAAGACAAAATCTAAACGATCAGGCTTATTGATTATATTGTCTCCTATGCTAAGAAAATGCAGCTACCTTGTTTATGATTCAGGTGAATCAGCTTCAAACCTGTTTGGTCTGGTCCCCAGCAGCCCTGTTCACTGTCATCTGTGTACTAGTTGGTACATCTGGCAAATCTCCTGTTGGGTTCGCGGTAGAAGATCCATTTGGGTGTCTGGTTGGAACAGGGGCTTGGACAGCTAATTAGGGCAGCTGCTACAGTATCAACTCAAACACTCAGAAATCCAAAGTGGACCTTAATGCAAAATGTTGCAACTCTGTGATTCTTGTGCAGTGCCAAACTGCTTGGTTATTGGAAGTCTGAAGGCTAGTTCTCTAGGAGTACATCAAGAGAGCAACTACAGATGAGGACAGAGGACAAGGACATTGTCAAATAAAGTTGAGTCAAAGTGTTAGAGTGAGCCAAGATGGCTTCCTGTGAGATGACACTGTCCATAATCATTCATCAAGCCATATGTGATCATCTCTGACTATCTATGATCTATTTTTCCCCAAGTAGGTATATGCTATCTGAGCATGCATTTGAAGGGAGAATTGTGGTGATATTTTATCTGTGTACCCTAATAAAGTTTATCTGAGGATCAGAGGAAAGAGCCAGTCACTATAGTAAACAGAGGTCAGGCAATGGTAGCACATACCTTAATCCTATCTCTTGGAAAGCAGAGATTTGTCTGGATCTTTATGAATTCAACGCCACACTGAGAACAGAGCCAGGTATAGTAGTACATACCTCTAATCTCAGTGCTAACCATAAAGGTTTGGAGGTCTGTACAGAGAGACAGGAAGTGACAGAGCTGGGCAGGAAGAGGAAGTGGTGTAGCTGGGCAGAGAGAAGAAATAAGATGGCAGACCAGAAAGGCATATAGGCATGTATACAGAAAGTAGGTCTCTTTGGCTGAGGCTCTCCAAGTAGTGAGAACGTGGCTGGCTTCTTTCTGCTTTTCTGATCTCTCAGTGTTAACCCCAATATTGGCTCCAGGTTTTTTTTTTTTTTAATTTTTTATTAATAAGACCATTTAGCAATTTGTCCTACAGAGAATGAGTAGTGTAGTACCTGGTTCATAAATGCTATAGGGAGAGTTGGGTACTAAACCCCTAGGTAATCCCCAAGGCATCTCACAACAACAGCAGTGTGTGAGTGGTAGTTCCAGCTGATCCATTATCTGGAACTCTGTTGCTGCATGAGTATGGATATAGTTCCAAATGCTTCGTGTCCACATTACCAAAGAGAGGGACTGTGCCCCTTACAAAGAAATGCACAGAAAAAAAGACCTGAGCCCAGTGGGCATTAGGGAAAATTCCCTCCCTCAAAGACTTAAGGAGCCATTGGTGTGTTCATTTAGAAAAAACAAACAAACAAAAAAAACAAAAACAAAACAAAACAAAACAAAGACACACACACAAAAAAACCCTTCAAAGTCTTATTTTCTCCATATTTCAGTGTGTGTGTGTGTGTGTGTGTGTGTGTGTGTGTGTGTGTGTGTGTATGTATGTGTGTGTGTGTAGGTAGGTAGGTGGGTAGTTAGGACAGGACTCAGATGGCCTCTTTTCATGGTCTTCCGACCCTGAGTTTAGTTAGCACTGTGTTTGTGAACTGGAAAACCCAACACCTCAGCTGCTCAGATATCCTAGCCACTGAATGTTTTTCACAGATTTCATAGCAGCAACAGCCCACTTCTTTGTTTAGCTACTTGAAAAGGAGGATTAAAGAAGAAGAAAAAGAAAAAGAAAATCAGAGACTAGCTGAGGCCGGCCGGCCTGGCGCTCTCGTTTGGGGAGGGACTTCTAAACTGTGCCTGTATTCCTTATGGACTCTGCAGGCAGAGCCCGTTTTTCTTTGAGCAAACTCAGTAGCTCCAGGACCCCTGGCAGAAAGCCGCATCACCGCCTTGCTTGAGCCATGTTTGTGCACTGTCTTTCTCAGCAAGGCCTTGCTTTCTTCCAAGGAACACACAGGCTGGAAATTCCTGATCTACCTCTGTCACCAGGAATCTAACCTGCAAGCTTATACCTGAATACTGAAACTTTGGGGTTCACTGCTCAAATATAATGCTTCAGAAAAAAGAAAAGAAAAGCAGCAAACAGAGCCTTCCTAACCTTTGCAAATGTCACGCACTATTTATATAACATTTACCACTTTTCTTTTCTGAAGCCTGGGGTTTTGTGAGGAGAAAGGGCCAGGCACCCTAAACCAAGCCACATTCCTCCAGGTTTTAAATTGCAGCTTTCTTTCCGAGGGAGGGCCCGGCTCATTGTATAGACATCATTCCTTCGGGGCTCAGGGCCTCATAAACAACTTGAATTCTATTTCTTGGATAATTCATGAAACCGGTTTTCTAATCACTGTAGGAGACTCCCCCGCCCCCAATTAGATGAAAATAGTTGCTTTAAAACACAAGTTTTATCTGTTAGAGGTGAGTTTGGAAATTCTTTTGGTCTGGGCCATAATTAAACAAGTTTTTCTAATTTTCTATTTTCTAATCAAATCTCATTCTATCAAATGAATCAAGTCTTATTATCTAAAATTGCACTTTAACCTGAACTCTTAGCTCCATGACCACTTGAGATTGGAACTTGACTGAGGTTGTCATGTGAAGGCCAGTAAGTTTTTTTCTATAAATACAAGATAGGAGGAGGCCATAGTCTTATTTTGACAACCATTCTAACTGGATAGATAAGAAAAGCAAACAGGAGTTAATGCCTCCCAGGGCTAAGGAGAGCACTACCTTAGGAAAGGTGATGGACGGGTGAGTATATGAAGGCTGTGGCTTTGCTGAACACACTGGTTCCCATGACAGTGTAGACTTTCTAGATTTGATCTTTTAATAAAAATAGACAGTTTTGGACCATGAGCCCCTAAGAGCGCAAGTGTTACAGGATTCCAAACCAAATCCCCTCCATCTCGTCCTAAACTAGCTGTGGGTCAGAGGCAGAGGCGGCTGGCTGGTAGTCAGAGTGCTCTAGCCATCTTTACCCGCTGCTTTGGCTGTCACTGAATCTAAAAAAAAAATTGATTGCTATATTTCAAAATGAAGAAGTTACAAATAAAAACAAGTATTTCTGGGCTGGAGAGATGGCTGAACAGTTGAGAACTATTGTTGGTCTTCCAGGGGCCCTGAGTTTTCTAGTCCTCACACTGGTTTGCTCACTACTTGCTGTAACTCTAGCTCCAGACACTGTCTTTTGGCTCCCATAGTCACACACATACACTCAACAGACATACCTATACATGAATTAAACTAAAAATAATTATCTTTGTAAAATAAGTATTAAAAATGAACAACTGGATGAATGAATATTTCCTTTCTTTCTTTTTTTTTTTTCTTTTGGTTTTTCGAGACAGGGTTTCTCTGTGTAGCTTTGTGCCTTTCCTGGAACTCACTCTGTAGTCCAGGCTGGCCTTGAACTCACAGAGATCCGCCTGCCTCTGCCTCCCTAGTGCTGGGATTAAAGGTGTGCGCCACTGTAGCAGGAATCTTAAAGGTTCTTATTAATAAAATCAAACCCGAGGCCAGTTATCGGGGTCAATGCTGGTAGATCAGAGAGACAGAACAAGCCACAGCTATCTCACCTCGCCGGATCCTCAGCTGGTCTTGTCTCCTCAGACTGGAGGCCTCTGAGTCCTCATCCGGAATGGGTCTCAGCTGAATTACTGCTCAAAAGCCTGAATGCTTAACCAGCCAAAATCTCAACCAGCCAAATGCCTCTAGTTTCTGGTCCTCACGCCTTATATATCTTTTTGCTTTCTACCACCACTCCCTGGGATTAAAGGCTGGCTTTCTGGGATTAAAGGCGTGTCACCATGCTTGGCTATTTCCAATGTGGCCTTGAACTCACAGAGATCCAGAGGGATTTCTATCTCTGGAATGCTAGGATTAAAGGCGTGTGCTATCACTGACTAACTAGTGGCTTGTCTGTTCTCTGACCCCAGGTAAGTTTATTAAGGTACACAATATTTTGGGGAACACAATACCACCACACGCCACCATCACCCAGCATGAATGAATATTTCTAAGGGTAAAACTACTTGTCCTCAACCCTGATGATCTCAGTTGATCCTTGTGACTCACATGGGAGAAGGTAAAAAACAACTCCTGTAAATTTATCTCTGACTTCCAAATGCTATGGCATTGTGCCCTGCTTTCCAAATCAATAAACATAAATTTGAAAAGTAAGAGGTTTTTTTTTTTTTTTTTTGCTAAGTGTTGTGGTGCCTGGGTACATTTTCTAGCAGTTTGGAAACCAAGGCAAGAGGATAAAGAATTTGAGGCCAACCTGACCCATCACAACAAAAGGACAAGCAGAGAAAAACCAAAACCTAGAACAATGTCTGTCCTGTGTTGGAGGATTCTACAAACAGCAGATCCCCATTCCCACGTGGTCATGATTGGCTGGAGCCAGTCAGAACTCCTGACGATGGAGCACATTCTTCTTCTTCTTCTTCTTCCAATTTGCCTTTAGTTTGCTGAGCTTCACTTACCTCGTCTTTGTTGCCTCACTGGTCTTTCTTGGACTTTGGTTTTTTAGCCAAACGTCTAAAGCCTGAGTGTTTTGCATGGCCATCCAGCCTGTGACATGGAGGCCTGTAGGTGCCACAGACACAGGTAAGAATCCTTTCCTTCCACTGTCTGGTAGAGACATTGATTACCTTCTTGCAAAGGCATTGAGGCATAAATGATAGTGGTGTGTGTGTGTGTGTGTGTGTGTGTGTGTGTGTGTGTGTGTGTGTGTGTGTGTCCCCACCATCACCAGGTGAATGAATTCAGGAAAGCTATCATTTAATCTTTTGGAGTCTGTTTTGGGATCTATAAAATGAGGGGTTGGTTTATTTACCTACACATTTGACCAACATTTAAAATACACTTGTGTGTCACAGATTTGAAGATACACTAAAGGGCTGAGCCATGGAATGACACAAGCTGGTGTGGAGCCGTGTTTTGCGTTGGTGTCCAACAGTTTCTGCGAATAGTGCATTTGAAAGCCTTTAGATGATTTCCCACTTCCAGCCAGTTAGGGGTCTCCATTACCTGCCTGGCCTGTCAGTCATCTGGGTTTCCAAATAGTCCCTGGTCTCTACAGTCATTTCCAGCTCTTGTGGTTTTTCTCTTTGCCCAAATCCCGCCTCCTTTTCTACCTTGCCTCTTCTTTGTTCTGTTCCTTCCTGCATCTCCCCTAGCCTAGGGCCTGCCAGGGGCTTGGCTTTTCAAGTCTGCTGTGGAGCTTCTGGTGAGAGAATTCTTCTGGCTTCGTCCCTTTGTTGCTTTTCTTCCTCACCTTGACAATGAGGACACGCTTCTCAGTTTTCCTCCGTAGCCTGGTTTACTGTTCGCAGCAGATTCCCCCCTCTCTCGGTAGCAGCTGCTCTCATTCTTCTAACCAGTTTTTTAAAAGGCTTGATTTGGAAATACGGGCACTCTGTGCCTCTTTAGAGATTCATCCATAACTGTCAGAGCTTTTCATTCCCTGTCTTTTGTATAGGTTTCTTTTATGAGCAAAGTAATTTGCATTTGTCTTTAATTCTTAATTTGTCTTTGCATTTACTGTGGCTGTAACACGCAGCTGAATTTGCATTTCCTTTTCACTTCCATTCTCATGGACTAGGGCTGTCTGAGGTGTAAACTGGAGAAACTCAGGAGTATGCTTGCTGAGCTGCCAAGTTACTGGCTTTGGTGTCCTTCCCTCTTTCTTTACTCTGCGCTGTCGATTTATTACATTTAGATGCTGTAAGGTGTCATCAAACACAGCCTATCCTTTCTAATCCACTGGACACTTATTCCCATTAAGTGAAGACTTGCCCTTTAAGTGGTAGCTGCGTTCACTCGTCAGAAGTCCCTTGTAACAGGGTCCTATTAGGTTCTTGGGTATAGAAATCTTAGGTTTTATTTTGTTTCTAATATCACTGTGGGTCCGTGCCAGGTATCTCTCTGGTTCTCGGCTTCTTTATCTGTAAGAGGGGATCCTTGATAACATTTCACAGTTCTGAGTTCCAAACGGTAGGAAGGGCATGGGACCCCTGGGGAAGAAACACACCACGACTGCCCTGGAGCACCCTGCCTAGCTTATGTGTAGCTGCTGATGGAGCTTTGTTCCATGGAGTTTTATCAACAATAGCCACTGCGTCTCAAATCACCTCAAAGTTCCCATTAGAAGGGCAAAAAAGGACCAGGCTAGAATCCACCCACATTCCCACACTAGGAGCTTCTCTTAGCACTGGGAAATAACATTTAAACAGAAGGTTAATGCTTTACACTAAACCTGGAGTCCTGATGTGTCTACGAAAGGCATTAGATCTAATTACCCTTCCTGGAATGGCAGAGGCTAGAAGTGGCCCTATATATTCCAACATTCAATTACAAGGCTGTTCTTGAGAAATAGATTTCTTTTAAACTGTGTTGTAGAATGTTGAGAAAATTGTTAGTTGCTTCTATTGCCCATTCTGTAGAAATGTATAATTTTTAGCCTCTCTGAGAGGGAGGAGAATTTCAAGTCAGTGTGAACTAATTGTAGAGAATGCAGAAGTAGTTCTTAACAATGTCCAGCACTCTCTCTTGATGGCTCTCACTCATCTGTGCCTAATCATCAGAGGGGCCTTGGAGGCCATGGAGGATTCTAGAATTCCAATAAAGTCTACTAAGTGCTGGAGCCAGGACCATCCCTTAAACAATGAGCTTCCTTCTCCCTCTTCTCCGGAGGAACACATTTTAGAGTTTGGAGTCAGGCTCCAAGATACGCAGAATTAGTGCATTTATGTGAGTCAGAGGCAGTCTGAACTTTAGAGAGTTGCTCAGCATCCATTCTCCCTCAATTCTTATGGTCACTGTTGGCCACTCAAAGAAAGCTTGCTCTAGGCTTGGGGAGAGCGCAGTTTCAGGATTGCCTTGCCAGGATCTCTGTTCTTGAGGGTGCATATGTGTTTAATGAGGAATGTGGTGTGACCACAAGCCCACCACTCTTAAAATACACCAAACACTGGGAGGCCAGAGAATGAAAGAAAAAGGACTTAAGCTGAGAAGTCAGAAGACACAGAGGGCATCCTATGCCGGGGGGGGGGGGGGGGAAGCAAAATAAAGCACAGAAATATACTATGTATCAGGGAAAACACCCCCGCCACCATCACACACACACACACACACACACACACATTTTAGGATGAAACTGTTGGGTTCAGAGAATTGCATTTTAAAACTTAGGGACAATATTTCATGGTGGCTGGAGTGCTCCTAGCCACAGTCTTTGTATGTGCAAAAGACACTGCTGTTTTCTTGGAGTTTGCCAGAACTTTTTTGACACAATATTAACTATGAATCAGAGCTTAGGAAGTAGATTTATTGTCCTATTTACCCTTGTCTGGGTAGATGGAATGCAAATTTTCTATCAAGTGATCTCATTAGAAGCAGCTGTCCAACTTCTGTGTCTAGGAGGACAAACCATTTGTTCTTTCAAACTCATGTGCTTCCACTGGGCGAGTGTAAATTTCCCTCTGACCTGCTCTCTCACCAGGGGAGGGTCCTCTCTGTTCAGTTTGCTGCCTGCCTGCCTGTCTGCAGTGCTGGGAAGCCTTGTTCAAAGATCTCAAAGCCTGGCTGCCTCTCTTTCCTAATGAAGCACCCTTAGCTCGAAGCTGGGGGAGAAGGTCCATCTGGCTTCTGCCATATGTGTGTATGCTGTCAAAGCAGTAAACACGGCAGCGTTTGCTGACAGTGAGGAGTTTCAGTTAGTCAGTCATAAATTAGGGAAGAGATATGCCGTGTTCCTGCTGCCGCGCGCGCGGCTTCCTGCTTCAGATCAGATCCTATACCTACCGCGCCTGGGAAGAAAGGCTTTGTGGACCCAGGAAGCACCTGCTGGGAGTTCACACACAGCTAGCACGTGTAGTCTTTACTGACACTGAGAATGGGCATGAGACCAAACATCCCAAATCACCCCTGAAGCACCTGTTTTGGGCCTGTTTGCTTATGCAGTTGGTATACTGGCTTTCCCGTTTTAACACACGTATATCTAGTCAATTACAGTGGTTTTTTTGTACCTGGGGGTGAGTATTGGGTAATGTCAATGTGGAGTCTTTAAAAATATTTCTGTGCTGGTGAACATATGTGTATTGTCTTCTCAGATTGTGCGTTATTCTTGTCTGATAATCAGGTAGGGAGACAATAATTAAAGTTTAATGCATCTGTCTTTTTAGGGAGAAAAGTGCTTTCTGACTCCTAATGGCAAATTTCGTTATTATGATTTTAATGCTTTTAGACTAAAGGGGAGTTTGCATTTAGGCTGTAAGAAGCAGAGCTAAACTGCTCTTCTAAGACTTCTTCGTTTCATTTAAGGGTTTGTGTTGAGGTGTGTTGAGGTATTACATTTAAAATAGACTGTGATGCATCAGGTTATTTGAATATCTTAAGCTAGACTTGCTTCAGATAGTAAATAGTTGTACTTGAGATATTACCACAGAAGGGTCACAATTTCTGGGCAGATTATCACACCCTGAACACCCTTCTTACCCAAGAGGTCATATGATGCCCACAAGGCCTCCCCTTCCTTTTTTTTTTTTTTCTCTAAGAATAAAATGTAAAGATACTTTGAAAGAACCGCTGGTCTTTTATGTGATTAGCTCTGAAATGGGTGGGTTCTAAACGGGCTGGGTTCTGTTTCTCTGGGGTTAGGATTTAAAACAGAAGAAAAAAGGTGTTGATGAGTGGGGCAGGAAGAATATGTTTCTAATTCATAAAAAACAGACTGTGACTGTGGAGTGTGTATGTGTGGAGGTATGGATTGTGTTTGAGGATTTTGTTCTAGTCCCAGAGGTAAACATTATAAACTGCCTCCCTTCCCTTTTCATTATTTGATATGAAACTAAATTATGGGTGCTTCGAGAAACTTCACTCCTTGCACACAGAGCTCTTTTTAACCATTATTTGTGGCACCGGAAGTTGATGTGCTACCACATTGGTTAAACAGTAAAACTCCTCTCAAACTCAGATCTACTTGGAACTTAAAATGTTCTTTATTTGAAAAGTGGGTCTTCTCAGGCGTCACCATTTCATGCGTGAGCTGTAATATTGGCTGAGGGTGGGGCACTAAGTCCTTATGAGGAGAGGACAGAGGCATAGAGAAGAAAGCCATGTGAGGGAGGAGACTGTCACCATCCATCTACGAGCCAAGGAAGGCAAGCACTCTAGTGACCTCCAGAAGCTAGGAAAGGGTATGGGTCAGATCGCCCTCAGTCTCCAGGTCAGGGAAGTGTCCCAGCATGGGTATGGAGTACAGCTGAAATGCTCACTAATTTGGTGCAGTCAAAGCATGGTAACTAGTCTTTGAGAGTTGTGAAACCTCATCTTCATAAAAAAAAAATCCAGTCAACCATGCTCAAGGGAAAACTTTGAAGTCATTCCCAACTTCTTCTTCTCTCTTAACCCTTCGATCCATCACTGTCTGTTCTTTCTATTCTCCCTTCACCTCTTCTGTCAGTACCTCAGCCTGAGTCTTCATCATCACTGCCTTCTGTCTTCCTTCATTCTGTTCTTAAAGTCACAGTGACCACAAGAAGTGTGAACTGCATTATAGTCCTTTATGGAGAACAATCCTACCACTTCAAGATAAAGTATGAACTCTTTAGCATAGTTTATATAGTCTGGCCTCTTATTTCACCTCCTCCCATTCTCTTACCTGTATCCCATGATCTGGGTTTCTCTTACTTCCTAAACAGGAAGTTTCCTGATCCTCACAGTGGCTCTTGCCCTTGGTGGCACATTGGAATTACTTGGAGAATTTAAAAAATTGAGTCCCTTGCTAAATATTACACTACTTACCTAATAATCACCTTCCCATCTACATTCCAGAAGACTTTCTTACAAGAAGCTACTTCCCTCATTACGTATTCCCACAGTATCCTCTACTTTCTTACCAAATCAATCATCACATCTAATTGTAATTACTTCTTTAATCCCCTTTCCCCAAGTTAGAACATAAGATTCACAAGAGCATGGATTGCATCTGGTTTTGCTCAATATTCTATCTCTAGCACCCAACTTTGTGCTTGGCATTGAGAAGTCAATAAATATTAAATTAATGAAGAAGGGAATGCAAACACCTAAGGCTGTATATACTGGTTAAAACTTTTATTGTTTCAGGCAATTTATTTTGTGGGGTTAGTTCCCAGCATGGTCTAGAATCTCCAGCTTTTTTGTTCAAGGGATATAATCTTGAAGAAACCATGCTTCCTTCCTGTCAGTAAATTTCCTTAGAGTATGATGTTCAGACCAAATCTTTGCATTGGCCTTATTTTTCCAGTCACTGGGTGTTCAGGATGCTTCTTTCCCAACTTAAGCTTAGCCTATGTTCCATTCTACTTGTATTCATTGTTAGATAGTAATTTGCATCAAAGTATATGTGGGAGCCTTTTCAAGCACATCTGTTCAAACCTTTGTTCCAGAGTCTGTCTTGGTGAATTTGGAGTGGACTTTAAGCATGCATATTACAAAGAAGTTCCAGAGATAAATCTGTGCAGAATTGTGTCTTTCATGCTCTCTAAGAGTGTGAAACAACTATTAGGAAATGAAAGAGAGTAATGAAAACTCATTTGATGTATAAGTGGAAAGAGGCCAAAAGGGGACAAATGTTCACCATCTCTGTCTGCTAGCCAAGGCTCTGTCACTGTACCTGAGGCACGCTCTAGCAGTCCTAAATCTGTCATTATGTTATCTACTGTTTAATCTGGCAGAGTGACCCCATGGAGGTTGCTATAAGGCTGATAAGACAGTGGCTAACCAAAAGAGAAGATCTTTGGGGCTGGGAGAATACTGTAAAAGTCTTCAAATTATGAGTAGCGGTGACTTCTTTTAGGTTTCATATCATAGGAAGCATTTCCTCCCAGTTGCCTAACTGAGGCTGGTTTCTGTCAGGAAAGGGACCTGGCACTTAAATGTGGTGTCACTAACTGTTCTACTTTATGTAACACAGCCTTTAAAACACTTCTCTTAAATGTATGTTAGGGTTGGGCTATTTAAAGCTGAAGACTTATGCCGCTCAGACATGAAGCACAACACTCCAACATAGCTTTAAGTTATGCAAATGATTTCTTCTCAGTTGCTGCGAGAAGCTTTGTTTTGTCACACTGGCCTAGGGCCAAACAGGTAGCGTGATCTGAGTAGGCAGCCATCCTCCTACCTCTCCAGTGGAAGTCTTCAGCCAACGCTGTCCTCAAACCTCCAAGCAGGGCAGAGGGCAGCCTGAAGAAGGACATGTGGCCCGGAGGAAGGGGCGCTGAATTCTCTCCTGGTTATTGGGAGGATTGCTGCTTACTTCTCTGTCTCGCATCTTCCATTTAGTCCCAGAGAACTGCTGAACTGGATCATCTTTTCCAAAAGTACAATTTTTACTTCTTAAAAACACTAGTATTTGTACACATGCATAAATGGAATACATGAGTAGATACCACACCCCTGTGTTCTAAAGTGAACTTAGTCTCTTTATTACTTAAAGATTTAGCCCTATCAGTTTGGATCCCAGTCGCTCCAAAGTTGTAGAAAGTCCATTGTTGTCCTATAATTTTCTAGGTTTATTAGCTTGTGTGTTTCATTCTTCAACATCTCTATTAACTATGGGTACAAACAGCCCAGTTTCTCACACACACACACACACACACACACACACATACACACATACACACACACACACACACCACACACACACACATACACACACCATACACACACACACACACACACACACAGACACACACACACACATACACACACACACACACACACACACACACACACACACACCCCTCCTTAAAACTCGAGCACTTTATAAGCCTCAGTGGAGACGTTTTTTTCCATAATGGAGCAGAATCACATCCTACTCTCTATGGCCTCTTGTGACCTCCTGGCTCCATTTCCCTTCCTCTCATGTCTGCTCCCACCTCCTCTCTCTTTGCATAAACTCTGTTTTCCATGTGATCCCAGATCACCCCTGTTCTGCAGAATGGTTTGGTCCCTGAGAGCCGTAACAGGAGCTGGGGCTTCTACTCTGTCCCTAAATTTCCAAGCCTAACCTCAAGGCCCTCACTGCTACTGAGATACACCATTCTTAGAGAATTGTCTTGGCTATAAACAGCCTCCCCCCCCCCCCCCCAGTATTTGATTTCTTACCATGTGCTCAGGTGTATCATGCATATGGATATAATGGATACTGTGGAAATTTTAGAATGTACAGGTGGGTTCTCCTGCAGGCAAGCTGTGTGATGTTATTAGCCCTGAGCTATATAAAACCACCCAACTTTAAAGCTTGAATTTGCACTATTTTGGTACAGAAAAACAGTGATGCCGAGGAAGAGGAGGAGAAGAACTGGAGTGTTCAGGGATAGATGTGCCACTTCCAAAGTGAAAGGTGGGAAATCTATAAGCCAGCCTATGAATATTAATAAGGATACTTTGCAAAGCACTCTTCTGAGTTCTTAGAAGAAAGACAGACGCTACATAAGCACAAACTACCTTATTAATCCTAGAGGCATCCTTGTGAGAAGGAAGCCAGAGAAGATGACTCCATTTTGAAAACAAGGCAGTAGAGAAAGGTGACATGACTTGTCCCCTAAACTGTCATTATCACTGCTGTAGCAGCCCCACAAAGTCTTTCTTTGTAAGGTCCTCAGCAGTCAGCCTCCATACGTTATAATATGTCTTTATTACTAGGTGCTGCTCAATATTTCTTCTGCAGTCTCATTGATCCATCCAAATTTCGAGACCCCTGTGGGAGCCTGGGCCCTTTCCATCGCTTTAGCCTGTCTTTCTACCTCTCAGGAGAATATGAAGGACTGAGCAGGTACCCAACAATGCTTGTGAACTGGTGGGCAGCTTGCTGTGGAGGTGACAGTGGTTTGACCAGTTATATTTTCCTTCCCAATAATTTTCTTCTTTTTCTACTATTTAAAAATAATTATCAATATGTTTACCTTAAAAATTAAAACGGGCAAGAGAAATGACTCAGTGGTTAAAAGTGCTTGTTCTTGCAGAGGAGCTGGGTTCAATTCCCAACACCCATAGAGTAGTTCACAGCACTCCTTACCTCCAGTTACAGGACACCCTCTTCTGACCTCTGCAGGCACCAGGCATACATGTGATGTACAAACATACATGTAGACAAGACATTAATACACATAAAATATAATACATAAATCTAAAATGTAATTAAAACACTATAGACTTCCATTTGTTTATAACCATCTTCATAGACATAACCACCACTTTATTATTATACACACACACACACACACACACACACACACACACACACACACACACACGTATATACAGAGAGAGAGTGAGAAAGGGAGAGCAATATCTATAATATGCTACTATTTAAGAAAATATATAATTAAAAGCACAATATATATTTACAATATATACTATATATGCATATATGCTACATATCACATATAAAGAATATATATTTTAAATATAAATAATATATACATATATTATATATACTTCCAAATAGTAGCATATTATAGATATAGCTCTGTTCCTTAGTGTTTTTGTATCATGACTTAGTTTGGAGATTGTTCTATGTTAGTTTTTCTGTTGCTTCATTTGTAGTGTTCCTATATATAGATAGGCATGCCACCATTTTATATTTTTCTTGATTACTTTAAGTATTTTGCTATTTCAAACAATATTACAAGGAATATCTTTGTGCTTATACTTAATATATGGTAGTATATCTGTGCAGACCAGGCTGGCTTTGAACTCACAGAGCTCTGTCTGCCTCTGCCTCCTAAGTGCTGTGATTAAAGGCATATGCCATCATATCTGACATGCAGTTATGTAGCTATAGAATAAATTCCTAGAAGTAGAATTGTTGTCTTAAAGAATTTGTGCATTCAAAAATTTCAAGGACATCACTACCTTGTTCCCCACAGGGGAAAAATTGATTCAGTATGCACACTGTGAGAAAATATGATGTGTTTTATTTTTATTTTTATGGTGTTGGAAATCAAATTTATGGCTTTGTACTTGATAACAGGTGGTCTACCACTGAGTCACATTCCCAACCTGGAGCGACACATTTCAGAAAAGCTTGGTGTATGACGTGAAAACATGGAAGGTCCAGACATCAAACTATGTCGCTGTAGCACTGTAGCATGTCCTGAGGTAGAGAATGGACAACATTCATGCACAGGGTTTACCATGTTCTGAGCCCCACTGTAAACCTGTACTCTTTAGTTAAGACAATTCAGTAATTTGTGTGTGGTTTCATTTGAAAGAGAATTGGTATCTTAATTGTTGAGGAAGCTCTTCAGGAATGACAAACATTTACTGACAGCCTTCTGTGTGCTAGAAATAGAGAAAATACTTCTTTTGCTGTGGTAATTTAATCCCGGGAAGTAGATGTTACATGCTGTGTATTAGAGGCTTCTTCAACCCTATGTACTATGTCACACTGGCTTCCTCTACTACTGTGTGATCTGGAAGATTAGGGACGCAGCCAGCCAGCAGAACTCTATTTTATCTAAGGGAGAAAGTTTCAAGTCCAACAGTACTGCAGCAGGGCCATATCCAAATAAATGCATTCTGAGCGTATCCATAGAAACAGAAATCACCTAGTAACAAAAGGATACTTTCTGCTGTAAAAATCCCAACAACATTGTAATTCTCAACCACGGGTCTATATTAGAGAATATGCCATCATATATGATGACTCTGTTTGAAAAGGGACACATTTTAACTTCAACGTCATTTTAGGATTTGGTAAGGTAAGGAAAGAGGCCACAAAGGAGGGGGTTATTTCCTAATTAGGAACACAGCTGAGCTGAGACATTGCCGATGGCCAGAATTCAAGGCTCATTTTTACCACTGTGATGAAACCTGGTGATAGGGTACTTCACTTCCAAATACAGGTTGACCACCAATAGATCCAAGAAAACTTTGCAATCGTCTGTTGGCTTTCCCCTACCAGGGGAAACTGCCACTGGGCTTTTACGGGAAACCAGGGACGGCACTTTGTGTCTCCTATGAGGTTATGTTGATAAGATATGTCTACTATGAAAGCACCATTTAAGTAAGAGTCATGCTAGACCCAATTAACAAAAATCTCTTTTGAGATTTACCCGAATCAATGGTTGACCTTCTCTAGGTGCAAACGCAGTTATCTTTGAAAGCATGAGTAACACTGCATCACTCCCATGCTTAAAATATTGCCATTACCTTCCATTTTAGATAAATTAAATTAATAGTTCTTAATGTAGCCTACAATATCAGCATTTTACATCTCTGATCTCAATTGGTACTGCATTCATTTCCCTGAAAATGCTCTTGTCGGGCCACATTAATCCCTTTTTATTCTTCATGAAAGCCAGGATCTTCTTTGACTTCAGGGATTTTGCTAGTTTTTTTTTTTTTTTAAACCTGATTGCTCTTTGCTCATCCATCTAGTATGTGTGCCCATGAGGCACCCCACGAGTGGGAAACAGAGTATGGTTAATTGCATGTGTCTCCTAAGATGTCCAGCAAGAGGTCTATGGCGATGTCTTCCTTTAGAAAAACAAGCTATTGGACCAGACTTTATGCTGAAGGGAGTGAAAACACAAAATCCTGCAGGAATCAGAAGGAAGAAAGATGGACAGTTTTGGACAACAGCTCTTAGGACTTGCACATACATCTTCTACTAGGAGAATCCCTCTATCCAGAAGGAGGAATATATGCATTTTTGTTTCCATGCTCACAGTCTACTTAATGCTTTCTTCTACCAATCCGAGCTAATGAACTCTTTCTTCATAATTCTGGCATTTATTTCTGTAATCTTAGCTCAGTGCTCAATCATCTGTTTCCCAATCTACATGTAAATAAGAACAGAGACCACATTTTCTTTTCTTTTCTTCTCTATTATGTTCTGAGCCTAACTCAGTACCTTTCAGTACACAGCAAATATACAACAAATGCTTGCTGGAGGGCTCTCTTATAGCGTTTCATGCCCATTGTTTTTTCTGCCCAATGTGACTTGATATTCCTCTATAGATAATACATAAAGACAGGAATACATATCGATACATCTTCCAGCTGACTCATCATGGAGACATTCACATATTGGCAAGCACATCGTAACTGTTGGACTAAGCTGATTTGTTATATTAGAAGTGCTTATCCAGGTGTAGTCCTTGGAATTAGTTGGAAAGGGTCTTCAAAGGCCCACCTCAGACCTCTTGCACCCATATTAGATCTCATCTCATAAGCTTCTAGTCAATCCTGGTGCACACTAAATTTGAGAGCCACCAGCTGTCAGCAAGCAAATCAAAGAAGGAAGCTGAGGACGGAGGGCGAAGGAACAAATAGGAAGCAGAACACGAAGACGGGTGGACTGATCACAGTTTCCAGTCAGCTCTGACCTCAGTTCCTAGTGTTGTGGTTGGGCCTCTGGCTTTTGCTTATTTAGCCACATTTAAAAATTCTTCTACTTTTTAATTGTCAGTATTTCAGTTTGTTAATGTATTTTTCAGTGGCAACACACACACACACATAAAAAACAGGCTAACATCGGGTTATGGGGTCCTAAGGAAATTGGGGGACAATGAAAAGTAAGGTCACCAGTGGTATAATTTACACAGGTTAATTAATGAAGTGTCACTTAGAGAAAGAGAGCTTAAGAAGCTTTCCTAGTGAGTGATTTGGATTTTGCCATAGAAGAGATCAAGCGTGTTCAACATTACATACCTACAAGACTTTCTTACTCCAATGTCTATAGGGCAGTTCGCTTTTTTGAGTTGGATAATCATCCACTCACTGGATATTTCAAACAGAAGCTCGTGGCCTCAACCTTCCCTTCTTGAGATTACTTTGGTTTATCTTCTTTCTGACTTCAGGCCCTCGCTGTAAGGGTGCCTACATTTTCTAGGGTCCAAGATATCTGATTCTCTCTCTCTCTCTCTCTCTCTCTCTCTCTCTCTCTCTCTCTCTCTCTCTCTCTCTCTCTCTCTCCATTTCTCTCTGTCTCTCTTCTTCTCTTCTTCCTTCTCACCCTTTCCTTCCTTCCTTCCTTCCTTCCTTCCTTCCTTCCTTCCTTCCTTCCTTCCTTCCTTCCTTCCTTTCTCTCTCTCACTGTCTCTCTTTCTTTCTTTCTTTCTTTCTCTCTCTCTTATTTATTTATTTATTGATTGATTGTTTGTTTCAAAATAAGGTTTCTTTGTGTAGCCCTGGTTGTCCTGGAACTCATTCTGTAGACTAGGCTGGCTTTGCTTCCTGAGTGCTGGGATTAAAGGCGTGTGCCACCAGTGCCCAACTTGATTCATTTTCTTAAGAGCACCATTCTTCATCATATAGACTGAATCTCTCTCCCATGCCCCCCCCCCCCCGTGTGTGTGTGTGTGTGTGTGTGTGTGTGTGTGTGTGTGTGTGTGTGTGTTTTGAAAGAAAGGAAGGAAGTAGATCCTGAACACATCACTTTTACGCATCAGTTGTTTTCCTCTGGGTGTGCTCCCCTTCTTCTTGAGGACACCCAGGTAGGGACCACGACCGTTCTTAGTCTTCACTAATATGAAAGGTGTTTTGATGAACTAACTTTATCATGGTGAAAGGAGCTTTGGGCAGTCTCCAGTAGGACAGATGGCAGTGTGCCTGGCAGGGTTGGCTGTTCTGAGATGAGGTTTCCATCATCTCTTGTCTAGCCACAGAAGGTGTTTGGGAGCAGGGAAAGTAAAACTGAGTTTGATGTGGGCTCTTTGACTAGATATGTGCTAGTGGGAAACAGTCTTTTAGCATGGACCTCTGAAGTTCTCTGTGATAAACAAGCACCACAATGAGTATTTGATAAGGAAAATATGAAACCTTAACAACTAGAGCAATGAAAATATTAAAACAGGAAACTAAAGTCTACACAGGGTTTGGAAAGTGTTTGCATGTGATGATGAAATTGTATTATGGATCAGAGCAGGGACATAATTTTAAGAAAAACATGTGGATTCTATTGGGCAGGGAACACTGATTACTTAGGGGAATGAGCAAAGGTATATGAGTTTATATTTCAGATGTGTGCTAATCAATTAAACGCATGCAGCCACCATGTGACGTGAGTCAGGGTTCCTCATTTCACATATGAGGAAGCAAGAGCAGAGAGGATAAACGACTTGCCGTTCTGCCAACCAGAGAATCATCGCAGCGAAACTGTTAGTATTTCCAGTGAAGTTTCAAAGGATGACTTTAATTCCAAATTTAGCCTTGGTTCACACAAGGCCACAGAGGTAACGTTTCCAGGTCTCTGAAGCCACTTACTTGGTCTGGGCTAAAAAGTTGGTTATGGTCAGTAAGGGTCTACTTGGAAGGTATGAGGTTTTGAAGTGCTTTTCACGATGACTTAAATGAGCTCTCTTCTTGCTTTCCCACTGTAAATGCCCTATCCCTGAGTGCCACTCATGTGCTAGACAAAATAAAGGGCAAACTTTTTGGAAATTTAATTAATTCAATGATCGGTAGTAAGGAAACTTGTTAGTTTGAAAGACCAACAGCCCAGTGTGATTTGTAGCAATAGAATAGAAAAATACCCAAAGGAATGAATTTCAGATTTTGAAGCAGGGGAGTAGGAGGATGGTAGTGGTAATAACTGGCGATAAGGGAAAGAGCCACTGAGAGTAATCATTCCCGATCCAAGCTTTCTCCTGTGTGATGTGAGTGTACAGTGAGCCCATGCGCGGTGCAGCATCCCAGGTGTGCTAGAGAGAAAAGTAATGGGGAAACTGGCTATGTTTTGGAAGGCTGTATCAGTCCACAAAAATTAGAGAATGTGGGTGCAATTATTCAAGCAGACACCAAAGGCAGAACACAGAGGGCATGGGTTCTACAGATGGTGCAATAGGCAGTTTCACATTTCAGCTTGCCTGGGCTGCCAAAGCATTTGATGCATTTTTGAGGGTGTTTCTGCATGTGCTAGGAAACTGAGGAAAGCAAATTGCTCTATCTAATGTGGGTGTTCTGTATCCAACCTAGTGAAGGTTAAAAAAAAAAAAATCTAACAGGTTCTCAAGTAACCGTAAATGCTTTGCATTGACTGTTTGAGCTGACATGGTCTATTTCAGACTTCAAGCTAAAATTGAAATATTTTTTTGGGTTTCAAGTTTGTCAGCTCTTAGACTTGAACTTATACCACTGACTCTCCTGGTTCTCTAGTTAGTTGGTGGCCATCTGAAAATCTTGGGACGCCCCAGCCTCTATGATGTGTAGTCCAATTTCATACTCCACCCCCTTTCTAATATAGATGGAAACAATGTTTTATACAGCTGCTGACATTGTGAAGGATAAAATGCCATCTGAGAGCAATGGTGAGCAGTGGCAAGGAAAGAGGAAGGGGAAAGTCCAGTGTGAGGTTTGAGAAGGGCACACCTGAAAATGAGAAAGCTTAGGGAAGTAGGCAATGGGAGATTCCAGCTGTGGCTTTATCTCAGAATCTGTAGATACAAGAGACCATCACTGCTGCATTTTGCTAATGTGAAGGGAACTAATTAATTAGAGACAAGGATGATTTTACAGTATTGGGAAATGTTGAATTTCCATGGAGAAGTTGTTAGGGTATTTCAGAATGAGTCAGAGGAACTAAATGTTTAGGGGTGCATAGTTTATAACATATGATTCATAGGGGGAATTTGATGTTCTAAAATTGTCATTGAAAAGTAGGTTTTCCTGGATTTTTTTTTTTTTTTAGTTCAGATTTGTCTTATTGGTAACATGGCTCTAAAATGAAGTGATTTGCTTAGGGGACTTGAATTATAAAAATTTGAATTTTTATAGATTAATTTTGTAGATTAATTTTAGTATGGAAAATTTTTATAATGATATTTCTTAAATTAATTTAGAGAATAAATCTCAGTGGGTATTGAACGGCTGGGTGAAGAGCTTAATGCTAAGTTCTAAAAGGGGTTCGGAAATGAATAAGTAACAATGTAGTCGTAACCTCAAGTCCTACTTTCAATATGTATCACTGCACCTAAAGATTGCTGTTTCTTCCTCTAACCTCTCTCTAGGGGTATAGCTCAACCAAGACATAATCAAGAATACAAAAACAGGGATGGAGAGGTGGCTCTGCAGTTAAGCATACTTACTGTTCTTCCAGAGGACACAGGTTCCATGCCCAGCACTGCCATGATGGCTCACAACTACCATCTGTACCTCAAAATGCCAGGGGATACAACAGACATATAAGGGGTGCACACACATACCTGCAGGCTAAACATTCATATGCACATAGTAAAATAAATAGACCTTAAGATACACAAATAATTGCTGTATAAAATGTTAAGATATTTATAAATATGAACTACCGGGGGGGGGTGGATTGGTAATAGGCAGTCACTACTCCTTTATTTGGAATGATGTCCAGATGAGTTACAACACACTCATTGTAAGTCTTTGTACTACTAACCATCAATAAAGTAGTGGTTATACAAATGATATAATCAATGTGGAAAAGAATATAAACTTATTAAACAAAGAGACTAGCACAGTAACAACTCATATTTATTTAGTAACTACTAAGTAATATATTTATGTCCTTTAATGTTTTAATTCATTTAACCATTACAGTCTTAAGTGGTAGACATTATTATTATTTCCATTTGCAAATGAAAGAACTGAGACATAAAAAAAGCTACTGTCTAGGGTTAGACATCCTAGAATGAAGTAGAGCTAGGATGGATGTGCAGGTCATTAGGTCCCAGAGACACAATATAAGATTGTGTTATCATGTGATTAAAATCTCTAAGAAAAAAAATCTATGCAAAGAGAGAATGCATTGATTTTAAAAAGTGAAAACTCTTCCTAATATAACCATCTTCCTTTAAGACTATTATCTTCTATGATCTGCTGCTTAACTGCCCATCAAAATAAACATAATCCTGTTACTCTGAAAGTATTGAATGGGTTGCATGGCTCCTTGGGGGAACCTGAGCACTGATTTTTCTGGCTTGGGATGGCTAATTTGCAATGGTATTAACTAAACTTCACCATTTGTTTTCTTTCTTGTGAATCTGGTTACACCCGACTGGAGACCTAGGGAGACAGTTGACATTAGCAAAGATAGCTCTAAAATAAGACTTTGCAAGTCAGTGTTTCCTTTGGAGGACTTGGTGGAGCCTAAACCTCAGGTTTACATGAGGCCATCTCTTTTCTCTTTTCTCTTTTAACCGATTTATAGTTACATCACTCCTCTTTCCCCCTCCTCCCTCGGGCCCTTCCCATGAGCCTCTCACTCCCTTTCAACTTTGATAGCTTCTGTTTCTTTGATTATTATTGTTATACACACAAACAAATATGAACATACAACTTGCTGGGTTGATTTAATGTTCCTTGTGTGTCTATGATCTCAGGTTCATCCCTGGAGGAGACTAATTTTTCCTTTCTCAGCAGTCATCATTGCATATAGTTTTATAGCTAAGGGTGGGACTCAGGGTGAGATTCTCCTCTCAAATGTTAACATATCTGTTGGTATTGATATCGTTCAGGTCTTGGTGGAGGAGTCGACTTGTTGAGGTATCATGGGTATAGCTTCTCTGTCATTTCTACAAAACACAATTTCACAGCAGACTTTCTGGGCCTCTGACTTTTTTTTTTTTTTTTTTTTTTAACTATGACCATGGCAGGTTTTTCGCTAGCTAGCTCTTACATCTTAAATTAACCCATTTCTATAAATCTATACTTTGCCATGTGGCTTGTGGCTTCCTCTGACTCTTACAATCCTTCTATCTCCTATTTCTTGATAATGCCTGAGGGCAGGAATTGTGTTATAGTTGTGTCCATTGGGGCTGGACTCTCTGCAATCAGTTGGTTCTGCATATGACCAGGTGTGGCTTTCTGTATTGGTCTATCTTCTGCAAAGAAAAACTTCTTTGATACAGAGTGACAGCTACACTTGTCTGTGGGTATAAAAATAAGTTTAAAAATGAAAACTTCAAACCTCTCAAGAAAGAGTTTGGGGTAGACATTAGAAAAGGGAAAGACCTGTAATGTTTGTGGATTATAGAATTAATATTGTGAAAATGATATCCTGGAACTGGAGTTATAGGTGCTTGTAACTTCTGCATGGGTACAGGAAACTAAACTCAGCTACCCTGGAAGATCAACAAGTGCTCTTAACTGCTGAGTCACCTCTCCAACCCTGAGAAAGAACATATTAAAATGGTATCTTTCGATGGTATTTGATTACTTTTTAGTGCTCTCTAAATACTTTTTATCATTTGTAGCAGGAATCTTAAAAGTTCTTATTAATAAAATCAAACCCAAGGCCAGTTATTGGGGTCAATGCTGGTAGATCAGAGAAACAGAACAAGCCACAACTATCTCACCTTGCTGGATCCTCAGCTGGTCTTGTCTCCTCAGACTGGAGACCTCTGAGTCCTCATCCGGAATGGGTCTCAGCTGAATTACTGCTCAAAAGCCTGAATGCTTAACCAGCCAAATGCTTCTAGTTTCTGGTCCTCATGCCTTATATATCTTTTTGCTTTCTACCACCACTCCCTGGGATTAAAGGTTGGCTTTCTGGGATTAAAGGCGTGTCACCATGCTTGGCTATTTCCAATGTGGCCTTGAACTCACAGAGATCCAGAGGGATTTCTATCTCTGGAATGCTAGGATTAAAGGTGTGAGTGCCACCATTTTCTAGCCTTTGTATCTAGTGGCTGTCTGTTCTCTGACCCCAGATAAATTTATTAGAGTACACAATATTTTGGGGAACACAATACCACCACATTTCCTCTCTTTTTGTCTAAAATTAAAAAAAGCTTATAACTAATACAAGAAAAACTATCTTCAAAAAGTATATGCAATATACAGTCAAGATTACATTAACAATGTCTAGTCCATTAACATTTGACAGATTCAGACAAAAAACTTCATTATATATATAAACAATGTCCAGTCCAGTAACATCTGATAAACTCAGACCAAAAAATTTTCATTACTTATCTTATTTAGAACAAGTAGTTCCTTTTTAAAAGTAGATTCCATAATCTCCCTTTTTATCTTATCATATCCATATTCTCTTTTTTCTTTTCATAATAGATTCAGTAGTCTACCTTTTGTCATTTTTATATCTTCCCCTTTTTCTTCAGTGTAGATTCAATGATCCACCTATTTATCCTATTATTTCTTTACCTTTTTTCTCAGAGTAGATTCAATGATCTATCTCATATCTATATTCTCTTTTTCTTTTTGCTTTCTAGGGGTGAAGATATCTTTAGGGAATCTTGAAAAGAAAATTTTTGGGTTAATCATCAAGTCCTGTATCATTTGTCCAGTCTCTGCATAATAGGAAAGTTCAGGGCTTGTTTCAAGTCCTTGTTCAAGTAGTCTGTCAGGCTGGATCATCTCAGCTAGTCCTCTCGAAATTGTCCTGACCAGTTTGTAGTCCAAAGTCGATTTTTCCATGGTGTTAATCAGCTTAATGGCTTTATCATAGTCCATGTGGAATCATCATTGTAGGATCCTGTCATCTTTTTGAATATTTCAAAGTCACTGTTAGGCATGGTCATGGTTTCCTGCAGACTTTTTTTTTTTTGCCTCCTCTGTGGTTTGGAGCAATCATAGTCTGATAAATGTCTGTCTCTCGGAACCATGAACATTCTTTCCTAGAACAGAAAATCTTCACAGCAATTTCTCCCCACCATTTGTCTTGCCAAACTTTTCCAAACTGACCTTTGTCGATGCTTTCTTGTAACACGATGATCCTGGCAATTCTTCTCTGAACCAGCAGCAGTAAACCCTTTGTCCCAGGTAGCAGCATCACTGCAGTCACCAACATGATGAGAAGGAGCTGGCAATGTGGAGCAGTAGCCACTGCTTTCATGGTCCCACCACTGTTTGTGGTTCAGTCCGGGCCAAAGCTTCTCCCAAGCCTCTTAGCCTGGCCTCAAACTCGGGATCTTCCTGCCTCTGTCTCCTTCAGCAAATCCTACCGGCGTGTGCCACCACAAGCGGCTGAGTGTAGCTTGGGCCTGAGCTGGGGCTCATAAGGCCACAGGCAAACAGCTTTTTCATGAATTCGTAACACGAACGTTGGGCGCCAGATGAAGCAGGAATCTTAAAAGTTCTTATTAATAAAATCAAACCCAAGGCCAGTTATTGGGGTCAATGCTGGTAGATCAGAGAGACAGAACAAGCCACAGCTATCTCACCTTGCCAGTTCCTCAGCTGGTCCTGTTTCCTCAGACTGGAAGCTTCTGTGTCCTCATCCCAATGGCTCTCACCTGAACTGCTGCTTAAAAGCCTGAATGCTTAACCAGCCAAAATCTCCTAGTTTCTGGTCCTCATGCCTTATATATCTTTTTGCTTTCTACCACCACTCCCTGGGATTAAAGGTTGGCTTTCTAGGATTAAAGGTGTGTGTCACCATGCTTGGCTATTTCCAATGTGGCCTTGAACTCACAGAGATCCAGAGGGATTTCTATCTCTGGAATGCTAGGATTAAAGGTGTGAGTGCCACCATTTTCTAGCCTTTGTATCTAGTGGCTGTCTGTTCTCTGACCCCAGATAAATTTATTAGAGTACACAATATTTTGGGGAACACAATATCACCACAATCATTATCTCATCTGATATTTACAAGATATTACTTTTATTGTGGAGATGAAGAAATAGAAGACAAGATCACTTTAACTGCAAAGTGAGAACTCGATCCCTATACTTCTTTTAAAGATGCGATCAAGCTATGTATGTGTGTGTCTATCTTCCAATCTATCCTTCCTTGCAACTAGAATTTCCACTTAATACTATATTGTGCACATGTCTTCAAGCAAACATGTGAATAGGACTCATTAGTTTAATAGTCCGATGATAACTGCCACTATAAGGTTGCATTACAGTCTATTGACCCTGTCTATCATTATAGACACATAAGTTGCTAAACATTTTTGCCATTCCTAACAACACAATTGCAACAAGCATCATTGTTACACATGTCATATGTACTGGTACTTTAATTTTTATGGGACTGATTCCCAGAAGCAGACCTGCTGAGTCAAAGGATATAAGCTTTTAAAATTTTAATGTCATGCCAGATTCCTCTCCCAAAGGCTGGATCAAAGGCATTCCCATTGATGATGAATGAAAGTGCTCAATTGTCTCAGTACCTACCAGCACTACAAGTTCTCATTTGTAAACTTGTTCTACTCTCATATAGACAGCATTCTAACTTTAAGTCTCAGCCTCTGCTTTTCTGTCAAGATGTCTCAAGCCACCAAGATCTGGAGTAAAAAGAATTTTTAAGTTATCCAAGGAGATACACATTCACAATTTTATAAACTTTGGCTCTGATAAAAGGCTAGTGTTTGGCTTCAGACACTGCTTTGCATACACATAAGATATCAATAAATAATAGCCATTATGACTGAACATTAGAGTTGATAGTATGGTGTATTATGAGCAAGTCTCCTCATTAGCAGCACTGTTATTTGGGTGTTTGCAGCAATCTAGTGTTCACAGTTAAGTTGAAACAAGAACCATTGTGTATGGAAGACTTTGTTAGCTCATTTACTCAGAACCCACTTTGCATACAAGTGCACTTGGCTCACACCATATGGTGTAATGTCAGGAAAAGAAAGTGAAAGAAAAAAGGCCTCTTTGACATGGGGGCATATTACCACATACCCGGATGCTCATGGCAGCATATCACCTCATACTCAGATGCTCATGAAGACAACATAAAGCGAGAGATTCACCAAAGCTTCTGAAAGGATTCAGATTTTAATTTCCCTTTGAGTGACCCACACAATTTCTGATTATGGAAACGGAAAAGCTCTTGTTCTACTCTATTTGTATATGTATGACTTCACTTGCTGATTTGTCAAGAATTGCAACGATGCTCTCCGGACCATCTCCTCAAGTAGAATATTGGAATTCACTGGTTTCTAGTTATACCTCATAGCTCTGAAACATAGCACAGACCTGGGGATGTACAATGCCAACCTCATGCATGGCATTTTTAGATTGCTGAAGTGAATGATGCAAGGAATTGTTGCCAGTGTAGCTCTTATATTTATTTGGCTTTCTTTCTGACAACATTGGAGCTGGACTGGTGGGAGTGTGTTTGTATGTGTCAGAACATAAGACATGCAACAAGGAAGGGTAGGATAGCTAATTCATGAAGCCCCCAACACAATGTGTTGTATGACCTCACACAAGTTCCTTAACCACTCTGACCTCAGTTCTTTCATTTGTAAAGCAAATAATAAAAGCACCCGTCATGCTCCAAATTTATAAGGATCAAGTTACTACATGTAGAGTAGTCCCCAGCACAGAGTACACCCTAAATAAATTGCAATACCACTAAAGATATGTTGATTCTTACTCAGCCCCTTAGAATAGTTCACCAGGGGTCAATCAGATAAAGCCCAGATAGAAATGAAGTCCCATATGACACACTCCACTGGGGTGGCAACAGACTAGAGAGTCTGCTGTGACAATACTTTTTTTCCCAAGAGGCATATGGTATGATTTAACGTTGATGTAAGCTTATTCTTATTTTCTAGACTTGTGGTTTTGTTGTCTGTTGACAGTACCCTATGATGTGAAAGGACACAAATAAACTGACACTTCTCATGGGGAAGAAGACATAAGTGTCTGTCACTGAGGTTAATGAGCGTGCTAGCAGACACACCACTGCTTGGCAAATTTTGGTTATTACCAGATAAGTGTCCTAGGAGCTAGTAGAGAAATTGACATTTTGCCATGGCAACAACTTGGGCTGCTTACAGCTTATGCTTTAAATAGCTCGAGAAATGATATGGTTTGAGATTAAAAGGCCAAGCAGAGCATGTGCTTATACATGCTCAATTCATGCCTTGCAGACAGTGACTAGGACATTTTTCTATTCCATTCCTACCTAGGTGCTGTTATTTGTTTCCATGACACTGGCTCTGGGACGGCACTGAGCACATTCAGTCATTACAAGTGATGGATTAGATAGTAATTGATGTGTGCTATGAAACTCACATCTGGGCCTTCCACCAACTGAGAGCAAGTTTGATTTGATCTGGCAAAAGGAGTTTTAAAGCATTTGGTTTTTAAATTACAGTGATTTATAGCAAAGTACCTCTCACGATGACTATCAGCTAGTAGCAGGTTGAGTTCCCGGAAAAGGCGCTTTCATTACCCTGATTCCTCCAAATGGCAATGCCCTAGTGTTCTCATTCTCAACATACCTCCTGGGGTGCCATCTTCCACACCAGGATGTAGAGCAGTGGGCTGCAAATTATTTGGGGTTATTGGACATTGCTTGGATTGCCAAAACTGTAAGAATGAAGCACTTTATTCCACAAAGTTAGGATTTTTTAAACTTTATGAATTTATGTGAACAAGAATATATTATTTTCCTTTGATTCAAAGTACATAGAATTTTCTGTACAAAAACTGTTAGGACCTTAAATTTCTCATTCCTACACCCTGCTTTCTGTCATATTATTTCCCTAGTGTGTAACATAAAAGCATCGACTATCCCCCCTTCTCTCAACTTCTCCTTTCCTACAAAGACTCACAGATATCTTTTATTCTTGTTGATCTCACCTTAGTATGATTAAGTTTCTGTCTTTATTATTATTAAAGATTATTACATTATCTTTTCTAAGTTTTTACATTTTTAAAATTTTCTGATTGGAAAAGAAAAGAGTATTTTCTTCCTTCTTAAAGGAATTTTTAAGCATCACTGAGCAAGAAACGTGTTCCTAGAGTTTTGGAGTATCATTGTCGCCCTTGGAGATCTGAAGGAACCATTAGCACCACCTTTCCTTGCACTGTCCTGTGACTGCTGGAAGCCTGTGGTAGGGAGGGTAGAGCCAGGGAGAGCATTTTGTTGGCATCAACCAAGCACCATTTTTCTGTGTAGGCTCTTGCAGTAGTGCCCAGTATCTCTCAAGTCTGCTATATGTTCGAACACTGGGCATCTTGCTCAATAGTGATTGTGATTTGGCAAATTCTAGGCAAGGCCTGAGGGTATACACTTTTGAAAATGTGGGTGTGAACATTTTGTGATGTTTATGCGGCTGGTCCTCAAGCCATATTTCCTGGCTGGCAAGGGTCTAGAAGGTTCTGGTCTCCAGATGTTGCTATTTCTCTTTCCTTTTGTCATATTTTCCTTTGCCTGAGATAAAATGTGTGTAAACACACATTTTGGACTGTTTAATGGTGTAATTATTAATATCTTATAATAGCCCATGAATAGTCTAAGGTAAATTATATATTTCAGTTTATAATACTGAGTACCCACAAATGTGCTGGGTGTTTTCCTACTCATTGGGCACATAAAGGTAAATAATACAAACAAAATTCTGAGTCTCACAAAATCCCAATCCACTTTGAAAAAAGAATGCATGTGTAGAGGAAATACATAATGATAAAAATAAAAAGTTTATGCTAGATAGAGATAAGTGCTGGTTAGGCCAGGGTAAGAGATGATGGGTGGGTTGGGTGAGTAGTAGTGATGGGGTGAGTAAAGGGTGGTGGGGTTGTGGGTGTGGTTGAGGGGTAATAAGAGGTGAGTGAGGGGTAGTAGTGGGATGGGTGAGGGGTTGTGAGGGGCGGGTATGCAGTAGGGATAGGGTGGTTAAGGGGTAGTGAGGGCTGGGTGGGGGTAGTGAAGAGTAGTTGAGAAGTAGTGACAGGCGAGTAAGGGGTAGTGGTGGGGTGGTTGAGGGGTAGTGATAGGATGATGTGGCAGTTTGAATAAGAATGGCCCCCACTGGCTCATATGTAAGGTCCCCAGTTGGTGAAATGGTTTGGGAAGAATTAGGAGGCATGGTCTTGCTGAAGGAGTTATGCCACTGGGTTTTTAAAACTCATACCATTCCCAGTTAGCCCTCTATCTCTCTGCCTCATGCTTGGGGATAAGATGTAAGCTCTCAGCTAACACTCAAACTCCACACCTGACTGTCTGATGCTGTGTTTTCTGCTATAATGGTCATGGACTCATCCTCTGAAACTGTAAGAAGCCCCCAATAAACTCTTTCTTCTATAAGTTTCCTTGGCCATGGTGTCTGCACAGCAATGGGAAGATAACTAAGAGAGATGGTTGAGAGTGCTCTGAAAATAATATCCTGATTGACAACTCATCCCTTGCCTAAAATCCATGACATAATTCAAATGATTATATTTGTTATTAAACAAACCAGTAATTAATTCAAGCACAAAAATGCAATGAAAAATTTATTGAGTGAAAACAGAGAGATCTAGTTTCTCAGAACCAAATGATTTGAGCTTGTAAATGGAGCACTCACTGAATAGCATGTTTCTCTTCGAACAAACACTCAACCATCTGAGTAAGATGTTCAATCTGCTAAGGCACCAGTTAAAATGGTATCCACAGATGCAAATAAGTATCCCAGAGAATCAGCATCCTCTGAAAAGAATTAACAGATGCCAAGCAAGGTATAAACAACATCAAGAACCTGTCTATCCACATGCCTTACCTGTCACTGATCAGAGCATCCAGTATGGTCTCTGGTATTCTCAACCAACGAGACCTCTTCATTTATACATGAGTATCATGAAATAAAATGGATGGCAACTTGCTGGCTGCAGCTCTGGGAAGGTAGGAGATCTGTTTCCAGGAGAGCAGGCACTCTAAATAAGCACCTTCCTGATGTTGTTGCTCCACATTATTGCCTCTGACAACAGTGCTTCCAACAGCACTGAGTTGAGTTTTGAAACAGTGTTCTTAAGATATTTAAGGGACAGGATCAAATGGTGATAGTAATTCATCTTCTCCCCTGTGAATAGAGAGATGTGGGATCCAATAGTGAAGATTCCTCCAGCACTTGTGTTCCTGGTTGCTGGGACACAGAAAATAAGTAAACACCAACAGTGACACAAGACAGGCATCTCTCAAATATGCCTGGTAATTGGACAGGATAGCTGGTCCTCACACTAGGCATTTCTTCAGAGAAAAGCAGCTAGCCCTACAAGGTGCACTTTGGAAAGGCTTATGAGTAAGTCTCCCATTGAAAGAGAATGTTAAATTTGTTAATACTCTCAAAATTGGTAAGTCAAGAATGTCTATTTTTATTTCTGAGAAAGGAATTGAGGGCTGGATGGTGGTGGTGCACACCTTTAATCCCAGCACTCGGGAGGCAAAGGCAGGCAGATCTCTGTGAGTTTGAGGGCAGCCTGGGCTACCAAGTGAGTTCCAGGAAAGGTGCAAAGCTACACAGAGAAACCCTGTCTTGAAAACCAAATTAAAGAGAGAGAGAGAGAGAGAGAGAGAGAGAGAGAGAGAGAGAGAGAGAGAGAGAGAGAGAGAGAGAGAGAGAGTGAGTGAGGATTCAAAGAACTGACTACTCTCAGCTCTCAGTGGGCTCTGTGTGAGGCAAGTTTGTTAAGTGGCGGGGTCATAGAAACACCTGAGAAACTCTGAGGTTTCTTAGCCCTTTGGGTGTCTTCTAACTCTTGCAAACACCACAGATCAGAAGCACCTGTCTGGGCAGTTTGTCTTCTTTGTGCAAGCTGGTTTTGGCTTGGTTTGGAACTTCAGTCTATAGTTATACTGCTCTGTGGACTTTCAGTGAGGGAACTTGGGCAGGTTCCTGTTTGCTTATTTTTGGAGTATGTAATATTCAACAAAGAAAATAGATGTAGTGAGAATACTTTTTTTTCTGTTGCCTGTTGCTTAAGGCTTCTTCATTTTTAATGCCTGCTAAGACCAGAAAACCCCCATTATCATCACTGGTCATTTTGGAATTATCATGTAAGTTGTACCAATGGAAAATAAAAATCAGATTTTTGCCAATAGATATATTCAGGGTAAAAGACAGATTTCTTCAAATGTAGCAAATTGTTGGTTCATTTACTAACCATATTTGTTTCATGTATTTGCAATTGCCAAACAAACACTGAGAATATATATTTTTTAACATTTTTGTAAAACCACCACTCTGAGGCATATCATACATTTTTAATTTATGTTTGTGTTCCTGACATTTTTTCTTGTAGTTTTGGAATGATCCTTTCAGTTAGCCCTGGGTTCCTTGTACTATCATTCCAAGAACATTTTCCATTTAAATATATAGAATTTATTGTTAATGCCTCTTTTTGGTGTGGGGGGCAGACACATAAATGAAATATAGCATCTAACAGTTATTTCAGAGATTGTTTTGGCTCATTCATTAAATATACTCACGTCCTCAGTTTTCCCTATTCTGCCCATAACTTCTTGGGTTGGCTTCTGACCCCAGCTTTGATGAAAATTATAGGTCAGAGGAGGTTTACAGCAAGAGCTCTCTTGGAGAATGGTACAGTCCTGGAGAATGGCTTAGATTGTTGTATGTTCAGACATTCTGAAATCTAAAAGAATGGAAGTCCTAAATTTGTCCTCCCACTCCCTGTCTTCACACAGAGGGTCCTTCCTTGCTTCAGAGACCCCAAGTAAACAAGTTTGATCTGAAAGATGACAGGCTCCAGCCTTTGAAGTTATTCTACCTTTATGCAGAAAAAGTTATTCAAAACTCAACTTCTAATTAAAGTCTTCATCCTCTCTCAAGCAGAACAGATCAAAGGCACACGTGTGGGGATCCTGCCCATCACAGCTTCCTGAGTTTTCAGCAGAAACCACCATGTTTAATCAGTGAATTTAAATAATACAAAATACTGTGGCTGGGTATCAAACCTATATACAGGGAGTTTTGGCTTCTAAAAATTTATGTTGGGTTTGCGTTACCTTTACATACAAATCTTCATCATTTGTTGTATTTTGTTAGGGTCAGTGCTCATGGTATTTAGAATATTACCTTTCCCCCCACTAAACTGAGAGAGTATCTGAGGACGGTCTCCTTGTGGAAAGCTGCCTGTTGCTTGAGCTGATTTTATTCCATTGGAAACTGAATTTTTGTAAAGCAATTATCAAGAGTGTAAAGGATTTGGGATCAGCAAGTAGGCAGGGTTCAGAAATGAAGTTTCCACCCTGTGGGGTAAATCTCTCTGAAGCTTTGGGGCAGCAGAGCAAGCTTTTGCAAATCCATGCACACTGGAAACTGAGTCTTCCTAAGATGCCACAAGGAGCCACATGACTTTCCTGGCAGCAGCTGAAGAATAAAGAGCATAAAACATTGTTAGATGACTTTGCCTTGGGCCATCAAATAAAAGTAGCACATGCCATTAGCCTTATTGAGAGGGGATTTTAAATATTTTTCTTCAAAATTATGTTCTCTTTTGATATTTTTTTTGTGGTTCCTCTTATTTGTCTCTTATTTCTTGAGGTCTGTAATGACTAGGGTAGAGGTATACCCAAGGGCTCCTCCTTCTTACGCCCTGACATGGGTTCTCTATAATCCAGTTTTCTTTGATATTGGATGCTTTCCAAGCCTTGAATTAATTCTGCTATCAAAAATATCACACACACACACACACACACACACACACACACACACACACACACTGACATACACAGACCCCAAAAACTGTAAATCAAAACAAATCAAAAGATAGTCCTCTTAAAAGAGCCAAGAGCTCAAATATGGTTGTGTGCTGTAAAGCATAATCCTAAGGATTCTGTCTGAAAAAAACAGAACTCTGCTGGCTCTATGTGCCCTGTGGTGGCTTCTTCCGCGGTTCTTTTGACGGTCATCCTAGCTTCCATTCATGCCCTGCCTTCTATAACCTCTGGTATATAATTCAGGCTTCAGGGGAGAAAGACGAGGCATGCCTTCTCAGGGAGGGAGGCATGTGGATAGTCAGAAGGTAAAGGTGATCAGAGGGCAGTAGGGCCTGCAGACTCGTTATATGGAGGTTGGAGGGGTACAATAAAAAGTTCAAATTCAGCAGAGCTAAATGACACACATTATTGTCTTAGGTGGTTGATAAGAGGCATTGGAATGTAAGCACTATTAGCCGAGGAGGGTATCTGTTCCTCTCTGAGATCACTGAGGAGTGAAGATCATACCCACTTCAAACCTGGAGGTCTTTAAAGCAAACAAACCTCTAAGGATCCAGACACGTTGTAATGATTTTTCTGCCACGTTCCACAGGTCGGCTTTCTTGCTGGAAACAGGATGATTTTGCTACTGCAAGCAAACAGCATGAAATGAAACTGAAACCCAAATCAAGACAAATTATGCCATTTCACCATGTTTTTCACAGCCATCCTCTTAAGCATTGACCTTTGAAGAGGAGCAAAGTGGGAATGTTAAATTTTTTCTGCAATACAGAACTCGTAGTATACTAAGCTTTAGGACGGAGCCTCAGCAAGTCCTGACTAGAACAAAGCTAAAGCATAGCTTCCAGTCAAGCGTAGTTACATATTTCATCTAGATGTTTCAAGAATGAAAACAACAGAGAACTTTTAAGAGACCTCAAGCCCTGTTCCCCACCAAATTCATCAAGTATAAATTTAGTGTATAGAACATAAGCATCCAAATAGACTCATTTGATTATATGGCTTTTCTGTCTAGGAATTATGGAAACAGGATGTTTTATTTGATCTTGGGATATAATATTACTGAAAGTTTTTGCTAAGGTTAATAAAAAGGAAATTCAATAGATACATTTAAAATGTCTGAAACAGCCGGGCGGTGGTGGCGCACGCCTTTAATCCCAGCACTCGGGAGGCAGAGGCAGGCGGATCTCTGTGAGTTCGAGGCCAAAACTACACAGAGAAACCCTGTCTCGAAAAACCAAAAAAAAAAAAAAAAAAAAAAAAAAAAAATGTCTGAAACAGGCTTCAAGAATTAGAATACTGAGATGATTGCATTGAGAGCTTGCAAGTCGGAATTCTGACGCCACTGAGTAGTGTGTGTGTCTGTGTGTGCATACCTGTGTGTGAGTGTGTGTCTGTGTATATGTGTGTATATCTGTGCTGGGGAGGTTCTAGGAAAAGAGATTTCCTTGGCTCAATGTGTTAGAGCATGTTGCTTTGGAGAAACACTTTTAAGTGACATTTAAATTCTTCTATTAATTCAGCTTGGTATAAAAATGATAATTTTCTTTTTTAGAGACCATTTACCATCATTCTCATCAATATTTAACCATTGGGAAGCAAGGGAGGCCTATTAGGTTATCTCAAGGACTGTTTAAAAATCTGTGATAATTTGAATAAAAATTCAGTCGGAGAAAACTCGGGGAACCTGTCTGTCTAGAAAGCTTTCTTTTTCTCCCCCCTGTCTTCTTTCTCCCCTCCCTTCTTCAAATTCTCCTGATTTCTAAGCCCAGGGCAAGTTTAATTATAATTAGTTAATGTTAGTTAATTAGGTAATGTTCATATAGTGCTTTGAAGATGAAAAGTGTTTTAGAAATGCTAAGTGCTATCATTATTAATATCAGCAATGGGGGAAAATTAAGCATGCTGAACACTTTTAGAAACTGCAGAATTTGAATGTGAAGTGGTTGGTATCACGTGACTCAGCAGTTCCACCATCACAGTTCCTGTTGGAATGTGACACAGCCTTTTGTCCTCATTATTGAATGTCCAGTGTTCCCTTCCCCTGTCATATGCTGTCACTACCCAGAGAGGTGAGCAGGTGAAATCTCATGCTAAATATGTACACCCATACATCAGCACATTTGCACGCAGATTGATCTGGCTTTCAGTGTGTAGCCCCACTTAGGTTTGTCCCTGAGCTCTAAGATATTCCATGGGTTCTTTGTGTCTCAAATAAAAACAGTAGAGAAGTAATAACAGCAAAAAGAACTCTCATTGGATCATCTAATTTATTTAAGATGAACCTGGCAAGTAGAAATAGACACTCTTACAAACACATGGAATTCTCCTAGTTGTAATTAAGATGCTAACTTTCAGCTTATGGCTCCTAAGCTTTAGAAATGAGTGGCTGTCCTGGCCACTTATCGAACACACAGCATTTACAGGTCACGTTGTATTGGGTGGTAATTCGACAGCTTCTTAGGAGTTGTGCTGAAGAAACGGGGTCAACAGAATTTCTGACTTACAGGCAAGGAAAGGGAGCTCTGGCCAGAGTTAATTTCAGGTATAGGTGAAGGCTGCTTTTTGGAGAAGAATGATAATTGGAGACTCTGCCTTCCTCTCCCATTTTCCAAATAGGATTACCTTCCTCTCCGTTCAATTGCAAAGAGGCTTATAATGAAAAATAGGTTACAGCTTCTGATCTTGGAATGAAATAAGTCAGTTTATGGTGGTGCAGAACAAAGGAGCAGAAGGAGATTGGAGATGAATGTTGTCTCTTGCGATGGACTTCTCCAAAGGAAGTGAAGACTATGTTAAGTGACCCAGGCTTGGGCAAAGATACATAGAAAACTCTGGGTTCAAGACTCCTTTCTTCTTTGTTTAGATGATCAATTTCACGCTGTCTTTCCTTCATGTAAATTGTTTAGGTAGGAGAAATACCAGGGAAGTGGCATAGAAGTATCTTGGAATTGAGTTAAATTGTTCCCAAGGGTCCAAATTGGTTTCTTGCTGTTCGGTGGAGTAATTTGTGCATCACACCGAAGGGCTAATAATGAACACTTCACTTTGGCACTTGGAAACAGACACATTCAGATCATGTTAATCAAACATAATTAACTTTCAAGGAAGGAGGCTGGGAGAGCAGGCCAAAACAAATACACCAAAATAGAATAGGGATGAATATGAAGTCCGTGCAGTTAAAAAATGTACACACATAGAATTACTATTCAGTTTATAAAAACCAAACAAATGAAAACAAAGCAAGACAAAAAAGTCCACCTAAATTTAGCTGCTCTGTTGACTAAAAGCTTCATCTGCATGCAGTGATGTGACCTGCATACAGAGCAGACAGTCCCCGACTACCTCAGGGCCTTTGGCCAGAGCCAAGGCAGAGGGAGGGAGGGCTCACTCCCTTGGCCTAAGGAAACCACATCCTATGGATGAAGGTTTTCTGAGCTTTGAATATTAAGAATGCTTCAGATTCTTATGAGGAATGGTTAGACTGTGGGGGACTTAGTCTAGTTGAGGGAAGATTCGAGACATGCAATGAATATTTTAAATTAAAAAATTAAATATTAAAAGTCTCTAATGACTGCAAAGAGATTAGACTAAATCTAATGACTAAAGTCTCAAAAGGAATGCTCTGGTTCTGGACTTTAGAGTCTGTGTATTTGGACCTACCCTTTCTCAAAACTCTCTTACCAGAAACTCCTGCCTCCATGCTGGGTTGGCTCACTGGCTCCCAAAGCCACCACTAGGACCTGGGAGCTCTTCTTTCAATGTGTTTTTATCTTTATTGCCAAATGAGTCGTTCTAAGTCCTGCCCGATGGTTTTCCACTCTTGCTGCACTTTCGAATTTCCCAGGGAGTCTTTAAAGTACTATGCCTTGGCTCTGTGTCCTGGGGCTCTAATCGAATTGGTCTGGGGTAAGACCCAGGCGTCAGCATTGTTTTAAAGCTCTCCAGGTGATTTTAATGAACCCAGACCACCAATTTAGTCTCAATTTGGCCTTGATGATCCATTTCTCAATTTCTCTTGTTCCTCTGGCCTCCTGCTGGGACATTTACTTGTAATTAATATAATGTCTGATTTAATTCATTCAATGAGAAGCAACCATCAGTCTGTGTTATTAATCACATCTAAGTGTGCATATACCTGATTTTTTTTTTCAGTTGAATTTCAAATCCTTTGGCTATGTTTGGCATTCCCTATTCCTTGCCTGCAAGATTGCACATGTGTAAGATTTTTAAAAAATTATTATTAGGAACAAGTAAATATTTCTTATTTTGTTGACAAATAAATTATGGATTTTGATAGCTGATATTAAATATAAGAAATTCACTATATCCAATAATTTAAACACGGTAGCTCAGCTAAATTACCGAGGAAATATGAGTGCTTTCTTGGGTGCATTTGTTCTTGCAGTAGCTATAATTATAGGAGGTGCCACCTGAAAGAAATATAGTAACATATGGCTGAACCTGGGAGTGGCTTAGCAGGACGACTTCACGTTGGTGGGGGCTGATAGTGTCATAGCATACGCATTTAACGCTCTCTAGTTAATGAGAAGAGTTTTACTTTCTCCATCGCCTGAGAGGTCACGCTTATTGGAATTATTGGACAGAATGTCATTAAAGCCTTGCAGGTGGATTTGTGCAAGCCAGAACAAAATTCATGTCCCAAGAAACAAGACGGAGTGACTAAACTGTTAGTGAATTCCAGGACCACCTAATAATAAGACTTGGTATTAATATAGCACCTTGCTTGGAGGAGCTCAAAGCATTTTATAGGCTATGAAAGTTAATCAAGTTGGGGATTTTTCAACCATTGTGGGAGCGAGATCCAGGCCTACTCACCTCCAAGCTGTCAAGCTGGCTTTCCTTATTTACACATGTGTACCCTGTTAATGGGGAGACTTCAAAAAGACTCAGGCTCTTTGGCCTTGGAGACATTACACTATAAAGTGGACTAAAATTATTCCTGGCTAGTTGGTATAAGGAGTCAAACAATGTTTAAAACATTTTAACAAAGAAAACTGTATTAAAAAAAAGTAGAGAGAAAATTATATGCAGCTGTCTGGCATTAGTTTGTCACCATTGTTGCTGAAACACCAATCCCCATGCTTTTCCCCCCTAGTTAGTTATTGCAGGAATAGTTGTAGGGAGGAAGAGTCAGCTTGGCTTTTCTTTATTTATTGACTTTTCTTGTTTCTCTTTGTTCTAAGCATCTATATTTCTTTCTTTGTAAAAATTATTTTATGTTTATGAGTTTTGCCTGCACGTATGCATGTGTGCCATGTATATACCTGGTGCCTGTGAAGGCCAGAAGAGGGCATCATCATAGAATCCCCTGAAACTGGAATTATAGATGGTTATGAGCTGCCTTGTGGATGCTGGGAACTGAACTTGCTTTTGAACTTGCTGAACAGATGCTGGGTCCTCTGAAAGAGTAGCAACTGTTTTTAGCCATCATGCCATCAGTATATAATCACTGAGAAATGAAATGGACTGAAAACAAGGAAATCTAGGCAGGGTTTTCTTGATCATGGAAAGGTTAAGCAGCTAACAATAACTATTTTTGCTACAATAATGATAAAAGGACCTTGATTATTTTCATAGCAATGAGAGTATCATTTTATGGAGTTGATTATACAGTAAGAGACTTCAAACAAGAGCAAGAAATGCACCCCTGTGGAGATAGAAGTTTAGAATTTGAGTTATTAATAATAATCAAGTGAACAACCCATGTCATCAAAGATGTATGAGCTAAATCTTCCATTCTGTACTTGTGGGATGTTTCTTTCTTTGCTTAGGAAGTTCTTTCTTGCCAGTTGATTGATTGTTTATTGTGGAATTAGGTTTTTGTCTAGGCAACCACTTCTCATTTTCTGTGGACTAGGGACTTTAATTGTATTGCATATAGCAAAGATTTTGTTAATTTTTTAAAAAATTTATCTTATGTGCAGCCATGCATGTGTGTGTGCACCATGAGTGTACGCAGTGCCCCCAGAGGCCAGGAGATGGTGTTGAATCTCCTAGAGCTGGAGTTACAGACAGTTGCCATGTGGGTGCTGGAAACTGAACCTAAGTCCTCTACAAGAGCAGTGAGTGGTCTCGGCTGCTGAGCCGTCTCTCCAACCTCTTGTCTACCTTCCAAAGAAAAGGTGGATGGAGCTGACTTTGGAGGTCTGCATAATTGCAATGCAGTGAATCTTAAAGTAAAAATCACACTATCTACACCCTATTTAAAGATGTCTTGCCTTTTCAAGTACATTCAGTGACAATTACTGTGCTCACTAAACATTTTGTTTTGTTTTTTTGTTTCTAAGAAGTAGAGGTTTCCATGTGCAAGGAGTGGATTTGGTGATTCAAGATGATTTTAGATGGGGCTGAGACCCTAAATTTTACAAAACTTAATTCTATAGAAAGGTATTCTTTTTTTTCCCCCTCCAGGTTACCGGTGTTCTGTTTAGAAAGTTTTTTACATACCCTAGTGTCTTGAAGAATGTTTTCTTCTAGAAATTTCAATGTTTTGTGTTTTATTTATTTGTTTTAAAATTTTGATTGTATTGAAAATAGTTTTTTTCCATACAATATATTCTAGTTATGATTTCAGTTCCCCCAGCTCCTCTTAGTTTCTCTCCACTTCCTCTCTCATCCAGAGCCAGCCCTTTCTGTCTTTGTAGAAAACAACATCTAAGGGATAACGATAAAATAAAACATGATGAAAGAAAAGCAAACAAATTGGAATTGGACAAAACAAACAGAAGGAAAGGGGCCAAAGGAAAAACATAAAAACACATAGATGCAAATTACACACAATTGCACCCGCAGGAATCCCATGAAAATACAAAACTGGAACTTATAGTATATATGCAAAAGATCTGTAAGATTAAGGGGAAAGGCCCTTATACAGCATTATGAGACAGAGAACCTCCAAAGATGTCCTTGAGTTCATTTTCTGTTGACCATCTACTGCTGGGCATGGAGCCTACCTTAAGATCAGCTTGTTTCCCCAGTGAGACTCTTAGTTAGGGTTTCTATTGTTGTGACAAAACACCATGACCAAAAGCAAGTTGTGGAGGAAAGGTTCATTTCAGCTTACACTTCTACATTGCTGTTCATCATCAAAGAAAATCAGGACAGGAACTCGAACAGGGCAGGACCCTGCAGGCAGGAAATGATGCAGATGCCGTGGAGGGGTGCTGCTTTATTGGCTTCCTTTCCCAGGCTTGCTCAGCCTGCTTTCTTATAGAACCTAGGACCACCAGGGATGGCCCCACCCACCATGGGCCGGGCCCTCCCTCATTGATCACTAATTGAGAAAATGCCTTACAGCTGGATCTCAAGGAGGCATTTCCTCAACTGAGGCTCCTTCCTCTCTGATGATGCTAGTTTGTGTCAAGTTGACACACAAAGCCACACAGTACAGACTCCCTTGAAGAAAACAAACTTTTTCATTTGCAAGTGGTTAGCAATTGGAGATAGCTTCTGGGTTAGGGATCTGGGCATGTGCCCACTTCTGCTTTCAGATATGGACCCCATGTAGTGCAGACCCAGGCAGGCCCTGTGTATGCTGCCTCAGTATCTATGAACTCTTATGTGTGTCGGTCTTGCTGTGTTTAGAAGGCCTTGTGTCCTTGGTGTCCTCCATCCTCTCTGACTCTTACCCTTTTTCTGCCTCCTCTTCCACACGGATCCCTGAGCCGTGAGGGAAGGGATTCGATAGAGACAAAGGTATTCTACTTCTAATTCTCTACCCATATTTTTTTTCCAGTTATATAAAGGAGGCAGGCTTAGCTGGTTACTAGTATGATTTCATTGTTTAGTTGTGGTTATAAATGATACTTGTTATCTAATTGGTAAAGTTTTTGTAGGTAAGAAAATGTGACTATTTATAGAAAAAGCAAGCAATAGCACAGATGTGTGAATGTTAAAAAAGTTGATGAATTACTATTTGGGTTTATTCTTTAATTTATTGTCTTTACTTCCTTATTTATTAATTGAAGTTTCATACTATCTCATGCAAGTCTGATACCTCAATACTCCTGGATTAGATGTCATTTATGAATATCAAAACCATTATTTTTTTCTATTCTATTTATAACAACCTGGTCTATCATTGGAAGAATCAGAGAAGTATTCCTTGTTTTTCTGGGGTTCAGATGAGAAACTCTGATTGAGAAACATTTTTGAAGTTGTTAGTTGTTTGTTAGTACAAACCATTTGTGTTTAGGTCAATCATCCATGTGTAGAAGGGACGGAACACCATCACCAAGAAGTGAAAGAGAGAATATCGGAGGGTGGTGAGAAGCAAGTGGATAGCAATGGTTGGGAGAGAAAGTAAAGGAGGAGTCCCCAGCAAGGGGGTGAGGGAGACAGAGCACAAGGCACCGAGCCACAGTGGATTGCTTTACTTCCTTGAGCACTCTAAAGCTACGTTTGAGTATACTGAAATACAGGTAGATTTATACTCTGAAACACTTAGTTTCAGGGTCCCCATGGTTTCAAATAGGAAGCAGACCTGAGTTCAGTTCCATCTTGGTGACCCTGGGCAAGTCATGTAACTATGCTTAGCATCTTTAAAATGCAATCATGCATTCTTGCATGTGGGGTCATCTACTGGAGTGTGATCAACTACTGATTGGACTCAAGGACATGAAGTTGTGTGTGTGTGGGGGGGGTGGATGTTGAAGGATCCAGGAGGAGTTACATGGGGGAGTAAGGGCTGAAAATGATCAAAACACAATGTATGCATTATAAATTCTCCAAGAAATGAAAATATTACAGTAGAAATGAAACCATAGCGTTGGCATTCCAGGGCTGCTTGTTTGAAGTAAATGATACTTGGTTGTTATGGGAAAACAGCATTGTAGCATGACTAACAAGTGGGATGCAATCACCAAACAAAGCAGGACAAGTGGCCTTTTAAATAAACAAACAAACAAGTAACCTAAGGGAATGTGGGCTTATCTGTCTTTCTCTTCAGAATACGACCCCTTCCCTGAGCAGCTCCCCGGGTTTCACATTGCTGTGGCTCTTTCCCTGGCTGCAAAGCACACAGGCTGCTACAAGGATGAGCTCACCATTCCAGGCTCTGAAATCTGCTTCTGCCTACAGTCTAGGAGAGTGGACCAAAGCCCTAAGCCAAGGTGGAATGGGGTGACCACACAGCTACTATGACACACCTGTGTATAAGGGGATGGATGTAAAGGTAAGCCACAGAATAAGTTCTTTCCTGGGCTGAACCCTAGCACCGCTATTTCAGACATTCCTTCTGACTGATTTTTGCTTCCACCACAGGACAACTCCTATTCAGGTATACAGCTCCTTGTGCTAAAAGCTCTCCCTTATGGCCAACCAGTCCTCCAGCTCACAGAAACTAGTCTCAGGAAAGCAGCTATTTAGGCCTTGTACAAAAGCAAATTAGCATCATTACCTTTCCCTGGTGTGTTTGCAGTTTGAAGTTTTTATTGCCAGCTTTGGAGCTCTGCCCCTATTAAAGAGATTACAGAAGATTCTGGAATTTTCTGGAAAAGGGTTCAGATGGGCAGAATTTTATAGACAAAATTCAGAAAGAGATTTAACTTCCACCCCGAGAACCCATGGACTCTCTTGCTCTATCCTCAGACCTTGAGGCTGATGCCTCCATGCATTCCCTCCCTACTCATCAAACCCTGTTCCGTGCAAGAAACTTTTTGTTATTGGTTGGCTTCCAAATTTAGTTTGGGAAACACAATTACGTCTTGAGTACATTAGGCCCTTAATTCCTGTTGATTGGTATTGTTAGAAGGTGGTGTCCTTCTTGGGGTTTGCTGCTGCTCCCCAACATCTCCAGGCCTTCAAGGATTCATAGTTCATAGTCCAAAGCCTGCTCAGTTCCATGAGGTGCTGTATTCTGTCATTATCTATTATATATCTAAGCATAGATTACAAAAGAAAATAGAGGAGAGATCAAGTAGCTTTCAGACATTTTCTTTGGACAGTTTAAGAATTTGGCAAGCTTTGTTCATGTGGTCTGGCCTTTTGGAGGCCAGGCCTAATAGCTTTTAGGACAAAGTGTGAAATGCTGCCTCTTTCAACAGGGCTACATGGTAGAAGGGCCCCTTGAGAGTTCCTATTGCATTTCATTTCGATGTTATTGCTGCTGTTCTGAGTTTTAAATATTTTAATGAAAATTTTTATTGTATTTAGCCTGGCTTTTAGCAAAGGCTGCAGTTTTAAACATTCTAATAAATGAGTGGGAGACACGAATGAAGAGAATTAAGAATGGGATGCAGCTAGCTCACGTAGATGATCATGTAGATTGTAGAACATGATAGAGTCTGATGTTTCTCAAGAGGAAACTCACAAGCAGGTGATGGAGGCATAAGTGTTGCTCCTTTTCTCAGAACTGGAACAGTCACAAAATTGCTGCCCATTCCCAGCTAGCATGGTATTTGATTGTCTCTTTTCAAGTACATTATTTTTGCTATAGTTGTAATAGACATTCTGTGTTTCAGAATTTTGCCTGGTTATACAATATGCAAGGTAATGAAGGAAGTAATGACTAACCTAGACAGTCTGGCCTTCTTTATATATCGTCTCCCTCCTGCAAATAAATGGTGGGGCCCCAATCATAAACAGTAGTCACTTAGACCTTATGGAAGCAGGCTTAAAGTTTCAGAACCTGTGTATAAACTTCTTCAGTGAGCAGCGACATTCATTTTGTGAAATAATATACTATTTCATCCCACCTCTGGTTCTGAAGACTTATGGCCTTTCCATAAAATAAACAAACAACAACAAAGCTTATGTCTAGCTCGGTAGTTTGTTTTAAATACTTTTTCCTTTTGCTATGGTGGCAAAGCAGAGGTAGAGGGAAATAGGCAGACAAGGAAAGGGAGAGGAGAGCAGGCTTCCTGAGAAGGCAGCTTCTTGTTCCCAGAAAACACGAGGAAAGAGGGTAGGAAGGAATGGGGTCAGGTATCTAGACAGGGGCAGGGGCAGGGGCAGGGGCAGGGGCAGGGGCAGGGGCAGGGGCAGGGGCAGGGGCAGGGCCAGGGCCAGGGCCAGGGGCAACCCAGGAGCCCTGTAATACCCTGTAAATACCCAAGCCAGCATCTGCTAACAGACTTCTGGACTTCTCCCTTCCTGAATATATAAAGCTCTTGCTTTCCCTTTCTCCACAGCTTGGTCTTCTGTCTTTCCCAGTTCATGCTAAGGAATGAGCTCAGTAATCCCTTAGACAACTGCAACCGCCCGCACCCTGTTATAATGCTCCCTCCTTTCCTCCCTCCCTCCCTCCCTCCCTCCCTCCCCCCCTCCCTCCCTCCCCCCCTCTCTCCCCCCCCTCTCCCATCCTCTGTTCCTAAACATTGAGAGACAAAATGGATAGTAATTCTGACCCATCATGATATTGATCACTTTCCTGTTTGTCCTTAGATTTCTGGCCTTTTTCTTGCCAGAAAGCGATAGGCAAGAAATATGAGGAACAGAAGACATGAAAGACTGTCTGTTTGGTTCCTCTCCATCTCGGGTTTCATCTCCTGCAATGTCTCTGGTTTTCAATATGTCCTATATTGATGATTATCCTTACATTCTGTACATTCTGTAACTTGGCTTGCTTAGATCCAGCTGGATTTGGGATCTGGTACTATCCAGCCCCTTTTCCTACTTGTTTTAAAAGAAACCCTAACACATTATTTTCTGATTATGCATATTACATGACCATTATGGAATAAACAAGTGGAAACAACATAAAACTATAAAAAGAAAAGTATTGAATTACGAGAAACCCACCATCCAGCAATAGCCATAATCAACATATTAGTGTACTTCCTTCCTGTGTGTCTCTGCTATGAATAACTATAAGCTGGGAATGCTTTTGGAAACATCTACTTGCTGCTATTAGTGGCTTCTTGGTGATGATTTGCAGATGAGCTTCTGTGATAAGAGCAAATGCTATTGGAATATCAGTCCAGTTCCTAAGATGATGGTCATGAAGGCCAAGATACAGCAAACCATGGACATGGGCCCCTGATCTTCTCTATAAACTATGCACCCCCCTAAAACAACTAGCCAACCAACCAACCAACCAACCAATCAATCAAATAAACTACAGTTTTCTTAAAGGCCATCTCCAGAATAAATACCTTTGGAAGTCATCCCGTTCTGTGGTTTTCTATGATAGTAGATAGATAATGACCAGCTTCAAAGTGTGTGCGTGTGTGTGCATGTGTGCCTGCCTGTGCATGTGTACTTCCCAAAAGAAAGCAAACTTCAGGGCAACTTAAGGAGGTCTACTGTAGTCAGAAGTTTTTCTGTGTCCCTCCTGGTCTCACAGCCCCCTGGTCCCAAGTAAACACAGAGAGGCTTATAAATTATATGGCCAATGGCCCAGGCTTCTTGCTAGCTAGCTCTTATAACTTAACCCATTCCTATTAATCTATATGTTGCCATGTGGCTGTAGCATTACTGGTTTGCTGGCATCTTGTTGTTCCTTGGGTGGTCAGCTGATGTTTCCCTTGACTCCATCTTTCATTTTCCTGTATCTTTGCTTGGATTTCCCACCTGCCTCTAAGCTGCCCTGCCATAGGCAAACACAGCTTTATTTATTAGCCAATGGGAGCAACACATATTTACAGCATACAGAAAGACATCCCACAACACTTCCCTTTTTCTGTCTAATCAAAAAGGAAGATTTTAACTTTAACATAGTAAAATTACATATAACAAATTAAATGGGTTAATTTAAGACATAAGAGCTAGCTAGCAAGAAGCTGCTCTGGCCTATGATGAGTCAGGCTATAGCCAGGCAGGAAATCCAAGAGAGAGATGGGAAGAAGAAAGGCAGAGGCAGAAGAGATGAGAGCCAGCTGCCCAAGGAGCAACATGTAATGGGACACAGGTAAAGCCATGGAACACGTGAGATACCTAGATTAATAGCTATGGATTGAGTTTAGTTGTAAGAGCTAGCTATCGAGAAGCCTGAGTCATAGGCCATGCAACTGGTAATTAATATAAGCCTCTGAGAAATTATTTTATAAGCAAATGAGAGACTGTGCAGCTGGGTGGGACCGGAGAAACCTTCTGACTACAGTCTACAAACACATATTTTCAGAATCAAAGTAACTGCAAACCTCATGTCATGTGGCCCTATATCTAACTCACTGTTTCTGCATCTTGTGACTGAGTATGTAATCAAATTTGAGCCTGCTTTGTAGGCCGGGAATCAAGGCCAGTGAGAGCGTAATGGAACACAGACCACTGACCCAACACCTTCCGACTCTGACTTTTTGATTTGGGGAAGGTTAGAATTTCTCAACTGTTGCCCTGGGGCTCACTCCCACAGATTCTAATTCCAGAAGTTCAAGCATGGGGACCGGTGATTTGAACTTTCTGAAGGTCCTCCGGAGTCAGCTTTAAGAACTATTGCCGTGGGACCGTATTACAGTCCCACGTACAGTATTACAGTCACACTGACTTGTCTAATTGTTAAACCTTGTGGTGTGTGGCACATGATGACGGTCTTCCTGAAACCTGAGGGTTTGAGCTGCCATTCCTCCAATCTCACATAGTGGGACGAGGATGCTCTCTTGGCTATGGGGTAGGTGTTCTTTTTCCTGCTTCCATTTAGCATGTCCACAATTTCCTGTGCTTGTTGCCTTGTCCTGTTGGGCACAGGCTAATCTCCTCTTCTGAAAGCAGAAGGCAAGCCTGTGATGACTGAAGGTTATGAGCCAGCTGACAAGGAGAAATTAAAAGTCCTGGGTCTTTCCAGTTTCATGCTGGTCCCTGCTGGCTTTGGTGTTGTAAGAAGTCGTACTGGTTTGTCTTCTCTGTCAGCGTGAATTAACTATAAAAGAATGCAAAAATATCAGGCTCCCCTCCCCTCTAACACTCACTTCAGTCCCAGCCCTAATGGATCTGGTAGCTGTGTGAACAGTGAATCTGAACTAGTATGTTACTGTATCAAAGTATATATGTTAGGTATCTCCCACTTCAAAACAACAGACCCAATACTGAGTGGCTCATAACAACAAAACTGTATTACCCTCTGGTTTCTCTAAATCAGGAATCTGGGATGAGCTTGGTCAGGTGTTCTGAGGAGGGTCTTTCATGAGGTTGTGGTCAAGACGTGATCTGGGGCTTTCGTTTTCCTTCAGACTGACAGCAGCCGAAGAATCACCTTAGTAAGTGGCTCATGCAACTGTGGGCTGCAAACCTCAGATCCTACTGGCTATTGTTGTTTGGAGCCTCAGTTCTTCCCCTGGTAAGACTCTCCCTAGGCCTATTTGACTGTCTTTGCCCCATGGCTTCCCCCATAGTGGATGACACAAAAGAGCATGAGGAAGGGAGATTGTGTCCTAGTCTCCTGCCAGTGTTCTGTCACTCTGTCGTCCTCTTAGCTGCAAGTGAATCACAAAATAAGGTATGCACTTAAGGAAAGGGGAGTTGGGCCCCACCTTTTGAGGTGCATAATATCAAAGATCGGTGCATAAATTTAAAAAGTACTCCACTGGATAACTCTTAAATATGCTGCCCTTTCCAGATACCAGAGTTACATGCCAATGAGGTTTCATACTGTTCATGCAGTCTGGGTTTTTCTTTCTACCTTACTGGGTTATTCTTGCTACTTTACTTTAGATAGCGAAGGAAGGGACATTTATGTTTCTGGTTGACTTTTCTAATACCCTCCCCTGACTGCACAATCATCCTTTCTGGTTCTGGACTGTATTCACATAGCAGTCACCTAGCTACTGTTCCCAGCAAAAGGTTTTTTTCTTACAGGACATTCCTTGTCTCCATTCCTGGTCAGCCACTGGTTCCTCGGGTTTTCTGATTTTTATTTTGAATATTTCTTCCTGGCAATCCCATTCTTTGTCCTCAGTTCAGTCTCGAGGAGAAACAGAACAAGAATCAGAATGGTATTTATAAGGAAGAGGAAAATCTTTTTTCTGCCTGTGTATTCAGGAGCTGTGATACCCACTATATCCTAGCAACAGTTTGGGAGGTAAGGCAATGCTTTGGGAGAATCAAAGCAAGTCTGACAGTAGCATCATGATTGTTGAAAAGGCCTTTGAAAGATGACAAAACTGGCAATTATATGTCTTTGAATTGGATTCCATGTGAGCCCTTCTTGGAGGAATCCCATGTGCTGGGGGTCTGGGCAGTAGCAGGGAGGAAGGAAGGAATCAGGGAACACAGACTGCCAAGTGCACGAAGCAGTTCCATTGGCAAAGAATGATGTCTGTTTCCCAGGTTAGGTTACTGAAATGTGGCGAGGATAAGCATAGGATCATAATTTTGTCAGACTTCTCAGGACATCACATCAAAGAGGTCTATAAAGTACCTGTGAAAAATGTCACTGTTCAGTAGTAAAGTGAAACAGGGAGCTTCCCTGTGTAGGTCACAGACATTTCCTAAACTCTGTCTTGTTCAAGGAAGATCTGCTTCCATAAGGCCCTTGGAATAAAGACCCAGTCATTACAAGGGGTATAGGAGCGGTGCTGCTGATATCAGGTGATATCATTTATACCAGTAGAGGTGGAGCAGGACATATACACATGTGCGCACCCATGTGGAGGCCAGAGAAGGAGGTTGGGTGTCTTTTTCTATGGATTTCCTCCCTGTCTTTTGAGATAAGGTCTCTTACTTATTAAGCTAAGTTGACTGGCCAGTGAGTGCCCAAGATTTTCCTGTCTCCACCCCCAATGCTGAGATTATAGACACATGCAGCCATGCCTGGCTCTTGTGTGGGTCCCACGCGGATTGGATCTCAGATCCTCTTGTTTATGTAGCAAGCATCCTTACCCACTGAACATCTCCCAAACCCAAAATGACACATTTTTAAGTCTTCCTAAACACATGGGTTGACTTTTCCTTGATTATCGTCCCAAGTTTTAAGAGTAGATGGCCCCATGCTATGACAGGCATCAGAACAAGAATGAATAATTACAGTATTTTATCTCCCCATCCAAGGACCTGGAGACGCAGCCCTGTTATTAATGGCAAAAGTCTTGGAATTTCAGGGGAGCTGCCTTTCTCATGGTCACACAGCTTTGGGGTGGCAACCCAGGACTGGGATTAAGGTCTGTCAGCATCTGGCACCCTGTGTACTCCACTTTGATTTCTTGTAATAGAGCTGATAGCCAGAAAGTCATAAAAATTCCCACGTCTCTTTCGTAGCTTTGAATTCGAAAGGTAATGAAATAACCTCTTAGCTCTGCTCAGCATCTTAATCTGCAAAATGGGCTAGTAGCTGGATTAATGTGGGCATCAAATGAGGTATGTTAAAGCATTGTTTACACTGGAGGATAATTTATATATGTCATTACTTTCTCCTTTAGATCTGTTTAAAGAGTGGCCGGAGTCTGAATGCATTGGCTTTGCTCTTACGAATAGGATTAGTTGTCCTATGACAGGCCCTATGACAGGCCCTATGGCAGGCTCGAGGGAGTTTCTTTTCCACTTCTGTCCTGTGAGAAGGCAGCAGAAAGCCACCAGCTGTGGGACAGGGAAGGAACCCTGAGCAGACAATGCATTTGCTGGCTCCTTGATCTTCTACTGTCCAGCTTCTAGAACTGTAAGCAACAAGTTTCCATTTCATGTAGGTGAGCTGAAGCATTTAACCATACCCAAGCAGACCATGACACATATTTCCACCAGGTCATGAACACATGGTGAATGCAGGCTGTGTGTGGTGCATTGCAATAGGAATGAGTTTGGTTGAGTTGATGATAATGGGATTCTCACCTAGAGCCCTGATGCTATTTCTTGAGAACTAGAGAGTGCCTAAAACTAAGAAGAGTGACTAGAACTGGCAGAGTAGAAAGCTATTATTGTCTCCCGGAGTCCTGAGTGCTCTCACACTTTTGAAGTTGAGCAAATGATCACTTTTCTAAAATATGAGAAATGGCCTGTTTGAATATTCATATCTGTGAGGGACAAAGGAAAATGTGTCACGATGATTATTTAATGGAAAGTACAAGAATGATCCTGAGTTTCAAGTACAAAGGGGGGAAAAACAGGTTCTTTCCCCCATATAACTTCAGGTAGGAAAGAACAATATACAATGAAGTAATTGAATAAATAACATGAGATATTTATAAGATGAAATTCTTCTTTATAGAGAGAAGGTCTTGAATGTAAATGTGAAATATTTATCTTCTTGCTACTTACCACAGTCGACTTTAAATGCAGTTGTCTTGTTCATTAATAATGGAGAAGACAGCAGAACACCATCATTCTTGGGATGACTGTACAAATTTATAATCATCTCTCATTTCTAGGTGCTTACTTTCATTTATTAGTTTTCTATGCATCAATATTAAAATTGTTCTCATTTAATGGTTTCTAGACCTCTGCAGAGCTGAGAGGAGCTTCCGATGAAGCTGAGCTATGATGTCGTTGGTAAAAGACTTGAGTCTAAGCCTTCTTTTGGTGTCAAACTTGCAAGAAATCCCTTAGTCCAATGCTTCCTATGTAGAAGAGAACTAAGCTGAAATGAACAATGGGGAGTAAAGGAGCCCCGATTAGCACCCAGCTAGCCTGTTCTTTTCAGCTCTTTCATTCCATCCTAATGTGCCTCACACTCAGCCCCTCCCCCCAGCACTGCATTTTCTGGGAAGCTGCTCTTGCTGCTTCTGCTTTATCTTCTGCGTGCCAGTGGAGATGGTGGGGAGACAGAAGTTGAGCACAATGGATTCAGCTTTGGAAAATATTTTGAAATGCCTTACGCATTTTTTTCAGCCCGTAGAATTTGCATTGGCATTACTCCCTGCCTATCTAACCATCTTATTCCCTATGAGACAACATTACAAATTCCTGTAGCCATAACCTCAATTTCCCCCAGAGTGGCCAGCTCCTGCAAAGTTGGAGGGAAAGGCAGGAGGCAAAGCTAGCACAGTTTCACACTGGAATTCGATTCACACATCTTTACTTTCCTCCAAATTGTCATCTGCAGTCACCTGGACTAATTTCCCAAGTTAGAATAGGTGGTGGGAGACAGAATCATGTCTTCAGGAAGAACATTTGAAAGCTGATGCTCCCAGAACTAGCCAGAGAGTTATAAATACAGTTTAAGTGAAGCTGAGAAAGGACATGAGCATAGGAAAGAACAGACTCAGTAAGCAGGGGACCGGTGAAATCGTTGCTCATGTCCTAATGTTCCCCTTTTAATTCTGTTTGCCATTGGCTGACCTCTGAATATTACTGCCTATTTTAAAATCAAACAACAAATATGTAGCAAACATTGTGCTGGAGCCTGGACAAAGCAATGGAGGATACATATACCCCTGTACTCCTCAAAGAAGTTATCACCATCAGTTTCAGACACCAAGACATGGTGTCACTCTAGATACCCGAGCTCCACTTCAAACTCGTTGATTTGTCACTCTGGGGAGGCAGAACACAGGCTCTGATGTTTAAAGACATCTGCATCCATCACCCCAATGTTTGAAGAAAGCAAATGAGTGAATACTAGGTGGTCCCTGGTTAGAAGTGGAGGGACGACTGTGTAAATACTATATTTTCATCCCATTGTTCTAGAACTGGCCCTATCACAGGTCAGAAAATATTTGCTTTTGTTCATCCTACCAGTTGAAACTAAATACCATAATCTAGTTTGTAAAATAATAGAGCCTCACTTTTTCTACTTTTAGGGGACCTGATCTCCAAGATCAAGATGCTCATAGACTTGCTTGGTGAGGGCATGCCTTCTAACTCATAGATGGTGCTGTTTCACTGTCCACATACAGTGAAATGGGTGGAAAATCTTTCTGCAGACTCTTTAATCAATGCACAAACCCTGTTCATGAAGGCTGTAGTCCCCCCTCAATGGCATTCATCCTGAGTTCATAGCCATAGGGGTTAGGACTTTGAAGGGACCCAACCTTCAGTCACATCCATGACTGTTTGGAATGTCATTAGATGAAATGACTATACCACATATTGTAGCAGGTACTGCAACCAGAAAAAAATAGGTCCTACTGTTCCTTGGTATATGCATTAGGAAGTTGGCTTAGAGAACTGGTTTAAAGGCCTTTTTAATATAGAATAAGAAGATTAATATTTTGAAGAGAAAGGAAAGGGTGACTTTTGTATGCTTCTTAATGCATATGTACAGCTTTGAATGGATTTATTATAGAACTCAAGAACTGAAGATTCAGAAATTAAGGATCATGATGCTTAAAATAGATACCACTATTTTTTCACTTGAAGCAAAGCAATCTGCCAGGCAGGTGAGATTTCTGAAATGGTGACAATGAAATATCCAAGAGTCTGGGATGCTATTCCTTTGCCAGAAAATATCCAAATGCACTTTTGATGAATATTTTAAAATTTACCTAGCAACATGTAGATAAGCAGAACTGGGGGAGTATTCTTCTGATGCCCTTCCTCTTTAGGCTGCTCATGCAACTTAAGTTATGGAGGTCTGCCCTACACTTATACCTTTCTTCATCTGCAGAATCAAGCCAGCACCCAATCCAATGCTTTCTTTTTAAGGATGCAGATTTTCCTTTGTTTTTGAGATCAGCAACAGCTATGAAGGGGAAAAAATCATCCTGGGTATTTTTAAAACCTGTATAATTGCTTTCTTCTTTCATTAGGTTAGTATTTTTTTTCTTCCCTTTGCTATGAATGCCACTACATCATAATGAGAGAAAGGGGTTAAATCTAGCTAAGGTTTCCATAAGAGTAGTGTGCACAGCTGAAAATAGCATCATTGTGACTACATGTATTTTGTGTCACTGACCAGAAATATATGCAGATTCTCTGTTTCTTAGGAGCAATGGTGTTCACAACTTAGAAAGCCTGCAGTCGTCTGTGGATATACTTGTAACGGGTGCTATATTTGTCTTCCTTTCTTGTGCCTCCTGTTGTATTTGTCTCCTGTTCTTATATTGCAGCCTTTGCAAGGGCAATGGCTCTCTGACATCTCAACATTTTCATCTGTGCCCTGCTGGTAGCAATGGGTAATACATTAAAGAAATCAAAGGGGAAAGAAATCCATGGCCTGCTCTACAGACAGACTGTGTACATGGTTTGACTTGGAGGATGCTTTGTTGGTTAGACTTTCTGTCCTATGTCACACATAGGGGGAAAAAAATCAACTTAATGGAGGCAAGGTTTGTTTGGACTCATGGCTTTGGTGGGTTTAGTTGCTCATGGTGGGGAGCTCATAGGGGAGTAGAGCAAGTCACAGCATGAGAGCTGAGAGTGGATGCTGTGCTGGCTGGCTGCCTTCTTCTTTCCTTTTCCTCTGGCTGGGTCCCCAAACTGTGGAATGGTGCCATGCTCTTTTAGGGCAGGTCTTCCTTCCTCATTAGTCCTCTTGAGCAACACACTCAGACACACCCAACGTGTCTTCAGTTCTTCCTCATCAGAAAGTTAAAGTTCCATACAGGACTCCAGCATAGAGCGGAGACAACAGCAGGTGGGAGAGATGTGGAGATGGCATACTTCTGGCAAGGACAGACATACCCTGAGGGTGCCTTGTGGGAGAGGCTGCTGGAAGCAATAAGATCATAACAAAGAGGTGTATTTTGCATTTTTTCTAACAGTCCCACAATGAGAAAGGGGGATTGGAAAAGGAGAAAATCTTGTTTGTTTATATAATTCTATGTGAGGCATTTAGAAATGCCAACGTGCAGCCAGGTTGTGGTGGCACATGACTTTAAGCACTCAGGATGCAGAGGTAGGTGGATCTCTGTGTTTGAGGCCAGCCTGATCTTCAGAGTGAGTTCCAGGACAGCCAGGGAGAAACCCTGTCTCCAAAAACGCCCCCAATAAACAAACGGATAGATAGATAGATAGATAGATAGATAGATAGATAGATAGATAGATAGATAGACAGATAGACAGATAGATAGATAGATAGATGATAGATAGATGCCAATGTGTAATACAGTCCCCCAAGAGTTAGCTGTCTTCCATGTATAACCCCAACAATCACACTCAGCAGAATTGAATACAGCCGTAGTCTTGTGGACTGAGGGATAACCTGTGGGAATAGCCACCCTTTCTCAGATCAGCAAGAACTATTCATTTTGTACATAAAAGGGTTTTCCAAAAGGCAGTCACTTCATTTAAAATCTGTTGGAAGATTTCAGGAGGAAGGAAAACCAGAGAGTGATGGGCAGGAGGGGTGGGACACGGGACCACGGAACAACGACAGTCACTCCATTGTCCACAGAGGAAGCAGAGACAACACTCATCGCAGTGTGTCCCAGGATTGGACTCATGGCTTTGGTGGGTTTAGTTGCTCATGGTGGGGACACTATGGCCCCCATACCCAGAACATTCTTCAGAGTTCCTTCCATAGCTTGCAAAGGATGTAGCTCTAAAGAGTTGGCAGTATTGCGTCTGATTTTATCCTTCAAAATTCCTAATTGTGAGTGTTTGGAGTCAAAACAAGTAGGTGATTTTAGACAGAACATTCCAGGACAGACAAGCCAAATAAAAGACGCCGTGGATTTTGGCAAAGACAATATTTAGGAGTTTTGTTTTGTTTTGTTTTTTAAACAAGGTAGACTTTTCTTTGAGTGTAGAAATCAAAAGCTAGTCAAAAGATAGCCCAGTTACCTCTGTGAAACTCTCATGAGGCAGGTAAGAGTGAGCCAGAGAAGGGGCGGGGCATTCTGGGTGCAGCTGTGCGTTTCAGGGTCTGTCAGCGTTTCCATTACTGAAGCCTCGGGGGGCTGTAATTTAATGTAACTATAAAAATTTACTCCCTGAATTTAAAGTTATTGCTTTGCTACTTACTTTGCTGATATTTTGCATTTTTTTGAGGAGAGGAAAGGATGCGTTTTCTTCCTGTGTTAAAATTAGAAGAGAAACAGAAAGCTTACTTCATGTTTTTTTCTATTTTTGAGAGACTCTTGAAATAAAATAATAAAATAATAAAATAGGGACTCAGATTTGCACTTTTTTCCTTCTAGTTCCACAGCATCTTAAACTGTATCCTTATTTTTGCTTCTAGAATGTAGGTGAGTATGAAATCTATTGTCATTTATGTTATTGTTCTCTTTCTAGCTATTACTCTGTACTAAACAAATATTTGCTACTGTCTAAAATCATGATGCTTTGGGCTCAGGCAAAGAAGAACAAAGCATTCTCTACATATTAGTGAGTCTCTTTTTTGGAAGAAGTATCCAGCTTGCTTTATGGTCATATGTTAGATTATAAACCCCAAGAGTAACAACTGACCTCATATATATAAACACACTTAAATGTAAAACACAGCATAATGTCATGAAAGCTCCTAAGTCTTCAAAAAAACGGTAACTTTGTTTTGATGCCCAATTTCTTCCTTCAACCTGCCTTCCCTTTCCCCTAATTGAGATCCACAAAGCAACCTGTACCAGGAGATGTTAGGTAACGGTTCTTCAAAGGCTTTCATTTTCTAATTCTTGTGACTGTGTTACTTTATATGGAAAAGAGGCATGGAAGCTGCAGATGAGATCCAGGCTGCTGATTTGCTGACATTAGTAAAGGAAGACTGCCATGCTTTGTGTGTGAGAGTCCGTTTTAGCCGCCGAGGTCCACAAACTCAAGAGCAGGTAAGTCGAGTGCAGCTGTGGCAGGCACTTACCTCTGCTGCTGGCTGTGAGAGAAGAGGAAATACATGCCCAGGAAAGTGGGGAGTGTCTAGAAGCTGGGAAGGTCAAGGAAATGAATTCTCCCCATAACCTTTAACACCCAAGTTTAGACCAGAGCGATTCCTCTTGGACTTCCAATGTCTGGCATTTTGAGATAATTTATTTTGTTTTAAGCTGCTAAGTTTGTGGTAACATGAACACCAGTAATATTAAACTAAAATATGAAATAAGGACAGAATGTATTACTCAGTTTCCTTCCTACAGAGCGATTATTTGACCAAGGAGAGTCAAATACATACTTCTACACACCCAATGAACAGTGTCTTGATGAAGTAGAAATTTTTAATTTCATGGATTTTCCAAGCTTGGAAACATCAATCTTCAACATTTCACGTGCTAACCCAGGAAGGATTCATAGGCTACTCCTGCTGCCTCTCAAATATGACTGCTCTGACAAAAGGCAAGGGCAGCTGTTTGAATTACGAGTGACTTTTTTTCATAAGATGACATTTTAAATTGAGTGAATGACTGACAGACTACGATTATATAGCTTCAAGTATTTGGTAGACATTTTCTCAAAAATTAACAACAATATGAACCTGCAGGAGAAGAGAGAACATATCTCACTAATGATAAAATTCACCTACTCTTTTAGGTGGGGAATACAATTTTGGAAAACTTATATTTGCCACCATGAACTTGACAACTTCCCAGTTCATAAGGACTCTTACACTAGGAATATGACTTCCTGGTATTACATAAGGTTTCTGTGCCAATATTTAGAAGATCTGATAGTCCAGCGAATTAATAAATACTTTCCAAGTTGCTAGCTGGAGCTTCCTCAAAATCATTTGTGAGTCAAAGATCCATGAAAGTGTGAAATAGATCAATAGACTTTTATGCAACAGCAGAGAGAATGTGTGTTGAAGTGAATTCTGATTCTATACTGCAGCTCTCCTTTAAGATTGCTGAGTTTGGTAGTGGCAAATAATTTCCAGTTGTTTGTAAAAGCTACTAAAATTCTCCTTTCTTTCCCAAGGATATAATCTAGGTGAAGCTAGATTTTCTTCACATGCTTCAGAATGTATTACAACAGATTGGATGCAGAAACAGGTATGAGAATCCAACTGTTTCTCATGAAGTCAGACACCTAAGTAATTTGCAAAGATGTAAAATGGCACCAATCTTCTTTTGCATTTTTATTTTGTCATTTCTAATAAAATATTTTAGTTATGCTGATGCATAATCAGCTTATTTTTACATAATAAATATTTAAATGTTTCTTAATTAAAAAAATTTAATGTAGTATTAATAGACAAGCCTCATGTGCACATAAGCTTTCTGGAGTAAAGACCATAAAGGGAACAAGAGGACAAAAGGTTGAGACATGCTTACACAGGCAGTAGATGGGCAGGGTTTTAGGCTTTGGTGGAAGGTGAAGAAGTAATGTCTGAAAAAACGGTATCGGTCACAGCCCCACAGTGTCATCATATTAACAATGTCTTGCCCCTCACAGTGGCAAAGTTCAGAAGGTCGAGTGTCTAGATTGGTTAGAGTGCATGGATATGAGAGCTCTCATTTACTGTTAGTAGGACTTTTGGTGCCTTTGCTGGTACCAGCAAATTGATATCCTCTCACTTAATTGCATTCCACCAGACAATAATTGATCATCTTATTTATTCCTCAGAATCAGTGCTCCAAGGTGAATGGACAAAGATGGCCATCACCAGACTACCTTGTAATAACAAAACAAACTAAGCCCTGATGATAGATAATTAGAGCATGACACCTTTTACAGAAAAAGATCTCACTTAATGGTTAAAGAAGCAACAACAGCTCTTTAAGTGGGTGCAGATCCTTAAAAGCATGATGCTGAGTGAAAATGGAAAGTTTAATATGTATGGTATTATATCATTTATGGAAAATTTGAAAACTAATTCACAAAACATATGAGTTATGCTACCTACATGAAAGTTAACTGTAGGTTAAAAAACAAAACCAAATATCAGAAAATTCTTATCATTCAAGTTAATTTGAATTTTGAGAACAAGAAAGATTTCATGAGATCTTCTTAGGCTAAAGAGACAGTATAGTTAATAAGGAGTGACTTCAACTTCATCTGTAATATTTAATTTCTTTTGTGAAGTGAAAAGGAAAAAAATGCCAGAGTTGTAAGTTCTAAGTGGCAGTGTGGGAGCCCACAGAGGCTTCCTAGTGAGAAATTACTCAGGGTCAGAGAATCTGAGATTGCTTTACCCAGCAGGGCTGTATAACAAGATGATTTGGCCACAGGAGGTTTACCAGGTGTTTGGAAGGGTCTACACTTGGCTGTATGGTGTGCTTTGATCTTGCAAGGGAGAGATCTTTCACCTCTTCCTTTGGCATATTATAAAAATCCCTATTCAATAAAGGATATGGTTGTTGGGTATTCACCTAGGCCCCCTCTCCTCCAAGCTATCCTGTGTTTGTCTTTCTTCTTCTCAGCTAGGTCTTTCTTTCTAGCTCTAAATTAATCATTTCTTTTCTTATTTTGGTTTTTCAAGACAGGCTTTCTCTGTGTAGCTTTGCGCCTTTCCTGGATCTCGCTCTGTAGACCAGGCTGGCCTCGAACTCCAGAGATCCACCTGGCTCTGCCTCCCGAGTGCTGTGATTAAAGGCGTGCACCACCACTGCCCAGCCCTAAATTAATCATTTCTTAATTCCTCTCTCCTCCACCTAAGAACTCTTCAAAAGGTGGGAGCTGAACTCCAACAGATGGTGCCCAAACAGGGACCTAGGTATGGAGGATGAAGAGAAGCAACACCACAGAGGTGGTGATATTCTAATCTTTGGGAGTAAAAGTATAAATATAAAGCAGAGCATTAAAGTTGGGCTGCAGCAATTATCTCTCTAAAGTTATAAAAATGTTTAGGTGAAGGTTTAACGTAGGGTGGGGTAGTTTTTTCCTGAACACAGACTAGATGTGGAACACAAAAAGCAGCATCCAGGACTGAACAGACCCTGCAAACCTAGCAGTCCAAGAATGAAAAGCCACTTCAGAGACTGCCAGCTTCAGAGGTCCCCACCACAAGTGGCAGCAGCTAGGCACTGGCAGTTGAGTCCTATGGGGTATCATCAAGTTCACAAGCAGCAGACTCAGAGAGTCAGCCCAAACAGCAGGGTTCAGCACTCTCTCTGCCATGGCTGAGCTGCAGTGAGGAGAATGCAGTCAGCCAGCCAGAGGACATGGCTTGAGGCTACGTGCAACCTTGACAAGCCGAGACACTGCACAGTGAGAGAGGCAAATGGCCAGCAGTGGCTTGGAATGCAGCAGGGACTTTGGACTCCAGTGGCCAGAGCAGGTCTGTTGCCTGGAGCTAGAGTTCCTGGCAGCTAGAGCCCGGCAGAGACATGGCAGAAGACACACGGTGAGCAGCTATGAGCAGTGGAAGTGATGAGCAGTGGAAGCCCTGTGGAGAGACTGATGCTCTGGGCAGAGAAGCGGCATCAGTGGCACAAGCAAAAGCATCTGGATGAGCAGCTGAGACAGGGCCCTGTGTGGAAAGGCAGGCACAAGAATTGCTGAGGTGAGGCAGAGCTGAGCTCCAGGCTGAACAGTTAGACCAGGACTCTGCAGGAACTGCTGAGACTGACAGAGCCCGAGCTCCCAGTGGTGGAGCCAGGGGCCCTGAGGTGGCTTTTGGCCTTCCAAGCCAGGCAGCAAAGCAAGTAACAGGAGCTGGGGTGAAGTGGCCACTGCTGGTTGAGGCTGGGTTTCCTCCCCTCCTGGCCCCAGTGTTGCTGAATGAGAGCTGTAGCTCATAGCAATGGGGTAGCATTCAGCCATATAGCATGAGCTTGAGAGAGCCCTCGGGCCTCAGGACACAGGGGTCCTGGGCCGACAGGCCAGTTACAGGAGACACAGACAGATTGGGACTGTGGAAGCTGAACAGAGCCAGCAGCAAAAGCTGTGCAGTTTGTTTACTGGCGGTTCATGCTGGCTGTATGAAGAGGTCTTCCTCAGCCAGCTAGCAGCTTTTGCCCTGGAGCAGCTTTTTGCCTAGGGGAAAGCTAACTAAAAGTGCCTATGTAGCTGAGAGTGAGGCTTTAGAGACACTGGTTTGAACTGGGTTGCAAGCAAGGGGAACTGCAATAAGCTTTGGCTAAGGGACTCCTCATATTTGGAGCTGTTTGCTTCAGAGTCATTATGACTTGAACTGCTATACAGGGACTTTAGGACAGCTGGTGAGCCAGGCCCTGATTCTGAACACTTATAGAAACTTTAAGACTGGTGCTAGAACTGACTTTTTGAACTTTTCAAACTTAAGAAATGGGATAGACAGGAGTGATTCAATTACAATGAAAAAATTTTGATTTCACCTGTATACTTTATTAACTGTGGTGACTTGTGAACTGTTTGGTTCAGGAACTGTTTATGGAACTGTTTGTGTAAAAAAAATGGAACTATTTATGGAGAAATGGAGAAATTTATTTATTTTTTTTTACCCAGGCTCAAGATGAAGCTTAAAAAATTATAAAGGGGGAGTTAATATTCCTCAGTCTCTTTAATTTTAAAAAATATTTTCTTGTCCCTTAAGTGGATTAATGTTAATTTGTGTCAATGTATCCTATGTTTTATACAGTTCTATTGAGAGAATGCTTGTGGATGTTTGCTTAAGTTTATAAAGTGTAAAGAGTTCTATTGAGAGTTTGCTTTTGGATGTAAGTTTGTAAGAATTGTAATTGTGTATAGTAATTCATTCTAGAATTATGTTAACCTGTTAATGTTAATGGTGATGCTAAGGAGTTCTTAGGTCTGATGAGGTTACATCAGGAGTTTACTAATTTGATGCAGTTGCATCAAGAGTTTATTGATTTAAAAAAGGGCTTGGTGCAGCTAAAACTGCTGTAGTCATTTTAGACTCATTCAAAAAGGCCATTTTATCTTTATTATCCTCTATTCCTTTATTTGGAGGTGTGGCAGCCAAAGAGAACAGAAGTATTGCTGTGGTAATTCCAGCTACTTGCAAGCTCTTAGTGGAAAAGCTGATTCAGAACTGCATTGAGTTAAGCTCTGTACTGTGGCGATATATTGTATAACCTAATAAAGCTTTCCTGGGAATCAGAGGACAAAGCCAGCCACTAAATTAGACATAGAGGTCAGGCAGTGGTGACACATGCCTTTAATCCTATCACTCAGGAGACAGAGATCCATCTGGACTTCTGTGAGTTCAAGGTCACACTGGGAACCGAGCCAGGCATGGTGGCACACACTTTTAATCCTAGCACTTGAGATCTCAAGTCTTTGCTTGGGAAGGACACATGCCTTTAGTACCAGGAAGTAATATGGCAGGACACAGAAAGATATATAAGACATGGGGAAACAAGAACTTGCTCTCTTGAGGCTGAGGATTTCATAAAGGTAAGAACATAGCTGGCTTGTTCTGTTTCTTTCATCTTTCTGCTTTCACCCCAATATCTAGCTCCAGGTTTTGTTTTGTTTTGTTTTTTAATAAGACCATTTAGCAATTTGTGTTACACTGTACCCTCATTTGAGATTAAGAAGGGGGACCTGTGGGAGCCTACAGAGGCTTCCTAGTGAGAAATCACTCAGGGTCAGAGAATCTGAGATTGCTTTACCCAGCAGGGCTGCATAATGAGATGATCTGGTCATGGGTGGATGTGTTTACCAGGTGTTTGGAAGGTCTACCCTTGGCTGTATAGTGTGCTTTGATCTTGCAAGGGTAAGAAGGTCTTTTACCTCTCCCCTTGGCATATTATGAAAAGCTCTTTTCAATAAAGGATGAGGCTTTTGGGTATTGACCCAGGCCCTCCTGAAGCTATCCTGTGTTTCTGTCTTTCTTCTTGTCAGCTAGGTCTCTCTTTCTAGCTACCATTTCTTAATTTCTCTCTCCTCTACCTGAGAACCCTTCAAAAGGTGGGAGCTGGATTCCTACACGGTAGATGTTTGATGTCTGTTTCACTAGTACTTGTTAAGGATAAATAAATTAAAAATTAAAAAAAAATTATTAGAATTGTCCAAAACAGGATGCAGTAAGTCAAGAGGCAGTACACATCTCATTGCTCACAGAGCTCAAGCTTAGGGAGGGAATATTTAAACTTTTCTTGGGCAGCCTCCAGACACCCTGTGCATTTACCTGACAGAGTGACTGGACTCTGATTAACTTCAGATCCCATGGTGCTTTGCTTTGGTGGGAAACCATCACATGGTCCATAGGTCCCTATGTGGAACCCTAAACACCCCAATACATAACCAGTCCAATGTAGGCTGCCTTCTGGAACTTGGTGAAATGAGATTTTTGTCTAACATAATCTGCACTTTAGCAGGCCTGAATACAGAGATTTTTATCTGCTTAAGAGACTCCCATTTGGATACTTTCCCTAGTGCTGTGGAAGTTGGAATGATCCATTAGATGTGTACAGAATGGACTTAAAATGTATGAATTACAGTTAAAATGAAGCATGAAACTTAATGTATAACAATTATTATTTCTGAGTTTTTTTTTTTTCAATTTGATCTGTTCTAAATTGCTTTCAAAGCAGGATTTTTACTAAGGGCCTCACAGGATAGAAAATAAATGACACTATATCTACCCATCTCAGTCTTACAAGCACATGCCATATGAAACATTCAGTATGGAGGGGAGAAGAGAGGGTTGAGCAGGCAGAAGGAAATTTGAGTCTTTGTGGATAATCAGAACTCATACTCATGGAATTCCAACCACAGAGGCTGTAGAATGTGACCCATATGGGCCTTAGTGATGGTGAAAGGAGGGAGATCTCTACTCATGGTGGAGAAATTGGGCAAGGAGCTGGTGTGGCGCTAGATAGAAAATGACCTCTTAGGTACATATGTCCCAGAGGCTTGAAAAGCAAGATGATTCGATTTGCCCATGTATGGGATAGCTTACTCTGGGACTTGTGTTTTTCTGCTGAGTTTAGAGGTTAATTTGCAAAGAATGGATTGAGCTAGTGATGGAGAGTGACTCATGGCAGAGGCCTGACTCTTGCAAATGAGTTGAGAAATATGAGCAGTGTGAAATATAGCAGGTGATGGCTAGATAGCTCAGGGGTGGTTATTGTTACTAGAGGGTGTGAGGCACTCTTCTATTTATAGCACACCGTTCTGAGTTTGTTCAACTCCTACCTCCACCCTAAAACCTCAGTGTGACATCAGACTGAAGAGCAGCTTGTCTAGGTGAAGTTGCTTAGGGGATTCCCACAGAACTTCAAATTATTCACATTTCAGTGACATTTTCTCACTAAAGGCACAAGACTGCTTATAGCCAGCTGTCAGAAACTGACACTGAGATGTTCTCTGAGGAAGGCCCTGGGTACTTTGGGGTTTATTTCTCTGGTTTACAGTCAAGCCAAAGTAGAGTCTTCTCTAAGCCTCCGTCCTCTTCTCAATTCCCCATGTCAAACTACCCCCCACAAAGGACCTTTTGTAATTTATCAGAAGGATCTTTGCTTATTCTTAATTATTTTGTCTTTTTGGCTCAATGCTGAGATGGGTTTCCTGTTTTTAATTAGTTCAATCATTCCCTTACTTAATATGTGTTGAATATCAGACTAGGTGCGGTTAAAAATAAGACTTGTCCTTAAGATTTTCATCTGGTGAAAGAGAAAATGAAAATCTGGAAATAGTCTCTAGATTGAACAAAACAAGCTGTGCTATGTTGACCACGAGCAAAGAGTCATCAAAGGAAGATGTTCAGTGGTCTATTATGGGCATAGGTGAAGATAATATTTAAGAGACTCATAATAGAGGCTACAGGGCAAAGGTATGCAACTGACCAGCTTTATGATGGTCTTAAATATTTGTTCAGCATTTGTTTACTGGAGAGAATAAACTCCACATAATCCTCTTCTCTATTGCCCCAGTGAGTCATGCAGCTCTGGCCCCAAGCTTACATGCCCTATTTAGCAGGATAAAAGCTCTGTGGTTACCTGAGCCTGCTGCTCCCCTGGAAGACAGTCTAGCTGTGGTATTCACTTGGATTCCTGGCACTCCTCCTCACTACTAAGTGGCTTTATTAAATTATTCCTCCCTAACACCTACAGTGCTGTTTCTGAACAGAGTCCTAGTAAACACAGTTTGCCCCATTTCCTTATATTTTTGTGCATCACCGGGTAGTTGCCATCTGGCCTTCTTCTAACTCTGGGAAGAAGCAACAGTCTGAGCAAACGTTTGGAGGCTGGAGAGGTTGGGAGTGACATCCCAGGAAGCAAGGTACCATCTGCAGTAGAGAAGAGGGAAGAGGCAGCAGCTTGGAGAGGCTCCATCCTTCAGTGCTATGGAGCAAACCCAGAGTCTCTGGGAATTGCAGGCCTAGACCCTACCACTGAGCCACACTCCCAACCCCTCAAAAGCTAGACTAATAGAGGAGAGTTGGCACTTTTACTAAGTCAGAGCAGGGCACTTAAGGTTTATGAGCCAGGATTATGATTTATATAATCAGATTTGTGGTTTTCAAATTCCTGTTTATTTAACAGAGGAAATCATGGATCTTAAAGTGTAAATCTGTTGTTTCATTACATATTTATAAAAATAAATTTCTACAGTTTCAAAATTTTTCATTTCACTCATAACTGTAATAGTGGTTAATATTTTGATCTGTTGTAATCCATTTTTATTTCTGTGGTGTGTATGTGTGTCTATTGGAAAGTGTATCATGATCACACTATATATGGAACCTGCTTTCAGTTTTTATATTTAATATAACATATTATTAAAATCCTTCGTAACTATATTTTCTATTGTATTATAATAAAATTTCATCAGCATTCCTCTGTTATTGGGCATTTGGTTTATCATCCATTTATCTGTTATTGACAGTCATAATTAATAATATTCACTTGGCAGGAATAATTGAGGAAGGTGATGTTGTACTAATATCAAATGATTGGAAATGCTAAAGACAGGAGGAAATAGTACTGGTTCAAGGTCTAAGCTGGACAGTAGTAGGAGAAAGGAAAGTTCAACTGGATTGTTTTTATTTCCCGGGCTTTGATTTCTTCAAGAATCCCAACAGGTTTTCTTCTTAGTTACCACCTAGCAAGGCTCAGCCTATGTTTGTTTAGTGGGTGAATGAATGAGGGAGGGAGGGAGCACACGATGGACTTTGGTGTTTCTGTTGCCAGAGGACCATCACACCCATTCTCAAGAGCCTTCTAAGGGCCAGAGAGGTGGCTCAGTAGCTAAGAGCTCTTTCTGTATTCACATGTAAATCAGAGTTTGGGTCCCCAGCATCCAGAAAGAGCTGACTTATGTTTCTATAACTGTGTAGAACAGGGGCCGGGCAGAGACAGGAGGGTCACTAGAGCCTGATGTCCATCGAGCCTAACCAAACATAGTGAGCTCCAAGTTCATTGAGAGACCGTGTCTCAAGGGACAAGGTGGAGGGTGTTAGAGCAGAATAGCTTATGTACTCCTCTAAACTTCTCCTGCACACTTATCAATACACATACACATACACAGAGAGAGAGAGAGACAGAGACAGAGAAAGAGAGACACAGAGAGAGACAGAGACAGAGACAGAGACAAAAAGACACAGAGAGAAACAAAGAGAGACAGAGACAGAGAAAGACAGAGATACACACAGACACACACACAAACACAAACCTACACACACACACACACACACATTCTAACTCAGTTACTCATTCTTAGAAATACTGCCCAAACTCTCTTGGCACACCAATTCCTTCTGGTGAGTCTTAAGTATTTGTTGTTTATTTTGCAAAGTGGAGCTCATGAAAGCCAATGTTCAGCAAAGAAGTAAATGTATTTCCCTTCCTTTTAAAATGCATTTATTTACTTTTGCCAATGAGCAAGTACTTATAAAAGTTCCACCAATGTGCATAGCACTGTGCTTGCTGCTTTAGCAAGAAAGGTGTATACATTCTGCCTTCCTCACAACTTACAGCTTAGTTGAGAAGTAAAAACTGATAACCGTGATTAAAAAAGGGTATGATTTAGAGTTATGTGTATTCAAGAATGCATTTACTACCTACAGAAAAGGAGTAAGAAAATGAGAGGAACATTATTAAGCATAGTAGAAAGCAAAGTCAATTTTATGAACTAAATGGAGTTTTTGTGATTTTTGCCTAACTCTGTAAAATGGAGGCAGAAAACAGCTGGTTCCCACTCGCAGTGTGGTGGCTCTTTCTTCAGTCTTCTGTGATAAATGAATATCCCTATATTCACCCTCCTTTCCCATCTGCAACCTGGCTTGCACAGGCAGCCTCGGAGACAGACAGACTTGACCCTAAAACTTTCTGTGAAATACACATGAATAGTCAACATTTTCTGTTGCAATGAGCTCACTCTGGAAAACAATGCGTATGAGCTAACTGAGCAAATGAGGACATATTAGCTGTTGTCTTAGTTAGAGGGATGGTACAGTAATGTGACTCTCCTCTTGTCTCTTAGTCAACCTAGCGCTTAAAGATAATGCCACTCCGAAAATGTCAAACCAGAATTCCCAAGTGTGTGTGGTAAGCTCTCACTGAGCAGGGTGAGTGGTTAGTGTGAATTCGGTTTCTTCACTGGAGCTCCAGGGACAGACTTCAGGAATCCCGTGGGACTGGATCAAAAGGTCACTACACTTTTTGTTTGTGTTTTCTTTAATTGTGATTCCAAGAACCCAACCATACATGGTGTTTGCCGCACTTCTGCTGTGTCAGCCGCTGGTACAAGTCAATGATATGTTTTATGACAATTGCTTCCTATTGCATGAAGTTGGGTTGTGTTCGCCACTATACAGGGAAAGTACCATCATCATTGGGGCTGCCGTTAGATATCGTCATTTAATGCCTTGGAAAAGTACAGTACTATATCACCAATTTGTCTTTAAAATGTTTTAACAATAGTAGTTAAATATAAGCTGTCTCCTTTATATGTTGGTGTTTTATTCTGTACTTTCAGAAGTATGAGCATGAGAAAACAACATAAACCAGACACAAAGACCTGGATTAAAAAAAAAAAAAAAAAAGGTTGGAGGTTCTGCTTCCGATGAGTACCTTGGGGCCTTCTTTCCTTATGGAAATGTTGCTATTTGCAATACAAATTCCTCCTGCTTTCCTGACACAAGGGGATCCCACCACCAGCCCTTTCTATGGGGGAGAACTTGGACCAGCTCTGCTGTCAGTTTATACAGTGAGATCCTCACCATATGCAACTTTCAAGGCTGGAAAGATGACGCGCCGCCAAAATGGCTGGGAAACATGGAGAAGCGGAGAGCTTGGGGCTGGACCACCCTACCAGGAGAAGTGACTTCTGCAGAATTCCATCGCCATGCCGGCGGCTGCTGGCCCCCGGCTGCTGCTTGCCCCTCCTTGGCTCCACTCCTTTGAGACACTAACATAGTATCAGTGACCTTTTACACAAATCCCAGGGTGTGGGAGTCAGCCTGTCTGGTTATTTGGCTTGGTAGAGGGATGGTAGTAGAGGTGAAAGGAAGACACACAGTAGGACCAAAGACCATTTCCCTTCTCCCTGTGGGTGGGCCCCACTGTTCCCTTGGTTTCCAGACTGCACTTAGCTGAATTTTGAATTAAGTCTGGTTCTGATCCCGTGTTCTGAAAGCTGGTGAAGGTGGAACAGGTCCCTTAGGGCTCAGATTTGCTGTGACTCTGGGTCAGGACAGGGCTGGGAGAAGGGGAATGAGGAGAATGGATAGAATCTGGCGTCTCTGGAGCCTCTCTCTGGAAGGCAGGTTGTGGAATGCAGCCAGGGAGGCAGAACACAGAGAAGTTCTTTCTGCACTGGTCTCCCTAATGTCTTCCAAGCTGGGCTGAACAGTCACCGGTGAGAAAGTGCAGATTCCGTTCCACAAAGGCCTTTTGCAAAACTGGCTTCCAGGGTCATGGTCTTGGGTGGCTGTGCTGTGTCTGTCAGAGTAGGGGTAGAGTTTTAGGCCCAATAATAAGCCTGCTTCACATGGCGTTGTTTTCATTATGGCTTATCTAACTTTCTTTAGCCCTTGATTTTTTATTTGGTTTCTTGAACAAAGCCTAGCCTTTTTATTTACTGTTATTTTCCATAAGACTTGTGTTATGGAAATATCCCCTGTTCTTATGCATTTGGCTCTTAGAATGAAAATAAAACTTTCAGATAAGATTTTGTTGTTGTTGTTGTTTTATTTTTTGTGTCCCAAGCTGGAAACACAAAGGAAGTTTGTGTATTTGAGGCATAAGCACTTAGTTTGTTGGGCATCATTGTGCATCAGGTGATTTCTCAAGCTGCGTACCTACTAAGAATTCTTCATGGAGATGCCTTGTCTTCATCTCGGACCTTGGCAGTTTGAATACTGACCTTAGAAAACTGGAGAGCCTGAAGCCACACCCCTTTTCTCAAACTGTACCCCTTGAATCCCAAGAGGGAGAGTTGCTTGTGAATCCCTGTACTGGTTTGAATGTCATCAAAAGGAAACAAGTAGACGTTTCTGAGTTTGAGGGGACTTCATGTAGGGACATTTTGCATGTTCTTAGAGGGCTTAATTTAATAGACTATTGTTGGCTACAATTTTTTCGGTAATCTTTATTTTGGGGCGGGGTAAAAGACAAAATGCCAATCAAATACCTTTTGGTGCTTCGTTCAAGAAACCAATCTTGATTAAATCATTTGGGATTAGTGGGAAAGTCTCCTTAATCTCCTATAAATGCTATCTCATGAACAAAATTTATGAGTGTGATTAACATCCATAAATAATCCAAGACACATTAAAACCTCAAGCCATGAAAGAGCCAGAAATGTTTAAGAACAATAAATCTGAAACTTAGTTTTTCCTGCTTAACTCTCATTATTAAATCTCATGTTGAATATGCTGGTTGAGTTTTACGAATCTTTAGAAAAATGTCTAAGTTTTGCTGAACTACTTGCCTGATGGTGTATCAGTGACTTCTCACTTCATGTGAAAGATAGTATATTTAAGCTTTAGTTTTAGTTTTTTTTTTTAATGGACTGAAATGTAAGTTTATGTTTATTCCCCAATGTATCTAATGTCCACTTCATTCTATGTGTTTTGCTTGATTACTCTGAAGAATAGAAAAAAATTCTGCTGGGGAAACATCCAACTTACTGACAAAATGAAACTTTAGCTATATATATATTGCTTTAGGAAAAGTTCGTGCCATGGAAACTTGAAAGCAAAGCACACTTTACATGTGTGTGGGATCTGAGCTCTTTCTTCCTTAGGTGGGTAACAATGAGGGGCTAGAGGACTGTGCTTAGGCTGTCAGTGCCTGTAATTCTAATGGATGCTGTGAAGGCAGAATTTCTGGGGTATAGCAATTTAACCGCTGGGTCTGGACCAGAAGTGGTACGAGATTTGTTTATTATCTTACTTTGCTTGAAATTTTGCAGAAATATTATTCATAGCTCTGGACATTCTTTTGCCATCCATGTAGTATCTCCTTCAGCCCCATTATTTGATGTCTGTGACAAGCTGAACCATAAAATCAAACGCAAAATGTTCTTGTTTATCCCTCTGGACAAGAGAGACCAGAGTGCAGCTCAGTGATAGGAGACAGCGTCCCTCACTCCTCTTTGCAAAGTGCACAAAAACACATAGTTGTAATGCTTGAAAACATATGCACACCACATTAGAAGCATTAAGGCTGGAGGATTAATGGAGCCTTTGAGTTTACGAACAATGTGAAGATAAGCAGAAGGTGCAGAAACTAAATTGAGTAGTTACAACACTATCTGATGGTGCTTGTAACTCCAATCAGGTCTGAGCCTGCATTCTGAACTTTTTTTTTTTTCCTAAAACAGTCTTCCAGGTACCTGAGCTGAGGTGTTATGCCATGGTATCCTGGCTATGCATTTTGTTTGTGTGCTGCTTTCCATGTCCTAAAGGCACATAGATTCTTCCTTTGGAAATCGACCTTTTTTTTTTCCATACATCAAATGAATACATCAAGATTGATAGTAGTTTTGGAAGTCAGAAAGACTTCCCTGCGAAGGTTCCTAAAATGACTTGAAGGGTGAATGAGTGAGCTGGAGAGATGATGGCTTCAGGCAATCTAGCAGAACAAGTTTCAGGGCTTCATGGAGAGGAACCATGGCAAGGAAGGAATAGAAAGGCAGCCATGTTTGAAGCACAGGGTGCTATGGACGGGCAGTGATGGAAACGTGATCATGTCAGAGCTGTGCTACAGTTTAAGACTTTTAGATTTTATCCTATTACATATATACATGCTCATACACAAAACATACACATAAAATGAGTTCTATTTCCCTGGATAATTTAGACTAATATGACAAGCCACTGCAAGATAATCACACAATATATTTTAAGCAGCAAGGAATATTCCAGATGTGATAAAAATCTACTGAAAGAAGAAGCAAGAATAAGTGATGGAATCTTCCTGTTTTAGTGTAGGAAAGGATCATGGTAGGTAGCTTAAACTCCAGAGAAAGAACCAAAGGCAAGGAAAGTTGGTATATTTCAGATATATTTTGTTGACAAAACAGACTGGACTTGCAGATTGCTTGGATAAGAAGATAAGGGAGGAGGAAGTAATGAGTTTATTGCCCAGATTTTGGGTTGGTGAAATTTCCTGGATGGAAAAGATATCATTTACAGAATTGAGTTGGGCTGGATTTGGAGCAAATTGGAGAGAAAAATCAAATTTATATAGTTGAAATATTTTTGAGAAATTAGAGTGAAACTGTGAAATAATTATTTGGCCACAAGGTATTCTAGTTTACATTCTACTGAAGTTGTAAACACTGACCAAAAGCAACAAGGGGAAAGAAAGGGTTTGTCTGACTTGTACTTCCTGGTAACTTCTAGGCAAGAACTGAAGCAGAAACCATGGAAGATGGCTGGTAATTGGCTTGCTCCCCCTTGCTGGTGCTTGGCTTGCTTTCTGATATAACTTCGGACCACCTGCCCAAAGGTGACATCACTCATATTAGGCTGGGTCTTCCCATGTCAATCAACAATCAAAACAATTCCCTACAGAAATGTAATCCACTCTGAGCAATCCCTCAACTGAGATGCCTTCAGGTGACCCCCTAATTGTGTCACATTGACCGCTGAAGCTAACTGGGACACAAGGTTGGATGCATAAGTTGAAAACTCACTGACACGTGGATGCAATTTGAAGCTGTGTGAGTATATATTATTTTACTGGTGAGTAGATTTTAGTAAGAAAGGATGAAGGACTGGGGATTCAGTTCAGGCTGTGCTTACCCAGCATGTACTTTAGAACTCTGGGTTCAAGCCCAGAACCATATAAATTGCTTTTGACCACACATGTCTGCAATTCCAATACTTAGGAAGTGGGAGCAGGAGGAGAATCAGAATTTACAGTCAACCTTGAGAGTATGTTTAAAGACGCAGGCAAGTGTCAGAGCAGCCTCTCTGACAAGGTGGGAAGGTGTAGTGCTTTCAGAGTGAGTCAGTGCGAAATGCCACAGTGCAGGGTTGCAGTTGGCAAGATGAGACTTCTAGAAGCAAAGAGGGGATGCTGTGTTATTTGTGAAGAAGTACATTCTGCTGACAAATCAGACTTGATCTGAGTGAAAAAGGAAGCTAGGACATGAGGGGCTGGCTCTGAGGGAAGAAGTCATAGCACTTCCAAGAACTAAAGAAGATAAAGTATGCTTGAGTCAGTTCAGGGGAAACAAGAGTCCCCTTAGTGCACACTGGCTTCACCCGCTTCACCTAGGAGGACCTAGGCTCTCCCTTTGTCCCCACCAACTGCTCCTATCCTTACTTATTTAACTGCTTTGGGGTGAGATTAAATTACAGGGATCTCTCAATTTGGAATTTAGCCTGGCTAAGTTCTGAAGTTTAGGGGCCAAAGTAACAATGTTTGTATTATTCTAGTAGATAGAAAAATACTATAGTTTTAAGTTCGAGGACTGAGTGAACCAAGTCTGTTTTTCTTGCTCCATTTCAATTGCCTGCCTCGTGTCTTAACTCATTTCTGTAAGCAATTACTTTTCTCCAGTGGCAGAATTATGCCTTAGGATTGCCACCACCGAACTCCAAATGCCTCAGCTTGTAGCATAGATGCTGCCAGCCCTGTTGTCTTCACTAGTCTTCTGCTTGTGATGCCCCAAGAAGTGGATCTTCTTGCCAGAGCCATGCCACCTGTCTGCAGTGATATTCTATATCTCTGCCGGCTTGAGCCAAGTCCTGAGTGGTGAGTCAAGTTCACCAACCTGATGAGTAAGGAGCTGACCATGTGACAGCACTCTAGTTACAAGGGAGCCTGGGATGACGAGTGACCCACATTCCCAGTTTCCAGGAACAGACAAGAACATGCTTGCTCAGTTCAGAGCCTATAGTTCATCCAACTTTACATCAATGTCCATGGCCAGTGTCCCTGAAGCTGACTTCCTGGTATTCACAACTCTGTTGAATTTTTGTCTAGTTATTTGCCCTTTCCAGCTTCAGTCCAGGACCCCTACTCCCTATTCCTTTCAAAGATGATGTTTCTGTGGCATTGTTCCTGGTCATTGAGCATAGGAATCTGAGAATGCACTTAGAGGGCCTGCTTGGGAGGTAAATAGCCATGTCATTGCCACACAGATCTGATGCAACAGAATCCAGAAACATGGAAGTGGCTAATGTTTAGACAGAGCCAAATCTGGTCATCAGATACTTGTAGAAATCATCAGATCCTTGCAAAGAAATTTTGAGTATTTTAGATTTGTTGAGTGGAGAAAAGTATCTTGAAAAGTTTCTTGTAAGTTAGAGAAAATGTTACAGTACGTTTTCCTCTAATTAACAAAAACATCAAGGGCTCATTAAATAATTTATGTTTATTTTAGTTTTGAAAAAAACACACAAAACTAAAAGAGGAAAACTTTGCTTAGCTGCTATAGTTCATTCACGCTTGTATAAAACATTGGCTCCTGTGCCAGAGAGATGGCTCGCTCAGGAGGTAGAGCCTCCAAGTCTACAATTTGAGTTTGGTCCCTGGGGTTCACTTGGTGGAAAAAGAGAATAGACTCCTGGAAGTTGTCCTTTGATCTCCTCATGTGTACTGTCATTTAATTTAAAAAAAAAAAAAAAACAAAAAAACCTCCTTAGAGAGTCTCATTAATGTTTCTGGAGTGTGGTTCCCATCCCTCTGGGGATGCAGGATGTCTCCCAGAGCAGCTTCGTTGCCTTTTTTTTTTTTTTTTTTTTTAATCTTCTGGCATTCCTTATCTAGCTACAGAGACCAACATTTTGAGAGCGTTCTTTATCTACCTAGAAAGTCCTTAATGTCTGAAGACAGTAACACTTCTAGTTAAAGCTTATAGATGCGCGGCCACTGCCGAGTACTTTGTAATAACATCCTGCTTTCTTCGTTCATAATTGTGCTTGTGGAAGTCAGAAGGCTCCAGGCGCTTGGAGAATATATACCTAGACATCAAATGCTCATGAAATCTCGAGAGCTTTACATCCAACCACTCAATGGTGTTGCTCATGGATCTGAATACAGCCTTTTCGTTTTCTTTCAGCCACTGCCAATATTTATCTTTCATTTCTTCTGCTTCCCACAATTATCCACCTCTAAACACTATCAGAATTGTCCCCAGGCAGCTAAACTTTAAATGAGATTGTAACTCTTCCATTTGGGCCTTGTTTCATTAAACAAATATGTGGGTGCTACATGATTTTGCAGCAGATACTGTTTATGTGGGAGTTGGATTCATACTGTGTTTACAGCTAAAGAGAAAAAAAATCCAACACTTTATTGGACATGTACTAGCATGTGGGTGAGGCTGAAGAAAGTAATTGAGTGTTGAAATCAAATACAAGCCTGGGAAAATATTCCTTTCTGATGGGGCCTGGCAGGAAAGGCCAACAGCTGGCACACAGTGATCTCTAAGTCAGCCCAGTTTTTCCAGAATGCTCTGTCAGGAAACAAGGTGTTCTGGATGAAGCTGGTCTCCCAGAGCAATTCGAGGTAAAGCTGCCTTTGTTCAGAGAGAAGATGTTCTACCACAAAGTAAAAACCAGGTGGTTTTTACTAGTGAATGAGAAATATCCTGCACTTCTGGAAGCCATCTATCTACTGTTATGTCTCATTTTTAATGGCAATTACATTCTATAAAGTTGCAATGAACAATAGCCTGGTGAATAAGTAAACATTGCCGTCAGAGCAAATACAGAATTATGATCCTGTGAGCCTCAAGGGAGAGAATGCTTTTAACTATTAGTTATCTTAGCAGCCATGTTTAACTACAAGTTTAACTTTGACATTACTAGAAGTGGAGCCCTGGTGTCTTTGACATCATTGCTAATTCTACACCCCACCCACAAGACTCAAGCAGGCAGACCCTGATAAGATCTTAAAGAAATATCTCCCACATTACCACTTCCTTTAAGTGGACTGACTATTCATGCAATTGCTCGAAGAACTAAATGATTACCTCTTAGTTACCTGGGATCCATCCCCATTTCTTTTAAAATCCATCGACTAAAATGTCCCTGGGAACAGCTATTAAGATATCACCCTGGACTCAGTAAGGGAGGGTGCTGGCCACAAGTTGACTTTTTCTGTCTCCTGGTCTGTGTTGCCTTTTCATGCATTCTGTTGCTGGAGCCTGAACCCCTGTAGTCTGACTTCTGATAATGACGTCTCCTAGCCTCCAACAGGCTAATGCAAGGGTACCCAAAGGATGATCTTCTGTCTGGGCCTCTGGTGGCTACTGAGCAGTGTAGCAAGCAGTTGAGTTAGTCGCAAAAACTCCAAGAGTTTCATGCAAAGCACACTGGTCACATTTTCATCCACTGAGCAATACAGTTTCCTGTGAGTTTCTGTTTAAAGAAACATTTAAAATACAATGTTGGTTTATAACACTAAATCCATAACCAATAACATCATAACTCACTTCTGCACAAAGCTTTCATGACACACATAATTTCTCCCTAAGACATATCACAGCCCTCTTGCTCTTGGAAATATCGGACAGCATCTCAGTTCTACCCTGGGGGGTCATTTATAGCAGTGCAATCAGCAATAAAGCCCCAGAATGTGCCACTAAATAGCTGCAAAAAGGACACTTATTTATAATGTGAAAGCTAGAAGAAGAAAGGAGAGCGTCACCTTGTTTGAACTCAGCCGAGGACCTGTGTGTTGGATGACTCACATTCTTCTCTGCTCTGTGCACATCCATGAATAACTGGTAAAGCACCTCAAGTGTTGATTTGGGGCTTACAGAAAAATATGTCAGTGAGCAGATGAATTTGGAAACAAGGAATTCACAAATAATGACAAATGTATCCATCTGTCCACCAACCCTCCCATCTACTTATATTTCCACTCATCCATCCACTCATCTGCTTGTTTTCAGGGCTTGATGTGCAATGAGAATTTGTGGTCAATGTACTTGGAGTCATCTGTATTGAAAGTAGGACATGCTACCCTTTGAGGTCTAAGGCTGTGTGTTTAAAATACGCAAGGGTTTGGGATTTAGCTCAGGGGTAGAACGCTTGCCTAACAAGCGCAAGGCCATGGGTTCGTTCTTCAGCTGGGGAGGGGGGGGGGCTCCTAAAATGCACAGTCACAAGGCCATCCTTCAGGCTGAAGTTGAAGGCTTTGTTTGCTGCCATATTTCCAGCTCTAGTGCAGAGCAGGATAGACAGTAAGCTCTCCAAAAATATCTTTTGAATGATAAAATGAGTGAGTGGCAAGTGGCACTTACTGCGTGGACTGGCCTGTTATTCCTCTTTGCTCATGCTGACCTCAAATAGAAAGGTCTCTGAAATATAAAAATATCTCTACTCCGTAGGTTATCTTTTGTACCAAATCTCCAAAGAGTACTAAAATAAACCAATTTAATAATTGTACTTCATTATACCAAATGAATCGAATCAATTGCCAACAAAGCCTGTTTTCAGATTTTCTTCCCATTTCCTCCTTCAAAACCATATTAAGTAGAGTCTACAACTTTCCTGCATATGTAATGTCAATATTTTACAAGACATATCATCTGAAGAAACTTGTTTTGCTTTCACTGGTGGGAATTTTGTACCTTTACTATAATTTAAGGCACCCTCCTCACACACAGAGACTCCATGTGACTTCTGACTCTGCTTCCTTTCAGGTAGTGCTAGGGTGAGTGTAGCTCTATGTATCAAAACGTCTTGGACCATAATGTCCTAGTCTTCACTTGGCCAAGTTAAGCAATGTGTGTTCCTTCAATCCTTTTAGCTGAATAATTTCTGGCTGTTAAATTGTCATTGTATGTACATTCCTTTTTCACAGTGAATTGTTGGTTGGACATGTGATTTTGGAGAAAAACTGCTTAAGTCAACATATGTATGGAATTGTGTGAAAAGTGAACAAAGTTATAAAAGCTAAATAAAGATGAGAGAGACAGTGTTTTCAGCATGGAAGCCAAATTCCAACATATCAAATTAATCTTTCAGAGGATGGAAATATGGGGACTGGGCAATCCAAGAGAAGGCAGGTTTATAAGTAGGGTGGTTTAGCTCTCCAGATGTGTGAGGAAGTGTCTGTGGACTGGAATGAGGTGACGGGGAGGCTTCTGGGACTTAACTGTATGAACCAAGTAGTTCTCAGTAGTTTTTGAACCTCAGAATTGAGTGCTTATAGCCAGGAGGAAATGAACTGCTTGGTAGGAAGTGTAACTTTCTTTGGTGCTAATTTAATATTATAAACACTGCTTCTATCTTAGATTTTTATTGCTGTGATCATGGCCTTGACCAAGAGCAGCATGGGTAGGAAACGGTTTATTTCATCTTACATCTTACAGTAAAACAAATCTTAAAAGATCTTATCAATAAAAACCCAGAGCTAGATATTGGGGTAAAAACCTGAGAGATCAGAGGAATAGGAAAAAACCACAGCCAACCTTACCTCAACAACTCCTCATCTGATACTGTTTGAATGAATCCTCAGACTGAAAGCTTCTGAGTCCTCATTCGAACGGATCTCAGCTGAACTGCTGCTAAAAGCCTAAAAGCTTAAAGGCCTCTGGTTCCTGGTCCTCACGCCTTTATACACCTTTCTGCTTCCTGCCATCACTTCCTGGGATTAAAAGCATGTGTCTTTCCCAGGCAAGACATACAATCTCAAGTGCTGGGATTAAAGGTGTGTACCACCACACCTGAGTCTGTTCCCAGTGTGTCTTTGAACTCACAGAGATCCAGACGGATCTCTGCCTCCCAAGTGACAGGATTAAAGGTATGTGTGCCACCATTTTCTGGCCTCTATGTCTAATCTAGTGACAGTTCTGTTCTCTGACCCCCAGATAAGTTTATGAGGGTACACACTATATTAACCACAAGAAGCCATTGAGGAACACTGTCTAATGAGTTGTTCTGCTTGCTTTCTTATCCTGCCTAGGACCATCTGCCCAGAGATGGCACCACTTGACTCTCTCATAGTAGTCATGAATCAATAAAAAGCCTTAGAGACTTGCCTCCAGGCAATCTGATGGAGGCATTTTTCTCAGTTGAGGTTCCTCTTCCCAGATAACTCTAGCTTATGTCATGTTTCCAAAAACCTTAACCAGGCCAGTCTCTGAAGACTAGATGTGCGTATGGGGGGCAGGGTTATAGCGATGAACAGGAATTGGGGGTGAGGTAGTTACTGGAAATAGTATTGCAAAAGCTTTCATTTATTGAGAGCCTTGCCAGATAAAAATGTATTTCTTTATCTAATGTCCACCTGATTTTGAGGTGGAATTATGATTATTTCACCTAAGAAAATTAATCCAAAGGGCTTAAAAATCTGCTCAAGGTCACAGAGCAAAAGTACAATGGGCAGAATGGAACTGCAATACAAAGAAAGCTACACGGCCCCGAATCCAAGCTATACCTTTAAATGTAAAAAAGTAAATCTTCAATTTATATTTTAATGGTATGACCATCATATTGAAGGATCAATAAATGACAAATTTGAAGGAACAACTTAATTTTTTTTCTGATTGTCAAAAGCACTATGATTCATTGTTGAAAACTTAGAAAGCACAGAGCAAATGGCAGACTGAAAGCCACCCAGAGCCCTTCACATTGGATGACTTTCTATCTAGTTTCCATTTAAGATCTTACTATCTGCGTTTGAATCTGTGTTTTCATTTGTACCTATATTTGTATCTATGGCTATGTGGAGATGCTTGAACATACACATACAAACAAATTTATAGGAACATGGGTTATTCTCCGTGTATGCACATAATTGAGATCATGACGTATGATCCGTTTTAACAAATAATATGTTATTAAAATTTTAATTACCATGGCTGTGCTTATTTAGTGTTCCTTGGAATATATGTACTATAATTTACTTCTTTTGATATTTATGCTTAACATTTTTTAGTGTTAGTGGTAAAGATTGTGGTTTAAAAATCTTCATCAAATTCTCAGGTTATGATGAATACTTAGAAGTATTATTATGAATATGAGCGAGTTTTAAGCCTTTTGTATTCAGAGTCAAGTTGAAGTCTTCAGCTTAAGTACTTGTTAACAATATATGAGAATAATACTACTATCTGCATGTGATATTTTTAAAAAGCATTTTTCTGGGCCAGCAAGATGGCTTGATGGGCAAAGGCACTACTGTCGAGCCTGAGGACTTGAGTTCAAGCATCGGGACCCACATAGTGGAAGGAGAGAACTGACTGCTCCCAGTGGTCCTCTGACCTCCACACTCTTATTACGGCATGCATGTACACACAAAAAGACATACTCATACATTCCTACATAGATAGTTGTCATAACAATTAAAAATCCTTTGCCAAGTTTTGATTAAAACTACATATATAAAATGTATTAAAGACCGGAACTGTACCATTTAGAAGAAAAAAACCTATATATATATATATGTGTATATATATATATATATATATATATATATATATATATATATATATATAACCTAAATAGCGAATTTAAATGTTTTTCATGGTTTCATGCCCATGCTTTCCTCCATGCCCATTACTTTGCCGTTTTTGGTTGGTTTGTACAATACAATAAAGATTTTAGCAACTTTTCACTATCAGTACATGTCTGGCCCACGGTTATGTGGCTTAAGACGATCAAGCTTTCAATTATGTCAGTTTGGGGGACGTGGAAAAGGTCAATATTGTGTGGCTCAGGAGGAACAGCTCTGGATGAAGAGTATTGGTCTGTGCCTGTCCTGGCCTCAACTGCCCCCCCAGAAGTTGGCCTGCCAACTGTGGAACTATTAAGCACCAAATGGGTAAGTGTCTATGGCTAACTTTTTGTTGCTAGTAAGGTTGGGAATAAGTGTTAGCCCTGAAATGCCCGAAGGCTGTTGCAGCCTCTGGTGAGCCGCAGGTTGATATTCGATCTCCCATCTGTGTGCAGCCAGCCAACTCACATCTTCTCTTGGGAGCCCTGGTCTCTGCTCTCACTGTTGCACCACTCAGGGCGGGCTGTCCAAGTGCTCCAGTGCTGTTGGTTTACTTTGGAACCTGGCTAGTGGGTAGAGATCCCTGACTTCATTTTCTTTTTACTTGGTAACCTAGCTCCATGGTGAGTCCTGCCACCTTACAGAAATGTTGAAGTCACTCTATCTCACCTGTCTCCTGCTTAGACTTAGTCCTTGCTTAAGGTAGACTTGGGCTTGGATCTGGTTCGTTGGACCTGTGATTTGGGGCTCAACAGCTCTCTTCCTTGACTGGAGAGCCCCCCAGCTTCTGTTCGCTTCCTGAGTCCCTCTTCTGACTGCATAACTTAGTGAGGACCTGAGCTGTCTATTCATGGAGCTTTTCTAAGGATAATGGGGGCTCAGAAATACAGGGCTCAGGTTCTGAAGATGTGGTGGCACCAAAATATTTGTATTTTCAGAGTTATAATTTGTTACTTGGTAAAGATTTATTCATTAATTCTTTATTCTTAAACCAGCATTTGAGTGAATACATATGGGAAAAGTGACCCTTGGCCTTTGAATCAGAGTATTAAATTTGTTGAAGTCAGCAAATTCTTTCTTCATAATAACCATACATCTCCTGTTTTGTGTACTTTATCTTACTTATAATTTGGCCCATATGTTCAAGAGAATTCCAACATTCTTTCAGAATTGTATCTTATTTTACTAATAGCAGTGAAATTTCAATTCGGGGGAGAGTATCTATAATTCATCATAGCAGTCTAGCATTGTATTTCCTTTCCCCAACCTCAAATATCAAGTTATTAATAACTTAAATGTTTCCAGAATTTTCTTATTCAATTGACTTAACAACAACTAGGGACCGGAGAGATGGGTCAGCAGTTAAGATCACTTCTTGTTCTTGTAGAAGACCCTGGTTCAGTTCCTAACACCCACGTGGTGGATTGTGACCACTCTGGTTATGGGGATCTGATGCTCTCTGCTGCTGTGACCTTTGTGGGCATAAGAAACACATGTGGCATACATATAAACATGTAGTCAAAATCCTAATAAATATAGAATAAATCTAAAAAATATCAATAATTATTTTAATACATTTTTTTTTGTTTAGAAATTCCACATTTCTCCTATTGAGTCTCCTATAAAAATTTAACATTGTTTTAAAAAGTGAAATTCTTCATTCAAGCAAGGTATAAAGTACAGCCTATATGTGTGTGGTATAAGTTTGTGTATTTGTTTGTTAATGCGCTCTAAGGCCATCTTGCTGTATATTTAGCATTATTCCCACAGAGCCAACAGAATACCTGTGCTGCATTATATTTTGAGGAAACAATCCTTCACCCAGTATTGAAACATGAAATAATAAAAGTGAAGATCTTACTGGGTACAATGTACAATTCAGGTTTGACCTTTTCTTATGTATTCTGAATTATTTCAAGATATGAGTAAATGTAGTTTTTTTCTAGTATTTGTGTATATATGATTGTGGGCATGTTTAAATAGCATTGTGTATATAAACTACGTTTTTATTTAGGAGCAATTTATCTCTTCCTATGAAGACTAGACAGTCAAATCTTATATTTTCTGAAATGGTTGAGCAACACAAGGCTGATTTATAAAACTGCCAATATCTTGATATCTCAGAATGTGATATTTGTCTAATCTGGAAATGAATGACCCTTTGAAGTGATTGAATACCCCATGCCTTGTTCAATTTTTGTTTCAGAAAATAAAATAAGAACCTAGGTTTTTAAACTGAGATGGTTTCAGTCTTTTTATGGGATTCCTGTATTGATTTGCATTTAAAAATGTTTTCTCATCTGAATCTTCTGCCACTCTGGATGATCCCAAGATCTTATTGATTTAGATGGAAACCCCAGTGAAGTTTGAAGAAATTATTTTTTATTTACAAATTTCAAACAAAGCATCATTTACCATAATGAACAGTCAAGTCCTAATAGTGCATTAGTACATTAATATTTAATGCCTTACAGATGATTGAGTCAGAGCTAAAAAAAGGCCATACAAGTCCAAGCCCGATTATGTGGTCCCTAGCCACCAGACCTCCTCCATCCAGGTACCCAGCCCCTACCAACCTCCTCTCTTAGTTCCCTGCCCTGCTTTTACCTCCACATTTAAGATGCTGCAAGGTTGGGACAACATGGGCAGCATTGATTGGAAGAGGAAGGGAAGAGCTAGTGAGTTGGTAAACAGTTATGAACTGAATGCCTAATATATGCCCCAAGCATTTGTCTAGGCCCTGGAGATTTGGCCACAAACTTAAGGCAATCTCTGTTCGCCAATAACTGGCCCCATCCTTCTTTACTGACACAGTGGAGTGTGATGCTGCAGGTCAGAAGTAGGAAATTTTTGTTATTCCTATTCTTAGAAGATGTTTGAATAGTGTGGGAAAATAATAATTATAATTTATTGCACATCTATTATGTGTTAGTACCTTCAACTTTTCAAAGACATCATTTCACTAACTTACTATTTGGGGCCCAGATATACTGTGGAGGTCAGAGGACAACTCTGTAAGGAGGTAATTATTCTCCCCTCTTACCTTGATGTGGCTTCAGGAAGTGGAGCTTGAGTCATCAGGCTTGCCTGGCAAGAGCTTTACCTGATGATCCATCCCCACAGTCTGATACCTCTGCTTATAGCACACTAAAAGTGTTATGAAAAGCTGTTCTGTCTGTTTGAAGGACGCTACTCTTATTAGGAAGAGTGAATGCAATGTACTTACAGCATCTTAAAATATTCACTTTTATTTTTCATTCTGGAAAAAAACAGCTTGTCCCCAGCCTGCATTTACCAAGAAAATCACGGAAACAATTGTGTTGTCCAAATAAAACTCTCTGAAACATATATGAACTAACTGTCTGCACAGAACTTAGTGTCGTGAGGGTCAGTGAGCGTTGTATGTCCAGGTTACTGGAAAATTCTATGCACATTTCAGTGACCATCTCATTTTCCCTTTCCAGCATGCAATAGAGTGTCTGCTGTGTAACTTATGTGTGGGATGTGGACTGGAAACTCCTTGTTTCATGTGCTTTTTGAGATAGCCTCTTACTCTTATAGCCCAAGCTGGCTTTGAATGTACTATGTAGTCCAGGCTAACCTCAAGTTTGAGAACCCTTTGCTCCAAAGTGATGAGATAATAGACGTGGGCCACAACATCTGACTTTGAATCAGAAACTTCTGATAATGAATTTTATTTGAGTGGATTCTTTTAGACAGCTAAAAATGTATGAAAGATGACTTCATATTAACAGGTAAAGGAGTTACTTTTGTAAAGAGTGGCATGATGGCCTTTAGTTATAATATGTGTCTACATATTATATCTATCTACCTTACCAATAGGCAGAGCATCACTTTGTTTATGGCTTACTTTAGAGTCAAGGAAAATAGTTTATTTAAATAATGATCAAAATTACAATTAGTTCCTCTGTGAATATCCAGAAATTGTGTTTAGAAACTGATAACTATAGTTCTTCAAAAATAGACAACTGATCATTTTGGGGGAGCAGATAAGGTGAGGCCTTGGCTGGATTCATAGAATGGACTGAGGTGACATTTCATGATCTCCTCCAACTACACCCTCTGTCTTTGGAGCAGATATAAGAGTAATAGAAAGTAATATGAGAATAATGGTGGCATGGGGGTCTCTTGACTTCCACTGAACAACTTCCTCATCACTATTTTACAACAGAATCACCAGCAGATAACAGATGTTATGCAATAATGTCATTTTGTAATGCTTTAAATTGGATACTAACAGGAGGCTTGCTTTGATGGGGAATTCATGTCATGATACAAATCTTTATAACAGGGGCATTATAACTCAATTCCTACAGATCCTCATTAACAGTCGTCTGAAATGTAACATTATGAGACTGAATCCTTAGGCTCCCTGCAGACTTGCACTGAATTGTGATATCTTTATTGCTTTGTGTTTATTGCATATGAGCATTTCTAGCAGAGTTTAAACTTCCGGCTCACAGAGATGTTTGCCTTACCCAGAAACATGCCTAAATGTAAACTTATGCCATGCTGAGTACTTTTGTTATTTGAAATATGAGCCTTTTACAAAATACAAACCAAATTGTAAAATTCTACCAGGTAAACACTGATAACATTTATATGGTGTCAGGTACTCAGTGATACCCAGTGACTGAATGGCAGGGTGTGGAGCACTTTGCACCTCAGAGATACTCAGTTAGTGATTTCTCCTTCAAGTTTTTCAACCTCATAGCAAAGTAAAAGATATAAACCTTTCCTTAGAGTATTTATAATGCAGTTTAAAAGTTTAAACAAGAAATTATCTAAGATTAAATTATAAGGCATCAGACTACTAGAAATACCCAGCTATCAGTAAAAAGTATATTCATTTGGTCCTGGTTGAGTAGCTATCATTGAACAAAGTATGAACGCACAAAACAAAAACAGAAATAATGGAAAAATAACCAACAGAACTTCTGACTTACAGTGTTGAGCTCCTGAGAGTGACTTCACAAGTGTTTTATTAAATTCTCACACTACAATAATCTCATACACACAATGATCATGATGTATGTGTATAGACAGAGGTATAGACATTGAGGTGTCATGATATATTGTGTACCCCAATAAAGCTTGCCTAAGGATCAGAGGACAAAGCCAGACACTATATTAAGCATAGAGGTCAGTACCACCAACTGAGGACCCAGTACTCAGATGCCTGAGCCTATGAGGGTACATCTCACTTGAAACATCAGAGAGGGTAATGGAGAAATACTCTGCATTTCATTATACAATGACTTTAACAGGGAGAATATTCTAAAACCATGTTTAAAAGGATGCTGGTGAGGACCCATCACAATCATAGGTTCCAGAAGGATCCAGTGTGCCTGTAAATTCTCCTCAGATAAGGAACGAGGTTTGAGGGCATGAGAAAGGAAAACAACTATTTTCCAGGTTAAGTACCTCTTTGGCCATATGTATCCCTACTGTTGTTGACAACATAAGTCAGCAAAATCCCTCAAGAGTGTCAAAATGTGGTTCGGGGATTTCTTCCTGAAGATTAACAGGTGTGTTTGGTCTAGAAAGATTACAGTGACTTATTTTTGGCCCAAAATGCTCCTGGTGGTTGGTGTTGATGATTGCCCTTGAGTTCCCATTTTCTGAATCCTAGCAAGAGGCGCCATAGGCAGAGACTAAGGCTAGGCTCTGTTGACAGCCAACAAAAGTGGGCATTATTCTTTGCATGGTTGCCGTGCTGAGAATCAAAATTCATTTCAAGCCAGTTGTTTATCCTGGCTGGATAATAACACCTGGACATCCCGAACCTGGAATGTTTAAGAGAAAAAAAAGAGGAAAGTGGGGAACATGCTGTAGGCAATTCAGGTTTCATTGAATGATATGCATGAATCACTTGTAAATTTGTATTTTTTAAAATTCAAAATATAGAGGGCATATCATAATAAGATTGCAGTCTTATTCCTTTTAAGTACTATAAGTATATCTCCACTTAAAATAATAATAATAATCTGTTTCCAACAGCCCCTTTTCATATATTAACCTCTATCAATGTTACCTTTGAACAGTTCTACAACCTCCTAGGGTGCAAATGTCTCTGTTTAACTAACACTCTTTATTTTATTACATTCAAAATGTACTTGTGAAAATGGAAGTGCTTTGTATTGCTGTTATAGCTCCAACAATGTGATTATTTAGCACTTCTCAGAAACTGATTTCCTTGTTAGTATTTGTACAGCCCATGTACCCGCTACGAGCTGCCAAAGGTGCAAACGGCGTTGGAAAGCTGGAATTATTTAGCATGTTTTAGAGCAAGAATGACAAGAAAGAACAGCAAGAGGGAACACAAAGGAAGGTTTCTAAGAAGTGAAAATTTTAGGTTCCTGTTGACAAAATCCTCTAAACATATGTGGAACGTAATCAAAATAACCCCTCACTGTAGCTGAGAACCAGATTCTGGTGGTCTGAAATGTGCAAAAGGCAGCCCCCCACGAGGAAGACAGTAAGGGGTTTGTGCTTCATATTCAGGTGTGCAATGCACAGAGGCTAAGTACAAGAGGTCTACCCTTATAGATGAGCACACACTTCCTAGACACATAAAAAGGCTTGCCTCCAAGCTTGTGCGCTGATTTTCAATTTACAAATTTTTGAAGGAAGATGTTGACTTCCTGATTGAGTCACTTCTGGCTTAGCCCTTCCTGGAAAGTGGGGCTGGAGGTAACTTGAATATGGCAATGACGAACAACTAAGAGACAATCAATGAGATTATGGGGCTGCAAGGGTTAACACTCCCAACTGTCTCTGTGTTTGGAAGGCAAGACAAAGCTGAAAAGTCCCTCTGTGGCATACACTTTGCACCCACTCACCATATTTACTTTTCTGCCTTGTGAATGACAGGTGTGGTCTTACAGGCTGCTGGTTCTTGACCTATCAGTGTGAGAACAGAGAAGTATTTCAGTGGTTCAGAGACGGGCCAGTATATATCAGAGCTATGATCTCTGAATTACAGTTCTGAGATTTCTTTATCACTGAGGCTGTCATTGACATACTAACAGTCAGGTCATAGTTAAGTATGATGCATGAATTCAAAAGAATATTATGCAGCCTTTACTAATGATAAACAGGAAGGATGAAAGAAACTTACAAACTGTTTACAGTGTAATGAAAGTTAGATTGAAGATTAACATGTGCACCATGGCGATGACTTTACAAGATAAAGTAGATATAGGAACTGAAAGCCAAAATGTAAAATTAAAACATACTAAGGGCTCAGGTTTGAACTTAATAGTAGCATGCTTGCCTATCATATATGCCCTAGGTTCTAGCCCCCTCACCAAACTCCAGACAATCAATCAAACAAGCAAACAAAATAGGGAAAATTGGCTTATTTGGAGATGATTTGTCAAATTATTATTATTATTATTATTATTATTAGTAGTAGTAGTAGTAGTGGTGGTGGTGGTAATCACAGTATTTTATTTTATTTTGTGTATATCTGTGGACCATGTGTGTATAGAGTCTAGAGGCCAGAAGAGGGCATTGGATTCTCTGGAACTGGAGTTACAGTCAGTTGTGGGCCACCATGTGGGAGCTGGGAATTGAACCTAGGTCCTCTGGAGGTGTTCTCAACCACTAGGACATTTCTCTAGTTTCTACTTTGTTGCCTTAGTTTTCATTATGTGTATATAAACACATAAAACATAAAAACAAAAAGAAGCCCAGCTGATGGCTAGCATAATTTGGGAAACAAGGAAGATTCACCTTTTCATATGTGTATCTTTGGGAACAGCATGAAAGTTTAAAGGCTTGAATTGGGCCAAATTAATAAAGTTAATAAAGTGCATATGTGTTGTATATGAGGATAGCTATAACAATCATCCATAAAACATGGAATTAGATTAATTAATACTTTATTTCTAGAATTATCAATAATTACTTGAAAGAAAGTTAGTTGCGTGGCTTTTGCTGTGGGCCTTGTCTAACAAAGGGAGGGGTAGAGAAAAATAGCAATAAGTTTATTAGACACTTGTCAAATGAAATAATTGACTATATTTTTGTCACCGTTGGCAATGCATTTTTTCCAAATAAAAGGTAGGAACTTAGAAGAGGTGAGTCTTTTTATTGCACTTTACTTACCTATTTTGTGTGTGTTCATATGCCCACTACAGCAAGTGAGGGGCTCAGAGGGCAACTTGTAGGAGTTGGTTCTCTGCTCGCACCATGTGGGTCCTGGTGTTGAACTCAGGTCTTTGGATTGATTGCCTTTGTCAGCAGAGCCATCTCACTGGTGCATTAGAACTTCTGGGTAGAGTTAGAACTTTGTGACTGGGCAGCTGTAGCAATCACTCTCTCTGTGATTTTTATAGATGTTAGGATTCCAGTAGACTCTAAGGATGGACCCAGAGGTAAGAAAGACTTCTGTGGGAACACAGGTGCTAAAGCCAGCTCCCTGTTGCCGGCCACCACCAGCTTGACTGACTTCCCTTTCAGCAGCCTGTGAATATCTAACTCACCTTGGCCCTTCTGGTTCTTGACATAGCACAATACATCCGAGTGCCATCTCTAAATGGGACTCTGAGTCTCCTGACACTCTTGCCACAGCCACTGGTTTTCTTCTATACCAAAACGATGAGAACATCTGTGGGTCCTGAGGACACAATGGAATGACCCCTGTAGTTATGGGAGGAAAACAGTTCCTGAAGCGTGAGAAGGGGAGGGCTTTGTTGGAGGAGGTCCACGTCTATCTTTTAGGGGTTAATTCCCTCCTGTTTCTTCTCCTCTTCATCCTCCTTCCCCTCTTTTGTTTCTTCTAATCCCCCCTTTCTTCCTCTTCGTTCTTCATGTTTCTGTGGTGCTGATAACTAATCCAGAGTCCCATGTGTAGCAGTCTGGTGCTCAGTCACTCAACTGCATCACTAATCCAATGCATTAATTTTAATGTGTGTATAGCGAAAAGTATTCCATTAACAAAAATGAAAGAAGGAAGGGGAGAAAGAAGAAAGAAGGGGAGGGAGGGGAAGAAATAAAAAATAGGAAAAAGAGACCAAAAGGCTGGAATATTATGGTCTTTTCCATTCTATTTTTTTTCCCTAACAGGTTAATCTTAAAGTATCTATACCTTCTCTCCCCCCACCCCACCCCCGCCCTCTCTTGGTTTTTCGACACAGGCTTTCTCTGTGTAGCTTTGCGCCATTCCTGGAACTCACTTTGAAGACCAGGCTGGCCTCGAACTCACAGAGATCCACCTGCCTCTGCATCCGGAGTGCTGGGATTAAAGGCGTGCGCCCCCACCGCCCAGCCCTTTTATCTCTTATATCTAGGTCACCCCCCTCCCACTATCCCACTATGCGCACACACACACACACACACACACACACACACACACACACACACACACACACACACACACCACCGTAGGAAAATCAAGAAACAATGGAGACTAGATGGTGCAGCAATAGCTCCATAGCTCCTAACTAGAAAGTGATGTTTAGCAACCAGGACCGCAAAGTTATTTGCCTGGCCATATGGATTGATTTTGTTTTTGTTTTTTGTTTTTAAAGCTCTGATAATAGCTGGAGATTATCCTGTGGTCTGGAGTAATGATTCCCAGTGTGTCTTTGGGTCATGGTTTTCTTTGACAGGCAGCAGTCAATTTCATGTTTATTTGACCTCTATCTAGGGAGGGCACTTCGGACTGTTGGCCATTTTCTTGCACTAGGGTAGAGGAACTATGGGTCACACGTTGTCAATAGTCCACTGAAAAGTGGACTTCTAAAATGGAAAGGACCAGCTGTGGAGTGGCAGAAGACACTGGTTACTTAGTTCAGAGATTGAGTGCCAAGAAATGGATGTTGAAGTGATTTATGGGGAGTGAAGAAGGTGTGTTCTCACTGCATGATGGGAATAGGGTTTGAGGTTCCGCTCTAAATAAAAGGCTGGCTCCCTAGTTTGAAAACAACAAGGACACCACACCGTGCACATTTGCATATTCCTGTGGCCCACCAGTGACTCCCAAGGAAGCCTCTAAAACTAATCTCTATGTACACTTGAGAATCTGCTCCAATAGAACTCTTAAAGTCATTTGTCGTTTCCTAAAGTTGGTGAAAACTCTGCTTGTTTGCGCCTGCCCTATGTGTGCACTTGACAGGTGTGGTGACCGGATAGTCCATCTGACTTAGCAGATGACTCTTCCAGCCCCTTTTAGCCTTGTAAGTTTTCAAAAACTAATGGACTCCAGGAAGGAAATGGCCGTTCTATCACCCAAAGCCAGCCAGGAAATACTCTTTATTTTAGGCAGCTTCAGGGTTCTTGGAGAACATGGGAGTAATTACAAAAATGGAAATTTCTCAATTTCCTGTCTTCATCTTTGGCCAGTCTCCTATAGTTTCATGGGCAACAGGACCCTTGTTCTTTCTGCCCTTGTGACACTCTGCTGGCCGTTGCCCCAGTTCCCTAAGTAACCCCTTGTGCCTCGTGCCTAGTTCCTTTTCCTCTGGCATTGCTTTAAGTTACCACTCTTCAATCATTCGGCTCCTTGGCTTGCATCTGAGTGGGGGTGTGTTTTTCCTGTTTACTAGTTCACATTTTGCTTGCTGGGATGGGGATATCTTTGTCCAGATGGTCCCTATCCCAGGACATTTTGAAGACTATCTGTGAGCCAGCAAAATGCCAGGGAATTTCTTATTTTCTTTGGATTCAAGAAGGTCCCTTGGTTTGTTCTGTGTTGCCTAGTCATCCTGTGAACTTCAGGCATGGTCCCTTCAGAAAGCGGTGTTTTTCCGAGCACACATATACACACATATACACGTAGTGTTTAATTATGGAATAATCAAAATTTAGTTTTTGGCAGGTTCTTGCAAAGGCAGGCTGTGGAAAGGATAGTTTTTAATCCCTTCTATGAGCCTGGCTAACCCTTTCTCTTTAGAGGCTTTATTTTTTTTTTAAAGTACAATTCTTGAGCCTCAGAAATGCACTTGGAGCACATGTTGCTGATTGGACACCCCACAGGAGCTGACCCCGAGGACTCAGTGTATGCCTAACCTCCTCCCAACACCCAATCCCAGAATGAGCCCAAGTCCTTTAGAAGCAAATCACGTGGAATAAGCCAGATTGCAAATGAAAGCTGCATGGTCTATTGGCAGCAGCATAATTTGTGTTTATTATGCTCTTTCAAGCACTGCTCGGTCTCCCTTTGTCTCGTTTGCTTCTTGCACAGTAGACATCTGCTCACGACTGAAATGCCTTGGAAGAACTTGATCCCTTTGGGCTGGGAGAGGTGAGGGTGGAACAGGGGCCACTTCATCTGAATAGTGTTTAGCAACTTCACTCTGAAGTGTGATGCGAACAGCCTTTCTCCTCCCCGAGTCCTGCAGCCGAGCACAGGCCCTTCTCCATTGTCTTGCAGCGTGCAGGAGCTATCTGAGGAAAGGATGCTGTGTTGAATGACTACTCCTGTTGCGGGCTTTTAAACGCTTTAACATGTGGCATCATTGTTATAGCTGTCATTGCTGTCTTGGAATTTATTCTCGGCTCTGAGAAAGGCTTTTAAGCCATGTGTCAGGCAGCACGTCAGCAGAAATTGCCAACAAGCATGATTTATATTCAGCCTTTCAGGGCCGGAGGAGCACTGCCTCAGGCCGCTTCAGGTCTGAAGAAGACAGGAGCCACATCTCAGCAGTCTGTGACCTACATCTGCCCTTGGCCAGGCTAATCATTTTATTGGAAGGGTAAGAGACATTTTCAGTGGCATATTTCCTGAATATGCCTTCCTGGACTGTAGTTTTAGGAAGCTGTCGCTTTGTACCTCACATGGCCCTTCTTCCTGTCCCATATCTGCACGTAAGCCCTCTTCCCAAAACAATTAGGAAGAGGCCATTCTGGCTGTCCGTTCTAACTGAACACAGGGTAAAATTGTTAAAGTTTGTTTATGGGTGTATTTGTTGTCAGAGAGCTTGTAACTGGAAATTTAGATTAAGTGATATCTCATTCAATGGGCTATTTCTTATTCCATAGAACACCATGCAGGTATCAAATACAAACTTAGTAAACAAAAATTAATTCATCCACCTAACAGATAGATGGATAAATAATGAGAACATATCCATATAGGAGAATTTTATGCAGCCTTAAAAATAAGTAAGGCATTGATACATATTGTAATGTGAATGATCATTTTTTTTGTTTTTGTTTTTTGTTTTGTTTTGTTTTTGTTTTTCAAGACACGGTTTCTCTGTGTAGTTTTGGTGTCTTGGACCTTGCTCTGTAGACCAGGCTAGCCTCAAACTCACAGAGACCCACCTGGCTCTGCCTCCTGAGTACTGGGATTAAAGGCGTACACCACCACCGCCTTTTAACATATACAAGCAGCAACATGGTATGATATTCCATTCCTATGAAATATCTAGGATAGACAAGTACAGAGAAATAGAAAGTGAACTATTACATGACAGAGGCTGGGCCATGGAAAAAGAGGGGGGTGACTAGTAATGCATATTGAGTTTCTTTTTGAGGTGGAATAAACTCTAGAATCAGATGGTTGTGAAGTCTGAATGTATTAAAATCACTGTACTTTTCAATTTTAATAGGCGAGTTTTAAATCATGCAAATTATGTCTCAAAGCTGTAGGTATGCATTATTTGTATGTAAATTATAATTTATAGGGTTTTTTTTCCATTTTAGTTCCTTTGGTATGTGTGTGTATCTCTTTCTCTGTGTTTCTAAAGGGACTTAAAAAATTGACCTAACACTGTGTAGTGATTCTGAATTTACTTTTATAAAAACAGAGGATATGAAACATAGTTATATGCCAGTAGGAAAGACTTGCTTGGTGAAATTGCTATGGATGGAATTAGAATTTCATAACTTATTTTGCTTCTCTGTATGTTTTCCAATTTAAAAATGTGCTTGGTTTATTTTGTAAAACTTTGAAGATAAATCTAAGTTTTAAATGTAAGAATAGCGTGGCCAGGATAACGAACATCAGATGGAAAACTTGAACTAAAGAACAAGCCAGAGAGGTCAGCCCTTGGATTTACTTTCTTTTTCACACATTTAGAAATCTAGATGGATTATCTTAGATTCATAACCATGAATCAAGGAAGCTTACCACCTATTGAGTACACCTGGCTGCCATGCACTCCGAACACCACTGTCCTGTTGGGCACATTAACTTAGATCTGCTTGGAGAAGGTTATGTTCAATGCTTCCATTCACATTCCACAGGCTAGAAGTCAGTCTTCTAGTCCTACCTCGCCGCCGGCAGCACCAGGAGCCTAGACACAGGATTTCTGATGGGTTGACCAATGTCCTGTAAAAGCTATGATAATTCAGAGTAAGAGAAGTGTAGATTTAGAGAACATGATGGCTAATCTTGATTGTCAGCTTGACTACAGCACAAGGGGTTGGGCACTCCTCTGAGGGATTTTCCCGGTCAGATAATTTGGAACAGGAAGACCCACCCTACACGGAGACAGCACTTTCTGGTAGCAGCTGATAAAGGAACAGGGAAGAAGAAAACTTTGCTCTTGCCTGCTTGCTGTTGCTGTCACTGGAAAGTTCTTTGAACCTGTTGCTGCTTCTCTTCTTCCCCCAAACGTCTTCCCCAGACTTCTAGTGGAGACTGAAGACCAACCCTCCAGGAGTCCTCCAGGTCCCCAGTGCTGGGACAAGGCTAAGACACCCAACCTTGTGGACTTAGCAACTACTGGATTCTTGGCCTCCCCTATGTGAGACAGTTGTTAGATTACCCATACTCTACCCTGTAAGCAAATATAATCTCATTTTAATATGTATTTTCATTTTATTAATTCTGTACCTTTAGGACAACCAATTAATACAGAGGTAAACTAGCAAATGTCCATACTTTATGTTTAAATGATGCCTTTTGAGTATTTTCTAAACATTTGACTATTTTCTAAATATATTAACATTATATTTATGGAACATAAAAATATCTTGAACCAAATGACAATTTTAGATTATACTGGTAGGTAGTAGAAGTTATCAGTACTCTTTAAAAACACGATTTGGTGGCGGATTCTCACTTCTCATAAGCAGGTTGTGGCAATCAAATGACCCTTGGAGTTTTTTTTAAGCCATGTGTTCATTACTGTCCTCCATTTGTGCTCTTTCTCATTTTGCACAGACAATGGTTGCTTATAAGCCACTCACATCCTTGATTATCTTTGTATCTAAGTTTTTACAGATGTTTTTAGCAGCAGGGTTGATTTTCTGTGCAAAAAGCTCACATAATACCCCTATAATGACATCCATATTACTTATGGTAATGCTAGGCATTTTAGTGAATAAGCCCCCAATTTCAATTTCTTAACAGAATAAAATATATTTCTTGCTTATACAACTGGTATAGTATGAGTATGTCATGGGAGCTTCTAACACATTGAGTCAGTAAGCCAGGCACCTCCCTTCTTTTGATGATACCTATCAGTTTGAAGGTCACCACAGTCTTTAACAACTAGCTGGGTATATAAGGAAGACAGAGAAGCTGCACTATTGTAAACAAGCTTTCTATGGCCTGAGACTAGAAATGAAGTACAAAATTACACAGCCCTTGGCTAGTCATGTTACATGACCATGCCTAACCCAAGGGAGATCGGAAAATGTAGTTCAAGTGAGTCTTTTATCCAGCAAGGAAGGAAAGTGTTGAGAAACAATTCCTTACCACAAATGGTAGAGGAGTCTAAAGTCTTTATAATGACTACATGCTCTTTTATGCCTAGTTCCTATTTACATCAACCTCATCTTGCTTCTTGAACTCTATTCTATTTCAAGACACTAAATCATAGAGAAGTCTGGGGCTGGGGTGTTGATAGCTCATTTAATAATATTGTTTGCCAGAGGGACAGTGACTAGCAATTATTCCCATCTTTTGATCTTCTTATCTTTAGTCAGTGCTGTGGACCCAACCAGCTTTTATCAACACTTTTCTCACCAAATAAAAAAAGCCAGGGCATTATGAGTGCTATTGCTTAACCACTGTTTGATGTTCTGTGATTTTTTCCATTTTCTTTTCATCGTAGAAAATCTTAAGGACTAGGAGAGAAGGCATATCCTTCTATATAACTGGGAGAATTTGTACCAAAGGAACTCTCTGGTCTTTGTCCTCTCATTTTCTTATGTGGAGAATGGTTTAACTAGAGTTATCTAAGATGCTGGTCCTCAAACATTGATGTATTTAAGGAAAAATTGGGAGGTTTATGAAACAGAGTATTTTAAGTTCCCTTCATAGAATCTGATTTAATTAGGTAGGTGTGGCGTCCATGTATCCATACTTTTAAGGTTCTGGCATAATGGTCTGTGAGTTGTAATTTCAGAATTATTCACCTAGCTGGCTATAGAGTAAAAAGTAGAAGACAAGAAAAACTGGCTAGACAAACTTATTCATCTCTACATGAGTAAGTTTTAAATTATTCCAAGTGGCAAGATGAAAGCCAAGGAAATACTACTAGAAACTTCCATTACCATTCCACTTGGTTTGTTTCTTTGTGTCTGTCCCTGAACTTCCAATATTTGTGCAACATTACTGTAGCAAAACTCTTATTTTTAGTAGCCAGGAGATATTGCTCAAGAGAGAACAATGTCACATGTGTGGGCTTGCAAATGGGATTTTTAGAAGCAAGAAAGAGTGTAAGCTCTGTGATGGCAGGAATCAGGAACCTAGCAATTGTCTTGCTTTTCTCCCCTTAAAGCCAGTTCCTTGACTGAATGCATCAGGAAGCCACTGTGAAGTAGTTGCTAAAAATGTAACACAATTATGGATGTCATTGGAGAGGTGTTTACAGTCATCTCCACAAAGGAGAAGGTCCTGCTTTGCTTTGTGGTGTCCACACATAGCTAGACTAATATTCTTCTGTGGTACCCTACTTAAACAAGGATGTTTATAGTCTGCAGACATCTTGGCTGAACAAAATGGAATGTAGTTCTGGAAAACATGTCCCATGGTAAAGCATTCAGTCAATGGGGAGGTTGAATTTTCTTAAAAAAAAAAAAATGTGGTTTTGGATCAAAGCAATGAGTTTCTTGAATCATCACCAGGGCATGATGGTCAATTTAAAATAGTCAAGACAATAACAATTTTAAGAAGACTTAATTGATTTGATGGTTTGGAGGACATTGGGAAGAAACAGATGAGCATGTGAGCTGCTTCTCTGCTCAGAAGTGCCTAAGTGTAGGAAGAATACAGATCCTGAGATGGCTGCAAGCACTATTTCTGCATGAGGTAGTTAAATTGCATGACCTATAAGGTCCTCACTTGATTGTTCATGGCTGGGCCGAGGGACTGAGTGCCTTAGCAGGATGCCTCCTGGAACTTCTGTTCTTGCTGAAGCTGCTGAAAATGTGTCAGGTCATGTGGGGCCCATAGGCTTTTGGGTTTTCCTCTATTCTTTGGAAACAGTGCCATTAAAACTCAATTTACATGCTGCTTATGAGGGCAAACTTACCAAGAGAGTGGGTTTCTTAAAGCATCACTGTGTCCCCCACCCCATCGGAATTCATCTGCTGGCCTTTGGGTGCACTAGGGTAATATTATCCTCATTTTGCTGCCATCCCCAGGAGCTAGGGAAAAAGCTGTCACTGGTTCTATGTCTAAGTAAAAGGAGTAATTATTAGGAATCAGATGAAGATTTGGTGATCTTTGGCAGACAAAGAGTATTGCCTGCTCCTGTGTTGGTCTAAGCGTTCTTTGGATATAAGGTTTGTGGTATACACAAACAAAGGAATAGCAGCTGGGAAGCAAAGCACTGGTTTATGAAGCTGTGCCGATGTCTGATAGGTGGATATGGCTCTCTCTGATAAAAGCTGAGTTCATATTTAAGGAATCTCGTGAGAAGTCTTTAATAATACTAATATATAGCACTGTCAGGGGACCCGTGAGTGAATAAACTAATGCTTTGCTCTGGTCATCCATGCTGTTGTAAGTTTCCCAGGAAGCTTTATTCTTGGAAAAAAAAGACAAAAACAATACATCAAAATTCAAATATTACTTTATTACTGGCTAGACGAGTGTTAAGAATGCCTAGTGAGAGCTGGGTGGGCATGGGTATCCTAGTCAGTAGCCCATGTGCAACATTCTTATGCAAGCCCTAAACTTCTACATCTGAACTCTTTGAACAAAACACTAGATACACAGACATAGCAATGTTATGACCATGTTTGAGACAATCAAGTCTATGGATATTCTGGTGCAGCTTATCCCATGATCAATGAAGATGGTAAGCAAAAACTATTTAGGAAAGCAAGATAGCAGCCCTATCCAAGGAGGGTGCATGACATTTCCAGGATGACAGAGGCTGAGAATCATAGGGAAAAAGTCAAGCAGTTGGAGGTATTTGAAACCCTTAGCTAGTCTATCAACTGAAATATGGCCCAACACTGTTATCCTTGTTTAGAGGAATGAGAATTCTACATCCCTATTGTGGAATATTTAACTATGTAAAGATGTGTTTCATTTGTTTATGTTGTGAAATATTGCTTAAACTGTGTAAAGGTGTGTTACATTTGTTGCCACTGCATTTGTAGGATGTAAGGATGTGTTACATTTGTTTCTCCTGCATTTGTTTAATTACTAATAGATGTGTTACTGTTTCACCTTGCATAAGGCACCTGATTGGTCAAATAAAAAGCTGAATGGCCAATAGCTAGGCAGAAGAGGGATAGGTGGGGCTGGCAGGCAGAGAGAATAAGTAGGAGAAATCTAGGCTTGGGAGAAAGAAGAAAGGAGAGAATGAGGGAGAAAGAGAAGGAGATGCCCAGGGCCAGCCAGGCAGCTGCCAGCTAGCAGACACAGGGTTGGACATACAGAAAGGAAGGTAAAAAGCCCTGATCCAAACTGTAGATGAAGAGAAACAGATTGATTTAAATTAAAGAAGGAAAAAAAGCTAGCCAGAAGTGAGTGTAAGCTAGGCTGGGCGGTGGTGGCGCACGCCTTTAATCCCAGCACTCGGGAGGCAGAGCCAGGCGGATCTCTGTGAGTTCGAGGCCAGCCTGGGCTACCAAGTGAGTTCCAGGAAAGGCGCAAAGCTACACAGAGAAACCCTGTCTCGAAAAAAACCAAAAAAAAAAAAAAAAAAAAAAAAGTGAGTGTAAGCTAAAGCTGAGCATTCATAACTATTAATAAGTCCCCGTGTCATGATTTGGGAGCTCGTTGGTGGCCCAAAAGAGAAAGAAAGCCTGCTTCACATCCCCATAAAGAAGGTACAAAGGATAGAAAGAAAATTAGTTCCTAAGCTGGTCTTGGCTCTTCTAGAAAAGCTCACTCTTCAGGGACAGTGACACAAACAATAAAGTGGAGAAGTCTCCAGTAGACCCTGGCTTGCTTAGGTGGCCACGAGCTATATGGAAATGGAAGGACACACAGAAAGGTGATCAGGTTGCAAAAGAGATCAACACAATTCACCAGGCTAGCTATGGGAAATGATGGTGGAGGAGGCTGGAGCAAGATGACCAATTTAGTTCAGATTGTTACTAGTCAAAGATGTAGACACGGGTGGTAGAAAAGTATGTGTGCCCCTAGGTGGAATCCTATAATGAAAAATGACCCATTCCACCCTTGCTTGTTAATGTAAGTTTCCTCTTTCAGAAAACAGGAAGATGTTATCAGCATACAAGTCAAAAGAGAAAATGCACACAAAATGCAAGATCTGTTGTGTAATAATTACCCACAAAGTTCTTTGTTTCTCAGGAAAAAACATAATTTCAAAATGGTAAAAAATGATTCCTTGGTTTCTTAGAATGTTTATGTATGTATGTATATATGTATGTATGTATATATGTATGTATGTATGTGTATGCATGCATGTATGTATGCATATGTATATGTCCCTGCCTCCAAGAATACCCAAGTCCTTGATCTCTAGTTGGAATCATTGCTGTATTTGTGGATCCTGGGAGTGAAGTCATTTGAAATAAATGGAGACATGTGAAATTCAAAGCTAAAACTAGTATACTGCTACTATGATTTTTTTCGGGGGAGGGGGTGGAGTGACTTGCCTGGGTGATGATAAGAAGTGGTTGAACGGCAGACCCCTAGTCAGAAAGTGGAAATACTTCTTCTTCTCCACCACTCTGGATAAGCTTGTCAAACTTCTGGGCCTCAGAGCAATTTTGAAGTCCTGCAGTCTCTGTCCCTGAAGCCAGAGCTCCACAGGCTGGGCTGTAGAGCTCAAGGAAGCAGAGACGAGGTGCAGCTGACTCAAGCTTGCTGATCCTGTCTTAGGGGTTGGTTGGAAGACACCCAATCTAACATAGACTGCTCAGTCATAAAGTGTCTCTGGTGCTTGTTATAAACCCTCTGCCTCCGTTTTCTCATGACAGCATTTAAGGTTACCCATTCTAAATTAAAAAAGAAATACCATATTTTAGGGGTGCTAGCATTTGTGATCACAGGCTGCTAAAGTTTGCAAAGACACGAAAGGCTGTCTTCTCCATCCTCTGCAGCTTACAGATCTCAAAACTGAGTCCCAGGAAGGTCCAGTAAGGTGCCCAAGGCCACAACTGCTAACACAAATTACTAGGACAGTTAGGATCACAGTGCACATTGTGTAGTGCAGTGACTAAGATGAGTTTCAGGTCTGCATGCTGGAGCTACCCAGCTTGATTCAATTTACCGGGAGCAATTCTCCCACACAGAAGCATCTGCAGAATGCTAGTTAGCTCCTTTCCCTCATTTATTCACTTTTATAACCCACGGAAATCAACAATCCCTACCTCATATGTCAACATGAGATTTTAAATGCAGATAACCCATGTAAAGACAACATGCCTACCATTTAGGAAAAACAATACTGCGACATTTTACCATTAATTTTAGATAACTCTTCTATCTCCATAAGATTTTAGTCAACTGTATATAGTCACCAATTCCTTGGGGTTCAATGTCCTGAACTTCTGTAACTTTCACTCCCTTCACTGCCAGTACCCCACATCTGGATTACTGTCAGTACCTGTTCTTGGCTCCTCCACCTTTTCAACTGTGCCTTGGTTGTTAACTGTATGAAAAACAGTCCCCAAGCGCATTCCCACAGTTCTGTGGGCCAGGAACTCAGATGCGGTCAGAAAAGATATTTGTCTCTATTGCATCATCACCGCCATGCCCAAGAGCCTTGTCTACCCTGGTCACTCACATGACAGGTACAGCACAGGCTCTCATCTGAGTTTCTCTGGGGCTGTCTCTCATGCTTGGTTCCTTTCCACAGGGACCACAATGTGAGCAGCTCTGGCCTCCTGGTAGTCTGGTGGGCAGGTACATGGGTAAGTGTTCCAAGACACTGGAGTGGAAGGCGTCAATTTCTAAAGACATAGGCTGGAAAAACTGGCAAAGCATCACTTTCACCATATTCTATTGGTCAAAACAATCACAGAGCCTGCCCAGATTCAAGGGGAATAAAAATAGACCCTACTCTTCAATGAGAAGAGTGTCAAAAAAATCTGTGACTGCCTTTAATCTGCCATGCTACACTATAGCAAATTATTTTCAGAGGATCACAAACTAACTTTAGAAAATGTAATTCAAATCATGTCACACAAACCCTCCCCCATCGATTTAAGTCTTACATGCCTACTCATCGTGCTCAAGATAAAACACAAACTTTTAAAGGTAGCCTGTGAGACCCTGAACTCCAGTCCCTTGACTGATTGTTTATGGGCATTTTCCTTCTCAGTCTTGTTTGGGTCTATTCTGACACCTGTCTAAAGCAACACACCATTGACTTTCTACTCTCCCCCTCTGCATGTTTGATAGTGCTTATTATTACCTGGCATTGCATTATATTTTTATTTGTAGATTAGCCTATGTCAGCTCCCTTAGGATAAGGACTTCCTTTACCATGTGTTCTTTCAAGATTTTTCTTCGAACTAACAAGTGGTGATTTTACATTTTTTTCCTCTAGTAGGTGGTCCAGTTTGTGTGTGTGTGTGTGTGTGTGTGTGTGTGTGTGTGTGTGTGTGTGTGTGTATACTTGACTTTCTGCTATGCTTTCATCTCTTCCTGTGGGAGGGAGCTGCCTTGGTGTCTAGTCTACGTGTATGCAGAGGTTAAGGAAGGGAGTCAAAGGGAGCATGCAGTGACCTTGAAGGAGCTGTCCTCAGGAGCTGATATTATAAAGTCCCATTGTATGTATTGTATGTTACGTATGTAGATCATGTGTATGTAATGGGAAACAGAAGATGCTACCTGTGCAATTGAAGAGAATAGGATTATAGAAGTGTCAGTGTGACGATCACTCAAGGCTAGCAAGTCTGAATGAAAATGCCACCAGATTAATGGCATTGACAGGTAACAAATTTAGGCTCCTTCCTCTAGGCACAAGACTTGGAAATCAACTTGCTTAAATTCATTGAGTCTGTGTTTTCTCAACTATGAAGGAGAAACAATGATGCTCTATGGACATTTCTGTGAGGAGTATGCACATGAAACCATCTGCAGTAGGTTTAAATGTGACTGCAAGAGTCCCAAAGTTACTCTCCCATTGAGCGGTAGGATCTGTGTAGCTCCCCTGCAATCTGGACAGATTGTGTCTGCTTGGATCAAGGCAGAACATTAGAATGACGCCCTCAGACCTCCAGGAATAGGTCACAGACAGCCAGATAGCCAACCTTATGCTAGAAGCTGGCCTACCCCTGGCTGCTGTGGTGCTGTTGAGTTCTGGATGAGTCCTTCCTGAACTGTTCTCGTGCTGTGCCAGCCTGGGCAACACATAGGTGAGTGGAGAAGACATCTTCAGTGTGAGTCTGCCAAACTGAATGATTCCAGGCCCCGACTTTTGAGTCGCTCCAAACGATGAAAGTCACCTCACTCAGTCAAGGCCCCAAACAGGTGGAACAGAGAATTGTCTCTTTCCAAAACCCTGACAGGTGGAATTAATGAGTGTAATAAAGTGTCGGTTTCAAGTCACTGTGTTTTGAGGAGTGTTTGTTACATAGCAAGGGAGAGCTGGGACAGAATGGACGTCTTCCAGCCCATCCCTTGCACGTGGAAGATGTTCTTAGCATGCCAAGTTCTTTTTTCCCCTCTAAATTTCACACAAGTCTTGGGAGGAGAGATGTGTCTGTGCCTTAAGAGACTGGTGGATTTGTTTGTTTGTTTGTTTATTGTTAAGATTTGTTTTATATGTATGAGTGTTTTGTCTGCATGCATGTATGTGTAGTGCCTGGTGCCCAGGTAGGCCAGAAGGGGGCACTGGATTCCCTGGAATTACAGTTACAGATAATATTGAGCCTTCATCTGGGTGCTTGGAACCAAACCCAGGTCTTCTACAAGAGTAACAAGTAACTCAAGGTGGTAGGTTTTGAGTTAGGTTTAAAACGTAACCCAGAATTTTTGACAGAAAGAGGGAAGGTGTCAGAGAAAGACCTTCCAGGCAGAGAACGTACTTGGGATTCAATGCCACCCCAGGCAAATGCTTAGGGTAAGCCTTCAGATAACTGACTTGGAACATCTGCAGCAGAAAAAGCCCCTGAGTACAGGAAGGAAACTTCTCACAAGAGACTTTCTAAGCAGCTGCTTCCTTTCTACAAAAGAATGACATGTGATGTGAGCCCTCTCTACAGGACCTTGTTCCCCAGGCACAGCCCTCACCAGGGCTTAACCACGGAACTCTCAGGGGCATGTGTGGTCCTTGCACAATTCCTTTGCCTCTGGCTCAGTGTAGTATTATTCTGCCTCACTTCGGGCCCACATCAGCCCTTCTTATTCCTCTTGTCTAGTGTCCATTCCTTGTTTGTTTATTCAACTCCCCTTCCCTGTCTGTGTCCCAAAAGATTTCTCCCTGTCATTTCTCTCATAGAACTGGAATAGGGATTCACTTTTGCTAGTTTATGAAACTTGCTTAGACATGGATATGTCTTAAAAGGGGCAATGGCTGCACATATTTGAATGCACTTACCAATCATGTCACCTTGGTTCAAGAAGTAAGGGCCTTGGCTTTTAGGTAAATTATGGATCCTAACAGGACAGTTCTAAAGGGTTTTTCCATGCTCTGTAAATGATGAGTTGCTCTAGAAGAGTTCTGATTCTGCACGTTCAGAAAGCTCTTTTGATTTCAATGGTGCTGCTAGGAGAGCTGTTGCCAGCATTTTGGATTTGGATCTGAAAGCAGTGTTAAGGACCCCAATCTTCTTTCAATTCTCCTTAAAAAGGAACTAAGGGAAGCTGAGGGTGTATAGCTCAATGGTGGTAGAATGATTGCTTAACATTTTACAAGGGCTTGGGTTTGAGTCCCAGAACTGAAAAAAAAAAAGAAAGAGAAAGGATGAATAATAGGAAAGAAACAAAAACCCTGAGATCCTCATTGGACCAGAATTCACTATCACTTGATGGGAAACTTGCTCATGGCCTTATCTGTGTTGCTAATCTTTGTATTATGTCAGTTTCTAGGCTCCCCTCAGATAACTTGAGCATCGTTTTCTCACTTCATCTCTTAAACAGCTAGAACAGCTGCCCACTACTTATCTCAGTGTTAGTTCCTCCCCTTCCTGCTTCATCCAGCTTCCTGACCACTCAGGCTGAGGGATGAGTGTAAGAGCAAGGTAGGAGGACAGACAAGAACTTGCATGGCTTATCGGTTGAGCTGGCAATAACTATTGTGGGGTAGACAAAAGACTCGAGTTCATTCTCCTGTGGAGGTGTTTTGAGTTTGGGGTTCTTTTCAACCAACACAGCACTGCTGAGGATCCATGACTGGCCACAAATGAGGTACTCTCTTCCCAAGTTAGCTGTGCACGTCACCTACCTCAGCCCGGGACATCTCCTCATCTGTAACATGTTTATACTGTTTTCTTGTTCTCTAGAATGTACCCAAGTCAGTTCTCTTTTCCTGTGAAGTGTATATAGACTTTACAGCAATGTGAATTCCTTACTTCATTGTTGGTGTATGTCAGTCATAAATGGGTCTCCAACAGCTTATCAGGCCAGAATCCAGGTGCTGGCTACCATTTCTTGTGGCTTGGAGTCATCTCTCAGGAACACATGATTGTTGGCAAAATGAAACCGTTCACAGCTCCAGAACTCACAGAAGCTGATCTTCCAGAGCAGCAGGATAGCGTCTCTCTGACACTTTGCCTTCTCCTGAAGGTGCTTCTAATTAGGTCAAGTCTACTCAAGAAATCACTCCTTTGCACCTCAAAGTCAGCTTATTAGCAGCCTGAGATAAATGTCAGTATGAGTGACCTACAGAAGGGTGGCTCCTTTCATCTCAGGAGGCAATCCTGCAAGGGGAGGGAGCTGACACAGGAGTGTGTAGCAGCACCAGCATCCTCTAACCTCGCTCTCTGGAAGGGGCTGGAAGAGCTCTCACCCTCCTGACACTTCCCACATGGCCCACATCCGGGACTCTTTCTGTGGGATGGCAGTTACTTTCCAGCTGCGGTCTATGAAACTAAAAGTTCCACAGACTATATTAGCCTGACTCTTGCCTCTTACACTTCTCAAGTGCCACCTTGTATGTTAATCAATATTTATTAGATCTGCAACAACCTCACTAAGAGATTTCCTTCCTAATAAGAGTCTTTCCCTATTAGTACTGAGAAAGAGGGTAAGCATTTCCCAAAAACTTCTCTGCCCTCTTCAATTCTCTGTCTTACTACATTAGTTTTAAAATTTTTATAGACTATTGAAAAAAATCCTGCAAATAAATGAAAGCTATGGAGCTTTACAATAAATTTTACACTTTCATTATCAAATATACTATATGAATTTATCCACTATCAAAACCAGAAAAGTCCATGACAGAGCTAGAAAAGTAATTAAATTTATATGCTCTTTCATAACTCATGTCCATTGCTTGCACTCAGTTCTTATCCATACTCTTTCCCATTCTCTTTTCTTTGTGTTATACTATACACATGAGTACATTTATTTACATATATTATTGGCTAGCATATGGGAGAGAGTACACTTTTTTTTCTTTTTGAGATTATGTGACCGCACTTAATTATATTCATTCTAAGTTTATCCAATTTTCTTCAATTTTTAAAATTTCAGTTTTCTTTAGAGATGAGTAATTTTTATTATCCAACAAGGTTGATTCCATTTTTTTTTTGCTATAGTGAATAAAACAGCTATATGCATAAGGTGTAACTATCTCTATGTAAGGGTGTGGAGTTCTCTGGGTATTTGCCCAGGTAAAATAGCTGGGTCTTACAGCAGTTGTATTTTTAATTTCCTGAGAGATCACCAAACTGATTTCCACAATGGCTGTACTAATTTGTATCCTCACCAAAAGTAAATAAGGATTCCTTCTATCCACACCCACTCCAACATTTGTTGTTGGAAATTGCTGGTGATAGCTCTACTGACTGGCTAGAGAAGTTATGTCCAAGTAGTTTTAATTTTCACTTCTCTGATAGCTAGAAATATTGAACATCTTTTAAGAGAGTTATTGACAATTTGTACTTTAAAAAAATTGGCTATTAAGTTCATCTGCCCATTTATTGATTGGTAGTTTTATTTCCTTGGTATTTGATTTTTGAAATTCTTTGCAAATTCTGACTGTTAGCTCCTTGTCTGAAGCTGGCAAAGAAAGATTCTTTTCCCATTCTGTGTACTGTCTGTTTGCTCTGCTTATGGCTTCCTTTGCTGGGAGAAAAAAACAAACCCAACATTTTATTTCCGTATTGTCCCATATGTTAATGCTTGGGGTTAGTTCTGAGATGTTGCTGTTCTCTTTAAAAAGTTCTTGCCTACCCCAGTATCTTTAGGGGTATCCCCTGGGTTTCCTTCTAGAGTTTTGTATTTCTGGTTTTAAACTGAGGTAGTGATCCATTTTGAATTGATTTTGTAGAAGGTGAGGGATATCAATCTAAGTTCCTTCTTTTGCAGGTAGAAATCCAATTTGGATAGTCTATCTTTTCTCCAAGTATTTTCTTTCTTTCCTTGTCAAAAATGAAGTGAGCATAACTTTGTCATTGTATTTCTTGGCCCTCCGTTATATTCCATTGAGCAGTTTGTCTGTTTTTATGCCTTCCCCTCTGTAGCTGCCTTCACCACTGTAGTTCTATAGTATAACTGGAGGTGGAGTACAGTAACACTTACTATTCTTTCTCCTGAGGATTGCTTGGGCTATTCATAGTCTTTTGTCATTTCACATGAATTCTTGTATTGTTTTCCTAAACCTTGGAGTATGACATGAGAATTTTGATACATATTGCATTAATTCTCTATATCAATTTTAATAGTGTAGACATTTTCACAATATCAATTCTGCCTATTTGGGGACATGAAATATGTCTTCATTGTGTAATATCTCCTGTAATTTCCTTTTTAAATATCTTGAAATTTTCACTGTAGTGGTCTTTCACTTCTTTAGTTAGATATATTCCTAAATACTTAATTTTGGGAAAAAGTTATTTTGAATGGAATATTTTTCCTAATTTCTTGCTCAGAGAATAAACTATTGCTATGAATAAAGTTTACCTTTTTAGAGGAAAATATTGATTTTTTATATCCTGGAACTTTGCTGTAAATATTTATTAGGTCCAAAAGTTTTCTAGTAAACTCAGAAGCATCTTTTAAGCAAAGGGTCACATCATCTGCAAATAGAGATATTTTAACTTCTTCTTCTACTATAGTTATTTCTTTCTCGTCTCTGATTGCTATAGCCAAGACTTCAAACACTATACCAGATAAGAGAGAGGAAAGTCGATGGACATCCATGTCCCATTTCTGATTGTCAAGAAAATGCTTAGTATGTCTCAACATAATATAATATAATATAAAATTTTGCTATATATAGCCTTCATTATTTTGAGGTATGTTCAATCCATTCTTAAAGTCTCTAGAACTCTTTATCATGAAGCATGTTAAACTTGGTTAAATGCTTTTTCAGTACCATTGAATAATTATGTGACTTCTGTCTTTGAGCTTATTTATACGGTGTATTGCATTTTCAATGTCTGTATAGTGACCCAACCTTGCTTTTCTGCAGTGAAGCTCACTAGGTCATAATGTATATTCTTCTTACTGTGTTCCCAACTTCCATTTGCAATATTTTGTTAAGAATTTTTGCAATTTGTTCACAAAACAAATTGGTCTGTCTTTTTTATTGTCATTTGTCTTTACCCAGTTTTTGTCTCAAGATGATAACTGGCTTCACTGAGTGAATATAGCAGCGTTTCTTCGCTTTATATTTTATGGAACAAGTTAAGAATTGGTCTGAGTTCTTCTGTGGGAATTTGATTGAATTTGGTAGTGAATCCACATGGTCCTGGCATTTTCTTCCAGGGGAGGCATTTAATAACAACTACCACTCATTGTTTGTAATGGCTTCATTTAAAATTTTAACTCTTCAGAGTTTAATTTTGGTAAATGATAGGCTTGTAGAGATTTTTCTTTTTTTTTTTTTCTGTAATATCCAGCTTTTCAGAGTGTATATTTCTGACAAAAAGAAAGAGGGAGAAGATGTAAATTAATGAAATTAGAGACCAAAAGAGTGTCATTACAAGTGACTGCAATGAAACTCAAAACATCATTAGAAATTGCTTTGAAAACTTATACTCAAAATTAGATTTTTTTTTTTTATTCAGGGCAGGTGAGGAGACAAGGGCCATAGAACAGTTTGGAACACCTGCTTGGCAAATCCTGAACAAGTTTTTGGATATCTCACTTTGAAATTTGAGACCAACTGGCCAGTCTTCTGGTTTCAGTTAAAACTACACTAAATTAATTCCATAATATTCTGGTTTGGGGAGAAACTGAGGCTTAGAGGTCAAAACGTTTTCTCAGGGTCACACAGCTCATAAGTAGTTAAATTTCCATTTGAATAATACTTCAGTTCATCTCATACCTCTGTCTACACTAGTGTCCTAATTTTTAAGGAGAATTAAAAGTTCTCCTAACTTTTAATCTTTAAATAAAATCACTTAGGTCACTTAGGGCCCAATTGCTTGGCGACAGCTGTACTGCTGAATTTATTGTTGTGTGGGATCTGACTGTGTATTCAGTTATTCATCATGGTGGCTTATTTCCATCTGTGTTAGGGGATCATCTCTAGTGTTTCGATTAAGTAATTTCATCCAACTTCCCAAATGCAGGTCAACTTTGTCGTGTAGCAGGGCTTTACCAAGGCAGAGACTGAGAGTTACTGGGACATAAAGCTGAGTGAAGCAACGCCATCCTGTCACCCTCCTGCCTCGGGAAAGGTTCTTGAGGGCCTGGTTTCATGGCAGGGGCAGGCTGAGAGCGGGTCCCGAGTGGAAACTGTGCGAAATTCCAGCCCATGGTTAGAGAGCTAATTGTACTGCTCATTTGTTTGTATTCCCTGTCAAAACTAAAGAGAGACCACAATGGGAAGTGAATATTTATTGAGTTTGTTTCATAACTGCCTTTTCCCCAAGTGTCTGGTTGCCTTGCGTTGATTCCGAACACTCACCACCCTGCAATTCACAGATGAAGTTACCCCCCACAGGGATCCAAACATCCAGACTGAAGAGGTTCAGCCATCTTTTATGCTGGAAATTGTGTTTTAGCAATAACAAACCACTTTGAGGCACTTGAGGCTTGGCTTGAGCCACGGTGGCAGAGAGCAGGGTAATGACTGCAACTCCTGTGGAAGGGTTCCTAGAAGAGCCCAGTGGGAATGGAAAGTTCGGGAATGCCATCAGAACTCGAATTAAGACCACATGTGCAGGCAGGAAGGCAAAGTTTGATAGACTGTTGATTGTTCAGCAGGACACGGAGTGCTCTTTTCTGAGCTAGAGCTTGAAAATCTGTGGGTCCATTGCAAAGCCCTCCTGTTACCCATTAGCCCACAGGAGCGATCCTTCTACAGCTCATTCACAGTGAAATTTTAACCTCAGGTTGCCTGCCATTGCTATTGAGAGGAATTTGCTCAGGGAATGGAAATTAATTTCGATAGTCGCCTAAATAAAATCTAATCAACAAGATAAATGTTCTCCCAGGAAAACATGTGCCATGCATTCTAGAACAATGCAGAAATGATTTACCTCGAATGGTCTGGCTTCTTCCTATGTTGTCTTTTCCATGGCTCTGTCCCCTCTTTAGGGAGATAGCCCAGAACTGGCTAAAGGGAGAATGATTGCCTTTTTGTAACCTTTAAAAGGTCACCGAAGGCCTATGAATTTAAATCCATGGGGAAAAGAAAGTGGTGGAGGGCTTCTAAGCTTGGATGGGGTTTTGTGGTTAGATGTGATGCAACCAGGGGCAAGTATTAGACGTTATGTTCTCCAGATGGCTGCATGTCTCAGCTCAGGCCAGAGATACCGTTCAATTCCTCTGAGTCGTTCGTGTGAAATATGTCTGGGATGGAAAGTATAACCAAGTAAGGAGTCTGTAAAAGAAGAGCCAAGTTTAGAGAAATTCTTTTCCATGTAGCTGGATCCAGCTCTGTGGGTGAGTTCCCTGGGCTCCCTGCAGAAGGAACACCGGAGAGTATGTGCATGCCCTTACTCAAACAATGCACTTACTGGGATGGGACTGGCAAAGGAGAGAAGGAACTTGTCCTTTGTTGAGAACCTGCAGGGCAACACAAATCTACAAAGGCAGTCACATCAGGTAGGATGGAGAGTAGATTTTTCATCTCCCACTTCAGAGAATGAGGAGATTGGATCAAAGGATGGTTAAAGAACTTGTCCAAGATGTAAGAAAGCAGACTTAAACTGACACAAACAGTCTGAATCCTGTGTGCTCGCAAACGCTTCACCCTGCTACCATTAACAATGTCATCAGAATGGCAGTTAAAATGTTTACCACTTTGAACACTCTAACCTTGTGTTTGTTTCTTCAGCTAAACAAGGCAGATATCATTGGGATGTGAAGGTGAGGGACTCACCTAAGCTAGACAGATAGGTGATTCCCTTAGGACAACTACATCACCAGAGTCCTACTTGGTAGAAGCTAAAAATGTGCTTAGTACAGAATTCTCCTTGAAATGACACAGTACTGAGCATCTGTGAGCTCCTCATCTTCATCCCTTCCCTTGTAGAAAAAGCTGTTTTTCTGGAATGTGTTTTTTCCCTGTAGAGCTTTGCTCTGGTCACTGTGCTAGCCAGACAGAGGACAGAACTGCTGACCAGTACTCTTGATCCCTATTATATGACACGACACCTTTGGAGGTGAACGAAATAGCAGCTGTCCATCCATGCCCTGAAGGTAAGCTGCAGTAAAAGGACAGTGATGGAAATGTTGGGAACACATTTTCCTTCATGGCTACTCATTGATTTTGGCTGATTTTCTATCTAATACCCTTGTGAACAGCTTAGGTCTACCAAGTTTCTATGTGACTTAGTCTTGCTTTGGGTCCTGGTTTGACATAGTATCCTGAACATACTGAAAACCTGGTTGTTGGGAAATATTATTTTAAGGTGTGTTACTTTTGTTTCTGTTGCATTTGTTTAACTCTGTGAAGCTGTGTTACTGTGCCTGCCTAAAACACCCGATGGTCTAATAAAAAACTGAACAGCCGATAGTGAGGTAGGAGAGATAACTAGGCAGGCCTGGTAGGCAGAGAAGATAAATAGAAGGAGAAATCTTGGAGAAAAGAGAAGAGGAATGAGAGAGGAAGGAGGAGAACATCAAGGGCCACCTACCAGCTACACAGCCAGACATGAAGAAAGAAAGAAATAATGAAAGATATACAGGAATAGAGAAAGGTAAAAGCCCAAAGGCAAAAGCTAGATGGGATAATTTAAGTAAAGCTGGCTAGCAACAAGCCAAGCTAAGGCTAGACATTTATAATTAAGAATAAGCATCCATGTGTGATTTATTTGGGAGCTGGGTGGCAGGCCCCCAAAAGAGCAAAAAGCAACTAACAACACCTGGTTAAGGCGAACTACTTGTCTAGGAATCTTAAGCTTATATTATGTGGTGTTGAATACTCCTGTCTGCACCATTCTGGGATTCAATTATAATTAGCTCATCCCCTTCACAAATCATATTTGAACCCCATTTGTGCATTTTTAACTCTTGAATAAATCCTAACAAGGGGTTATACATACTGATTTATTGCTATAAAATAGTATGTTAAATCTGAGGGTCTTTTGAAATTTTCAAGGTCAATATTTGCATATCTAGGACATTGGAAAATAGGTGAGGCCATGGAAGGAGCTGTCTGTTCAGGCTTTTCCTCTGTACTCAACTATCTCCCTTTTGATTTCTGAGAAATAACATAAAGAAATGCTGGTGACTTTGTGTTTTTAAATTAAAACAATTATCACCATGTGAATAATTGTGCTGGTTGATTCATCAGGTTAGGCTGTTCTGTCATTAAAAATTAGTCTGTGCAACTTCTATGAAATATTAAAACTAAAACTCACTGATTTCTAGAAAAAACTGTTCTTAGCCTGATTGAAAATGATAATTTATCTGTAATCAAAAGGCATAAGTTGTTTCCCACGTCAGTGGCCATGTTTTGCCTTGGTGAATGAGAATCAGGACGATTTAATTAATTAATGTATTTACTTAAGGCAGTGTCTCCCTATGGAGACTCAGGCTATCCTCAAACTCACAAAGATCTGTCTGCTTCTACCTCGTGGGTGCTGAGATTAAAGATGTAGGGAATCATTATTTTATCTTTACTTAAAATTATGTATATATGTATGTATGTATTCAAGTTTTTGCAATTGAGGTGACAATGCTCTCTATTAAAACTATAAAATATCTACAAAAATGTCAGTGCCAGGCATAGGGAACCTCCTTTTGAGCTGTTGGTGGGGGAATTCAAGAGAACCCCAAAACAATATAGTTCATTGATTTTAGAGCCTTGCAGAAAAAGAAGGTAAGATCCCAATGATAAAGATACCACACATTTTGGACAAAGGACTTGAATCAATCTGGATCTAACTGCCTGAGTTAGAACAAGTCAGTTCTCAGAATCAGAAAGACTGTGCCAGCTGCCAAGGGAGGAAACCACTTAGAGTCCTACCCAGCTAAATCGCTATGACCCTCAATACCTAGCACGGCAAGCTATTCTGAAAGGCATGGTGATGGCACTTACATCCTGGTGCAACCAATATCCACCTAATTAGGATGTAAGGCCAGCTCAGTAAGATGGTATCCATTCATATAGGCCTGGCACTATAAAATTAGCAAACTAACAGTGCCCGGTGAGGCCATGGAACCTATAGGAGAGCCAACCACTGCCACTTCCCTAAACCAGTGTAATCTCTAACTGCATTCTAAAGATTTAGCCTTACAAAAAATCCAGATGGATATTGCTCTAACCCCTCATCAAAGAAGTTTCTTTTTAAAAAGGAAGGAGACTGTTACAAAATGCCACAACTGGTCAAACCGCAGAGATTAAGTGACTATGAGGTACATAACCCCAATTAATATGTTTTCAACATAACCCCTACACTTAAGACTCAGGGAGCATTATAGAAGAGAGAGCAAGAAGGCTGTACAAGCCAGAAGACCAGGGCTAGGGCATCAGCTGCTAGACAGTGTCAGAAACAAGGATATAAAGCAGGGATGTGTAGGGAGGAGGATATGGGCCTGGGAAGAGTTGTATAAAATTCTCAAAGAGTTCATAACATATTTTACTATTTAAAAAAAAAGGATAGGGAAGACATGTGCCACCATATCAAACGGATTTAATTTATTAAGTACTTGGTGCAACTATTCCATGTAACAGCTTTTACAGGGCTTGTTGAGGCTCATGCCCTTGAATGCAGAAGTATTGCCATTTCTTTGCAGTAAAGAGTAAAAAGTGATGTTTCATTCTTAAAATCCATTAAATTCGAGCTGCTGTAGAGAAGAGGGAGACAGAGACAGAGAACCACATGACTAGTCTACATTCCTGTCAGGTTTATCTTTCTATATGCAGAATATTGTTTACTTAATTAACATGCTGTAGGCAATTTGGAGTTTCTTTGAACACAGCTCAGTTTAGAGTTCCCATGTACATGCTTTTCTATAAGTTCAGTTCTCTAACCTCCTTGCTGTGTATCTTGGCAGAGTTCCCTGTCTGTTTGTCTTTCTCTGAGTTACTTGGGACCCAGCAGAAGCAGGACAACTTCTGTGGGGTCTTGCTGGGGTAATAGGGCCAGGCCAAAATGATCCACTCCTGGGCTGTGACTCCTGACCATTTTTGGAACTGTGAACACCAGATCCCGACTCTCTTCAAAGTGCTGTGTGGCACTTTTAAAATTGAAGTGTATTAACACTGTCTGTTTTCAGAATTTGGGACAGTGTAAAACAGGTTGGAATTCAGTGTCCCAGAGCTTCAGAGAAGGTAATTGCAGCTATGTTAATTGAATTTTTACCCGTGTACTTGGCACCAGGCAAAACTTAGCCTTATTGTCTCCACAGCCCTACGAAGTAGGTCTTGCTACAGGCATTGTGTTAGAGAAGAGATACTCAAGGTGAAGGAAGAATGTCTGTGGCCAAGGTCATAAAGGAAAGAATGGTGGAGTTTGGATGTGAGCATGGGAAGAATGCATGTAGTCTTACTGTAGGTAGAGAGCAATGTTCCCCTTGGTTTAGGGCCAGAAAAAAGTGCTTGTTTATGGTGGCCTATGAGCCTTCTTTAGAGGTTGTCAGGATAGGTTTCTCTAATGGCCTTAGGGTCCCTGGGACCAAATGTAACTACTATTCAGTTGGAAGCTCACTTCAGCCTCACTTTCCCCCATTCCAAAGCCCATCTCCTCTCAGAAAACCTGCCAAACAGCAGCCCAGAGATGCTCAAGGCTGCTCCTATGGGGTATTTAAACTCTGGTCCGCAGACCTGCCACATGATTTCTCCCCCTCCCCCCAAGATCACCCAGGAATGCTTTGCTGAGATTAAACCTGGTCCTTTACTTTTAATTCAGCTTGATCTGGCTTATTGCATCATCAGAGAAACCTAATATTGGAAATTCAAAATACTTATCACCTAATAAAACTAACAGTTTTGGAAACCTGTAGAAGGTATAGGACTCCTTCAGAAAGTGTTCATATGGTAGCTATGCTGGATGCAAAGAGGCAGCCAAATGACTGATTCTCTGAAGTCTCCTGTACAGACTATCATGTGGCAACCAGGCTGTCTGAAAGCATGTTACAAATCTGGAATCTTCCCAGTAGGGCCTCCTGTTGGAGTTCGTGATATTTGAAACAATTATTCTTTTTGTTGTTGTTTTTTGTTGTTGTTGTTGTTTGTTTTTGAGACAGGGTTTCTCTGTGTAGCCCTGGTTGACATGGAACTCACTCTGTAGATCAGGCTGGCTTTGAACTCACAGAAATCCACTTGCCTCTGCCTCCCTGAGTGCTGGAATTAAAGGCATGTGCCACAAATCATTTTTAATAGTCAAGGCCACTGGCAACATTAAATTTCCCAGCTGTCCAGCATGTAGGTTATTCTCCTAGCTTGGAGCATCACAAATGTGATGTTTTTCTGTTATCTTAGTGGCTTGAATCTAATGATATTTTAATTATCATCTGGAGCTCCATGGTCCTCTAGTCAGTGCCCTGCCAGCCACTCAGGCAGGGACGGGGGGGGGGGGGGGGAGCTCCCTGTTCTGAGGCCATGGCTTTGTGATATGTAGGTTTAACCTAAGTCTCTCTTGTTCATTTATCAACAAAGACTTGGAAGTCTGATGTGCTAGATCAGAGAAGCCAAGAAACACCAGCTGACCTTGCTTTTTGGCCTAAGATACAGCAAGAGACATATCTCTTCACTCATCTCCAAACTAAAAGAAGCCCCAAGCTCTAGTCCCACCCTTTCCTTCCATTTTGTCTTCTCTATCCAAATTCCTGGCTTCTGTGTGGCTAATTCCAGTCAGTTAGTCTCAGCTCTGCCCCCGATTCAAGGTTAACTTTATTAACAGTCTTGGAATGTCACAGTGCCATCAAATACCCTGCAACACAAATGGAGACAGGTCTGAGATGAAATGTCACAGAACTGCTCAATGTGCCTAAGCAAGGATTTCTTGATGACTCTGAGCACAGTTGCAGAGCCAAGGATGCAGAAACACATTTCAGTTCCTAGCCTAGCCCAGCATCTTGGTCACTTTTTCTCTCAGTGCTGGGCTTGTAGCCGATGATTTTTTTTCGAGACAGAGTTTCTCTGTGTAGCTTTGGAACCTGTCCTAGAACTTGCTCTGTCGAACAGGCTTGCCTTGAACCCACAGAGGTTCACCTGCCTCTACCTCCGAAGTGCTGGGATAATGGCGTGTGCCAACACCGCCTGGCCAGCTGATGATGTCTTTGCTGTGGAAAGGATGATGCTATGTGGTACTTTGATTTTGTTTGTTTGTTTGTGTGTGTGTGTGTGTGTGTGTGTGTGTGTGTGTGTGTGTGTGTGTGTTTGAGATAGGGTTTCTCTGTGTAGCTTTGCACCTTTCCTGGAACTCACTTGGTAGCCCAGGCTGGCCTCGAACTCACAGAGATCCACCTGTTTCTGCCTCCCGAGTGCTGGGATTAAAGGCGGGTGCCACCACCGCCCGGCTTGGTACTTTGATTTTGAACGTCGTTATTTATTTGGTAATTGATGGTGGTTCTTTTTCTTCATGAGTTGCTCACAGTGACTTATGCTTCATGCTCACCTTGTGCTGTTGCTATCTTGAACATTTGTTTTTCTAGTCCTTCTGATCCTGTCACTCTCTTGTTAATGCCTTCAAGGTCTACCACTGTTTCTAGGATGATGTCCAAAAGTGACGAAGTGATGACTGCCAACTTATCTTGTTTGCTTAGTATTTTCACCTTCTTTTGTTTATCAAGTACTTACATATTGCTGAACATGTTCCAGGGCCTGTTCTAAGCACTTCATATCTGTGAACACCTTTAAACAGTGTAGTATTAATCTTCTAATCTTCTAGGATTGTTGGAGCAGTGTGAATGTTTGGGTCACCTCTAGTTCAAATATTAAAAGGTAATCACCAATGTGAGAAGAAGTTGGACATTTGTGATGTGGTTCCTTTCCGAGGGGAGGGGGTGCCCTCATTACTGACATTAGTGCCTTGTACATGAGACCTTAGTGGATTCACTAGCCTTTTTAATTATGTGAAGACACAGTCAGAAGGTGATACCCATAGGCCAGAATGAGCCATCATCAGAGATGGAGTATGTCTTCATCTGGAATTTCTAGCCTTTTAGAACGGTGAGAAATACATTTTTTTTGTTTGTTTTCGAGACAGGGTTTTTCTGCGTAGCTTTGCGCCTTTCCTAGAACTCACTTGGTAGCCCAGGCTGGCCTCGAACTCACAGAAATCCGCCTGCCTCTGCCTCCCGAGTGCCGGGATTAAAGGCGTGCGCCACCACCGCCTGGCGAGAAATACATTTTTGTTGTATCTGAGCCATCCAGTCAAAGGCATTTTGTTATAACCCTAACATACTAAACTGTTTTTATGTTTCTCATTCCCTTCCAAAGATGGGAAAATGGTAGCACATGTTAAATATCTTGCCTAAGACCAAGACCAGGTAGCTAGTAGGTCTGGACTCATGTCCATGTGTTTGGGTCAGACTCAGCACATGCAGAACAATGGTTCTTTCAGGGCCCTGAGAACCCCTCGTTCAGGTCAGGCACTCCACAAACACCTGAGCAGAATTCAAGGCACTGCTGACTGGGCCTTCACCACACCCTCCAACCAGCTGCTTTCAGCTGTCAGTGTGAGGAGCAATTTTCCCAGCCCCTCCCCCAGCTGACCACATGACTCACTCCCCAAGCACCTTGTATTTTCTTCTTTGTGCACATAGCACATTGGTGAATAATGTAGGCGTTTTTCAGTTCTCTTAGACATTTCCATGACTTGAGGGTAGAGAGCGTGTCTGCTTGCGTCCTCAGTGCCCTGTACAGTACTCAACAGGTTGCAGGTGCTAAATTACCATATACTGCATTTAAGACATTTAAGCTGTCAAACTGGAACAATCACCCAGGGGGACTGTGGAGTTCTGGGGTGGATGAATATGCCTGGAAGGCAGAAGGTCTGCTCCTAGCTCAGTGACTGGCTAAGCAATGTTGGACAGACCCCTTAACCTCCTGGCCTCCCTTTCTTCACTTGTAAAGGAGGGCCCAAACAAGTCATATCTAACCCAAAAGGTATTTGTTAGTGCCAAATGAAAAGGAGTGTACTCAGGAGTTCACTCTGTCTAGACTTTTATTGGTTGTTATATTTTTTCACATTTATGAAAATGTAATTTTTTACTATAGTTTCTTGCTGAAGCATTTGATATAAAAGTTACATAAAACCCAAATAAAAAATGTCTCTGGATCCAGCTCATAATAGTCAAGAGATACCTGGGACAAAGGAATCTTTTGACCTGTACTGTCAGCATGTAGAGAGAAAGATCTAGATTATGGGCAGTTTTCTGGCTCATGCCACTTAGAGCCTTCAGCAGACAAATTACGAGGGAAAGCAATGGTGGTGGTTGTGGTGTGTGTATGTATGTGTGCGTGTGTGTGATATTAAAGTGGTATATTTGATATCTTTGACAGTAAGAGATATCAAACATGTAAATGAGTAAATTAAAATTAATGCATAAGAATTCATGTAGGGAAGGAGTGGATGAAAAAAGAAAAAAAAAGGAATGTAATTGCTCCTAGGTATGGTGGAGGAGAGGCTTTATTACAGATATGTGGGAGAGCATAGCCAGAAGCAGGGACCTCTGGGACAGTCCAGAGTGGACTGGATTATGCGAGGAAAGGGGGGAGGGAAAGAGAAAGGAGAGAAAGAGGAAGCAGGTGCAGCAGCCAGGAGGCCCAAAGGGACAAGGAGAGTAGGCAACCAAAATAACTGGATTATATAGGGGAGGGCAGCCCAGCCCCTGGGCTGCAGAGTTCAGGGTAGGGGGTGAGTGGGGCATGCCAGCCAAGAGGGGCCTGTAACAGGTAGGGATGGAGGATGCTGGGAGAACTGGAGGCCAGGTCCTCTTTGCCATGTTAAATAGGCACCTCAGCTATTTGTCCCAAGTTTGAAACTTGACAAGGATTACCATAAAAGTTAAGATCCTGGCTGTGTCTTTGAGGAGAGGGAAGTCCTCTGGGGTGAGGCATGTGGAGAGGCATCTGAGGCACCTGGCAGAGTCTTGTTTCTTAAGCTAGTGGTGACACAAGAGTTTTGTCATAGGATTAATTCTAGTACCTGTTTGGGTAATTGTCTGTGCCTCTGCTTTGTTTTCCAATGAGATGATTTTAAAATAAACTGAAATGTAGCTGGAGTTTTCTCCAGCCCTGCCTGACCCACAGTCAGGACAAATCTCTCTCACCCGCCAGTCCCGAAGCCACTCAGACCCAACCCAGTAAACACAGAGACTTATATTGCTTATAAACTGTATGGCCATGGTAGGCTTCTTGTTATCTAGTTCTTATATCCTAAATTAACCCATATCTATTAGTCTATAAGTTGCCACGTGGCTTGTGGCTTACCGGTATCTTAACATCTGCTTCTCATCATGGCGGCTGGCAGTATCTCTCTGACTCAGCCTTTCTGTTCCCAGAATTCTCTTCTCTGCTTGTCCCGCCTATACTTCCTGCCTGGCTACTGGCCAATCAGCATTTTATTTGTACAGAGCGATACCCACATCACTGAAACAATGTGAGGAAAGACCCGGATCAATCTACAAATAATAACAGCGTAGAACTATGGCTGCAAAATAAAAGTTGGTTTCAGTAAATATCTATATTGGTGACTGCCTTAACCAGGAGTGGACAAATTTCTCTGGAAAGCACCAGATTCTCCACAGTTTAGGCTTGGTGGTTGTCCATCTGTCTTGAGAACTCTCCTCTGTCACACAGACTACAGCAGCCAGAGACAACCTATCAACAGAGGCAGAGCTGTGCTCCAAGCTTCAAGTTTAGAAACAGGTTGAGGAGTCGGTTTGGCCTCAAGACGATGGTTTCTAACTCTGGACAAATCTTTAAGTGGATTGCTGGCTGGGAGTCTTCTTGTTCTAGCTGGTTCAAAAGCATCACAGCCTCTATCTGAAGCTTCCTTCCAAGGAGCTGATAAAGGCCACTAATTACTTACTCTAAGGTTGCTTTCTTCAAAATGCCTTGAAAACATGTAGGGATTGCCTTCCGAGATTAAGTGACAGGGAAACTATCTGTGTCTTTTTAAGCTGAACTTGGGTTCCAGAAATACCTGGACTGATTATTCAGAGGCAAGGCTAATGAGTAATGAATAAGGCAGGTGCTCAAGGTGGGAGACCGATGTTAGGGAAAGACTCATCAAAAACCAGAGCTTCATAACAGGCAACTGTTCACTCCCTTCTGTGAGTGGATTTTCAGATCCTTCACATCCTTCTCATGTTTATTTCAATACTCAATCTGGCTTTAGTGGTAGATTTTGCTCTAAGTAATGCTTTTGATATTAGAGAAACAAACTCAATACCATCTCCATGCTAATGGTAAGACCACATCTTTTTTTTGTTACTGTTTTATTTTGAGGGCTCTTAGGACTTCATATTGGAGACTTGTGACTTCTTTTCTGGTTCTTTTGTTAACTCACTGTTTGTCAGTTCAAGATAGGGTAGTGTTGATTCCCCCACTGATAAAAATGCTTGCTTTTACCTCCGAGAATGCTTATCTTGAGTGAGGCAAGCTATAAAAATTTGACCCATTTTCTCCCACTTAGAAACTATTTCTTTAACAATACCTATCTACTCAGCTCAAATTCTCATGTTCAACCTTTGGTTTGAATGCCCAAACCTCTTACTTCTTTTTGCTATTTTACACAAATTTGGAGGGCAGAAGATAAGTTAGATCAATATCATGTGCACCTTGCCTGCCTTTGAACCTGCAAAAATTCCACTTTTTCTTGATGTTATTTCACCACTAGGTCAATTTAAGAAAATAATTTTACTGGTTTAATTTTCTGTTTTACTCAATTTCATGCCATATTTGTCACTGATAGGTCATTTTAAGATACTGGCCCATGCAAGGATGTCATCTAGCAGTGGTTTGTCACTCTGAGAGAGGTGAAGCAAGTTGTTCCATGTCTTTCCATCAACTTTGCTTTCAGGAGGCCTGTGAGAGGAACAATCCCCATCAACAGAGTGCATCTTACAGGCTGACTACATCATGAAGTTGGGAAGGAACTTGGTACAGTACTGAGGGAAATCCCCAGGGGTGGGAAAGAGGATTTAAGGCATTTGAAGAACTGATTATGTGGTATACAGAAAGCAATGAGACCTGTCTTCTTTCCCTCCTTGTTGTGGAATAATCTTTCTGTACACTGTGAGTATGTGTTGCTCCCATTGGTTTGATAAAGAGCTAAATGGTCAATAGCTAGGCAGTCAGGGGTCAGGCAGGACTTGTGGACAGGAAGAGAGCATGGAGCTAGCCAGACATGGAATGAGTTGGACACACAAAATGGGACGGAGGTAATAAAGTCATGAGGCAAAAAGTAAATTAATAGAAATTGATTAATTTAAGTTATAAGAGCTAGTTAGAAACAAGCCTAAGCTATCAGCCCAGTTTTAATAATTAATAATAAGTCTCTGTGTGGTTATTTGGGAGCTGACTGGTGGGACAGAAAAATCTACCTACACTTTCTCTCCTGCTTCCCTTCTTCTTCTTTTTTTTAAAAAAAATCTTTCTAAAAAAATTCCATACAATCTATTTTGATCATGCTTTTCTCATTCCTCAACTCTTTCAGATCCTCTTCACCCAACTTCATGATCTCTCACTACTTCCTCTCTTCCTCTCTCCAAAACAACAAAAACACAAAAATGAAAATCAAACAAATAAAACCCAATAAGACAAGAGATACTCAAATAACCCCCCCCCCAGAAAAACAAAGAGTTCATTTTGTGTTGGCCAACTAACTCCTGGGTATGAGGTCTCGGTTAGGAGTGAGAACTGAGAATCCCCTTCTCAGTGCTAGAATTTTGTCTGATTTGAAGCTATGTGGGTCTGTGTGTGTTACCACAGTCTCAGCAAGCCCATAAGTGTCATTCCTGTTGTATCTGAATGATACTGTTTCCTTGGAGTCATCCACCACAGTTCACTTTTATAATTTTTCTGCCTCCTATTCTACATAGATCCCTGAACCTTGAGGGGAGGTGTTTCATAAAGATAACCCTTTTAAGGCAGAGTTCTCCAAAGTCTCTCACAGTCACACACTGTCCAGTTATGAGTCTTTGTGGTAATACTCATCTATTGCAAGAAGAGTTTTCTTTGGTGAGGATTGAGGGATGCACTGATTTATGGGTAGTAACAGGTCATTAGGAGTAACTGTATCAATATATTCCTTAAGAAGAAAAATAGTAGTAGACCTACCCAGTCTTGGGTTTTGGCAACTTTAGCAGTGTCAGGTATGTTTTCATCTTATGGAGAGGTCTTTCTGAATTGGACTTGTCCTTGTTTTTCCAGGAGAATGAAATAAATGTCACCATGGGTGAGAAGTATCACATCCTTCTGCTTGACATCTTATTTTCCTTCTATTACTTGCTGGAGGGCAGAAGGTATATGAACCACTTACCCTGTTTCCTTAGCTCATAGTGTACAAACTACCAGGCATGTAAATTAGCATCCAACCTAAATCACTAGGTCACCAGACACATGGGTAAGTGAGCCTGGCTTAGCTCAGTAGATCCAGCCAGCTAAACCACTGACTTGTAATCAGTAGTTAATGTGTGTTTCTTGCAGCAACCAATTTAATTCTAAGGATCTGTCAGAGGACAAACAGTATATATTTTTTAATAACATGGTTTTGGATCACAAGCTGGAAAATTAGAGCTATCAGTGGATGGAGGATCCCATTGGAAAGAATGTTAGTTTCCCTTTGGTTCATGTTCTGGCCTGTGGGATCATGTCTGAGTGATGAAATTATCACTTATTGTTAGTTAGTCCCTCCTTGCCTCTTGACAAACACTATTCACTGGTGTTAAGGTGTCTTTTCATCTTTTCACACCTTTAAACATTATCCTAACACTCTTCAGTTTCACCTTACTCATACTTCTCCAGGGCCTCTGGGTGGTAGTAAACCTGGCCTGGAGGAAGGAGCAAAGAATGAGGATGAATAGGTCTGAGGTCTTGTCCAGCTCCTGCTATCACTGAACAGCACCATATGTCATACGTCATGCAGGCACTTTTGTTACAACAGTATTTATACATTTAAAAGTTTTCCCCAAGTCAACCTGAACTCCCATTTGTAAAACTATGAAAGATTATATTTACCTAGTATCACATAAGAGTGTTGTGAAGATGCAAAGAAACAGACAACAAAACATGTTTCATCAAACCAATGTGCTCCCACATATTCATGTTGCTAAAATATTATTATGCTAAGATAAATGCTAACCAAGCCCACCGCCATTTTTATTTAATATTCTTTATTTGTGTGGAACACATTTTCTTAGGATTTTGTGTGTGTGTGTGTGTGTGTGTGTGTGTGTGTGTGTGTGTGTGTGTGTATGTGTGTATATGTGTGGGAGGAGGCTGTGTGCATGTATGTGCTTGTTGGTGGAGGTCAGAGGTCAACCTCCCATGTCAGTCCTTGGGTACTGTTCTCCATGATTTCTGAGAAAGGATCTCTCTTTGACTTGGAGCTCACTAATTTATTTAGGCTTGCTGGCCAGCAAACCCCAGGGATCCGCCTGCCTCCCCCTCCTCAGCATTGAGATCATAAGTGTGCCCGCACATATGGATTTTCACACGGGTGCTGAAGACCAAACTCAGGGTCTTGTGCTTGTGTTGCAGGCATTCTACCAGCTGAGTCCCTAGTCCCTTCCTTGCAACTTTTAAATTAGTTTATTACTTTTTTTCTTTTTGTACATAGGCCTGCACTGAAATCACTTTATGTTTTTATACGAATTTTTTGTTTAAAAAAGTGAATGTAAGAGTTAGAAAAGTAATAAACTATTTTAGGATTTAAAACAATTCTATCATGTTTTAATTATATTGTTTCTTAAATAAAGTTCCCTGTCATAATTAGACAGCTTCATCAAAGACTTCTACATTTTTTTTTTCATTATCATGCACCAACTCTTTACAGGGCCTCTACCCTGGCAGGAGGAGCATTCCTGCAGTGTTGGTGATGCCACTCCCCAAAGAGCTTGTTGAGTGCTGAGGAAGAGGTTCAGAGTGTAAAGTGAGAGTCATGAGCATTGTAGGGTCTGAACTCATGAGCATTACCCACGAGTTTAAATTACCTGGATGTACAATTCATTCTGCACAAAAGGTCCTGAGATTTTTTTTTTATGAGATATTTGGAGACTTCCAACAGGAAAGGAAAAATCCCTATGCCATATGTAGGAGGGGATTTTATCCTCCCATTTCTGTTACTTACTGAAACCCTGTTTTGAATTGGATGGGCGTAGGGATGACTGGCTGCAGGTATCTGATGTTGGTAACTAAGAAAATCTTGGGCAAAAATAAACCTATCTTCCCAATGTTCTGTGTTAGTGGTGGGCCCCAAATCATCACGTCTCTCTAGACCTCACTATTCTTTCAAATCATTCTGAGAATTCGGTCATAATAAGGCACCTTGGCCCTCAGTACAGATCCTACAGATGCAGCTTGGAGGAATTTTTTTTTTTATCATAGATATAGACCTTAGTTCTCTGGGACAGAAAGAGATGATGTAAGGTTTCCTTGGATATACCAGGACAGTAGCCCAAGGCAACTGACTACTGAGTACTGGGGACCAGGAATCATTTCTTCCTTTCACAGGTTATCAACATCACACATCTCATCCTTTTGTAATGTGTACAATGCCAAGCTTCCCCTTCCAGACAATTCTCTTCCATAAGAACCACTCTTTGTTTCTTAACAGCTGTGGAGTTGGGACAAGGAAGAAACAAGCAAAGAGAAGAGTCCGTGTTTCCTCTCCAGAGATCCCAGGAAAGCTGAGATTTGAAAGACTCTATGAGAAAGAAAATATAGATCATTTCCTGCTAAGTGGGCAAAAAATGCGTATATAAGATTATTTATTCATGGGCACAAGGAAGCTATCTAAATATTTTAAACACAAATTAAAAATTTAAAAATGCATGAAAGGAGATTACAGTGTTTAAACTAACTTAACTCATATGTAGTCACAGGTATGAACCTGCTTTTGAGAACAAATGATGGCATTATCTTTCTATAACGTTGCCCTTCCTGATGAAATTGTAAGTACAAAGGCAGTTTTGTGGATAGATGATACCTCCTACTTTGCCTCATTGTGAATTTCCATATAACTTTGCTTTTGATTGCACAGTGAATGGTTTTTGAAAATCTTACTACAGTTAGGATAATTCTAGGAGTCTGTGGTTCCCAAACAGATGCAATTGAGCACTTCAAGATGCTAATGACTCAAAGATTGCCATCTGCCAACCTTGATATGATACCTGGCATGGTATTGGTAGACACTTTGTGGGGGGGATAAAGAATGAAAGGTCTAGATCTTAAATGTGGGAAGAGGCAAATTAGTGTTACTCCCATCCACCTCTGCCCAGTTTTGGAGACTGAATTCAGGGACTTGTAGTTAACACACAAAGGGTCTAGTGGTGAGTCATATTCTGTCCACATTGGCACTTTCCTGGTGCAAATGATATATGGTAATGGAAGGGTGGGAGGAGATGGGTCCTCAGAGTTAAGTTGTATAGAGTTTGAATCCTGGCTCTTTTACTGCCTCACCTTCAGGTCTTGGAGAGAATTAAAATGGCATCATGATAAAATGATCATATTCTTCCATACCTGCAGGCATTTGGAAATTGTCAGATGTGTATGGCATATGGAAAGCACTCAGCAAATGTTCTTTCCCTTCCAAGGGCAGGTCCATGGGGAGTGATGCTGGATATGTATGTTGTTTTGTTCTTTTTCAGTGGAACACAACTCGGAGCTGCCTTGACCATTAAGTGACCAAGGTAGGAATTCTGGCTGCATATGACCTGTTCACTCCAACCAGTCTGGTGAGGAGAGTATAGAGCCAGCCACTTGCTGGAGGCTCAGCAAACTGTCTTGCAGAGGCCTTAACTCTGCCTGTGGGACACTGGTGGGTATCACACATAGATCCTTATTCTTCAAGCATGGGGATAAGGCCAAATGGTCAAATTGCCAAAACCCTTCTAAAAACCCGGAACGTAATAATAGTGTCGTTTGCATAGTTATTTTTTTTCCTTCTCCAGCCTGTAATTCTCCAAAGGTTTATGCCTTTTTCCCTTTTAAATGCTTCATTTCTTCCCCCCTCTCTTAGGATGCAATGTCTTTCTAAGTGTGAGAATATTCTGTTCCTTTGGCTTCTTTCCAGTCTTCCGAGAGAGAACTCAGTCAACACTGGCAATTTCTTGCTTGCCTGCCAGCTACCTCTGGGAGGCAGAGATTCCAGGACCAGGTGCTTTGATTTCATGTTTGTTTCCATTGTCTTTCTCTACCTTACTGTGTGTGGACACACACATGTCACATACATGCACACACACAGATACACACACACTCACACACACAGACACACACCTGCTGTATTTCAGCCACTGTATTGACCTTAGAGTATATTGAAGAACAAAACACTGTTCCCACCCTCAAGCAGCTGGTGCAATGGATGAGATATGTATTTTAAAAAGCTGCCAATTTCAGCACGGCGCGAGTGCAGGATGCTTTGGGAGTCATAGAAGAAGCATCCAAGTCAGGCAGAGCTTTGGTAGAGAAACTGCCTGAGGGAGGAACACTTGGGTTGCATCTTCAAGGACCAGAGAGTATTATCTAAGAAACAAAGGAAGGAGTTTGAACAGACAAATATAAGAGTGAGAACATTTATTTTTGAACCATTTCTCTCTAAGGACTATTAACTGATTGGAAGCATAGCATGATTTTAGATAAGTGAGGCATGGGGGGGATATCCAGCAGCCCCCTCAAAAATGCCGTCTAAGCCTCTTATGCCTTAGACTCTACCTTCAGTAGGCTTTGTGGTAATGAGGATGGGATACTGAACAGGAAATGACATAAGCAGATGTTAGCTGACAGCCCTAATTATGTCAGTGATGGTCAGTTTGAAACAGACAAAAACGAGTATGTTTGAAAAGATGTGTCTTTGACAGAGATGAAGACCTTTAGGTATAATGCAAATCTAGAAAAACATCAGTGTAGCAGTCATTTTTTTCCTTAGAGGTACATCATCCCAGTTACAGCAAGGTGTGCAGATGTCTACCGAGAGGCTGAAGAAAGCAAATCTCCAATATTTATAATAACAATTTATTTATTTGCTCATCCAGTTCATAAATACTCACCAAGGAGCTAGTGTTTTAGGCTCTGTAATAGAGCCTTTAAGTTTTTTTTTTTTATTTTTTATTCAAAGAACTTATATACTTGTAGTATTCTTCAACTAAATTCTTTAAACTAATAGCCCATTTTCTGATGTTGTGCTCATCTATGATGCTCATTTTTGAATCCAGCATGTGGGTATAGCCTGGTCTGGATTTGGAACAAATGTTTGCTGGATGAATGAGCCATAGAACACTGCCCTGTCCTGAAACTGGAAAGGCAATGGAGAACAGCCCATGTCCCATCAATTCCACATCATCTGTAACCATTTCCCAACTCAGAAGCACTTAAATGGCCTTTCTTTTGTTTTTTGTGTTTTCCTCTTTCTATTAATCCTTGGTGGGAATGGCTGGAACATGGCACCCAGGCTCCAAAATATCTTTGGTCATTGTTGCTTCTAATTATTGTAAAACTTAAGAGAGGTTACTATGGTACCTCAGGAACAGTTCCTGAGGATTGGTCTGGCAAAGTACTAACGAAGCACACAGGTATTTGGAGAGTTGATTTCCTTGGGGGAAGAACTAAGTTGAAACTTGCTCCTTGCAAATAAAAGAAAATGATTTTTTAAAAATCACAAATGTTCCCCTCCTGCTCTTCTTCTCCCACCCTAACTATGTTTTAATGTCTAAGCAGCCTGTCCCAGAGGATAAAACAGAAAGCACAATACCCTCGTTTCTCGTTAATTGCAACTTTGCAGTCATAAACCAACTGTGCACTATCAATGGAAGGTAACTTCCTGCTTATAAGTAAAATGGAAGAATATGATGAAAGCTGCTCAGAAACTTGGTGTCTTGAAAGGTTCAAGAAAGCAGTTTCAGTAGGCAGGAAGTTTCATCCCAGCAGGACCCTGTCAGGTCCAAAAGAAACTTGGGACAAATGGCTAACTATGGTGCCTATTAGCATACCAAAGAGCATGCTGGCCTTCAGGCTCTCTCAGCTCTGCAGGTATCTGTTACAGAGTCCATCCTGGCATCCTTGATCCTGTCCTGCTCTTCTCACCCTCCTCCCTACCCTAAATTTCTCCAGTCCATAGACTGCCGCTCCCCTAGCATCTCATTCCTATACAGCCCTGCCATTTTGACCATGCACCCTCTTGGCTCTCTCTTAGTCTCCCCTCTCTTGGCCCCCTCTTTATCGGTCTGGCCTCTTTTGTCCACACTCTCTTTTCTTCCTCTCTTGCTTTCCTCCTCTTTCTCTCCTTCGTGGCCTGGTTCAGTTTGCCTGTCATGCTTAGCTTACTGCGTTCTCTCTCTGCTCTGGACTTCTCCTGACACCTCTGGCTGTGCTCTCCCTCGTATCTATCTACAGTAAAAACCTTCTCCTCAACCATACCTCGGAGTGGTCATTTCCTCCCTTTGTACTGACACTATGAGGAAAAGGGAACAGGAGAAAATGAGAATCAGCAGGGTTGTCCATGATTAGAAGAATTTACCATGGAAGAAATGAAGATAATGAGCTACCCACTTGAAGTTCTGAGAAAAGGCTGAAATCCCCTTGGTAGGGTGCTGGAGCTGGAATCCTTTGAGACCATGGAATAGTGGGGCAGGGCAAATAGCAAGTGGCAGATTTTATCACCCCTGTTACTGGTCCAAAAGGAACCTGGACATGCTGCGAGGCAACAAAAATGGTTCATAGAGAACTACGCTGTCTCCGAGTACACCCAACAAGCTGGTAGTGCATGGTTAATCTTCAAAAAATGTCTACTATTTTTCTTGTTATCCCTCTTCCTGCCCAGGCACAGAGATGTAGGAAAGAACCACAGAGATTCATGAATCTGCTATCTGTGTGGTGGGCATTGCCAACAAGCTTCCTTTGCACCTTCCTGCTGGAAGTTTCTCCAGTAGTACTTCCACAGCTTTGAGGTGAGGAGGGTCAGAGACTTCTCAATTCAGATGCCATTTTCATTTCTTTCCCCCTCATGAGGTAAGGAGTCTAATTTTGAAAGAAGAAACAAAAATTGGAAAAGAGTCGTTTAGCTCTAGAGACAGTAAAAAAGATGGAATGTTATCAAATATGGTTCATGAAAGGAAAATGACAGGAGGCAAACTACACAGGGCAACACTGGGTAATGAACAGAGTAGAAAGCTGGGAGACTCGCCGATCCAATTAAGAACACTTTAAACAGAAATTTGAGGGTGGCAGAGCAAGACCTATAGACTAGATATTATAGAAGACAGTCAATACAGCACAGAACAAATGGAGACAGGAGAGGAGCCCGGTAATTTCCTGAGTGAAAATAACAGGGGAGCTGTTGGGGGACTGTATTTATGATCTTGGAGTATACACAGATTATAAGTAATAAATAAAGCCAACCTGGAGTTTTGACACCAGGAACTAAGTCCAATGACATAGAAAATATGGGGACTTTGTGGGCTAGAGTTTATAACAGCATGTATGAGTGTCTTATTCAAAGGAAGCAGTCTGATGAGGTAATAACAGTAATAGGCATGTCCCTGGCTCGCCTATCATGCCTATCACTGATATCCACATAATGGAAGGATGAATGCATACATAGTGCAGGACATCACTGATCATAGGAAAAGAGAACATGATCTGGGGTTGCCTGGATGGGGGGGCATGCTGTATTACATGTTCAGGTGAAAACATACAAATGCTGATGTAAAAATGGAAACAAAGTCTACAATTTATAATGTCATGGGCAAACTTCAGCAAGCATCTGACTGGCCATTCTTTGTGCTAAAGCTGACTGTTTGATACACTATTCAGGGACAGTATCATCTAAAGGAAGTCATAAACTATAGAACAGTAGACTTGATGTTGAACTCTTGGAAAATTCTTGAGAAACTTCCATAAAATTCAATAAAAATTTAAGTACCCAGTAAACTGAGCCAGACATTAGATGGCCATACAAAGATGAATAAGAAGAACATTGGGCTTACCTTCTGTAGAAGACAGAGATGTTAAATAACTGATTTCATAACCAATTATGTAGGTTGCAACTATGAGACATCACACACAAAAGGCATAAGGTCCTGACAGCCAGGCTAGGGTGACTGATTGTGCTTGTGGGCGGTGCTCAGGGAAAGCTTCCTGGGGAAATGATGCTTGTGTTGCTCTCAAAAGGAATCTATTTGGCCAGAGAGCCCTGAGCTGGGGCTTAGCAACAAGGCTTAGTCTAGGTGAAGGGTAGGGATTAAGGAAGAACGTGGGAGATAAGAGTCTGTCGTGAGTTCCCAAGTTAGCATTGTTCTAAATGGATATCTGAGAAAATGAAATTGCAAGACCATGTTAGCCTCAGAGTCTGTGGGAGCATTCTGTGAACCCGTCCTCTTGGGAAGGTTACTGCACGTGGAGAAGGGATAAGGCCAGGGTTGTTCTGAGTAGTTCCAGAGCTGAGCTATGTCTCACGTGTGCATGTCACAGGGATGTACATGTGTGAGAGCTCTGTCCATACCTACAGTCGCCAGTGTTGGAATTGGCTGTCCGAGAGGAGACTGCTGTCTTAATTCAGGTAAAAGGGTCCGATGAGCTATGTGAGTGTCTCTTAAGATAATCTAGTCAGAAAGCATGCTTGTGTTTGGGAAGTTAAGCAGTATACAGTGATCTCCACTTCCAAAGCATGCCTCTATATGTGTAGGAGCCAGAAACACAGACAAGAACAATGACGCTCCCCCCAACCCCCCATTTCACGTAACAAGAGAAGGCTGGATTCAGTGGGGCAAGTGCTCCTACATTTTTTATGTTTTTAACTTAAGACACTCAGGAGCCCTGGACCCAATGCCTTGTCACTCAGTGTCATAGCCACAGTAAGGCTTTATCTGCCCCGCTCGTGCTGGGCCCCAAGGCCAGCTTCCCAGTGTCACCTCTGCATCTTTCTGCTTTGGTGCTTATCTACTGACCAGGCTTCCAGATGTGCAACTTTACCCTTCATCTCCTACCAGGCTCTTAGACTGGCTTAGGCTGGTTTTTCTCTTCTAGAAATAGCCTCTGGGTACCGTTCATTCTCTTTTTGTTCCCAGTTTCATCAATAGTTCCTATCCAATCTGTTCTTGGCTTCCCATCATGCTTCCTTGCCAACACCACCTTGCTGGAAGGAAGCACTCATAGCTATTGAACGTCACAGACATAGGGAGCTATGGACATTCCATAAAATCAATAAATCCATATGTTTGAGAGCTTGGGGGCTACAGGTCTTCCAGGAAGTACCTCAGTTACACAAAAGGAGAAGGGCTGGCATTTCAGGCAAGGAGACCACCGGCCACACTCTAATACATCCTGTCTTCTCAGTGGAAAAAACGGAAAGGCATTAATATCCTGAGGGTTAGAATTCCAAGACTTGTGCTGCCTCCAGCTTTTCAGCCATCCTGGAATCCACTGGCCCAGCTTACTAAACATAAGTACACCTGCCACACTTGCTCCAGCAAGACAGAATGTCAGAAACTGAGGTGGGATCCTAACAGACATTGCTTTGTAAATGAATCTATTGAGTAACCATTAAGTGGGATTCCATTTTGATCCACTCTAGAGCTTTTTGCTATTGATTTAGACAGTCTATTCATGTGGGTAAGGGAGTTATTTGAGAAGGAGGACACTAAAGCAGCTTAAGCCACACACTGCTTTATGTGGACAGTCATGAAGCTGGCGTCTTCTCTTCGTGGTGCTGGTCTGGAAAGTGTCTGTAGAGGTAGTCCTCCACTTGGCTTCCCGATCACACAGCACCACGATTACCTGTGCTTTGATCCTATGTAATTTTTGTCTTTGAAGTCTTTATGGAGTTCTTTGGCAAATATTTTTTATTTGAGGTTTTGAATTGAATGGAATGAAGAAAAGATGTGTGTTAAAATGTCATTATAACTGAGTAGTCTATAGTGCAAGTAGGCTTTTGGGACTCAGTATAAAACATTGGCACTTAGAATATTCCAGCTGCCAGACTGGTGTTGCTCAATGTCACCATTCAAAGGGGGATATTTCAGAAAACACGTGAGGTAGGATCGTTTGTCCTTGGGGGTCCAAGAGAGTGCAAAGTACCAGCAGCATCTCTTGGCACATCTGGCTCTGACACAAGAATGGTTCCATCAGCTCTGGGAGGGGCTTCAGGCTTCTGTTCAGGAGAATGTGTTCACTTCCTGTTGCTGCCATAATTAGCCTTCAGCCAGGCCACTGACTGGGGGCCACATGTGAATTGTGTACTGATTGAATCCAGTGGGACTTTTGCTGCTGAGATATTTCAGAAATCTATGCAGGTCTTGCTGACGGGTATCTAACAGTTGTGTCTTAAATCAGTTTCAGCAGGTTAAATGGTCACAAAATGGAGCTCAAGCCTCCAAATGTTTACTTCCCAGTAACTGTTTGGAGGATCCAGATCTGGTTCCTAATGGCCTGGGCCAGTGAGACTCCTCTGGTGTAGGTGATGAGGTGGTGTATTGTGAGCTTGAGTTTGGTGAAGTCCTAATCATTAAGACAGTCCTTGTGAATGGGCCTTATGGAGGTAGTCTTCGCGATTTGGTGATACTTAGATGAAACCAATGATGTGGACTCTAATCTGAGATGACTGGTTTTCTAATAAGAGAGGGAGACTGGCACCCAGTCACAGAGGGAGAATGCTATGTGAGGATGGAGGCCAAGGTTGAAGTGATGTGCCCACAATCCAAAGAACACCCAGGGTTACCTACTGCCAGCAATGTGGACAGCATGGAGCAGATCTTCCTCTAGAGCAGTGGTTCATTGCCCTTTGGGGACAAACCTCTATCTCCAAAAATATTTACATTATATATTCATAACAGTAGCAAAATTACAGTTATGAAGCAGCAATGAAACTAATTTTATAGTCGAGGGTCACCACAACATGAGGAACTGAATTAAAGGGTTGAAGCATTAGGAAGTTGGGAACCACTGCTCTAGAACCTGAGAAGGCCAGTCACTTCCTTGATTTCAACCACCTGGCCCCCAGAACCATAAGGTAATAATTTCTCTTGCCTTAAACCATCTATATTGTCGTCACGTGTTCCAGCAGCTCTAGAAAACTGACTGGATAAGGAGTAGGCTCCAATGTCAGATAGCTTTATATATAAACCTATCTTTTGACTTATTAGCTGTGTGGGACAAGTTATATCTCCTGAGCCCCTATATCCTCATGTGTATGATGGGATATAATTAAACCCACTTGCTGATCATGCTATAAAGACTAAATGAAGTAATAGTTTAAAACAGGCAAGATTGTGATATATTAACTGTTAGTATTTCCTTGTCTTTGCATCTTAACCCAGAGATTATTTCTTAGGGCCTTCAAAGATAGAGGCCATACTTTATAGCAGATCACAAAGCATTGATCTAACAGGTAGACATTGCTTTCACTCTGTTAAGTGTAGCAGGAATCTTAGAAGGTCTTATTAATAAAAAGGGGCTGGGTATTGGGGTGAACGCTGGAAGATCAGAGAAACAGAACAAGCCACAGCTACCTCACCTTGCCATTTCTTCAGCTGATCCTGTTTCCTCAGACTGGAAACTTCTGTGTCCTTATCTGAATGGATCTCAGCTGAATTGCTGCTAAAAGCTTAAAAGTTTAACCAGTTAAAAGCTTTTAGTTTCTGGTCTTCACGCCTTATATACCTTTTCTGCTTTCTGCCATCACTCCCTGGGATTAAAGGCTCACTTCCTGGGATTAAAGGCGTGAGTCACCATGCCTGGCTGTTTTCAGTGTGGCTTTAAACTCAGAGATCCAAATGGATCTTTGCCTCCCAAGTGATAGGATTAAAGGCGTGTGTGCCACCATTTTCTGGCCTCTATATCTAGTGGTTGTTCTGTTCTCTGACCCCAGATAAGTTTATTAGGGTGCACAATATTTTGGGGAACACAATATCACCACAGTTAAGAGCCCAGATGAGCATGATGTTGGGCCTATTCTCTTCTGAGGCTCTCCACCCTGCGCTTCATAGCATTTCCCCCCTTTCTTTCCTTTTCTGTGTGTGTGTGTGTGTGTGTGTGTGTGTGTGTGTGTGTGTGTGTGTGTGTCTGTGTTAGGATATGCAGTTGCTGTGGAAAGCCAGACGTGTTAGGTTCCCTGGAGCTGGAGTTACAGGTGTTTGTGAGCTGTGTGATGTGTGTCCTGAGAACTGAACTCAGATTATCTGCAAGAGCAGGGTACGCTGTTAACCACTGAGCAATTTCTCTATTCCCTTGACATTTCTTGCTAGTCCTCAGGGAACATTGTAATGAGGAGACTAAGACACAGTGTGGGCCAGAATTAACTCTGGTTCTTCCTGCCTGGTTTCTTGTCCCTGGGGAGCTTATGTCACCATTTGAGCTTTAAATTCCTCTCCATAAACTAGAGATTGGCACTGGGCATCGTCAGACACACTAAAAGCTGTGCCTTCCACAGCACTGTGTAGAGCAGAGAGCTGAACATGCTTGGCTCTTCCCTCCCAAGTTTTGTGCACACCCTCCCCAAACTGTCAAAAAAAAAAAAAAGGCCTTATTTTCAGTGAAAAACTAGCTACACGAAGCATACAATTTAATAAGAGTTATAACCAATAATGTTTCTGATTTATAAACACACACACATCCTCTACCAAGTACACAAACAATCGTTCTCTGTTGAAGTGACACCAAGGGTTGGCCTTGACCCTCATCAGCTACTTCAACTAAAAGAAAAGTGTGGTCTTCGAAGCCTACGACAGGAGAAATGTGGGGGTTGCTGGATTTGTAGGCACATTTTGTAAAGTACATGATGTGACCAAAGGGACCCCCATGTAGCAGCTGTCACGGGGAGGGTCAAGTTCAAAGGCTTGGCTTCACTGTTAGTTGACAAACATTTCAAATCTGTTGGCTCAACACGGAGAATGGAGGAGGGAAAGCTGGCCTGTGCGCTCTGGAGAGGGAGGGCAGGACTTCGGAGAGTGATGGATGAGGTGTGTTTGGTGAGAACTGTACAAATTGTTTCCTTTTCACGAGATGGAAACCTGAAAACATCTGTTTGGGGCTCTCTAATTATGTTTTGGCTTTCCTCACTCGGCTGCAGCTTTGATGACTCTAGGTTTCCTTAAGGCCTTGCTAAGAAAAACAATATTAGAATGTAATTATACAAGTCTAATGTATATATATTTTATCTTTCAGTAGCACCACACGTGTATTGGACTCATTCACAGTGGTTTACAAGGCTCTGACTCTGTCCTAGGCAGCGGCTGGGTACCAGTGCTGTTAGCTATTTTCAGTGTTCATTTTTAAATGTTGTGTCTCCTTTGTCACTCCCTTTGTTCCAGCTGAGACACAGCTTCAGTAGAGACCAGTTTTGTCTCTTTAGGAGCTTGTCATCTATGTGTAAGAAAACGAGAGACCGGCTTTCTGCTTTCACAAGGGCTGCAGTAGCAATCGCACGGCGATTATCGTGTTGACGAGACTATCTAACACTAATTATTAATTGTGTGATAATGTCGTAAGTGTTTGCTGCGTGACTTCTCCTGGGGAGAGGTGGACAAACATATCTCCTCACTCCTGATAATGGACTGACCGACCGAAGGAATGATTCCATCCATGTCCAGCTTCATGAGCTGATGAGTTTGCTGGGGTTTTGTATGGGAGCTGGGGAAAGAGTTACCAACAATGGCTGCTCTACCAACGGCAACCCGAGCACAGGTGATGACATCATGAAAGGTACATCAGTGGAGTAATGCCTTCTGTTACCTCTCTGCCTCCTCTACTCTATCGTCCCTATCTTCTCTTCTCCTTTATCCAATTTACGTGGAAAGTCAGAGGCTGACACAGAGGACACTAAGTGCATGTCTTGTTACACAGTCAAGTTCCTTTTGGATAGACAGCTCAGCCTCAGGTACATATCTTATTTCTTGCAGCAGGGCCAGTGCTACAGTGGCTGTGGATTCTCATCAGTTCAGTCCAGGGGCTGCCACGTGTCCTCTAGTTCTTTAGTTGTTTTCAGGGAGTCCTGCACATGCATGACAAACTCCACGTTCATTACATCACCACAGAAATTTCTGTTCTGTGACGGCCAAGGGTCAGACCAGGCTTATAGGAAGTAACGTAATTTAATACTCACACAAGCTTGAGGAAAGATGAACTAATATTATGCTCATTGGTTAGATGAGACAACAGAAGTAAGTAGCTTGCTTGTTGACCTGTAGCAGGAAGCAGTAGCACTAAGATCCATGCCCTGTAAGCAAGTGTTTGTCCTGAATGTAGGGACTCCGTTCTCAAAGGCCACCAACTACAGCTTTATATATTTAAAGCTACATCATTTGCTTTTATTGGTGGATTTCATGAAATGTTTCTGTACAGCAAATGCTCTTCATAAACTCAAAAGAAGGTTTGGTTGTCCAAAGGTTGGTGCAGGCTTTGTCTTCAGAAACATATTTATTTGTAGTGGGAAATCTCTCTGCCTATGGATATACAGTGCTAATTATCTACATATTTAGCACAGGAAGCCTAACACAATATGGGAGAAACCCTATCTACTCACAAAAACATTTTCACTGACAGTTTTTTTTTTTTAATACTGAAACATATTATAAAGAAAGCCTCAATTTAAATTATCCCTCTGCACAGGCAATTTCTGTTGACTCTGAATTTCAATATTAGGTATTTGTATATTTTATTTAAAAAATGCTGGAAAGAATGAAGTGAAAAAAAAAAAAACATCCATTTCTCCCCTCATCTAAAACTGAGGAGAGTTTCTTGAACCTTCTTGAGGAAACCCATGGGGCTGAAATGTCTTTTGAAGAGATTTCATTTTGGTTGTTTTTGAGACAGGTTTTCTCCATGTAGCTCATAGTTCTCAAACATATGATCCTTCTACCTCAGCCTCCCGAGGGCTGGGATTACAGGTGTGGTGTCTCAGCCTCCTGAGTGCTGGGATTACCAGTGTGGGCCATCTTGCTGGGCTTCCTGCTAAACTACCTTACTAGCCCTGAATAGATACTCCCTGTGTACTGAATCCTCCTCAGACAGTCTGAGTCACAAACATCATGCAAATGCTCTTCAGCATAAACTGAAACTACAACTAACGTGTTCTTCTGTGCACCACTGTAATTTACATCCTTAGATGTGTTAAGGGCTTGGTCTCAGTTTGGTACTCCTGGGAAATGACTGAGATTTCCTTTTAGAGATCAGGCCTAGTAGGGTGTGTGTGTGTGTGTCTCAGATCACTGAAGTTGTGCCCTAAAGGGCACAGAGGGATCTCTGGCTTTCTCTTCCTTTTCTTCTGAGCCATGAGGTGAGCTGTTATCGGGCAACCAATTCTGCTATGACGTACTTCTACCTCAGGCTCAAAGAAACGGGGCCAATGAGTCACGGAGTGAAACTTTTGCAACTGTGAGTCTGAAGGACCCTTTTCTTTTTATAGCTTGTTGTCAATGATTGCTCTGGTGATGGAGAGCTGACTCCTTTACCTTTCCTAGATCATAGTTCAGGAACCCAGCACACTGTGGGATATCAGCTATCTCGACCGGCGCCGCCCCGCCCCGCCCCGCCCCGCCCCCCCCCCCCCCCCCCCCCGCTGAATTACATGGCTGACTAGAAGCTGCCACCACCACCTCACACTGTAGTACATGCCAGCTTTCAGTGGGGGATAATCACAGTTCAAAAGGGGAAGTGTGGTTTCTACTGACTTAGAATTGCTTTTGCAGTGTTGCAAAGACTGTATCAATTCATTCTCCTGGTGCCATGTGAGGTGCTTGTGGGAAGAGAGTTGCCAAAGAGAGAGTCCTAATCATTGGTTGGGTCCCTAGTTTCCTTCAAGGGACTTTGTTATCCTCGGAAGAACAGGTATGGCTTAGCTATTTGCGTTTAGACTAAACACAGTGCATGCATTTGTACTGCCTTCCTTGATTTCTTTATTCTATCCATGCTTACAACTCTGAGGGAAAGATTTACACCAAAGCCCGTTACAGATTCTTTCTATACTCTGTCCTGCTCTGCCCGCTCCCCTTTCTCTATCCCTCCCTCCCTCCCTACTCTCCAGCTCTGGGAATTTCCCCCACATCTCAGGGTCTTGCCCTTGCCATTTTCTTTGCCCTGTCAGGTGGACTTGCTGGCACACACCGGTAGTGCTTGTGCGCAGGTATCTATCTAGGAACAGTTTGCCTGTGTGCTTCCATTGAAGTCCTACACAGCATGAGCCAATCCTTCGTGGAGGTATGTGGGGTCCAAGGAGTCTTCACTCGGTCCTACAGGCCTTTGCCAGTGCCACTTTCGTCAATACACCACTGCTAGGCGTGAAATGGGCTATTTAGGATTTTAAGAGCCAAATGTAAATGTGCTTAATGAGCCTCCAGGGAGCAACGGCATGGCCGGGGAAAAAAGGCTTTTAGCAGCAGATGCAGAGAAGAGTATTGGATTTCAGTCTCCAGGTCCCCTGAAAAGTCCAAGACAGAGAAAATGGAGATCCTGGCCCCTGGTGGGCTTGGAATGGCTCAAAACCTAAATCCCAACGAACAACTGGAGTCTCTTGACGGTTTTCTGTGAGGTAAAGGAATTCAGCAAACAGCAAGGGACACATGGCATGAGATAATTTGTCACGGCGTGCAAATACTGGATCCTGTTGGGCCAAGCCTAAAAAAGTTCAAGGAAGCCTGTGAGGGAGAAAAAAAACTTTGCAGTGGTTTTGAAAATATTTTTATGTGAAAATTGAAAAACTAATCCGAGTCTTCAAAACCTGCCTGGAATCTCCTCTCAGAATGTTCTGTGGAAACATTCTCTGTCTCTTCAGTAGTAAATACAAAGACTAGTTTGGGCATCTTCGGCACATGAGAAATCTGTTGAATGTCTCAAATTTACTCTACAATAGCTTGGGGCTGGAGTCTGGGAGACTTCCTGCTTCTGACAACTGTTTTATGTGTTCACCAAGTTGGGCAACTCTTCCCAAGTATGTTAAAAGTGGCATGTTTCTGAATATAACAGTGCTGATACTTGATCCTGGCAGAAAAAGAAATGAAAAATAACTCATCAATTTTTTTTTTTTTTATTGCTTTAGGCAAGTCAGTAACTCTTAAAGATCCATATGGTTTACGTGCTGTAACAGCTGAGCGTCCAGCATGAGCATCCCGGAGAGGAGGTGGCTGGGTCAACCTAGTGTTTCCTATGGACTACTCATGCCCCTCTCTGCGGATTTCAGAGCCCAGGGCTGACTGTGTTGCCCACACTCAACCTGGCCTCTGCACTGCCAGCAGCCCCCTGCCTGTTTCTACGCACTGGCTTCCTTTGTGCACCTGAGTGGCCTCCATGGCTGATGACCTCTGCAGAGACAGGGGTGAGGCCTTTCCTGATCTGGAAGATGACTGAAAACAGCATTTTGAACACAAATGCTACATAGATGTTTGCTAAGAAGTTTAAAAAAGTAATAATGTCTTTTAGTTCTTTTTGAGGCATATCCTTTTTGGAGAGTATATACTCTTGACAGACATGTCTAAATGCATATTCTAACCACTGCTTTGTGATATCTCACTTAAATTTTATATGTACTAAAAATCAAATTACATTTTATTATATATAAACCTGAGTCCTTTTTATTTAATTTTGACCTTTAACCAGAAGAATATTGGATTACGTGCCCTTGAACAAGTCACTTAGATGCCAGTGTCTTATTGCATCTATCTTCTAAGCAAGAGGAAAGTGGTATGATACAGAGACCCAGATTGAGAAAGCAGGGATGCTGGCTGTGTGCTGGCTTGCCAGTTGTGTGATCTTAGACAAATCAACCTTTCTGCACCCAGTTCCCTTCTCCATAAGTTGAAGGTAAGGTCTCATTTCAGGGCTATGGAGAAAACTTGCCCCAAGTTTGATGTGCATAACTTTTGGAAGTGTGCTGATACTGGTTAAATGTCCAATAAACCCCAATGATCAGGATGACTGTTCAGGTAGAAGCCTGCAGAGATCTGAGACTGAAAATACACCACCTGGAGCAGTGGAGGGGAGAATGGTGTTCTGAGACTTGGAAGAGCAGGCCCTGGAACTCACTGCCTGGCTGTATCCTGAGGGCAGAGCCCTCTCATGGCAAATGGTCAATGGCTGTGAGAGCCACAGGCTGCAAGCCTGGGAGCCAACCTGGCCCAGAGTCCTCAGACCCCAAGTGTACTTTAGGGACAACACAGTGACCATGTAGTAAGAAGCCATCTCATCCCCCTGAACATCCCTGACAGATCAGAGATGCCCCCAAATGCATTGGGGCTCTGATGACCCCAGATTTCAGCAAAAAATTGGGGAATCTCAGAATACTGGCATTTACAAACACCCAGAGAGAAGACTGAAAGTTGATTTACAGAAAGTGAAGGCATGTGGTATTTCTTACAATAACAAAATTATTTGATCTGCCATAGACTTTGACTTAGGCGTTGACTCCGTATCACCATATCTGAGGGCATGGAGGGAAGATGGATTTTTGAACATATTAGTAAATCTTTCCTGATTATAAGGTTGGTAGTTTTATCAAGTAGCCCTTTTCATTCTTTAACAATAATTGGGATAGGTAGGTGCTATGGAGTGAGCGGTGTGGTGTAATGGTGTGAGGAGGGTGGTGCTCTCATGGCTGAAATGAGTATAATTAAAAGGGTAGACAGAGACAGGAGCGAAATTATCTCTTCACTGTGTGAAGACACAAGGAGAGGCCCTTGGAAGGCATGAAGAGGCCTATTAAGAGAGTTGGTTCTCTCCTAGGGTCTTGATCCTGACATTTCCAGTGCCAGAACTATAAGCAATACATTTCTGTTGTGCAAGCTGCCTATCCATGGTATTCCATTGTAGCAGAAAGCTATGACCCTGAGACTTTCTATTCATTATGGTTGTTTATCCTTTTCAGTTGGCATGGCCACCTTGAATTTTGTGTTCAGTTATATGGAATAACACACACATTAAACTAATAAATAAGCAAATTTTTTACTATTAGCATCTCATATAAAATATCATAAGGTGTTAGTCTTTAACATGCTGGGGTCTGTGCCACATGCTGATGCTGGAGACCATGTGGAAGCCCATGATCCTGCTGACTGTAAAGGGCAAGGAAGCTGCTTTTGCAGTGATTCAAGGACTGCGGACTCACAGTTGAGAAAGAGAGACATAAAAGGTTTCTGTGACAACACCGCACACCTGACCCCAAAAAGTAATAGCCTAGATAGGAAACCATGAAAGAGAACTCTTAAAACTTGTGATAAGGATGCTGAAGCGTAGCTCTCCACAGCTGACGGCTTCTGGTAGAGGCGCCGGTAGGGGAAGGACTCAGTTTTCTTTAAGGAGCTGGCTACTGGGAGTTTGACCATGCTCCAGTGAATATATGGGTAACTCAAGTTGGACTTTTTTTCTTTCTTCTTCTTTTTTTTTGGGGGGGTGTTGTTTTTGGGGGTGTGGGGCTGGAGGACAGACCTGGGAGGATGAAGAAGTGAATGTATTAGGGTGTGTAATGTAAAGTTTCCAAAAAATCAATAAAAGTATTATATTTCAAAGAAGGGAAATGTTTGGGGAAAAAATCAATTATTGGGCAGATTTTGACAGACCTTTAGAGTTATTGACAAAAAAAACTGTAAATTTTATTTTTTTAGCTTATTAGTAAACTTGGTTTTAATTTAATCCTTATAAATGTAGGCAAAGTATATGGAATATATCAAGGTATATGGAATATATGGCAATTCTCTATTGGGTTATTTATGTGTTATTAATATATATGCAATTTTCTAATTCTAGTGAATAACTGAGACCTCTTAGAATTGCTGATACTATTGTTAGTTATCTCATGACTCACAAACTGAACATAGCTCTTAGGTGAAAATGAGAAGGTGTAAGTTCCCCCTTTCCTTTGTAGATCATTAATATTTATTTTTGATTGGCAAATCACAATTGCACAAGTATGTTCTACTTTGATACATGTATGCAATATGAGATGATTAAATCAAGCTAGGTAAGTTATCATTGTCTCACTTACCTATCATTTTTTATGGTGAGACATTTGGAATATACTCTCAGTTAATTACAATAATACATTCCATTATTGTTGACAAGTCTACTGCATGAAAAATCTCAGTGCCTATTCCCCTAACCTGTCTATTTCAATTTTTTTGTGTATATTGCCCAAATTTGTTATTATTTTATCATATGATATGGTGTTTGGATTTTTTCTTTGTTTATTGAAGAATTTTCATAACGGCAACACTAATTTATATTTCCATCAATAACATATAACATGAGTTCTCTTTTATTTCCTTATAAATACCAATTTTCTTTCATCTCTGACAAAAGCCATTCTGTGGTGTGAGGAAGTACCTCTCTGTGGGTTTGACTCACATTTCTTTCTTTCTTTCTTTCTTTCTTTCTTTCTTTCTTTCTTTCTTTCTTTCTTTCTTTCTTTCTTTCTTTCTTTCTTTCTTTCTTTCTTCCTTCCTTCCTTCCTTCCTTCCTTCCTTCCTTCCTTCCTTCCTTCTTTTTTTATTAAGAGATTTTCTATTCATTTTACATATCAACCACGGATTCCCCTGTCCCCCCTCCTCCCACCCCCTAGCCTTCTCTCCCCAACACCCCCCCCCCCCCCCCCCCCCCCGCATTCCCACCTCCTCCAAGGCAAGGTCTCCCGTCAACAGAGCCTGGTACATTCAGTTGAGGCAGGTCCAAGCCCCTCCTCCCTGCACCAAGGCTGAACAAAGTGTCTCACATAGGCACTAGGTTCCAAAAAGCCAGCTCATGCACTAAGGACAGGTCCTGATCTCACTGCCTGGGGGCCCCCTAAACAGTTCAAGCTAAACAACTGTCTCACTTATCCAGAGGGCCTAGTCCAGTACCGTGAAGGCTCCTCAGCTATTGGTCCACAGTTCATGCGTTTCCACTAGTTTGGCTAATTGTCTCTGTACTTTTTCCAGTCATGGTCTCGATATCTCTTGCTCATATAATCCCTCCTCTCTCTCACAGATTGGACTCCTGGAGCTCTGCCTGGGGGTTTGGCCATGGATCTCTGCATCTGCTTCCATCAGTCACTGGATGAGGGTTCTATCATGACAGTTGGGTGTTCAGCCATCTGATCACCAGAGTAGGTCAGCTCAGGCACCCTCTTGACCATTGCCAGTAGTCTACAGTGGAGTCATCTTTGTGGATTCCTGGGGATCTCTCTAGCACTCTGCTTCTTCCTATTCCCCTGGTGTCTTCATTTATCATGGTATCTCTTTCCTTGTTTTCCCACTCTGTTCCTGACTCACATTTCTTAATGATTAGTGTCACTGAGCATTTTTTCATGGACCTGTTACACATCTGTATGCCTTCTTCTGAGAAATATCTGTTTAAGGCTTTTTTCCCAATGGTTTGAAATGGTTATTTGCAGTGTACTGCTGAGTTGTTTGATTAACTTATAAAATTTGAATATTAACCCCTAGTAAGATTTACAATTTTAAATCTTTTCTCTCCCTCTTACAGCTCTCTTCCCCTTTGGTGTGGATTTCACTTTTCATAGGTCTGTGGGATGGCAGAGGCTCCTTGCTACAGCAATCCACATCTGCACTTCTTTCTGTTCCACTGTCTAATTGTCTTGGCAAAAGATTTGTGTTATAAGCATGCCTGTTTCTGTTTTTGACATAATTATGAAAATTATAGTTAAAATAAGTATTCAAATTCTAAAATATTTTCAGTATTGATACCATGCAACCATTTTCAAAAATCATTTAATAACCTAAGGAAGTATTGACAATGTCTTGTCAAATGAAGAAGAAAGAGAAAGTGCTTTATGTGTGCTGTTCCATGTGCCTATCAGGACACACTTTGGAGTACAAAGGGAATCTCTGGCCATAGCTGTTTCTAAGCATTCTTGGTTAATAGTCTTTTTATACATGGGATTTTAAAAAAGTCTTGGGGACTATCCATGACTCCAATTCATACACATTTTCACAAATACCTGGGTTCAGTTTTCCATGTTGCTCATTAGACAAAGAGTATTATTTTCAAATAAAAGCCAAGATAGATTTAGTAGATATTAGAGAGTCTTACTTGGAGCAAGCTTACATAAAAGACTTCCTTTGGTTTAGAAGTCAATCAAAAGGGCCTATGGGCAGAGTCAGGAATGTCTTCTGAAAACTCCATTACATATGCTTTCACCCAAAGCTAAAAGAGCAGGGAGGCAATTCAGAAAATCACCTAGCAGCAATCGTGGATATCTCCTGTGGTGGAGTGTGAGCTAAGTTTCTTGTTGATACTTTTATTTTTCTAATTTTCCAGCTATGAGCATACTATGGATTGTACTATGCATACATTGTCTTATAATTAGAAAAAAAGAACAATAAAGGCTCCAATTTGCTCCTAAACATAGTCCTCATTAGTGTGGCCAAAACTAGACCATATTTTCATTGATAAGCAAATTATAGTGACTTTACCCAAATTTGCCCATAAAGAAAGGCTACTCAGACTGCTCTCTTGGTATGTGTAAGAATCTTCTAGTATTTTGTCCCTGTCCATGGCTTTCTTCCACTCTGTTGCTTTTGTCCAGCCACAGTGCACAGATAGGTACTGTTTCTCTAGTACTGGACCACTGGCTTTTCTTGTGTGACAACCTTGAACTACACAATGTCCATCAGGAAAAAGGGAGCATTGCTGCAAGTTTGCATAAGACTTCACTCAAACCACGGGGCAATGGAAGGAACAGCATTGAAAACATTAGCCTATAGCTGAGCCTACAAGGTCTTGCCTGCTGAGCCCAGAGCCCCAGGGCTGGCCTCAGAATCTCCATCCCATTGCTGTACAAGCCCACCCTGCTACCCAAAGTCCTGGGATTCTCAGAGCTGTTAACCCTCAGAATTCATCTATAGGCTTCTCAGCTTAATGTTGTACTGGAGCTTTCCACCTGTGGCCTCATTTCTGGTCTGTCTGGGACCTTCCCAGGACAACTGACAAAGACAATACACTTAGAGAGAAGGAAACCAAAATCTGTGCCCTGAAAGGAGTCCGGTTAGGTTCCAATGTCAACAGAAAAATTGTAAGTTATCTGAAAATCAATATTTTTCTGAGGCTTTCCACTATCAGTTCCACATATCAGACATCTATGGTCCAGTTCAGGGTCCTCTGAGATTGTTCAGTCCATATCTCTCTTATGGCTTTTTTTTTTTTTATCCAGCTTGATGTCAAGATCTGCCTGGTGTAGCTGGCCTTTCATTCTCCTCTACTTGTAACCTTTAATCAGTGAATAAAATCCACACCTACACATGCATTTGCCTGCAAGAACACATACACACTTGGCCACGCCAGGTATGTACACACATCCACATATCTTTTGGAAGAACACCAATAGGTTCTTTGTCATGAAGGATAGCAAAGAAAAAACATTCCACTGAAAAACAAGTGTGAAGAATTTTTCTAAACTGCACACTCCATGGGTTTATGTGGCTTTATATTATCACACGGAACACTTGTTTTCTCCTTGGGAACACTTGAACTCAGCTTGCTTGGTTGTTTTCTCTGAGGATAACAATGAATGGAGACTTCCTTTATAGTTGTGTCATTGATGAGGGCCACTTGAACCAATTTTCTCAAACCAGAAGAACAATCTATTCAGCTTTGTACTCGTTTTAGAAGAAAATTATATTGAGTTTTGAAACTACAGTTTTCTAGAAGAGGGAGAAGGGGAGTTTTAATTTAGAGGAGACAGGGTCTCATGAAACCTGAGCTGGCTTTGAACTTGCTATGTAGCTAAGGATGACCTTGAACTCCTGATCTTCCTGCCTCTCTATCTAAGTTTTCAGACTACAGATAAGTATCACCATGATGTGCTGAAGCTGACTTTTCACGCACTATGTTCTGTGGAACTTACTTTCTGTTGCAAGTAACCTGATAGACAATGCAACTGTGACTAGTAATAGCTTCTTTCCTCTCTCTTCTTTCTTTGGAATTATTAGTGCCTTGGTACCTGCCTTTGAGGTTGTAACTTAGTGTAAGGACAGGTGTAGACTCCCAGTTCAGGATCTTAGCAGCACTAGAATGTCTTGGAGGCAGAAGAGAGAAGAGAACAAGCAGTGTTCTGTATGTAGGGCTCTGTTCTCCTCATAAGTCCTTGATGTCAGTTCAAGCACTTCAAGAACTGGATGTACCTTGGTGGTTCTTGAAGCTCCCCAGGGCATCTGTGACCCAAGAAAGGGAAGGAAAAGCTAAAAGGGACTAGGAGAGAAATGGCTCAGGGAGGAGATGTGTTGTAATTATGGGTGATTCCCTTAGCTGAGATGGGTTTTATCTACATGGAGATGATTTTCAAGACTTTATGACTGAAAGGATGTAGTGGCAGAACTAGAAAGATTTCACTTTGTGTTGCCAAGGTCAATTTTTGCATCCTCCCCATAGTCCTTAGCCAGAGCCAAGCCAATGTTTCTTCTTTGATATCTACTCAAGTCTTTCCCACTCTCCTAGTCCTCACACCCACTTTTTAAAATTCTTTCTTTAATACTGTGTTGCTTGCCCTAATCAGGATGGTCACCTCAGTACATACAGCATATAATTACAACCTTGCCCACCACTAACAGTTTCCTCTTCCTCCCCTTCATCTAAGGGCCCTTCAAGAACCAGCTCACACTTTCTTCTAAACAAATCTACCTTTGGATGTCTGTTCTGGCATCATAGCTTATGCATTACTTATATGGTAAATTTTCCTTCCTTTAGTACCTATGGCCCATTTAATGCGTTAGAATCATTTGTCGTCTGCAGTATTAGTTTCTATTTTATGTCCATTCATGTGTTTGATAAATATTTACTGAATATCTGTTCTAGTACAGACACTGTGCCTGGCACTGGTAGCAGGAAGAAGAGCAAGGCAGGTGGCTGATCTCAAGAAAAAAAAAAAAAAGATTGCTAGTAAAATGCCCTGGTTTAGCCTTGAGACAGACACAAAGTGAGTACTTATTTTAGAGGGGGAAATCCCGAACTTCAGCCAAAAGCTTCACACGAGATTAGGGTGGATCTTATAAGAGGGATTGAAAGTTTCCTGGTAGATAAAGGGGAAGGATAGTCTAGGATGAGAGATCAGGTCATGCTGACACGGGCATAAAAGGGCCCGGTTTCTCTGGTGACTGGTGAACTGATAAATGGTGCTTAAGAGATGCTATGTGGATGTGGTTTGATGGGGTGGGGGGAGGAGATGAATGTGATAACCTGGGGCCAGCTTGCCGTAGTCCTTATCTGCTATGTGAGGTGAAGATGTTTGTACATTTTGTCTTCAGAGTACAGTAATTTATAAGAAAAGAACTGACAGGGTCAGAGTTATTTGATAGGAAAAGAATTCTGGTACAGAGATAGGCAGGCAAGTCCATTGTTACAAAACAAAACAAAAAACAAAAACAACCCATTAGTCTTGACTCTTGGATTCTGAAAAACAGGAAAAGATAAGAGTCATTGTAGGTATGATGATTATCTGAGAAAAGAAGTCCCTGCCTTAGGTGGAAGGGTAGGAGCCACCTAATATTCAAGTCATGACAGTAAGGGATAAATAAGTTGACAGTATTTTCACAAGAACCACTTACTAACAGAAATCCCAATACCAGGCATGAGAAATCTCCTTTTGGATAGTTGCTCAGGGTAGTCTAAGTGACTCCTAAAACAAAATAGACTATGGAGGTAATCCTTGTTTGCCTCTCAGGGGTGGCCCATATTGCTGAAGACGCTGCATCGCATATTTAAGGCACAAAACTTGATGATTCGCGCTGGATCTGACCTGAAAGCCTCTTTCCTGGGGTCTAGCTTCCATGGTACCAGAAAATAAGCTTCCAAGAGAGGGAAGCAATTAAACAGTCCTACCCAGCTGCAACACCTAGGAACCATGACAATGACCAGCATGGCAAGATATCCATAAATGTCCAATAAGTGGCACCCATATGTCAGTTGGTGGTAACCAACAGCTGTCTGGTTGGACTTAAAGGCCACTCAACAAGAGGGAAGTCACGTTTGATACTGAAAACCTAACCAGGTTTCCCAGGCTAGTTAGCTATTGGACATTAGAAAAGAAATTATTACCACCACTTTGCTAGACCAGCATATTCTGTCGTATACTGTAAATCTTACCCTTATACTTACAGATGAGTATAATGAGTATCCCTCACCAAAGAAGCTTCTATTTCCAGTAAATGGAGGCCATCACAGAAAACCACAACTGGACACAATGCACACATCAACAGATCATGGGAAGCCTAGCCCCAGTGGATACAACTACATCACAGCTCCTGTATCTATGGTTCAGGAGATATCACGGAGGAGGAGGTTGGAAGATTTTCAGAGCCAGAACACCAGGAATCTGCTGTGAAACAGTCTCTCCTATGTATGGCCGAGTAAACAAGACCAGAACAATGTCAGTATCAGTGGCCATATTAGTGTGAAAGGGAGAAATTCTCACTGGGTCCCAACCCTAGTCAAAGAGCGTAGAAGCAACCAATGGCAGCTGGAAGAAATCAAATGAGCTTCTCCCAGAGATGAGCCCTTTGTTGGTTATCTAACACAAAGTGGCTAGCTCTGAAACTACATACACACAAGCACCACAGACTTAGCAGGTTGTATTTACAGATTTATGCCTGCGCGTGCACACACACGTTTCCAACAATGATAATCAAAGACAAAAGGCTATCAACTTGTGACGGGAGAAGGGTGTGTGAGGGGTTGGAGACAGTAGTTGGGAGGGGCTGGAGGAAGAAAAGGAGGAGGAAAAGAAGGGGAGGAAAGTGATATAACTCTGTTTGGATTAAAAACATTTGGGAAAAATTGCTTTAGGGAGGTCAAAGAGATGAAAGTGAATGTAGAGGAAGGGGCAGGTTAAGAGTATGGGCAAGTGGGAACTTGCTGACAGCAAGATCTCTGACTAGGCAAGAGGACATGAAGTCCAACAGTAAGCTAAGAGTTCTCTCTACTCGCATCACCATGTTTGGGAAAAGGCGAGACTCGATGACTGAAAGTAGGAAGCCCATTTCTTTTCCTTTTAAAATTCTTATCCTTTATTGTTCATATGGCATTGGATTACAGATAATAAATGTCTTAAATTACAATAGTTTACATTTGGATATACAAAACTCACCTGTTCTTCATTACTTCAATATGTCATCTATTTCTTCACAGAAATAATGTCGGCTAGGTTTTCTTGTAACCTTTTTTTTTCCATATTGTGTAAGTTTCAATTCCTAGGGGGTGGGCTATGGACGTTGGCTACTTAAGATGTGGTGTAGCAAGTAGTAGCACTGGCACCCATGGAGCTGTTGGAAATGCCAGTGTGTGCCTTCATGGAAAACCTGCAGATCAGAGTCAGCCTTGTGGGAATCCCTAGAAATCTGGGTGCATGTGACTGTTTGAGAATCACTGGACTGCAGACCCTCTTTGTAAACCTCTTCTGTTCCAAATTCTGTTCTCCTACAGTTTTTGCTCCTTCCGTAGGACCACACAATGGCTTTTGCAATCAGTTGATACTTCCATAAGCTATTACCCTTGACAAAATTTGATATATTGAATTTTCAAAGAAGTAGATTAGTTTGTACTGACTCTACTAGGATTCTTCATGTTAATATTAAAACTAAAGGGTTTTAATATGTTTATATTGGACTGGGAATATATCTACCCAACATATGCAAAACCCTGGGTTTGATCCCCAGTATTGAGAAAAATCAGATATATAGTGGAATCATCTTGGTATCATACAAAGGAAATTAAAACTGACATCAGTGAAGTACTTTCAGTTTTGCTGTTCAGGATCTCTCAATGGTTTATCTTTGATATAATGTAGAAGTTTTCAGCTATGCTTACCTGTTACTTAATAAAACAACTGTGTTGTTCACTGCTGGTTTCTTGCCCCTTGAAATGTAGTTTGCAAAATCATTAATCCTACCTTTATGACATGAAGAGTATATTAGAGGCAGGGAGAAGGACGTAGTTCTCCCTGAAGAGCTGTCATTCCAATTAGAAGGCAAAGCAGAACGACCAGGAGGGACAAGTCGAGGGACTTGTGCCCTTTCTGTTCCCATTGCCTTTTGTGCAACAGCATTTGGCTCAGTTTCCAGTGGGTACCATGACTGCCAGAGATTTGCTTGTTCAATTGACTTTTATTGCTTTGCTTCAAGCTTTTAAAATATTTGCAACTCAGGCAGAGCTTGTGTAATTCTGGGTACTGATGGATGAGTATAAAGATCTTTTGAAAACAGTTTGTTAGGAATGATAGATTAAGTATGTCTTCCGGGACTTTGATTTACATCATCAGTAAATGAGCAGTAACAGCTATCTTTTTTTAATAGGAAATAAAGCAAACTGTCTTTTGTTAAGTGTCCCTACAACAGCCTGGTGGCATAAATATCTTGATAATATCCAACATGGATGGCTTTTCTACTTTATTACTATTACTAATTTTTAATAAAAGAGCAAATGTCGTCTAAGTGAATTAAAATTTGTCTTGAAAAGTAAAAGCAAATTATGCTGAACATGGAACTTCAGACCCGGGTGAAAAACATCTGAACGCTGGGTTTCATCCTTCTAACAAGCTTAGCAGATGGATGGGAAGCGATGCTTGCTGTTTATTTCCTCAACATATCAACATGTGAGGATGTGGTACAAAATATGGTTTTCCTGCAAATGAGCAGAACCGTGCGAGCAAAGTGCAAGCACCAGTTTTATGTGCTGAAAAGACTTTAGAAACTGAAGGGCCACTAGTCCTTAAAATCTGCTGGATGTGCATAGCTCATCAAAATTTTAGACTGGTTGAGATCAGGGTTGAAAAGATGCAATTGTTTCAGCTACTCATCTAACCATTTCGAGAGGGTTTAAAGAACCCTTTCAGTCAGGAAGCACAAGGACAACTGAAAAACTATCTACATTCATGCCTTTGAATTAAAAAAGAAAGAAAGAAAGAAACTAACTCTAAGCTATCAAAAGAGGTAGTGTGTGTCATGTGATTTTTTTTTCCTCCAGATTTTCAGCATGTATGTTTGTGACCAATGACCTTTCTTTGCTTGTCAATCAGTTAAGAATTAGGCTACAGTTAGAGCAGTTGAATGGTCAATTGACTTTAGTTGAGAATGCTTATGGAATTAGTCAGAGCAGCAATGATTTTAGTGGACTTATCACCACTGATCAAGGGAACTATCAGGAAGTGGAAAAATATCTAACCTGCAATTGAAACCCGAGAGCTATCTTCCTCTTCAGTGTGAGGAGAGTTTTCTTAGCTTATTTTGAGGGGAAGGCAGAGAGCACGACATGTTCTAGGTGCTAGTTCAAAACTTTATCCATCCCTTGTTACTTAGTGTTTCTAGGTAGCTGTTGTTTTTTTGCCATATGGATCATGGATTGCCCACATTTCCTGGAAAATAGTAAAAAAGTCCTCCAGGCCAAATGAAAGTGATCCTGTTCTCCTAAGGAGAAAAAAAAAGAAGTGGTTCAAGTGCTGAAAGATTCATGTTCTTACACATCAAGGTTAGACATTCTTTGTCATCAATCTGCCGCATAATCATAATCCACGCCTACATCTCAGGAGCGAAGCTACCTTGGCTACCCTCATCTTGGTTGTACGTACATGCATTCCATCATCTTAGGACCTCTGGGGTAGAGGTGGGGATAGTCTGAGACACTTATACTGGGAGAAATGTTTTTATCTCAGTTCCTGAGTTGAGAGCAACACCTTAAAACTGAGAAATGGCAAGTGTGAAACTTTGCCCCAAGAACTAAAGATGAGTTCGTGCTGATTGGCTATGAGGATTTTGTTTTTCCTAAACTGTGTGTAGATATTCTTTGATTTACCAGAGAGAGTTCATAAAATCATGTTATACTATCACAGTAGATGAGGTAAAAAGATCTCATTTGCTTGAGGGTTTAAAAACTAGTTTTATGGCTTCTAGAATTCTCTCTATTCTGTTGAGTTTCTCTACATATAACATTTTTTTAAGGCATAGAGAGAACATGCAAAGAGAAAATGAGGCTATGAGGGATCATGAGTAGAAGTCAGCATTACTTGATATAAGATCTGGTTCCCAGGTCTGGATACTTCTCAATACCTGAGCAGGTTGATCAGAGCATTTTATTTCCATGACTTTCATTTCTGACATTTGTATGAGGGAGGTTCCTGGAATCTTTTCCTTTGTTTAAATAATATGGGTTCTCTAGCTTTCCTTCTGGTGGGGAATTGGAAATGGCTAACAGTAGAGAACAGTGCCTATTCTAAGCAAAGTGATTTAGTGTGTTTTAAAGAGTCTGTCTATAAAGAGCTGATAAAAACCCAGAGCAAAGATGGGATCACTGTGCTTAAGGATGGTTGGACCAGAGTGATCAGTGCATGAGAATTTGGGTCACATTCATGAAAATGGTGGAAAAAAAGTTTACATAGACAATACAAGTGGCTTTTGGAAATAAATACGTACGTGAAAGGATTTTGTCAATGTCTCAGAAGAATGCCGGCCATCACTAATTTGAAGCTACCTTGATTTTACCCAGTGAAATGGGGTTTTAGTGAAACCAGCAGGTTGGAGCTAAAAGTAATGGGCTGGGCAGTTTATATGTTAAAAAACAAACCTAGAGTACAGATGATGTACAGGTATAGCTTCCCAAGCTGGAGAAAGAGCAAAAGCAGCCTTTCTTCAGGAAACTCATCCTCCCACAGTGTGGTAAAGCATATCCAGTGGGGTAAAACTGAGGAGACAAGTGCTTGCATTGTATGAGTTTTAGCCTAGTACTTATACCTCCCTTACCCCATGGCTTGCAGATTTGCCTCTTTCAATGCTGACCACATTTTGAAGTATAGTATACAAAGGGTATAATTTAATTAGCCCTATGATAATTACAGCAAGTAGCCAAGAGTTTCACACTGTTTATGACCTTAAGAAGAAATGGTTGTTGCATAAATATTAAAAGTAAATTAATGTAGTAGAGACCTCCCTGGGCAAAGGTGTGGCTGTCAGGATTTCATATTTGTTTTCTATGTTGACCCAAAACTATGATGTGGGGGGAGAAACATCTTGGTTTCAACATCATACACTTGAAAGGAAAAGAGTAAAGAGAGGACTGAGTTAGGGAACTGAGCTTCTCTGAGGGCCGTGGTCCAGGATTTGTTTCCCCATGTTCTTTTCAGTTGGCACTTTAATAGTGTTCTCCACATGTGACAGGATTTATTAAAGTTCTGTCAGGTAGTACACGTACTGTTGCCACTATTAAAGCAGATTCATTACAATTACCCTTAATCCCTTCTTTACAGATAAGTCATACTTTACTCATCTGTAAAAAGATGCTTGTTAATTTCTTCACAAGGCGGGGTGGAGGGTTGGGGGTGGTGGGGGGTTGGTTCATCAGCACTTACCCAAATAACAGTGGTTGAAACACAGGTCCTGGACTCCCGGCTTTGCTGAATGTCTGGAGAGGTTGCAGGGGGATTATAAATGTTATTTTCCATGTATAGCAGAACCACACACTCAGGCCACTGCAGGGATTTAGTGAGGATCAAGAAAGAGTAGAAAGGCCAAGAGCATGATGGGAAGGGCCTACCAACTTCTTTTTTTTATACAGTTTTTAAATTTTTATTTTATGTGCATTGGTGTTTTGCCTGCATGTCTGAGAGTGGTGGAACCTGGAATTTCAGACAGTTGTGAATTACCATGTGGGTACTGGGAGCTGAACCCAGGTCCTCTGGAAGAGCAGTCAGTGCTCTTAACCACTGAGCCATCTCTCCAGTCTACTAACTTCTTAATGGCCCTTTTTTTATATAGAGCATTCATACTTGAATCACTTTGGTCTTTCTAAATTCTTTATTTCTAATATTAATTGATTCCTTCATTCTTTTTGGTTATCAAAGACCTATGTAATTGCTGGACTGATGTTCTGGATATGGTGAGATGTAAATCATTAATGACTTTCTCTAAGCAGAACAGTTGACAAAAATTAAAAATTATTTCTCAACCTCTATTACTAGGTTTGTGGTGTTTTCTTTTTTTATGTGAAGATTTGGCACTGATAAGTACTGATATGGGTAATGGTTTTCTATGTCTATCATCTGTCCATCCATCCATCCATATATACAAAATTGTGTTTGTGTGCTTCTATAATGCAAAATTCTTCCTTTTAAAAAATTAAACTTTTTAATAAGTCTGGAGAGATGGCTCAGTTACAAGATATTACAAGATACTTGCCTTGTAAGCACAAAGAACTATGTTCTATCCCCAGAACCAACATTAAAAACAAAATTGAGCATCATGGTGTGTGCTGCTAATCCCAGCACTAGAGAGCCAGAGCTAGACAGATTCCTGGGGCCTGCTGTCCACCTAACCTAGCTGGTGAGCTCCAGGCCAGGGAAGGAGCCTGTCTCAAAACCAAACCACAGCAAAACAAAGCAATGGATGCTCTTGAGGAATGGCACACTGGCCCCCACGTGTATATGTGCACCAATGCATGTGAACCTATATGCATGTGCAGTCCTTGCTTTGTCCCCACCCCAAGAAATCATAAAATTAAGGTTTCATATGGAAAATACCTAATAGTAAGGGTGTGGGAAGATTGCTCAGTTGGTAAAGTGCTTTCTGCAAAAATGTGAAGATGAGTGCATATGTGCAGAACCCACAGAAAAGCACATAATCCCAGCACTGCAGGATGGGAAGGGCAGATATCCAAAGGCAATTGCTGGCCAGCCTAGCAGAATTGAGCTGTACTCCAGTGAGAGACCTTGTCTCAAAGTAAGGTGGACAGTGATTGAAGACAACACCTAATGCTGCTCTTTGTCTTCTACACACATGTGTACACCCATGCACACACAAATGCACACACCGTTATGATCACACACACACACACACACACACACATACACACACACACATACACACACACACACATATATATATCACCTATACCTCCACACATCATGCACATAAAACTAAATAAAATTCAATAGTTAATAGTGTCAGTGGTTAGACTGCAGAGTACTAACACTTTGCCATTGAATGTCCCCCAGAATTCCTCAACTAAACTCCTGAGGGCTAATGACAAGAATTTCAATCAGCTGGGCTATCAGGTGATAAATTTATGAGGACCATTTGGAGCACTCCTTGATTCAAGACCCTTAGTCCTCCTCCTACATGTAGGAAGTAATAGAGATAGTAGTAAATGGATTGAACAATAGAGTTTCCTTTGATCTACCTGTAAACATTCATGTTGCTCTTGAAATGGAGACTTTTGACTCTTCCTTCTCCACTCACCTTCCTGGGGATGCTGAGGACTCTAGTCCGTGAACTCACTTGGTCAGCCCATGATTTCTCACTCTATGGGAGAACCAAAACACACCGGCTTGCAGAGTGTGGTAGCTTATAGACCTAAGAAATTACAAAGAAATGTGAGCAAGTAATCTGGGATTCTCAGTGTTTGATCTTGTCACAGAAAAGGATGCTTTGAGTGGTGGTTGAATGTTATATATTAATATATATGATATAATATGTATAAATATATTAATAACAAATATTGTGTTTTTGACAGGATAATTTGAAGAGCAATCACTAATGGGTACTTCAAAACATTTTGGGGGATGGGATGATAGATCATTTGGTAAAGTTTGAATTCTAGCACCTATGTAAATAGCTGGGCATAATGAGTTATATTCATAATCCTGGTACTAAGAAGGTAGAACAGGCAGATCCCAGTCAGTCTGCCCTGACTAGCAAGCCTCAGGCCCTAGTGTGAGACTCTATCTCAAAACAAAACAAAACAAAAAAATACTAAAACTATAACAAGATGGACAGCTCCTGAGGATGACCCATGATTGACCTCCAGCTTCCATATGTACATGATCACATGAGTACTCATGAATATGTATAACACTGATAGTGTGTGTGTGTGTGTGTGTGTGTGTGAGAGAGAGAGAGAGAGAGAGAGAGAGAGAGAGAGAGAGAGAGAGAGAGAGAGAGAGAGAGAGAGCCTTAAATGCTTTGGTAGTTCTGTGACAAAGACATTATTATAACATCAGAATCAGAATTTTGAGGGAACATGAACTCAGAATTGTTTTAGAGTCAATACTGTTAATTATTTGAGTGGAGGGAAGAACATTTTTCTTTGGAGAATAGAACTGAGGATTAATTACAGCTCTGATATTGTTTGCTATGTGATACTGGTTAAGATACTTAGCCTTTCCTTGTCCTATTTATAAAATGCATATACACAACCATCTCCCTCTGGTGCTCAGTACTTTGTAGGTCCTCAAGCAAGCATCCGTTCCTCTTTCCTATATACCTTTCTTCCTTTCTTCTTTACTTAGCATTGAGGATATCTTTGATAATCAAGAAATAAAACCAAAAAGTATTTTGTGACTAAGGAAGCACATTAAATCTTAAGTTCGTGACAGGTCAAGTTTTCCTGTTCAACACATGAGTTTTCCTTTTCAAAAGGTGTGTAAAAACTTGATGCATTAACTCAAGCACTGAGCTGCAGAGTTTTGTCTTACCCTTTGAGTTCTTGCATGATGTTCTGGATTAACCTGCATTTAATATAGATTTTACTTCAATAAATTCCATTTCTTTTGCATGTTTTGAAACAAAGAACATTAACCAATCGACTTGTGTGCTTTTTTGTGTGTTAAGCTCTTTCAGATGTAATATAAAGTCCACTGGAATTGTAAAGTGTTTGGAGTTATATTGCATTAAGTGTTACTGCATTCAATCTCACTGAGCTGTTAAGGTGTTTTATAATGGATGTAAATATTTATGGCCTGTTTGAGAATAACCAAAGAAAAGTGCTTTTCATTATTTTAATTCATATCCCATTAGTCAGATACATCTTTTAGTGTTTCAACTCTTTCCTGCCTTGGGAAGATGCTGAAAAATTTTTGGACAAAATGTGGTGGGGAAGGAATGTGTCCATTTTTATTATTGAATCAAATTGCTCAGGAGTAAACCCACGTGGTATTTTTATGTATTCTATTGCTACCAAATAAAACCTTAAAGATTCTTTCATAGGTATGTGGATAACTATCCACAGCCAGTTGAACACAAGCCTTCTTCAGGGAAACCTGGAGTATCACATTCTAAACCCTCTGTGCATGCATGCCTCTTGGATACACTTTTCAATTGAAGAACAGAATTTTATTTTACTAGCAATTTTTAAAAAATTGCTACTGTCTCTTCAGGAAACAGCTTCTGTCTCTGGGACTCAATCTTGGTTCTGAAGTTTCCATATGTATTTTCAAGGCTAGTGTAATAAATAATTAGATGTAGTCTGTAGGACTGAAATTAAGCCACTGATCATTACGAGGGAGAAAGTGGGTCTAGAGGATGTTGTTTGTTAAGGTGATCAGAGAGGCTGGTGCTGTTTTCATGAAGTACTTGGAAAAAATCTAGTTACAAAACACAGGAAAGGTCAAAGATCCAAAACTAACCACTTTGTTCTTCAATCTGTTTTAGTCTTTGACAGGTAAGCTTAAATCCTGGTAGTTGGTTTATGCCAAAGGACAGAGGACAGTTATTTCAAAGCTTTCCTGTTCACTGTCAGAAATAACAATCACAACAAAGTAAAACAGAATTTAGAAAAAGGTCTAACACCTGCTTTAAATCAGAAGAGCAACAATAACAAGAACAGACCCCAATATCGTCTTGAAATGCCACTGAAGTGCTGGGTCCAGAAATGGACAGAAAAACAACTGCTTGACACAGACAGCTGCACGTGATCTGTGTGCCCCTCACATTCCCCTCACCTCATAAAAAAGTTATTTTCTTTGGAAATATGGTCGCAAATGTAAATCACCAATTTCTTTCTAGACCATGAAGTCTCTGTAATAAATATCAAATAAGTCCGTTTTAGAATTGCACAAGGATTCTTTCAGATATGAAGACTTGGGAGCAACTGTGAAGCAGCCTTTATTCACAGACTTTGAAATAAAAGGCGGTGATCTCAGACCACCAAGAACTGCAAGGCATGCCAACTGATGTTTACAGCAACTTACCCTTCCTGTTCTTCATATCTGATTTTATTAAATGTCTGTCAAGGAGTATATTTAACTTTGATGTTTCCAACAGGAATTCATTGTTTTTTACCCCACCCCCCACCCCCGTGTTTTAACAGGTCGGCAATGAAGAGTGTTCTTTGCTGACTGAATTTGTACCTCAGGTTATCTCTACAAAGAAGAGAGGACTGAAGTCAATATTAGGCTGGGATTTCCTTCTTTAGTAACATGTTCTACTATTTTTTAGAAATAGAAAAATGATGATTTGTTGACTGATAAATGAAAGCATCCATTCTTATTTATAAAAGAAAAAAAAGAAAATCAATTTTTTTAACCAATGGATGAAAGCATGCATTATTTATAAAAGATTTGTTTAAAATGACAATCTCTCCAGTCAATGATTAAAAACTGAAAAGGAAATATTCTTTACATAATGTGGACCTTAGAGATCAGAATTATATGAAGAGTTCATGACATTGCCAACTCTACAGCAAAGATCTGGAAAACTCTAAGGAAAGATTTAAGGAAATATAAGATACAATAGTACCAATTAAAAGCAGATAACACTCTAGTTTGATGAGAAACACCAAACTAGAAAATATTGAACCAATAAAATTTCATTGCAACAATTTATTGCTTTTAATTTATTGTCAGCACAATTTTTGAGTTAAATTGTTTCATTTAAACTCAACTCATTAATTCAATTAAGCAGGATAAATGAAACAAATTTGTTTTTCTTTCAAACCATGAATCAAACTCTGAAATTAGGTTAGTTCCTTTCCACCAATTTGGAAGAAGGCCAGTTTCATTACGTGAACTCTCACGCTCTCATTAAACATGTTTACTTCGTGGGACCTAGTTAATGTCTTTTTCAGAAGGTACAAACAATTTCACTCAGAAAAAAAGGGGGATTTCCATAGTTAACTTCTTCCACATTTCAGACTACTTTCTAAACCATTTTGAGCTCTGAGATGCTCTCTCACTGACTGTGGGCTATTCCATAATGTAAACATTTTATTTTCTGTTCACATTTCTAATAGAACAATGAAATACAATTACATGCCATAAAGTCAATAGCATGTCAATATTTTAAAATAAATTCATAGACTTATTCAGCCATCACTGCAATCCAATTTAAAAATTACATTCATACTTACATTGCCTTATTTTTTTATTTTTAGATGTGCTTTATCTGCTTGCCAGAGAGCTAAGCATGGTTTCAATAACTGGATAAAAGAAGAGGGCAAGGGATATTATAGGCAACAGGCTTAGGACCACCTACTCATTCCTTTCCTGTTCATTATTCATTTAACAGTTAATGACTCCTTAACACGAATCAGGCATAGGAGTGATTGTTTCGAAATATTTTTCAGATATAATTTGATGGATGCACAAACGACGTAACCTCATTATTATAAAAATCGTGACAAGTATTTTCATATAAATATGCATGAGGTGTGATGAGAATGCATAGGCGTTCAGCTCCGACAAGAGGTCGTGGAAGGGCTTGCTGGAAGAAGGGCATTTAAGGTTGATGGGCAGCAGCCTACCCAGCAGTGCCTGAGTTAAATGCTTATTATATTCTTGCTACACCTGTCTATATGGGATCTTATTGGGGTATTCATCAGGTTTCATCGGACCAGAATTCCAGCCAAGGGACGTGGGGGGAGGGGTGAAGCTGGAGAGGAAAACGGATTCTGCATTGGCTTATAGTGGTATATATATATATATATATATATATATATATATATATATATATATATATATATATATATGTAAGTCAATATATAGCTCAATATCCCTGATTCCAAAAGAGAAAGAGGGAGTAAAGGAAGGGGAAGGAGGAAGAGAGAAGGGAAGGATTTAGCATTAAGAGTATTTGCTAAAATATACTTTTAGGATAGGAGAGAATTAATAGCAATTTTCAATTTCAGTATTTGATGCTACTCATTATTCATTATTATAAGATTCACCACCAAGATCTCTAAGGTTTGAGGAGGCCTAGGAGGGAACTTGGCATGAACTCGAGGACTACTGGACCTATACTCTGCCTCATGTAAGGTTCAGAATCCTTCTGCCCTTGGCGCTGAAGATCAAATACCTACGTGGATGTATTGAGTTCTTCTTCATCCTCACTGCCAAGAAGCCACCAGAAAAGGCTCAGCATGTATGGTTTCAGCAGGCTGTGGATAATTAGGATGTCTGCTCCACATGCTGACCCTCTGGGAGGAGAGCTGGCTCAATCCATTTGTATGGATTGTTCTGTTAGAATAACTCAGTGCTCAATTACTGCCTGTCCTGGTAAGCAGACTGTTGTCTCAGGATAATTGGAGCGCAACTGGAGCCTGACTAGACCATGCACTGGGAGAACCGTGAGTGTCATCCTGGTCAGGTGAGGCTTTGTAATCAGAAAAATATATGTTGTGCTGTGAAATTAGTTGCCCTTTCTGGTCAAACAAAAGGGGCATCTCTAATTAAGGCCACTGGGTGGTTTCAAGAAGACTTCTCTTCAGAGAGAACACATTCTACATGGGTTGGGTCTACATATGGGACTGCCTGAATCTACGTACCAGGACATAGGTAGACCGGCCATTCCCTCTTCTCTGGTTTGACACTAATTGAGCTGTTAACAAGGTTCAACTGCAGCAACACTGGCTAAGAAGAGAAGAGCCAAATTCCTTAGATCAGTCCTATTAAGTTAGACAGGTGTCGAGTTTAATAAATCTGGCCACTTTAAGAACTCTGGCAACCGTCCTTTTCAGTTCTTGGTGCTGTTTTTAGTTGTTGAGTCTCTGCGCTGCACAGATGTACTTATCTTTTACAGAAACTGTCCAACCAGGGCACTTTTCCTTACTTTTTCCCTTTATTTAACTATACCTTATCATAAATAGGAATGTTTCCTAGTGCATTGATTTCTTTAAATTTAAGATTGAAAGTAATATAAGGATTGAAAAAAAACGTGCAATTATTTCTATTTTAAGATATGCAAGTCTAGTTAGATTCTATTTGTTGATGGTTTGAAGAAAGTGGTTGAATGCATGCATGGAATGGTAGGCAAGCCTTTTATCTGCCAACAGACCAGGGCGTGCTTCTCACCCTCTCAACTTTCTTCTTAGGGACCCTTGACAGATGCCTTTCTCTAGCCATTTCTTGCTCCAGTGACTATTTGGAAATCTAAACTTTCACAACAGGGATTTGCTTCCTTGACTCAAGACCTCTCAGCTTTAGTGACCTTAAGGGAAGGAGCAACATAGATACTTGGATGTTAATGTGTTCTATTGTTTTGGTAAATTCTATGAGTAGAGGACAAAGAATATTGAGAGTGGGTTAAGATGTTGGGTAGAAGTTTAAGAAAGATCTGAGCAAAGAAGTGGGGAGCAGAGAGGAGGTGAAACCTGGGGACTTTGAAAATTGACCTCCACCTCCTGTCTAAGCTTTGAGCGGATTTTTCAAGTCATTTTCTTGGTAAATATTTTAAAACATCTGCTCTATACTCTACTGTCCAATATCATCTGCCATTTCCTTCTGAATCGACTTTGTAGGCTAAGAAGCTAAAGAAATTCTAGGAAAAAGAGTTGTACACAAGAGCTAATTTGCCTTAAATTTTCTGGGGTAAACCTTACAGCCTTAGGCTTTTAGTGTGCTTCCTTAGAAACAAGAAGATAATTTCATTCTAGTTTCTTCAAGTTAAAGCCAACCCCACATACGTAGATTCCTGTGTGTCATGGTGTGCATGTGGAAATCAGAAAGCAACTTGAAGGAATTGGTTCTCTCCTTTCTCTATATGGGTCCTAGTGATCTTGGAGATTTGGTGGAGTACCATTACTTGCTCATCCATCTCTCTGGCCCAGGTTTTAATTCAGATACTGGAGCAGTAGGCATGGCTGGAGGGTTAGGGGTGGGGTTTTAAGCATTTTGAGTCTCAGTGAACAATGAGGGCAATTGTTACACCTTCTTCATGGGTGGCTGTGAGGAAGACACAATATAAGAATCTATGTACAGTACACAGTACTTGGAATGTGCTCAGGTCCGTAACATTTTACCCAAAGGCACAGTGTCTAGGAAGAGGGATCCCCTGGTAAGTGGTAGGCAGTACTGCTGCTGCAATGCAGGAAGAGAAACACTTAAAAGGACCAATAGGAAGCAAACATCTTATCTAGCTGACTGACGAAGATATCCCATGCAAGGTGGAAATTGTGGGCTGGCTATCATGTTACTTCTTAAAAGAAGAACACCACACAAAATCAGTGCAAAGTAAACACTGTCCCAATACAATTGGTTCCCAAAAAGCCAACAGTTATTTCAAATTTGTTTTTGTTCGTGTTTACATGTACACATAATGACGTAAGCACAATTCACATTTGATTTTGCAGTTTCTGCTTTTTACCTTATGTAATTAAATTAACTGTTTGCTTGATAGTGGACACGAAATTGTTTCTAGATCTTTTCATTATAATGAATCTTGCACCAGTGAAAACATTTGAGCTTCTAGTTTGACTATCTTTCAGGCTATTTATAGAAGAGAAATTTCTAGCATAGACATACTTGGTCAAAGGACATAAGTATTTTGTATCTTAGAGATACTGCCAAGTGGCTTTCCTAAGGATGTCCCAGTTTGCATTGTATGGGTAGTGAATGAACTAATGATGCATGCTTCCTGACATCTTATCGACTGTGCTAAGGCTCTGTGTTTCTTGTTGTCTTCTACAACAGATAAAAAAAAAATGTCTTCTAGTTTCTGTTTTTAGGATAGCTAGTAAGATTGACTATTACCAGCATCGCCCATTTTTCTTCTAATATAAAAGTGTTTGTTATGTTTCCTCATTTTGATGTTAGAGTACTGGAAGGTAATACACCTGCATTTGCCATGATTTCTTTGTTTCATTTGCAACTGATCATCTGGAGTGCTGGGATTCTGACCTGAATCCATTGATGAAAAGACTGAGGCAAGAAGAGGATCAATTTCACACTCAATCGGGAATTGCTGATAACTGGAAGTAGACATTTTCTCTTATCATTTTATATGAGTTTTTAAGTAATATAAATATTAACTCTTTGGGGAAAATATTTTCAGCAAATATGGATGACAATCTGTTGTTTTCTTTTTTATGAAATTACGCTATTTTTTGCTCTGCAGAAGCTTAAATTTTTCCATGAAATGATAGATTTGAAAGATACTGGGGTCGTATATTAGGCTTCCAGTTCTGCTTTATTTAGGTACCAAATCAGATCAGAGAGAGTCAGAAGCCAAGAGACAGAGCTGTATGTGGGCCGTTCGTTAATGTTTCCATAGTTGGAAATGTCTCCTACATGGGATGGGAAAATGTACCCTGAACCTGTCAGAGGTTATCTGTGGTAAGCTCCTTTTCTAAGCTACTGGCTGGGTGGTCCCTGAGTAGTTACTGGGTGGTCATCATATTAATGTTTATTTCCCATTCTGCCAAAGACTATAAAGAGACCCATGACAGACCACTGTAAGACTGTTGGACCTCCTGGGAGGACCACTGAGGACACGTGACTAAGTCCAGTAAGGATGAAGTCACTAAGCTGGTGAGGTATCATTTCTAATCACAGAAAAGATCATACCTCACAGGAATAGGAGAAGATACTCAAGATTGTAGCTGTGCTGCTTGGACCACCAGTTGAAAGACTTTCAGTGACCAGAGGATGAGTACTGTGGCAGGAGAGCTATATGGCTATTTTGGAACGTCCCATCACACCACCTAGTCTGCCTTATCATGTAATTGAGTTCAGCCCAGCTGCTTCAGGGCATGGTGGTGTCCCTTAGGTCTGGCCTGGTAGAGTGAGAAGATCCAGAAAACCCCCTGTTTGAGAGATTCATTCCAAAGAATAATGAGGGGAAGCCTTTTCAGGCACAGAAAAGTGATCTCTGAGAGTCAAGTGTGCAGCCAGGATTCCCTAGGCTGTTCAGTTCTGCACTGCTCAGCATTGCAGACACCAGCAAAGTCTCAAAAAGCACCCGGGGCTTTGGCTTTCCTCAGAACACTGGGTAACAGCTCGTGCCACATAAGAAATGACGGTGATTGCTTCATCTCACCTTGCCAGAGTGATGACTGTTTTCTGATCTGGGTCTGGGGCAGGACAGAATTCTTGGTCACAAGTACTCACTTTTTCAGGTACTGCAAGACCAGTGGTTTTTGAACAGATGGCAGCGAAGGAGAAAGAACTGTGGAAAAGGAAAGTCTGTGTTCCTTATGCTAACGTTACTTGATATAAGTGATAGCCTGCTGGGCTGGGCTCTGATCACAGAAAGTCCCCATAGCTTAGAGGCCTTATGTAAAGAGAAAGCTAGACATCCATAGGTGATGGTTTGGTGACATCTTGTAAAGTGTTTGTTGTTTATAGCTTGAAACTTTGAGCTTCTAGAAAAGAAATTAACAGAAGGCTGAATTGGCTGAAGCAAATTCAGGGATGTCTGGGACACCCAGAAACCTGACACAGATCCTGAGACAAGCTGGTCTGTGAGTCCATGTGGTTATCTAGGGTATGGTCATGATAATGCTCCCTGGACTCCCTGAAAGAACAAGAACCACCTCCAAACCTGAGGTGTATACCAAATGCAGCTTTGCTGGAAAAAATGAATTTTCTCCATCATTTGTTCATAATATGCAGTCATTATTTCAGTTAGTACACTGCTTTATCATGGCCTCTTTTTCCTATGGATGTCAATCAAAGTTGGTGTTTCCTCTCACAGCTTCAGCTTTTGCATAATGTAAGCCTCATCTGCTTAAGCTATTTCATGCCATGTTCCTCTCATGTGACTGCACTCAGGGGCTCTCGAGCTACTTTTCATGGTGATTTGCCGGCCAGCTGTCCCACTATTAAAGCCAGCACCCTCCAACCTTTGGGTGGCAAACATCTCAAGGGCCTCGCATCATACCATGGGATGATTGTAACCTTGGGGCTATCTAATCCCAAATGTTGTCCTTTGCGAACTCTTCTCCTGTTACTAAGATGTGCCTTTCATCTTCTCACTTCCTGCTTCCTGCATTCCTGTTATTTATAGTAGCCCAGGAACAAACCACTCCCAAATTTCTCAAGAGGATTTACAGTTGCTACTTGCAATTCCTCACCCAGCTCATGCCTCCACCCCCTGCAGCCTGTGTTCTGCTCTAGCCCGTCTGCTCTTCTCCCAGGGGTGAATGTGACATCGTTCCTCAGTCCAAAGGCCTGTTTTTCAGTCCCCAGTATTTTGACCATTTCTTTCCTGTTGCACCCCTTTAGCCTCGGTCTCTGGGTCTCTGGACAGGATGTTTTCTCTCCCTTTGTGAACCATTTCTTTCCCTTCCTGTGCCACCAAAATGTGAACAACCCTGAAGTGTGAGTTTTTCTCTGAACACCAGGCTCATTCTGTGGTGGTTGTGAGGTCACCACTTTTTTGGACAGCCATTACCACCTCTGCTTAGAACCTCAAATCTTCAAGCTTCTGATTTATAAGCTTGATTTCCCCCCACCCCACTCCTCAGCATGATTGGCTCTCCCCTTTATGCCATGTCTGAACTCACTTTGCCTTGACGGTACCACCCCAGGATTAGCTCCCAGATCATTCAAAGTAGCTGTCATTCCCAACATGAACAATCAAGAGACAGTACACAAGCGGTTTATAAGAAAGTGCATGAGATGCCAAGATACATCCCTTCCCCACAAATATATAAGTAATTACCAACAGCAGGGAGATAAACTTAATTTCATTAGTGGTGTAGTCACCCATTAAGTTGCCCATGTTCCTTTAAGTAACCCGAATTAAACTCATTGGTTTGTCAAACTAGATTTGTGTGGAATCATTTCTTTGGTCTGTTATTAATGCCTTGTCTAAGAGTAATGACATTTTTGTTCATTTCTCCTCAGGAAACGTTAATGGTAAAGTAAATACCTAAGGTTTTGCAATATCCTTCTTATCAGGGTTTTAAAATTTTTATTTTCCACCTTAACAACCATGACACACACAGATAACTGTAATAATGGTTCACAAGGACAAGTGATTCTCAATTACCAGTAAGCCATATCAAAATCTATGGGATCAAACTGTGCAGCTTGAAAAGCCCTACAGGTAGTTTATGTATACCCCAAAGGGAAACGGTTGTCTCTTTCTCCCTCCCTCTACTTGGAACATCATTCTTCTGGAGGATTTGTGGTCATATTTCCTCCTTTCCTATAAGTTAAGACAGATTCATGTTGATTCTCGGTAAAGATCCAGCACCAATTGACTCTTCTTTAGTATATCCAATTGTTCTCTGTGTTACCTCCTGCATACTTAACTACTTAGCTTGGCATCCTTGTTAAACCTTATTATTGTGACCTTTCACTTATTTCCTGCTTGCTTTACATTGCAGCCAAACTAGGGAATGTCTCTGGACCCTGCAGACTGTTTCTCCTCTGCTTGGACCACACCACTCCTCTGTTTGGAATGCTCATTCCTGATAGGAATTCCAATCACACCTCCATGATTGCGCATGCCCAGGCAGGACATTTAGTCATTTCCACCTAGTTATTTCTGGGTCACATGTCTTGCTTAACCCATGCCCTGCATGGTCATATAAATTGCACAGAGGGTGACCATTTGGTCTATGCGCATGCATGAATTAGCCACGTGGGCCTATGTGTGCATGCATGGGGTGGTCTTTAAAAGGTGGGCCCCATGTCCTGTCCCGCCCCTTCCTCACGTGTCCTTTCAGCAGGCCTGAACACATCTAGCCCTTTTCCCTTTCTTAATAAAACTCTTGCTAGTGGGTTCTGTCATGTTGCGTGACTTTTCTGCGCAGGGTAAGAGTGCCACTAAAAATCATCAATTCACTTTACTTATACATATGAAGTTCTACCTGAACAACAGAAACATTTACACCAAGGTATCTTCTTGCTTTTGGTATTTGAAAAACCTTTTGGTTGTGAACATCTTTTGTTCTATGTTTATTTGCTAATTTCCCCTGGATAGAGTACACTTTTCTAGACAACATTTCCAATTTTCAGGACTTTAATAAATTATGTCTTGCCTGTTTATAATACAGAGTCCCTGGATTTTGTTTCATTCTAGAGTTATCCTTTATTTTTCTTGAATAAAATATTTTAAAGTGGTTTGCTATGTTGAATATAAGTAAATCAAATATTAAAATAAATGTTAGGAGCTAATTTTTTAAACCAATTGAATTAGAAATCAGTGTATCCATTATTTTGCTCATTGTTACGACACTATCTGACAAAGGAAAATTAAGGATGGAAGGGTTTCTTCTGGCTCACAGTTTGAGGCTACAGTCCACAGCAGAAAAGGAGGTCATGGCAGTACAATCAGGAGACAGAGAGCAATGAACGCTGATGCTCAGCTGTCTGTCTGCTCTTGTTTAGTCCCAGACTCCAGCCCAAAGGATTGTGCCACCCACATTCAGTGTAGATCATCTTACGTTAATCAACTCAACCTAGAAACTCCTTCTCATACCTTCAGAGAGGTCTGTCCCTTAGCTGAGTCTACATTCTGTCAAATTGATATCCAATATTAACCTTCACACTGAACTACAGGCATGCCTAAAATTAGCGTATAGCATGCTTTTGTAAATAAAGTTTTACTGGAACATTCATTGGTTTATATAGTTGTCTACGTTTGCCTTCCATAGTACAATGGTAGAGTTTAATAGCTGCAACTGAGATTTTATGAGCTGCAAACCCTGAAATATTTACTACTTACTACTGAGCTCTGTGGATTATTTTCCAACCCTTGATTTAAATCAATGACTATTAACTGAAGTCAGCCGAGAGAAGGGACCAATAGATGGGGTGAGGGAATGTATGCTTAGATAAGAAGGTAGGGAAAAAGGATTATTTTTATTGCAAGCCAGTTATTAATGAGAATGTGTCGTTCTCTTAAACACGTTCAACACAAGGGCCTTTTTGGAGGCATACTTTTCATCACCACTGGATCAATGACCTCACAGGGTAGTGAGTATCACTTATGAGCCTGTTCTGTATCCATTAGTGTGGCAGAGAAGATGGAAAAATTGATTTCGAGAGAGGGTGCTGTGAGGAAACTAGTCATGAGAGGTGAACTGCAAGTGTGGGTCTTTGATTCCTAGCTGCCAAGGCACAGATCAAATACGACAACTGAGGCAATTCTCCTTAGCTAACACAATGGAACTACACTTATCTGCTTGAAAATGGACAGAGTTGTCAATGCCAAGGTCAAGAGTTCTTTGATTCTCCGCTAAGACACAGTAGACAATACGATTAGCTACTGCTTTGGAAAAGGTTTATCCAAAATATTGAAACAAAACAGTCTCTTTACAGCAAATTGCAATTTGGGAAGCAGTTGGTGTAGTCCGGGGACTTTTTTATTTTATTTTTTTAATGCCTGATCATGAGAATGGGACTTAGGGAACTGGGTGGTCATGTGTTCCTCCACAGAAACTTCAGTTGAAAAGCTTTGGCAGGTCCCAAACATGGGCAGGTTTGGGGTGGAGTTCAAGGGAGTGCTGGAATGCACTGATATGTAAAAAGTGACTGCAGGCAGACTGCCACCTTCACACTTTGGTGCGAAACCATGGAGCCTCCAAGTTCATAACACTTAAGTGTGAAAACATAGACTCTCCAGGTGATTTTGCCTGGCTGGGCTGACCAGTTCAGTGCTGTATGATCATGGGAGGTAGAGATGAAAACTAGAGAAATTTTATATAACTTGATAGGACAGCAAAGTAAAGGAATTAAGGGCAAGGATGGCAGTAAATAATGTGTGATCACTTGCATTATGCAGTTATTAACATTACAAAAGCAATCTTTGAAAAAAATCATCCTGGAGTTCAGAAAACTGTGAATGATGTCACCTTGACTACCCACTCACTCATTGTGCAGAGTTAATTATTATAGACAGAGATTATAGGTGGGATGGATTTTTAAGAATTAATATTTGGCACCTTTTGGGTAGGCCTTCAGAAAATAATCCGAATTAAAAATATGTAGCTATATGGTTTTCTTATATAAATAGTCCTGAAGATAAAGAAAGCAAGGCTTATATTACATGTGAAATACATATTATAAAATGACAAATACTTCCAAAGCGTGTAGAAGATTTTAGTTATGTAAATATGAAATCCGTATTTCTTGTCTTTATACATATTGTATTCTAAAATGCCAGAATTCTTGTTGGGTACTGCATAAGGAAATAAATCTATTTTTAATGTTTCCTTTATATCTTTTAAAATTTTTGCAAAAGCTGGCACTGGTGTTTTAATATAATTGGGGATCATGGCATAGAAGATAGGAGGTAAAAGAATATGTTAGTAAAATGATTTTATGTTTAAAACGTATTATCCATCTAGCCAATTGATGTGAATCTTAATCACAGGGATGTTTGTTCTACCAAGTACACAGAAGACAGAGGAGCTGTCTCAGCTTGGTTCTTTTAGGAACTTACAAGTTGTAATTTCTTGGGGCCCTCTGCATACTGGAACAACCAAAGGCCAGGCTAGCACCATGCAAAACCACCATTCAGTTGCTGCAAAGTGCTGCTGCTGAAGGCATGAGGGGGAAGGGGATTCCCATACACTGTTGTGCGACACTCTCACAAATGGGGTCCATTCCCATACATGTGTGGTGTCTCACCCTCATGAACCCACAAATGGGGTCCATTCCTGTGCACCGTGCATGTTACACTCTCTTGAATGGGATCCATAAAGCAAGTCACATTTTTTTTTTTTCTGGTAATAAAATTGTAAGAGCTCTGTGAGGGTTCTGAGTACAGAATCTTTAATACTCACTGAGCTAGCATACCTTCAGGGATAGTGTAACAAAAGGTTTAAGAACATGGCTTGTGGGATCAGAATTATTATTTTTTTATTTTTATAATTAATTTGATTTTATATATCACCCATGGATTCCCCTGTCCTTCTTCCTTCCACTCCCCCTGCCCTCCCCCCAATCCACCCCCCATTCCCACCTTCTCCAGAGCAAGGACTCCCCTAGGGATTCAGCTCAGCCTGGTAGATTCAGTCGAGGCAGGTCCCCTCCTCCCTTCACCCAGGCTGAGCAAACTGTCCCAGCAAAGGCCCCAGGCTCCAAAGAGCCAGCTCATGTACTGTCCAATTGGCAAGAGAGAGAAGAGATTGTATGAGCGAGAGATGTTGAGACCATGACTGGAAAAAAGCACAGGAACAAATAGCCAAACTAGTGGAAACACAGCAACTGTGAACCAATAGCTGAGGAGCCCCCATGGAACTGGTTCAGGCCCTCAGGGTCAGAATTCTTGGTTTCAAATACTAACTCAGCTACTTACTTTCTTGGTCTAGCTCTCTCATTCATAAGTTCAAATCAATCAGGCATATGGTTTAAATGAGCATATGATTTTCACTAAGCCATGCTGCATCCTAGGATGATTATTTATACTGTTCTTAAGGTCCATGTGGGTTGTAACTTTTAGGTAATAACTCTAGTGGTGAAGCAATTGCTGTCACAAGGCCATCTATCCAACATCAAGCTATGTCAAAGACATTTGAGAAATCACATTTTAAACTCAAAAAGATAGAAAGAATACAATCATTATGTTAATCAAAACTATAATATTGAAGATAAAATAGCATACGAATTATTTTAAGTAAATGTTTTTCTAAGACTTGGATGTTCAGAAATATCTTTTAATATTTTATTAGATTGAAATGAATTTGTCAGAATTTATTTGACTGTGTACATATAACATGATTATTTTGAATTTGATATTATTTTGGAATTAGGATTTGCCAATATTTCCTTTATCATTTAAAAGAAAAGTGAAGTGTTGAATCTGAAATACTTTTAAGGTATCATCAATTTATTTGAGATAGCCTTAGTAACATGAGAATTTTAATGTCTTTGTTTATTAGTGTAGAGATTCTAGCATTTAAAGAATGATGTAAATTCAGGACACTCATTTTTTGAAGTTGTGCCCTATGCTATATAAATGCATCAAAATGCACTCATTTTCTAAATTAAATGAAATGTAGTTATGTAAGAGATGAGTGAAACTCTAGCCAACTACTGTGTTTTATAAAAATGTAATTGAGCATATTGATTTCAAACTGCAATTCATTTTATTACTTACTTTTGAGTCAATAATTTTTCTTCTAGGACCTCTGCAATTTTATGTCTTAAAAGCAGCTAAGATGCCTACCTTCTTACTTACACCGTTAAAACATATCTTAAGAAAACAATTCCTGAGAAAATCAGCCTTTCCATATTTGTTGGTTTCACAAACCCTAATTGAATATTTCCTATATCGCTCTGTGCTGGCAACAGTGACTGATCTTGAATACAGCACAACTGGTACCCGCTAAGAAAGAGAGATGTGAAGGGACAATTTGCCTGCTTACATGGTGGCAAACAGAGTTGGGTTTCGTGAGGAAATGTTGTGATAGAAATACAGAATGGGAGTTCTAGCCTAGACTGAGGGCAGGCTCAGAAACTTCTTGCTATGGATGCAAATTTTGATTTGCAACCTAAAGAATGAACTCAACTAAGAGCGTGAAAAGCATTTCAGAATTTTGAACAGAGATGTATAAACTCTGGATGGACAAGTGGAAGATCATGTAAAAGGAGATGAGAGCAGCTGATGGTGAGGCCAAAGAGGAAGCAATCTCAACATATAGGAATGCTTGGTGTTGAAGATTTTGTCCTGTGTGGTACTTAGCAATGGAAAGTGTTTAAATTGGAGATGACATGGTCAGTACTACATTGATAAGCACTCCTCCTACTGTGTGTAGAAAGCACTGGGTATGAGAGTCGAAAATCAGCTTGGAGGCCACTGTAACTGTCTAGATAGATTGATTTCCACTTGAGTGGCAGTGGTTTTTGAGAGGAGTGAGTTATATTCTAGAGCCCACAGACTTGATGTAAGGTGCATACATAAGTCATGGTGGGAGGCAAGATTAGAAACTGAATTTGGATTTTTTTTTTTTTTTAAACATGGGCATCAAGGAAAAACACTGAGAAGTTAGTTGACTGTGCAGTTAGTTCTGAAGCCTTAAAGAGAGGTGGGGATGGAAGGTGAGTTGACATTTCATATACTTGGAATTTTGAATGATAAGGTCTATAAATGAGTAAACTCTGTAAGTAGATTGCCTGTGGAGAGAATCTAACATGAGAAGGAATGTCTTGACTATTTAATATCAGGTGGAAGAGGATCAGCATCAAAATGGGTTAAGACGAAGCCAAAGAGAGAGTGCCAAAACTCAGACAGGCATGTCCTTAGGAGAAAAGAAAGGAAGAATGGATCATAGGCACTGGACACCATGGAGAAGATGAGGGAGAAAAAGTCAAAGACAAATGCTACGGGAGAGCTGCGGGAGGGTTGGAGGGCTTGGGATCCAGTGTCAAATTGTAAACTGTGGTCTTTGTAAGGGAGAAAGGATATTTCCTGTTTATTATTTGAGAGAAGGGTGTGTGTGGCTGCAGGCATAGCTTTTGATGTTTGGGAGGAGTATTTAAAAGCGCATTGTACTGTGCTTATAAATAAATGCTCATGTTGTATGATTCATAAACTCCTATCATAGAAGAGGACTTGAGACATGTAAATTGGAAGTAGTTCTATGTAAACATCAGCTCTGATGCTCTTTTCCCCACATCTCCCCCAAATAGTAATGTCTTGAAATTGAAACAAATGTATCTTTTCTTGCATCTATACTACTGCTGAGTGGTTATTATATTGTTGCTGGTTTCACTTTTCTCTTTTGGCTCTGCTCTGTAATCCATCAGTTTTCTATAATCCTACCGAAGAGGAGAAAAATCCTTCTCTGTACACAAACTTTCAGCATTCATAAAGCTACTCATCTATAATATTAGAGGTGTCACATGCCTTCCCGTTCAACCAGCGGTGCAATTTACCTCCACCTGTAGTTGTAAAGAGGAACAAACTTAATTTTACTCTTCACTTTTCTGACAGTTTTAAAGTTATATAAATGTAACTTTGCTTCCTCTGGCAGTTTCAAAATGTTGTCAGGCAGCCAATCCATCAGGAGTAACGAGATTGACTTTAAATTCAATGATTTTATTTCATTCATCCCTGTAACTGTAAGGCAGCTACAAAATTATATCCTACATTTCAGATCCTATTGGGTACAGTCTCTCAAGATACTTCTCATACACGAATACAGTTATATCACAAGTCAGGACAAAGCCATTTTCTAGAATCTCTTGGCATACTGCACAGCATCCTATGTACAGTCAGATTGGTTTTGTGCATGAGTCTGTATTCTGCCTGTCTTCCATTATTTGTATTATGTGTCGTAATTATGATAATTACTAAGATATATTTGAATAGCATGTTGTGGATTTATAGCTACATTTTCTAAGATGCCTTCCCAGGTGTTCCTCCTTGTGAGGGAGAACATGTAATAACAATTAGTCTCCCTCCAATATTCCAGATGAAGCTACTAAGGGATACTATAATGGTTTGCTGAAAGCTGCAGCCTTACACCTGCTAAAGCCAGGGCTTGCTCTTCTATTCTCACTCTGGATCTACTGTTCTTGTCAAATCCCCATCCAATGTTTCACAGTCTCTCAACTTCTCAACCTTTTTTTACTAAAACATGGCGGAGTAGGGGATATGGATTTGTATCATTTTTTCCCCAATGAATAAATGAGATAATATAAATATAGTCCCTGGAAAAATGCAGAGTACAGTAGGGAAAAACAATATTTCATTATCAATATTTATAATAATTGAATTTAGGACACTCAGGGAACATTAGACCCCCCCCACACACCTATGTACAGTTCTTAAGAGGGTTCTAATTGTACTCTGTCTTTGTGGCTAGTATTCAGAATCAGTCTCCCTCTGAAAACCAGAGATAATTGGCAGGAATTACACCTATGCTTCTGCATGGCCCTCGAAGTGACATGATCCTGACTCATGTGGAACCAGTGGTGGGACTCCTTCCAAGGCAGCCACACTCTACTGCTGTCTCATGCATGCCCTCACCATACTCTTTTTCTCCTTAATTCCACCATTTGAAGCAGAGATGGGATCAGATATGGCAATTTGCTCCATTCTCATTAAGATTAGTGTAGCCCACACGCGTCATTTACTTCTTATTTGTTCTTCGTGATAGTATATGATTTGTAATTACTAAACTTCCTTCCTGAATGGTTTGCCTACTAGGGAAATTGGAAGGTTTAAAGATCCCCTCACCCTTTATGTTGGTACCCACTCCTAATCAATCTGTCACTGTGGCTGAGTAGGATCTTTGAATCTACCTGGGCTAGCCCTGGTTAGGGAAAGCAGCTGTGGTCTATTGTCTAGCAGGTCCATTGTTGTAAATTACTCTGTGCTGGCCTCATGACTATAAAGGCTGACTCTCAAGCCTGGTGCACAGTGCTCAGTCCTCTCCCAAGCCCCATCAATATTGGGAGTCATTTTGCCTTCTAAGTGCTTCTCTTTTGCTACCATCTTCCAGACCTGGTGTCTCTCATTTGCAACTGAGAATCACAATTGTCCTTGTTGTAACTGGTGGTCACCAGCTCACTTGGCAGCAGTGTTGTGGTTTAAAGCAAAAAGATTGGAGAGAATGGAAATGTTTAGCTCTAATACCTAGAATGTGAAGATAGACAAGTGTTTGGAATTGACTCTTTGATCCACTCAGCATGATTTCAAAAGAACCGAGAGACCTAGGCTTGAATTCTTTTTCTATTAATAAGTAACCATAAATTCAGGTCCTTCACATCTACGGGCCTTGGTTTTCTTACACATAAAATAAAGGCCCAGGAATGGGAAAGCTCTAACTTTTCTTTAATATAAAAGGCGGTAAGCGGTTGTAAGTATTGTTTGAAGATCAACTTTGTGCCTTGTGTGCAAGCTATTGAGTTGGCTACTACATGAGTATTAGTGCACACGAGGAATTCATCCTCAGTCTGAGAACATCACATAATTACGGAAGGTAAGCATATAATATTTCAAACACCATCCCAACTCTGTGGTGTTTATGTTTACTTTGGACATTCAAAGCTGCTATCATTGAAAGGGGCCTCCAGTAAGGAAGTGTTGAATTACATCTCAAAAGATAAGTCATCTATATACAATATATGGCTGATGTCAAAGGAAAACACATCCATTTCGAAGGAGGGAGAAATGTAACTCAAGAATGAATGAGGGATATTTAGGGGGCAGATACAGCAATACATTTATTTTAGTTTAATTTTTTACTTTGGCATTTGATAATGTTGTGACTGTATTGTAAAGTTATTAACTACAGAAGGACTGATTTGAACTTTATCCTATTCAGCAAGGGAACGAAAGACTTTCCTAAAGTAAGAAAAATATCCTGGACCGATTGCAAACCAGAATTTTTCCTAGACAGACTATACTGCAGAGACAGTTAGGGCAAGAATACAAGCTAAAAATCCAGATGATGAGTTACTGGCTAGGACTAGAAATGAAGGACTGGCTACATGAAAAAGAGTCAACTGAATTGGTGAGTCAAAGGTAAAGAATGGAAGTAGGGGAGAATAGAGCCTGTAATTCTGTCAGCTAAGAAGTAGAGGCAGGAACATGGAAGCTTCATGCCAGACTGGGCTATGTAGCAAGAACTTGTCTCAAAAAAAAAAAAAAAACAATTAAACAATAATCACAACAAAAAGAAGCAGAAAAACAAAAGAGATTTAAATTCCTGTTGGTTGGAAAGTTATTTTAGAAAATAAAGCAGGGTAAGCCATTCCTATGTTGAATTTTTTTCAATAGCTTCCAGTGATATTTTTGTAAATGTCACTTGATTGTTCAAATCCACTTTTAAGATGTTCTTCAGAAAGCTACCTGAGCTCTGGTTTCCTTTCTGACTTCCTCCCACTCACATCCACCACTCCTCAGCCACATCCATCTCCTTGCAAGGAGCTTTATTGACTCCCAGAGTCTTTGCCTGAGATGTTCTTCCTGGGTGTCGAAGAAGTCCTGTATTTCACTCATAGTGGCCTCTGCTCCAGTATTACTCCTTCCTGGAGGGATTTCTTGATTCCATGGTAACTGTGCATCTGTCTTTGTCTAGGCCTTTAGCCTGCTTTCTCTATCGTTATAGAGATACACACAGCACTGAAACCTGTGTTCATCAGCTTATTATCTCTCTGTTGTGTGATCTCACAGAGCAGGTTGCTGTCTGTTCATTTTCTATATTGTAGGGTGCTGTGTAGGTGTTCAATAAACACTTGTGAATAAGCAGGTTGTTTCTTAAAAAGCAGATACCTATTAGATTGTTCAAGAAAATTGATCGGAGGGTGGAAGATTCTGAGTTTGCTTCAGTGTTCAGAGTATTGGAAGGGAAGAAATAAACAAAGAAAGAGTGAATGAAAGAAAACCTTTTACAATCATTTTGATGCTTATAGTAGAAAAAGCACAATGATTTTTATTCTAATCAGGCATTGGGAATGTTCAAATGACTTGTTAAATTCATTTTCTGTGGTGCCCAGAGCTTTTAAACAGGGGTTAATTTGAACTAAAGGAGATAAAGGTGATGCATGTTAATTGAATGTTCTATCCATCTGTCCATTTTAATATAAAAATCAATTTCTGAAGTACAGTTATAAGAGAAAGTGATTTGCGGGCAGACTGTGTTTCCCTGAAGCTGACACCACCCCCACTCCTTCGGCTCCTTGGCAGCTTTGCTCTGTGAAAGGGCCAATTCGATCATCTTTCTGGAGACACTTATGTCATCAGAGTCCCTTCACTGTCATAGCAGCTAACAGCACATCTATTTCCTTATCACTTAGAATACAAACCTGCAGAACACCCTCACGGAGCTGCCGCACCTAAGCTGTAAGCATTAGGTGTTCGCCGCCCCTGCAGGCAAGTGCGCACCTCTCTATAGACAGATTATTTTGATCAAGTTTCAGCAGTCCTGTAGGTCTATAAAACCCATGAAGTTGTGTAAGAGGAAGTTGTAGCAGAGCCCGAGGAGGCAAAAGAGTCCTATGGCATGGGCCATTGATGTTGGCTGATGTTGGGAAAAGTATGGTGGTGGTGTGGGGTACTGACAGATTAGCAATATTGGGGTGGGTCTGGAGGCTGCACTGTAGGTTGTGTGGGAATTAAAAACTTCGGTCATGTGTTAGGAATATTCTCAGTGGCTCACATTTAGGTCTTGTGAAGCACACAGTTGCATAAGCTAGGCTGAAAAAAATTTAACTCTAGTCCAAGGAGAAGATTGGAACTGAAAGTGGATACCTTAATTTGAGGGGTTTCTATTTTCATTTGAAGAAATAAAGTTCATTATTTTAACAGGTCCTTAACACTCTCCAGATTAGCCTTAGGTAAACTCTGCCTGGTCTCTATGGAAAGCCTTGCTGGTGCTTTTGAGAATGCATTCTCTGCAGGGTGCTGGGCAATTACATTCAAAATAGCAGCAGGCTTCTTAGTAGGCAAGGAGATCCCATTATTGCTGCAGGGGAATGTGGCCAATCAGGGCAGCAGGGGAGGAGGCAAGTGGAGGGAGAGGGAGGGCAGGGAAGTCACCTCTACTTCCTGTGTAAGTATAATAATACCACTAGAGCATGTGAAGAATGGATTTACTTTAAATACCCTTAGCGTGTAAGCATTTACTTTCGAATGTATGGCTTAAAGTGGCACATTACTCTTGAGAGCTTTTGGAGACTTGAGACTACAGCATGAAATAGTCATGGGTTGCTCAGCTCTTCCAGATGATGATCTGTGAAAGTGCTTCCGTGCTATACCCATGTTGTCAGGTTTAGAGTATGTTAAGCTTTTGGTGTAGGAACTGAACCTGCAGACTGGTAGTTCTTGTCCTACATTTCCCATATCTACATGCCACTGTATAGTGGTCTTGACATCTCTGTGCCATCCTTTGCTCATTCACATGAAAGAGGGCTTGGTTTTCAACCTGCCTTAGAGAATAGATACTAGTATGATTTTGAGAAAGCCCTGATTTCCATACCTAGGCTAAATGGAAAAGTATGGTTTACTATAGGACCCCAGGGTCATTTTGCTCCCTTCTAATATTGCTATAGTACCAAGAACAAACACATAATTGAACCCACAGCAATTTTATTGATTGTTTATTTGTAACCTGCTGTCTTACAATCTCACTCCCCTATTAGATTTTCCATTAATTATCAGTGAGACTGATTGTTTTGTGAATCAGGCAGAAAGGACCAATTCCCAATTACCTAAGAATCCCAGGGGGCTGATTTCTAGGGAAGTTCATTACATATAAAACAGGCATGTTACAAAAATAATTAAATGGAGAGCCATGAGCTGGTCCTTTGAACACGAATGTTGTGTTCTCTGCATTCTAACTATTGCCAAATATCTGTCCTAACTGGGATGGTCTTGCTTATACATGTTCTAACAAGTCAATTGTTTAGCAGAGGGTTTATAAATTGATTATAGATTGATTAATGGCCGTTGAAAATCAAGTTGCTCTTGAGTTTTGCAGTCAGCACTTTTATATGTCTTACCTCCTGCCATGTAAAGATAATGATTTACTTAAAAACAAAACAAAATAAAGAAAACCTAACCATTAACTCTTGAATCAAAACAGATAATTAGAAAGCTCACCAACTTCACTGTCAGTGCGATGGATGAATCTTAGCCGAGAATGCTGTGGCTCTAGATTCAAGTCTCAACCCTGTCTTTTTCTGCATCTGGAACTCTCCACGCTTGGATTCCCTCCCTTGTGGGTGGGTATTAAATACAATATTGTGTTAACGTGTTGATTGTATTACTTGCCACAGTTAGAATAGCTTTGGAGGCCCATTAAAAGCTATGCCCTGCCAGCGAAAAGAAGGAAATTTGCCTGTGGGTAGAAACCTACCTTAATCCTCCCTCAGGACTCCGATGCAGTTGGTCTGAGCAGTCACCTGGCCAAAGGGCCACTCCTCAGGAAGGCTGATTCATTCTTTCTTTCTTTCTTTCTTTCTTTCTTTCTTTCTTTCTTTCTTTCTTTCTTTCTTTCTTTCTTCCTTCCTTCCTTCCTTCCTTCCTTCCTTCCTTCCTTCCTTTCTTTTTTTCTTTCTTTCCTCCCTCCCTCCCTTCCTTCCTTCCTTCCTTCCTTCCTTCCTTCCTTCTTCCTTTCTTTCTTTCTTCCTTCTTTCTTTCCTTCCTTCCCTCTTTCTTTCTTCCTTCCCTCTTTTTCCTTCCTTCCTTCCTTCCTTCCTTCCTCCCTCCCTCCCTTTCTCTCTTCCTTTCTTGATTCACTTTCTGTAATGAGATGACATGCTTTCCTTTCCAGAAGCCCCACCCCTTGCGTAGTTGCATAAGGATTCATAGCCATGTAGTTTTTCTAAGTTACTGAGAAAAACGTAACTTCCTTTTCTTCTGTTTATCTCTTTCATATTGGTGTTTTCCCTGACATGTTGGGCTACCCCACTCTTTCTCCAAAGCTCCTTCATTCCATTGCCATGTTCCTGCTTATTTACCATGTGGTTGTTCACTGACCTCCATGTCTAACTGAAAAGATGTGGCTTTCTTATCTTCCAGCAACTGCTGAGATTTACAGCTTGCCTGCCCTTTACTTTTTTTTCTTTTAAACACTAATAAGATTGCTCTTGGGATTTCTTCCTAGTTTGTCTTTATCTTAAGTTCTTTATTAACAAAACTAAAACCTAAGACAGGGGACCCCAAGTTTCCCCAGTAATGCGTGGTATCCCATGTGGGGCCTTCCAAAGTATCTGGTAACACCATTACATGATGCTAGTTACTATTCATCTTAGCTAGCCTGTTAACGAACAGATGTTTTTTGCTCACCTGCTATGCTGTGTTAAAGGTGGGATCGTGTCTTCCAAAGCTACACTGAAGTCTTAACTCCTGATTCTTCAATATGTGACCTTATTTAAATTATGGTCTTTACAGAGGCAATCAGCTTAAGATGAGTTTGTCAGGGTGGGTCCCAATCCACTGTAACCTGCCATCTGATGAAAGGGGAAGTTGGTGTGACACACACACACAGTGGGAAGATGGTGGGTAGATCTCCAGAGAGTGTGACAACATTGTGTGACATAGCTATAAGCCAAGGAGGCCCTGGGCCATTGGAAGTGGGGTACAGCCAGGGAGACTTACCCAGCAAGAGTCAAAAGGCTTTGTTTTGAGCTTCTGGCAGCTAGAGCTGGAGATGACCCATTTCTGTTGTCTCAGTGCCTTCATTTCTGTCTGTGACACTTCTGTGTGGCATGCCATATGCTAGAATCAGACAGGAGCCAGCATGATCAACTTGAATTACTGTACTTTTGTATGACACAGGGAAAGAGACACAAGGCCTCTTACCATCTGCCAAGGGCTAAGGAAATAGCAAGGTTGATCTTGGGAAATGCCACACTGCGTTATACTTCTGTTGAATCTGCAGACTAGCTACAAAGTTGATCATCTCTTGTCAGGTTTCAATGTGAAAGAAGGGTCCAGGTCAAGTGGTAAGGTGTGTTGTTCCCAGTGTTCCATCATTCCACAGTCTAGGCTGAGCATTTGGAAGATGCTAAGTTTTCCTTTTGAATTTTGAAGTAATTATAGATTCTTATAGGAAATGATATGGAATATAGAGATTCCATGAACATCATTTTCTCTGAATAACAAACATCTTTGCGGCTTTGGTAACTCAGCAGTTTTAACCACAAGCTGTGCTTGTTAGATGATGAATCGGTGACATTAGTTACAGATAGCTCTATTTCTCCACCAGGCTCAAGTGAGGTGTTGGGGTCTGGCCCCTGTTCAACTCAGGGATCACATACTTAGTCTGCTTTGTGACCATTGCACCCACTTGTCTTTGCATTGACTAACAGCCTTGATTCAGGGTCTGCACCTCTCAAAATGAAGACATTAGTCACTTTTTTTTAAAACCACTTCTTAGAGAAATGCTCAACATCCTTAATCATCAGAGAAATGCAAATCAAAACGACTCTGAGATACCACCTTACACCTGTCAGAATGGCTACAATCAAAAACACCAATGACAACCAATGTTGGAGAGGATGTGGAGCAAAGGGAACACTCTTCCACTGTTGGTGGGAATGTAAACTTGTACAACCACTGTGGAAATTAGTATGGTGGTTTCTCAGAAAATTAGGAATTGAACTGCCTCAAGACCCAGCCATCCCACCCTTGGGCATATACCCAAGGAATGCTGATTCATACCATAACGATACATGCTCTGCTATGTTCATAGCAGCACTATTTGTAATAGTCAGAAACTGGAAACAACCTAGATGCCCATCAACGGAAGAATGGATGAAAAAAAGGTGGTACATATACACAATGGATTACTACTCAGCAGAGAAAAACAATGAAAGCATGAAATTTGCAGGCAAATGGATGGAACTAGAAAAAATCATCCTGAGTGAGGTAACCCAAACCCAGAAAGACAGTCATGGTATGTACTCACTCATAAGTGGATTCTAGATATAAAATAAAGAACAATCAGACCACAACCCATAGAACCATAGAGGCTATATATATATAGCATGGAGGTCCCTAGGACGACTGTGGCTTATAATAAATTTCGGTTTTACTCAATTATTGAAAAAAAAATAGCCAAATGAATGGAAACACATGAACTATGAACCAAAGGCTGAGGGGCCCCCAGCTGGATCAGACCCTCTGAATAGGTGAGACAGATGATTGGCTTGATCAGTTTGGGAGGCAACTAGGCAGTGGGACCAAGTTCTGTGCTCATTGCATGAGTTGGCTGTTTGAAACCTGGAGCTTATGCAGGGACACTTGGCTCAGTCTGGGAGGTAGGGACTGGACCTGCCTGGATTGAGTCTACCAGGTTGATTGCAGTCCTCGGGGGAGGATTTGCCCTGGAGGAGGTGGTAATGGGGGGTAGGCTGGGGGTAAGGGGAGGGTGTGGGAGGGGGGAGAATAGAGGAACCCGTGGCTGATATGTAGAACTGAATGGTATTGTAAAATAAAATATATAATAATAAAAAATGCAAAAAATAAAAAAAAGAAAATAAGAAAAAAAATTACCTTTAGATGCCACATGATGACCATGATAGTGGGTGTTTCTAATGGTTTTGTAATTATGAATTACTGTGTATAGAGATATCAAATATATGTGGCTTTATTTGATTTCCTAACAGCCTGACTAAAGTGAAAAAAAAAAACACAAAAAAACAAAAAACAAAAACCGCTTCTTAGAAAAATAGGCCTGACAGTTGGGGTACCTTTCTCATGGTAGTAATTGTTTTCTGTGGTGATATTAATAGGAACAACCAGGATTTATTGAACACAAACTATGTCAAACCAGTCCCATTTAAGTATTAGAGAACAACATTCTTATTTTTCCTGTTTATTTTTTTTAAGATTTATCAAATTTATTATTTTATGTGTGTGAGTATTTGCTTGCACATCTGCACATGTACCACGTGCACGCCTGGTGTCTGTGAAGGTCAGAAGAGGACTTTGGATCTCCCTGGACTGGATCATTGTGAGCCTCCATGTGGATCTTAGGAATATCATCCTCTGCAACACGTACTTTTAACTGCTGAGCTTATTTTCCTGGCCCTAATTTTTAACCCTACATTACTGCATCCATTTTACAGAGGAGAAAACTGAGGCCCATATTTCATAATGAATGACTATGAGGTTTGCATATAATCTTAACTCCGGAGTGTGACTTTGCTGCCATGCATTTATAGCTTTTCCTCTTCAGCTAAGTTTTCCAACAGAGCTCGAGACACCTAGATGCCTATGTTCTGCCCTGTACGGGGAGAATTTTACGGTATGGTTGCCTGGGTGGAAGGGCTTCTCTTCCCTGTCAGCAAGTGTCCTGCGTGAAAAGCACACAAAGGCCTCCCTTCTGCTTCTGCTGCCTGTGGAGAAGCCAGGGGAACAGAGCGAGTGAGGGAGCAAGGACTGAGGCAAATGTGGCACCGGCTGCTTTCTTCCTAGCCTAACCTTGGCCTCTGCTCTGACGTCGTCGCTCTCCCCGGTCAGCAGTCACGTGAAGGGGCTGTGTCTTTCAAAGGTCAGGCAAAGGAACCCTGAAGCATGTGCAGTTGGCTGCTGTCTAAATTATTTATTTGGTTTGTGCTATCTTGGATTAATGACCTTGCTTGTTAAAAACACCATAAAATGACTCATAGGGCGGTGTGCTGCTGGAGCTCAAGCCATGCTAATTAGCCACTTTATTTTATTTATCAACATGGTTCAGAACTGGGGCAAAAGTCAACCCACTTTAAAATGTTTGTGTTTTCTTCACTTGGCGTTGCATTTTTAAACCTTTATTCACTTGCTCTGGGGTAACTCACTCTCTTACTTCTCTTCCTTATGTTTCTGCATAACTTTCCTTTGGTCCCCAGGAATTCATTGTCTGGTCATATACCTTTTCTACGTAACAATTGTACATATTTTGTCCTCCTGAGTCTAAGGGGACACTCTAACTGATTAGGTTACATTCTGTTCACAGTTCACAGCTTTAACTCAGGATACTAATATATGTAATAGTACAGTGTATAGTCCTGGCTGAAACGACCAGATTAATTTACAATGTGAAAATTCTGGGGAGATCATTAAAAAATGTCTTCTTCCCTTATGTTCCTCACTCCTAGCAGTGAAGGGAGACCCTAGAGGCAAGATTGTCTCTGAGGTCTGAGGCGTGAACAATCCGAAGCCACTCACTGCAGCCTGAGGCGGTTAATGATTAGCCGGGGCTGGCTTAGCTGCCTTGAAGGAAATGGAATATAGGAAGGAGGGTGGGGTCAAGGTTGTCCTTCCCAGCAGTTTCTGGGCATGCTTGATAACTTAAGCACAGGGGAAGACCAGAGAAACAGAGAAGGGGGGTCCATGACTTCCCACCTGACCTCTACATTCTGCCGAGAGTGGGTGGTAACTGTAGCGGCCCTAGACAGTCCTACATATGTCTGTCTATGTGACTTCATCACTATGATATGCTTGGAATTTAATACCTTGCCTCACAAAGCAGTAGTGGGGGAAAGAATCTGCATTGAAAAAAGTTTACTTTAGGTGGCTGGAAAATGGCCAGGGATTGTTCAGAACCAATTGCTTCATATTCAATTGCTGAGTAAAGGCATTGGTGTGTGGAAGTCTTGGTTTGGCTTTGTCCCCATACCAGATAGATGGGATTGTTCAATTGAGATGCAGTTTTAAGGACACAGAGTGCTGTATTTGAAAACTTAGCTATCTCCTTAGGGCTGGTATTTATGATTAACTCTTCTGTTAAATATATAAAATATTTACTAAGGCTATAGAAAAAATTATCTAATTTCTTTAAGGTGTTGAATATGACTCATAGTCCATTTTTTAAATATGGAAGGAAAAAGCCCAATTCAGCTTGGATTGGACTTCCTCTTGTTTGATTACCTATAGTTTTTATCGAGATGGAAAATCCAGCATAGCAACAACTAGAGCAGCTTCTTTCCCATCCTCCAGATATCAGCACTACTTGCTAGATTATAGTAGACTCACAGTAACTCACACAGGGTAAGGCATAAAGCTTACTAACGGTTATTCACTTCAATGTGCAAAATACAAAAGGCTGTAGGTTAAAGCAAAGACAATGAATCATTCATGAGGTAATATCTACTGAGATGGATGGATGGGTCCATCTGTCACAGCAGGAACTCTTGTTGTTTATGTATAACTTCATTTCATTTTGTTTATGATGTTCAGAATGAAAAAAGGATTAGGAGGGACAAGCAAGGGATTCCTTTGCACTCACAGATAACTAGAGTTAGTCCTTTCTATATAAAAGTCAAGTCCTGTTCATGTATTCTGAAAAAAAGCACACAATAACGAAAGTCTAGCGAGGACTATCATAAAATACAAGTTACCTTGTCCACTGAGAGCTGCAAAATAGTCCTTCCTTTGCTTTTCCATTTCTCTCTCTCTCTCTGTATGCATTCAATTTTCCTCTTCTGAGAAGGAGATCCATGTCTGAGATACTAAATGTGTTGTGGGAACTTGAAAGTCTGAAGTTTGTTTTATAAAAACACATAAGTCATTGACCCTGGCATTTGAATTGTCCACCATCAGTATCAACCAGCTTTCAAATAGGAGTCAGCCTTTCTGCCTACAGAGCAAGCTGGGTGCTACTGGCTTTCCCACAGACTTCCAAAAAAATCAAGGTATAAGCTAAGGAATTGGACCCTGAGATGTCGTCATGAGATTTGCTACATGTTGGCACTGGAAGTGCCAGGCACACATGATTGGAGTGCTGCAAAACTGTTTTCATTTTATTTATTCCTTAGACATTCACTATTTCCTTGAATAATTTATGATCACTTAAGATCAGAAGCATTCCCATCTTTTTCTTTATCCTCTCTTAGCTTGACTCTATGAGATCTACAATACATTCTCAACATTAGCTAGTTCTGTTTTTTACAAAGAGCCAATTTGGGCTGGTCGGTTGCTCCACAGATAAGGGTTTTTGCCACCGAGCCTGAGGACCCAATTTCAATTCATGATGGTATCAGAGAACAACTGAAAGCTGTCCTCTGACCTCCAAGTGCATGCCATGGCATATATACCTCCCTCAACCTTCTGAATACATAAGTAAACAACAAACAGACAAACAAATAAACTTAAATGTAAAGAATGATAATTTAACTGACATATTCCCTCAATTTTACTATGGAGTGCATGGAAGGTGTTCATTGGGTACTTTCTAAGATGTGTTTGTTTTGTTCACACACAGTAGGGCTCAGAATACATATTCAGTCTACATCTTGTGCATGGCCATGTGTGGACATTTGTAACATTAACACCCTAAGCCATCATCACATTGTATGACTGGCAAAGAGTGGGCTTGAGAAGCTAGTAGCAAATGTACCTCACACCTGGACAAACAGCTCATAGTGTAGACTGGATTTTTCTTCTTTACATTTAGGAGGCTAAATGATGTGTAGCTACTAAGTTAACAGCCTCTTAGGAGTGACAGAGAATGCAAAAGACTGGGACCCCAGTTTTTACTGAAGGAAAACAAAACAGTTGTGACACAGAGTTGTTTATCTCTTATCCTTAAGGACCCGAGGAGACTCTGGTGAATTGAGAAGTTGTAGAGCTTGAGCCAGGGGATCGAGAGGAGTGAATTCCTCTGGGGAGACACAGTGCCATTATAGCTGGGGGCTATATGACAGCGGCAAGAATGCATGGATCTCTCTGTGAGAAGAAGGGACTTGGGTTCATAGTATTCCAAGGGCAAGAAATGGTAGAGAGGACAAGTCAGGAGGAAGGTGCTTGGTGGAGAAGTTGAGTTGCTTGAACAAAGCCCAGGGGGCTGCACTTAGTGGAGCTGGTTTGGGGAGGGTGAGTTTAAGGAGGAGAAGTGGACAGGGGACAGCTGGTGTAATGCACAAAGGTCATACAACTCTGTCCTAACTCCAAAATTGCAGATTAGCAAAGGAATCTAAATCTGAAACCAACTCTCAACTACTGTTTTTGGAACGGGGCTGTAAAACTTGAGCCCTTGAACAGTTGTATCTGTGTTTAAGTTTTTAAATGACTGAAATCTGACCTTAATATCAGACTTAGGAATTGTGAATATTTAGAAAATTCTCTCTCCTTCTTCTAGGGGGTGGGCTGTCCTCGGGGGCCCTGCCATAGCGTATATGAATTTGAACAGAGGAGAAGAAGTGATGCCTACCCAACTTAAATACAAAGCAAAAGCATTCTGTATGAATATTAGTGGTGTTAAACAAGTTAAAAAGATCATTTCTACTCTCAAAAATCCTGTCTTCTAAAAGGTGATGTAAGATATGCATACATATCTTATGATTATATGGTGATTAGTGGTATAAAGTGGTCCACATTTCATAAAATGTATTAAGGGAAACCTAAAATCAGGCAGTTGTGTATAAGAAAACAAACATCCAATAGGCCTTCCTAGAATTAGGATTTAGGTCTCCATTCAGAAAGGTACAGATTTCTGTTTTGAGAGTTGTCTTGAACAGCTGTTTCTCAATGTGCTGAAGCTCTGTGTGCACAAGGCTGACCCCTTAGTAAGAACACCATCTTTACACAAGCCTGTCATGAATGAAGACATCCAGTGAGGAAAAATAATTCTCTACTTGTGCTGCTTAAAAATTCAGCAGGGCTGGGAATGGCAGTGCATGTCTGTAACCACAGGACATAGCAGACGGAGATATGAAGATATGGAGTCCCAGGCCAGCCTGAGCTGTGTGAGACCATATCTCAAAACAAGAAGCAATAAACAAAACTTAGGCTGAGGATATAGCTGGGTTTTTGCTTAGTAGAGTATTTGCCTAGCATGTACAAAATCCTGCTTTTGAGCCCCAGCAACCATAGACCAAGCGTGGTGACACATACCTGTATCCCCAGCACTTTGGAGGTTCAGATGAGGTCATCTTCATCCACGGAGGGAGTTCCGGATTCAGCCTGGGAAACATGTGATTCAAAAAAACCCAAACCAAAGAAAACTTTCAACAGAGCAAACTGTTTAGATACTACAAACATTCGACAAACTAATGACAAGGAATGGGGCATTTGGGCCTTTCTGGAACTCTGAGTCGTTGAAGAATGAAGTGCCTGCCTTTTGGTGGTCACGATGGCAGTCACAGATACGTTCATATCCATAGAATTCTACCTAGGCTCTGTTTAAGGACTGAGACTGCAGATCTTTATAGCAGAGAAACGAACCTCTGCATCTGTGTTGAAAGATAAAAGGGTATCACTTTGATAGGAATCACTGTGGTGACAACTTTTCTATCTCTAAAAAGCCCCCCAGAGAGCTGGGGGTACAGCTCACATTGAGACTGTATGGCCAGCCCATGAGAGGCCTTCGGTGGCAAAAAGCTAAAGAGAGGCAGGGCTTGAGTTGGCAGCGCTGGGAGAAAGGAGTTGAGGGCCTCTGTGGTGGCACTTAGGCTCACACCAAATTGCATTTTTTTTGTTTTTGTTTTTGTTTTTCGAGACAGGGTTTCTCTGTGTAGCTTTGCGCCTTTCCTGGAACTCACTTGGTAGCCCAGGCTGGCCTCGAACTCACAGAGATCCGCCTGGCTCTGCCTCCCGAGTGCTGGGATTAAAGGCGTGCGCCGCCGCCGCCTGGCTTCCAAATTGCATTTTTAAGTGTTGCCTGCATGGTATGTTAGCCAAGATATGCATTCAGCCACCATCATCATCATCATCATCATCACCATCATCATCATCATCACCACCGTCATAATATAAACAAAAATCTAAGGTAAGAGTGGCGACCCACACCTATACTGCAGCACTCAGGAAGCTGAGGCAGGGCACTCTTTCTGATCAGCCTGAGCTGCACAGCAAGATCCTGTCTCAAAGCAAAACAAAACAGCAATTTAAAACAAAGGTGTCCAACACTCACAAGCAAGACTACCTAACTACTGTTTCAGACAAAGAGCATTTATGGCCAGGAATGACTTGGAAGCTGGTTTTACTTGTATAGGGATAGCAAAGCCTTTGTGATGTTTTGGATTGTCCGCCTCATGACACTGATTTTTTTTTTTTTTTTTTTTTTTTTATGGCTATGGTTTCAAGGTCCGAGACTGTGTAAAAGCCAGGAAAGTAAGTAGGGATTTCCTCTGAACTGAAGACTGCCCACCCCTCGGGCTGCTGGAATTAGACCAGTATGTGAAAGGTCTGGGAGCAGAGTGCAGGAAAGAAGACAATGTTCCAGGATAGTCGGAGTTGTCCCCCAACCTGGGATGCTGCTATCAGGGAGGAAGAACTGTTGCTTAAGCTGCCAACACAGACGAGATGTATTAGCCTCCTTTGAGCATGGGCAGGGCTTTTTTTAAATTTTTTTTTTAATTTTTTTTTTTTTAATGATGACATTAACTTTAGGAAATAAAGACAGGCTAGATGAGGATAATGGGATGCTGCCAGTGTCTGTGAGGGACCTTGGGTACCAGGAGACAGGAATGAAAAGACAGGAGCAGGGAAGATGAAAGAAGCAAAACCAGAAAAGGCTCCAAGTGCTCTCTGCTTTCCCATTTTGCTGGGCCCTTGTCACAAGTATTGATCTGGGATGCAGGAGTCATGGGATGGAGCTCTTTCCTCATAGCTCATTTTGGGGCCCCTGTTTCCAGGTTCTATTCTGAGGAGACTGTAGTCCTTGTATTTTAATGATACCCTGACAGCCAAGGGAGAAAGAAACTATTGTACTGAGGTGTCTCTTCTTTAGGAAGGGGCTTCAAGTTTCACTTGATGGGGGCCTCCGGAGTTTAGCTCCCAGGTATGTTCTGAAATAGATACCTTATGAAGGAGCTGGCCTGATTTCTGTAGGTCTAATCCCTGTTTACAATGGCCACATCTTATGTCGTGAAATGTGGGTCAGAGGGAATCATCTTTTTTGCTTGTTTGTTTGTTTGTTTTTCAAGACAGGGTTTCTCTGTGTCTTACCTGGAACTCACTGTGTAGCCCAGGCAGGCCTTGAACTCACAGAGACTTGCCTGCCTCTGCCTCCCGAGTGCTAAGATTAAAGGTGTGCCAACCACCGCCCAGCTGGGGATCATCTTCTTTGGTTTCTTTTTTCCTTTCAGAGGATAGATTTTCTGTAAGGCCTCAAATGATTATTCCAAAAAGAAGAAAAAAAAAGAAGGAGAAGGAGAAGAGGAAGACAGTGTTATAAAAATCTGAATGGCTGGCATAGTTATCAGCTTGCTGGTGGTGACCTGGAAGCTCTATAGAACAGATGTTGATAGCTTCGAGGTCTTGTCTACTTGTATAATTGAATGCTCATCTTTTGTCCTTAAATGCTTGCTCCCTGAATTGGGTTTTAAGGGCACTTGAAAAAGCTCTATGGCAGCCCTCATTGACTTCTGATTTTATAGGGATCCTTTGTAGGCCTCTATCCGCAATTTTACATACAGCCATGGTTGACAATCATTAATATTATCTGTTAGGAAAACATGGTCAGGAAGTCTTGACAATTACAAGATGATAGTGATTGTGATCTTGTAGGTGTAGTTATATTCCAGAAATGAAAATTGAATTTTACAGAACATGTGTGAATTTATGAAAAATGCTTTTTAACAAAACTAAGTGAGAGATGGAAAGGAAATCAACATATGTATATTGGTATGTGTGAATGTATGCATGAGGTCATTTGAAAAGAATATGGCAAATGTTCACTAATATGAGGGAAAAAAATCAAGAAAATTGCAGCACTACTGTAAAAGAACATTATGAAGTTTCTCAAGTTAATATTTATAAAGATTATGTAGCAAGATTAAAAATGCTTATTTTATAATAATAAATGAAAAATACTTGGGATACTATAAATTATTTTAATTATAGCTGAACGAAGCATGCACCAGAAATACTATGTGGTAGTTTGAATGAGAATGCCACCCATAGGCTTATATATTTGGATGCTTGGCCCCAAGTATCCAAAGGAAGGAGTAGAAGGTGTGGCCTTGTTGGCGGAGTAATATCATTGGGGTTGGTCTTTGAAGTTTGAAAAGCACACACCATTCTCAGCTCTCTCTCTCTCTCTGCCCCATGCTTGTAGATCAGTTACTGCTCCAGCACTACACTTGCCTGTCTGCTGCCATGCTTCCCACCATGATAGTTATGGACTCACCCTCTGAAACCCTAAGCCCCCATTAAATGCTTCCCTCAGTGAGTTGCCCTTTGTCATGGAAAAGTAACCAGCATACTGCAAATAAATTCTAACACTGTGATGGAATTATAGATTTCTTTCTTTCTTTTTTACAGCATAGTTTTATTATACTTACTTTGAGGTCTTTAGTCAATTTTTAAACGGAAAGGAAAGGTACTAAGTAGGCAGGTATTTCAGTCAGAGTTCTAACAGCAGACAGATGTCTTACTGAAATTAGGATCATACGAGGAAGCATTAGCAAGGAAACTGGGTTCAAGGTCTAGGCAGGTGAGGGCAGTGCCCTGGGACTAGTTACCCCAGAGTCTGGAATTGTTGTGTGGAGAGTATAACTGTAAGAGAAGGTACAATACTTAGCGGAGACGTGATCACACTGAGGCAGAGGCAGACATCATAGGGAGGAGCCAAGGAAGAATTCCAATGCCCCCCTTCTTTCTTTCCTATGTTCTCCCAGTGATCCCCATTAGTCAAAACAAGGCAGAAGACAGAAAAACCTATCTTTTAATGTAACCCATGTGGATCTTCTAGGGTAGAGAGCCCAAATGAGAAAGGAGTAGATTGGATTAGGATGGGTAGACCAAACCACCTGGCATTCAGACCTCATTTCCTTACGGTCACAATTATAATGTCTTTTTGTTCCAGAACCTCCAGATTCATAGCACATAGACGGACCCTTTTATGAACCATATATTTTCATATTCTAATATACAATATCTAGGCTTGGATAGCTATGGCTTAGTTCCAGTGGAATAGCATAATTATACAGAAATAAAAATCTTGAGAAAGGTTAGGATGGAAGAGTCATTGACAGGTTGAAAGAAACTGATGCTGCCAAGGTGGATAAGGCAGGTTAGAGAGAGAGAGAGAGAGAGAGAGAGAGAGAGAGAGAGAGAGAGAGAGAGAGAGAGAGAGAGAGAGCAGGAATTAGGACCTCTGTAGAAATCTAGCCTTACAGGATAAGGTTTAAAAACAAAACAACAAAGGCATTAGAACCCTGAAGTGTAAAGTATTTGTTAGTGGGGTGTGATGATGTATGCGTGTAAGCTCGGCACTTTGAAAGCTGAAGGTGAAAGATTAGGAGTATAAGGCCATGCTCAGGTAGATATATACAGGGAGTTGTCTCCAAAGAACTGAGAAAAGGTTAGTGAAAGATTACTTCATTTTTACCAAGTGCTTACTTTGTAGCTGGTCATTTTGTCAACTCACCACTGTGTCCTTGTGTGCAGCAGTCATTATCTCTGTAAAACACAAGGTTAGACAAATTAGTCCTTAAAGTCAGGAGCTAGTGAAAGCTAGCTGAGCATGGAATCAGGTGATCTGAGTTCTAGACTTTGCTTCCTAGGAGGCAAGAAAAGGTGAGGGGGCTTGAACTGTAAAATTCCAAGGGAAAGGGTATGTTGGGGACATGGGAAGGGAATGCTAGATGGTTGTAAAGTCAAAGGAAGGGGGGATAAGATGAAGGCTGAAATGAGTTCTTTTATATGACTTTTTCCCACTGTTTTAAACTAGTTAATGCACTCTGAATAGATAAGACATGTTTTTGGTATATTTGCCATTTCTTTTGTTCTTTTGAGGTAAGTTCCTCCACTCAAACTTGTTATGTAGCCCAGGCTGTCCTGGGCTAGTGACCTCAGCTTTCTCAGTGTTGGTATTACAGGAACATGCTACAGCACCTGGGATATATTGTTCTTTGATTGTTTACACCCTGAGACGAGATTTGAAATCTATAAATGCTTTATTAAAATTTTAGTATTTTTGAGTGTTGTTTTAAATTTTTATAACAAGTTTATTTTGTTTTGGCTTTCTTTGGAGTTTTTTTTTTTTTTTTTTAAATCTTTGAAAGGCTTGTCTTTTGTAGAGTCAGATAAGTTAAATGTTGGCTTCTCAATCCTGTCTATTGTTAAGGTTACAGATACAAATGTGGTGTTTTTTAAGGGAATGGGACCAAAGCTGTTGAGAATTGTTTCATTCACATATGCAGACAGGAAGTAGCATGTGTATTAACAAACTGATTGGAATAGGAGTTATATCTCATCCTCTCAAACATTTGACTTGGGAGCCATCAGGCATTAAGCTGCTACCACATTAGAGTGCAGTAAAAAGGCAAATTTAAGAAATTCCTGAAAAGATGATTTCTCCCATGATCTGGTGATGGTACAGTAAATTCTTAGTTTTAGAGTATAGATGCCATTTCAAGTTAAGTATATGCAATTTAAATTAAAGATGCTCAGATGTTAGCTGGCTGCCACAGCATATTGGCAACAGCATGTGTTTGAACTAGAGCAGATAATTCAAATGGCTCGTTATCCACTTACATTCTAATCATCTATGAGGTGGCTTTTCTCTGGGCAGGCTCAGCATGCTCTCAGGGGTGGTTTATAGATTCTGAATTTACAGAATGGAGAAGGCAGTCGCTTGACGGTAGTGATTCAATCCACCCTACCTAGGCTCTGCATTGCTGTAGTTCTTTATTCAGAAACCCCAACTTGCCTCTGTAGCAAATGACTCCTGAGCTTGGTTCCAGCCTGGGTGTTTCAGTTACTGATACTGTATAACAAATTATCCTCAGATACATGGCTAATAAGAAAAATGCGTTAGCTTTCATGGTTCTGAGGGCTGATGAGGTTCATTCATCTAGATGGATTTTTCTTGAGATGTCTTATGACTGGAGTCAATGTAGCTGGAGATGGAGCCATCTTCAAGGTTCTCCACTTATTTAGGAGATAATAATTGGTAGAGGCTATCAGGTGGGGTCTCAGCTGAGGGCTAGTGACTGGAAAGCCTGCATATGATATGTCCACTTACCTTTCTGGCTTCCTAATAGGCTGCTGCTAAGTTCAGCTATCCCCAGGAAGAACAGTTTCTGTTTGCTCTCCTGTGTGACCTAGGCTCAGAAGTCACAGTATTAGAGATGGAGAGAGATCCTGGTGCTTAAGAATGCTTGCTGCTTTTTCAGAGGATCCGAGTTTGGTTCCCAGTATGCATGTTGAACTGTAACTCCAGCTCCAGGATATCAAATACTTTATTTTGGCATTCACAGGCACTTGTGTACACACACCCTACACACACACACACACTAAATCTTAGAAAAAGAAAAGAAAAGAACACAGTATTACTTGTCTTGTGGTCTGAGGCTTGTCCAGAGTTGGGGAAAAGTAGTACCTTTTAAGAAAATTGATAAAGTCACATTGCAAGAACATGTGGAACAGGAAACCATGCTGTACTTTCTTGGCAAACACAATCTGCCTAACTAGAGATTTTTTTTTTTTTTTTTTTTTTTTTAAGAAGTACCCCTAGACAAATCTGTGAAACTACAAAGTCATTTCCCAGTTTGGTTGCCAGTTTCCTTTCAACAAGCTTTAACTACTAACTTGTAGGTCCTCCCCACAAGCCAGGATTCCATGTTGCTCCAGGCCTATAGCTTGGTATGCTTAGGTAATGAATAGCCCACGAAGAGGCTCTTTCCCCTAGTAGGTTATCGCCTTATCAAAACTGACCTTTCTGGCATACAGAGAAAGGTGGATTCTTACACAGGAATGGCTGGAATGTGACTGCCTATTGTGAACCACCCATGAAACAGGTATGGCTTCCTTTTCTGAGAAGAAAAAGGGCATTCTTAGTTAATATGACCCATTTTAGGGGACTCTTAATAGGTTGAGCCCTAAAGAGCTGTAAGAGCCCTGGTGGACCACCAAGCTTATTGAATAGGTTTCTGGTCTATGTGACATGGTTGTAGGGCAATCTTTCTGTATTTTTACAGTTCAATAGATTTACACTAGCATTGAGTTCTAAAACAAACATTGCACTAGATGCTTGGAATGAAACAAATGTTCTATAGTGAAGGTTGTCACCATGGACATCAGTGGGCAGAATTCCCATGAGATACTGCCTTGGATTATGCATTACTATGTTGTGATTAAGTAGAATTGAATTGTGTTAGCTACTTGTCTATTGTGATAGAATACTCTAACAGAAAGAAAAAAGCAACTTTGGGGAGAAATGTTTTATGTTGGATTATAGTTCTAGAAGGGACATTGTTTAACATTGTGGAAGAGGCAGGGAAGCAGGGACATGAGGCCAGCCTGGCAATCACAAAGCAGGCTGATCACATTTTTTCTGCACAAAAGAAAGTGGAGAGAATGTTACCAGGAAATAGAGCCAGGCCGTAAAACCTCAAAGCTTGTCTTCAGTGATCTACTTCCTCCTACAGGTTCCAGAACCTTCCCAAACAGCACCACCAATGGAGGACCAAGTGTTCAAATATTTGTTACTTAAATAACATGTATTATTGTTAAGCTAAGCTATGTTCTATATATTGACATCTTGGTGTGAAAACATACGTTTTATGTGTTGGTAGACATCAAGACCCTGAGAAAATGAAATACCAGATGCATAATCTTTGATGAGAGAAAAATAAGGAAAGAAACTGTCCTAACTTGGTGGAAGGAGAGAATGAAGTGGGTTCTTGTAAGAGGCTATAGACAATCTTCTCCACCACACAGCTTTTTTGGTAACAGGTAAAGGGCTTCATACACTGGTAGCTAACATCACTGACTCTGGGACCAACCTGCCTTGATTTGAAGTTTTGCTCTCCTGCTTACTAATGACATAGTCTTTTGTAAGCTTCTTTGCTCTTTGGTGCTTCATTTTCATCATTTGTAAAGTGTAGCTAACAATATTAAACAGCTCATAGTTTCTTTGAACATTAATTAAATGAAACACGGGCCAAATTAGCCTGGTGCCAAGCACAAAGAAAATATACTTTTATGGCTCTTAAATAACCAAGTGGATCACTTTGTCTCAGATATTTTGTACTCTCTTGTCAAATTAGCTAAAGAACTGGTATTTTCCCACACTGACAATGTCAGAAAATGTTATTTTTTTTTTGTAGAATTCTTTCTCTTGCCTGTTATTTCATGGCTATATACTTGGAGAAATTGAATTTGTTTTTTAGGTTTTTATTGTTCAAATTTTCTTTAATATGACTGGGAAGTAGTGAGCAGTGCTGTGGGCTTTCTGTTCTAGGAAGTAATCAATTTAATATGATTCCATTTGACAGTTTTATATTCTCCCGTTCTCCTAGCCTCTGCCAGTTAACCTATTTGCAAGGTGAAATTCTTGAACAAATTGTCTACCCAAAGTACTGCTCTATAAAATAGATGACAGGCCTGGTGGGTATGTATTCTGTTGAGTCATATGAATGGCCAAGGTTGCAAAGGGCACTGGAAGGAACTATTTAGAAGCTTTATGAAACAGTGGCAAGTGGACAAAACATTCAGTTTGGAGATATCTGAAAATTGCTGATAGCATTTCTGTTTTGCTTTCCCTTGGAAATGATGTTATTCTGTTTTTTTTTTTTTTAAATAACTTAACCCTGTCATTGTTTAGAAGTTTGGAAAGATGTAAATCTGCTTGCTTGAGGCCAGAGTAGATCTGTGATTTCCAGGTTCAACTGGGTATCGGAATCCTTTATGAGAGTTTCAAAATTTCCCTAAGTACTCAGTAGTTCTTCAAATTCTAATTCACAAAGATTTGTGTGGCCATAACTCTAATTTTTATTTTAGATGTCTTCTTGGATGTTCAGAATTATTGGTATAGACACACAAGAAACAATGATTAATCCATAGAACATATTGATAAGTCTGATACTTCTCATATACTTTATTATATAATTATTGTTCTTTAGATTTTGCAAACTCCTTGTCAATTAAGGATATATAAAGAAGCCTTATGGAAACCCACTAGTTTGTAAGATAATTTCAAAATATAATAATGAAATGGAGTTTGAACCTTGCATGAGTAGACAGTGCTGCTCCCAGAAGACATGGGTTATTAAAAGAACATTTCAGTGCCAGGCATGAGATAGTTCCCTGAGATACTGGTCAAGGAGGACCCAGAATGTCCAAAGTACCCAGAATAAGACAGGCTATTTCCATTGCTCTTGGTTGCCCATTATAACTAATTGGTAAGAGTCTATTGCTGAAGACACCAAAACTTTGCAGGACATAGAGAAATGAATCTTGAACCAGCCTGGGAACTCTCTACCTGCTGGCTAGCTTCCATATTGCTGGAGGGTGCTGTGTAGCCTGCTGAGGTGAAAACATATCAATGACATTACATAGTATTGGACCCTGCATGCTACATTATTGACCTGCTAGGCAAGATGCTCCCACTTGTGCAATAGTGGCATGTAGATTATAGAGGTAACCAATCACTTTTTGCGTGGACTTAAGGCTTGCTCCACAGGAGGGATTTCATGCTTAGTATTATAAACCTTGATAGAAATCCTTATCTGTGGAGGTCATGGACCTTAGGGGGAATCTATTGTTGTTGTTTTGCTAAATGGTCATGTTGTCACACTGTTCTCTAAACATCCTGCCTGGCATGCCAGTATTGTAGGATATGGGTTCCAGCACTGGGTAAGATCATTCATGTCTTTTCTCTCCCAGTTTGTATCCTTAGATTTTTGCTGTTCTCAAATTTGGTCAGAGGAGGTATGTTTTGCAATGGGTAGATGTTAATGCAGATCCCTAACTGGTTAAAGTACTGCAAATAAGTGACTCTGAATGTTTATCCTTAGGTATAAAGGTATAAATTTATGCCTCTCCCATCAAAGGCTTAGGGAACATTGTGGAAGAGGCATAAAGAATGTAAAGCCAGAGGATGAAGAAGAGGTCTATGAAATACTATCTTCTGGATATGACATATCCACTGAATGTATGAATTCAGAGCAACTGTGGTTACCTGCACATGACCTGCACAAAATCAAGCTATTCAAAATTCTGGAATGGTTGGTGAAGAGGCTACTGAGCCCTACCCAAAGCTGAAGAGCTATTAGCAGTGGATTATTGCAGAGAGAGGGAAAATCATTTTTTCTTTTGGGTGTGCCTGCTGTTAGACTGTTTATGGCCCAATGTATTAGTTCCATACCCATGTACATATGGATTGATGTGCTAATAGGTTATTAATTATATATAATATTTAAATGAAGGACATGAATTTGGAAGGGAGACATGCTAAGGGTCCAGCACAGAGCTGGAGGTAGGCAGGTTGATATGAACAAAAATACATTGTATAAATTTTTGACATTTTCCAAGAATAAATAAAAATATTATGTAAAATAGGAGATATGTTTATAATTAGTTTTATTGGCTTTCAGGCTGGAGTTTATCAGACTGGGAATGTGATTCATGGCAATGCAGAGGTATCTCTTTTGTCTCTTAAGTTATTGTGACTTAGATTCAAATGGTAGAAATATTTCCTTAGCATCATTATTGACTAGTAAATGGACTGAAAGAGCCACAGTGCACAGGAAAATATCTTTACTCTTAATTAAAAGGAATTCTTTTTGTTCCAAGGAACCAAGAATATAAAACTAATGCCTTACAAAGGATAGTAGGAGAATGCTAAATGATGGCTGCCAAAATCTCTCCTTGCTTTATTCCACTTGTGGTGCCAAAGGCCAATTACAACTTGTTTTGTGGTAAGATATGTGTCTGAGTTAGACAATAGATGATTATACTAAAATACAAAGAATTTTTACAATAAAAATTAGGTCAATCTTTCAAGATTTTTGTAATGCAACCCATGTTTTCCTTCAACGTTTCAAAGTCTTGTGCTTGCACATTGCTGCCGTGGTCCTTTTGACACACACTCATTCAGATGTAAAAAACCTTAACAGTTCTAACATTTATTTATTTATTGAGACAGGGTCTCAGTATGTAGCAGATCTGGCTGGACTGGAACTCTCTATGTAGACCACACTGGATATGACCTCACAGACATCTTCCTGCTTCTTCCTCCTGAATGCTGGGATTAAAGGCAGGCACCATGTCTGGCCAACAATCATTAATGCTTGCTAGGAAAATCAAACGTTGAAAAAAATGTTGACTCTGCAAATTTAATAATTAGAAAAGTTATCCCAGGAAGTCATTTTACCAATTAATATTGTTAGTTGCAAAAGAGTTGGGTTTGTTCTGTCTATTGAAGATACGCTGTTCCCAATGCAAAGGGAGGAAATGTTCTCTTTGAGTGTTATTTCTTTCAATTCAGTTTGAATGAAGGAGACAACCACAGCTAATTACGGTATTTCTCTGCATCACTTTTGGGAGAAAAAGGACCACTTCTACCTGTAGAGGATAGAAAGAAAGAAGCATGCTGTTTTCATTTTCAGGTCAGGCCATTCTAGCTTTGGCTATAAACAGAGTTAGCCGTGTTCCTGTGACGGCCATCCTTCTAGCCTGTGTCTGGGAAAATCCCTTCCCTTAATATCCTGCTCCCACCCTCTAGCCTACGGAGATAAGAACATCAGGTGGTTGAATGTCTCTCATTCTCTGGTTAGTTCTTTTATGTGTCTTTGTGGCATTGCTCTGGAAGAGGGCTAAGCATTACTGTTTCTAATCTTTATCCAAATGGTTCTTGAGTCTTGGTCCAATTTTGATCCTCTAAAGCACAAGTTGAAATGGCTTCTTAGCTCTTTTCTTTATGTTTCCTGGATGCAGTGATAGTGAAGGTCTCTAGTAAGCAACCAAGAAATTAGTATTAACTTAGCAGTGCATAGTGGTTGGCTTTCAAATACATTTTCTCCATTCTTCTTGATCTGTGTGTTTTCAATATTTGTATGTCCTTACGGACTGGGATTGTGTCCTGTCCTTTTGTGTAATGTTCTGTGTCATCAGACAGTGCTTATTGTAATAGGAACATCACAAGGTCCGCAGGGTCAGCTGCTTTCTGAGTCCTGATGATTCCACATTCACCCCCTCGCTCCCACTTTCCTCTCACCCTCCGTACCTTCTGGCTTGCTCTCCTCCCTCAGTCTGGGATAATGTTCTAGAGGTTAAAATATCACACTAGAGTACAAGATGGGATTGGCAAGAAGTGTCAGGTGAATTTATCTAGAGGGTTCATTAGCAGTTTACTAGAGCAACCAATTTTTAGATTCATACTGAGGATAGATGACAGCATTGTACCCATCCCCCAATCATAAGCCCCAAACGAGGAAATGGTTAATTAAAGTTGTTGCTGGACAGGTAAAGCTTGAAATCATTGGCTAAATCATTTCACAACACATGGAATTTAGTTTCAGTTTTCAATCTCCAGCCTGTCACACGGGCCCATTCACAGACATTAATATATCACAGACATGCTCCTTACAAACACAGTGTAAACACTGTGACAATGTTCCGGTGAGGACGGGTTGTCGCGTTACAACATGCATGTCATCATGATCTTCTTTTGCCAAGCCCGTTGTTCCACTTTTTGACCCAGAATCCTTCTCTTGTCCTGCTGGGTCACTGGTGGGATGTGAGGACTCTGCTGAGTTTGGCTGGGAGGGTAAACAGACTCGCTCTTTTAATGGGTTTCTTTACAGGGCACATGAAGAATGAAAAGGAGGGATGATGGGAAAATCTGGCTTCCAGAATTGTCTCCGACTTTACTGATGACTCACCTGCTATAATTCCTCCAGGACTTTCCATCTTCATCTTTTGTTCTTTAGGGGGGAAAAAAAAACAACAAAACAAAACCAGGAAGAAATCCATGTCTCTGAAATCATTGTTGAGAGTAGAATTTGTATCTGGAGTTTTTATTTTTATTTTTATTTTTTTCATGTAAGCATCTTCTACTGATTCGGGCCTGGTGGCCCCTTTCTGCTGTGGGCTATAAGTGAGAAGCATCCACCCTGTAGGGGAGAGCTAGGAGATGAGCTAACCGGCTTCCCAGCCTTCCAGAGACCACCTCATCATATCCCACTCTAAAATTCTCCGGTGGCCTTCTTCACGGAGAGGTGCTGAGGGAGAGCTGACTCTAGCCTAGGCTGTGGATTGAGTTCCTGAGATTTATAATAATCAAAACACTAATGAAGCAGTCGATGCAAACACTGTTTGCGTAGAATGGCTAAGTAACCGGTTGTGTAATATATCAGGAAGAGATCGAGGCTGAGCATAATAAATCAGGTCATTTGTTTTGCAATAATGGAATGATAATTGTGATAATTTCAGAAGTCACTATCGTCCTGCAGCGTGAACGAATCTTTTTGCTGGCTTCCCATTGTTTAAATATTCATGTGATGTCTATGAGTGACTTCCTGCTGAGAGAAATCTTTGCATACCTCCGGCTGGCACAAGAACTAGAAATTGCTTTAAACCTGGGAAGGCTTTGCAGGAGGCTGGGTGCAAGCTTGGTTTAAGGGGGAGAATATTCTTTCAGGGAAATAAAGGCCAGTGTTAGAGAACTATTTTCCAAATGCCTTCTTCCAGCTAGCAGCTGTGTGAATTCATAGGCATTCACCTCTGCCCTCTGCACTGAGTGATGAGGCAGAGGCAAAAATAACCATGCTAGCTTGTAACGCAGTTATGCTATAGAAATATAAACAGAGCTAATGACCCAGGGAGGAAAATTTGCAGTTGCTGTCACCTCTGCCCACCCTCCTCCTTCCTCAGCTCCCAGCTTTCTTTTTTATTTGGTGTGGGGGAATGGAGGCTGTTTTAATTGAGTTATCTAAATTTGGCAGGCCATACATCCCACCATTTCAGTATCCTAGGACTTAAGTCCACCTGTTGCCCTTATCACCCCCACCCCCAACAGCACAGTAGGAGTTAGACAACAAATGCTTTCAAATTCCTTTTCTGGATAAACTCCCAAAAGAATGGTAGAGAGATTTTGGAACTATCTGAGTATTGCCATGAATGGGCACGCGGATTCCTTAACCGGGGCTATTTGAAGGAATAATAAAGCGTGATTGCTTTGAGTCACTTCTAGCACCAGAGTGCACATTGCACTGTGTTTCAGATACTGCACATCCGTATGTGCTGGGATTTGGTCACCTGGAGGTATTCGAGTTTTAGTGTTAGAAGCAACTCCCCAGTGACCAACCAGGCAAAATTACAAGAAACAAGGGACAACAGATCTTTTTAAAAATAACTTACGTGCCGAGTGTTCCTTGTTTGCTAAGCTTACTAATTCTTATCTAGTACTAGGAGAGAACTGCAGTTCTCTTCTTAAGGAGAAAATAAAAGAGCAAAACCATGACAACAACAAAACACCCTATCACCGCCATCAACAACATCTCCTCTCCATCAATCAGTCATCAATAAGTCAATCGAACCCCCCAAACCAGGAAGAACTGAAAGCTAAGTGCAAGCCTGGGTTTTACAACAATGAGGAGCTGAGACAGCACCGGTGTCTCTGATAGAATTCTGGCCGCCAACTGAGTTTCTTACCTTCAGGAGTTAATGGCCTCTAATGGCAGTTTGATTTGGAGGTGATTATGCATCTGAACTACCTGATTAAAAGGTACGCTTCCAAATGTAGCTGATTACTTATTTACATATTGCTAGGGTTTAGGTGAAATCTTGAAGTTTAGTTGGATGCTTTTCTGAGAAATTCTGCTATGTGCAGAAACGAGTTCTGTTTTTAACTCCATGATTAGATTGGACACAAGTTAATGTTTAAATTGATAGTCATTTTCCCACCAAGTTAAGAGAAACCAATCCTGCATATATTCTTTCCATCAAGATAAAAGCAATTTCTGGGTTGGGCAGAGGGCAACTGGCAGGGGCTGCAGAGGGGGAGGGTCCTGTTATAATCACCCAGACTGAGATGAATCCTCAGCCTTTGTCCTCTTGGAGGGGGCGATGGCTGCATAAGGGCTGAGCTATTCACTTCCTAGGTTGCTTCTGGTATTTCAGAGTCTAAGGCCGACACACCAGGGTGGGATAATCCTACCGAAAATTCAGACACTTAAAATTGCAAATAAATTGAATAACAATGCACGAATAGAGTAATCTTACATATACAAAGAAGGGTTGCTAGGTAACAAGTGAGGAGGCGTCATGGCTGCAGATCAGAGGAGGCTGGTTAGAAAATAAAATGACACCCTCTCTTCTAATTAGTCCTTCCCAATCATATGCATCAAGACCATCTTGTGGTTTGGGGCTGTAGCCTAGTTTGCAAAGCCTGGTGCTTTAATCTCTTTCTTGAATAAAGCCGCTGCTTCCCGTTCTGTGTTTCAGACTGCTCACTGGCCGATGTTTCATGCTGGCAGGCTATGGCAAAGCCAGTGATACACAAGACAGAGGTGTTTGGTGAAAATAGGCAACTCAACAGGCCCAGTTATCAAAGCAAATGTTTCCAATTTGATGAAAGACAAAGCAGGCATGTTTGTCTGTGTAGACAAAGAAGCCAGGCTCGTACTGCTGTTAGAGCTTTAACGGTAAATTCAGCCTATTGGCTCTCTAAATTAGAGTTTTCTCACTGCACATAATTTTTAGGAGAAAGAAGGAAATAATCCAACATTCAAATGTTACAAAAACAAACACATTCAAAGCCCTATTGCTGAAGACAACACCTGCACAATTCACTGAACATGGAGAAGTCGAGCTGGTGCCTACACAGAGTATTCACTCCTATGTATCTTTGGTACAGGAAGGTACTCTGCATACTATCAAAGGAAAAACATAAACACCAGCCCAGCCTCAAAGCCTTTGATCTACAATGGTGTCCTGCCTGCAAGATATGGCAATGGTGGCACAAAGCTTGTGGGAGCAACCAGTCAATGCTTGATTTGACTTAAAGCCCACTCCACAAAATGGAACCCATACTGAACTGCCTAGATGACCAAGAACCTGAGACTAGATAATTCAAGGACCTATGATAAAACCAAATACTACTGTTCTTAAAAAAAAGGAAGAAAGAAAAGAAAAAAAGGAGCAATAAAATTACTCCTAATGACATTCTGCTATACTTATACTCTCATAAATGGTGGCCTTCCCCAGCCAACATCAAAGAAACTTCCTCCTGCAGCACATACAGAGATCCATGGCTAGACATCATAGACATTATGCAGAGAGTGAGAGGCCTTGGGCCACTCAGCCTTAAATGAAACGTCTCTCCACCAAATCCTTCTTCTCTGGGATCAGGGTATCCTGTGGAAGAAGAGCTGGGAAAATTGTAAGCAACAGAGGAGATGGAGGACACCAAGCAAACAAGGTCCTTTCAATCAACAGGATCAATGCACACATGAATTCACAGAGACTGAGGTAGCATGCACAGGGAGGGCCTGCCCAGGTTTGCAGGAGATGGGGTCCTAGAGCTGAAAGAAGAAGTGGACATATGCCTCCAAATCCTAACCCAAAAGCTATCTCCAATGGATGACCATTTACAAATGAAAATTTACCTTTTTCTAAGGGAGTCTCACCAGGGAAACAAACTCCTTTTAAGGTAATGTCCGGCAGTAGATGGCTAACAGAAAATGAACACCATGGCATTTTTGGAGGTTCCTTGACTCTTAGTGTTGTGTCAGGTCTTTTTTTTTTTTTTTTTTAATTATTTTATATAGTTTTTCTTTCCTTTTATCCTACAGGTCCTTTTTGTATTTCTAATGGCTTCCAGTTTAATGTTTTTATGGGATTCCTGAGTGTACTAACAAGTGGGTCTCTGGAGCTTTACCTGTTTCACATACATTTTCTTGGGTCTATTCCTTTGTTTGTTTGTCTTATCCTGCTCTTATGTATTAGTTTTTATTTTATCTCATTTTATTTTATTATTATCCCATAGAAGGTTGTTTGTTTTCTAAGGAGAGACAAAAGGGAGATGGATCAAGATGGGAGAGGAGGGGAAACCATAATCAGGATATATTATGTGAGGAAAAAAAAGGTACTTCCAATAAAAGGGAAACAAAACAAAAACAAACACATTCAAGGAGTTACCCAATCTACTAAAGCATGTAATCTTGGATGAAAGAAATTTCTCCAGGCCACAGAGTATTCTGAAATCTCAAGTAAGAATAGACATATGGAGTTTGAAGACAGAAATCTTTCAAGTAGCTTTTACATATTAAGTGCTAACATGTGTCATATCTTTGTCATCTGTATTAATAATCTGTATTGTCATCTGTGGAAGCACAGAAAGAGCTCCCACTTAAAAGAGAGGATCAATGATCTATAATGATATATACTACTATACTAGGAAATATTAGTTCTCTTTATAAAATTCATCACAAAAATAAAAATAGCACCACATGTGAAATTGCTTCATTAGATGGCTGAAAGCAATTGGAAACTTATATATCATTACGAAGCCAGGCATGGTGGTACACACCTGGAATCCAAGGCAGGAATATCACTAGTTCAAAGCCCGCACTGTGCACAGAGGGAGACACTGTTTTGAAAATAAACAAACCAGAAAAGTGAATTTGTAGCTTTAAATAAGAATATATTTTTATCTTGAAACTGGATGTGATTGTGCATGCCTATAATTCTAGTACTAGGGAGACTGAGGCAGAAGGATTACTGTGAGTTTGAGGCCAGCCTGGTTGATATAGCAAGTACCAGGTCAGACAGGGCTAAATCCCATGGTCTTGTTTTAGAAAAACAATCTCCCTCTCTCTCTCCCTCCCTTTCAAATTGATATAGTTCGTCCTCCAGTGAATTGAAGGTTCGTTATTTAAAGGAAAAAAAAGCAAAGCTAAACGACATTCCAGAGATTTACTAATCTGTGAACTACATGCACAGTGCTCTATTGGGGGAGGGGCACAACTGCATAAATGTGATGCTGCCTATGCCTGTTTACTGGAGATATTTTGATTCTAGTAATGATGATGATGGAATGAAGAATCTGTACCCATCTCATGGGTACAGATGGCTTATAAACATAAAAGCCACAGTTGAGAAATAGAAATGATGAAAAGAAAGGTCCACTGAGCCTTTTTTTTTTTTTTTTTTTTTTTTTTTTTTACAAATAAAGGAAAACTGGTATTTAAGAAACAATGCAAATTACTTTTGTTTTACACAGAATTTTGTGCTTTATTCTGGCATTCATGTGTGATGATAATAGGCTGTCTATCCAAAATATGGCATTTATATGCTTATTATATGGCTCTATCTGGCCAACTGAGGGGACACCACCATGTTTTCTCTGCTCAGATCTGTCCTTGTTTGTTCCTCTGCTGTCCCCACAAGTGGAAATTGAGCAGGTTATTTCTAACCCAGGTTCACTGTTGTCCACTCAACTAGACTGAAGAATGAAAACATTTTTGTTCTTGACTTTTCTTCAATTGGGCTGAACATCAAGTTTAGGAGAGGATTTGTGCCAGATTAAGAAACAACATATGAAACCTTTGCCAGGATATTTCCAGAACACAAGGGATGGAGTGGAATTGGAATTAGTAATTATGTTATTACATGGAGGATGCCAACAGCTGTATGAGACTTTGTTCTGGAAAGGCTAGGCAACATTTTTTTAATATAGACATCGTGTATATTTAGTTCCCTTCCTCAGCTCAAAAAAATGAATGTAAAAATACTTCCAGATAAATGTATTCCTACAGATTCAACTCCATGGGAGTGTTAGGTTTATACACTTGCTTTGAACTGGCTAAATTTTATTTGTTTCTAAAAATCATGAGTTGCTCAGCTGCAGGATATTGAAGATGATAAAATAATCATGACAATAATAATTCTGTTTTGCTGATGTCTATTTCTGGCAAACATACAGCTGCTATGTACTTGTAAAAGTTATCCACTAACAGTAATCCTTTAAAATGTCTGTGATGAGGACAAAAATATTTCTCTATATTTCTAACCAACATTGACCTAGTATGTAATGAGTATGGAGAGAAGTGTCTTGAAACTATGCTGTGACAGATAAAATTATGCTCCCAGGAGAAGGCCATCATTTGTCCTTCTAATATGTCTCTGAAAGGCTCATTTATTTGTTTACTTAATGTTAAAGATTTTATGTTTTGAAAAATTATCTGTACAAAACAATATCTGGCAGCCTGAAATTAACCATAAGCAGCAAGAACTCATGTGTCAGATAGGTGTAAGGCTGCATTCTGCTGTAATAAAGAGCCTCAAAGTCTTAGTGTCCCCAAACAAGACTTTTGGAACTTGATCATTGTGGTGGGTCTGCTTTAGGTTTTCTGTTTGGAGCCAGGCTGATGAAATCTCTGTTTCAAGATTTTTCTAGTCACAATATTTTTTTTCAAGACAGGGTTTCTCTGTGTAGCTTTGCGCGTTTCCTGGAACTTGCTTTGGAGACTAGCTGGCCTCGAACTCACAGAGATCCGCCTGCCTCTGCCTCCCGAGTGCTGGGATTAAAGGTGTGGCGCCACCACCGCCAAGCTTTTTTTTTTTTTTCCTGGATCTGAGGACCAAACCCAGGGCCTTGCACTTGCTAGGCAAGTGCTCTACCACTGAGCTAAATTCCCAACCCCTCTAGTCACAATTATAGGAAGAAGGAAGTCTTCAAAAATTTCCTTTCAATGTATATTGCACCAAAGCAATTGACGTTATCTTTGCTTACATGGCAAAATAAAATGCATGTCTTAGCTTAATTACAAGGGACCAGGAAGTGCCATCTCACCTCAGACTTAGTGGAAAACCTTGAAATTAGTGAACATGATCAAAATGAAATGTTCAAAACAATAGAAATGAAACTCAGGCACCACTTACTATTCCATCACAGTAAACAAGAAGGGATATATGTGTGCACAACAACCAAAGCATAAAAGTAACATGATAATTTAATGGGTAAACAAAAAGGAGCCTCTTATTAAATAGTTTTTATTAAATTTGTTCATTTATTTTACATCCTGACTGCAGTTTCCCTTCCCTCCTCTTCTTCCATTCCCTCCCCATACCTACCCTGTGTCTCCCCACCCCTCCCATCCACTTCTCCTCTGTTTCTATTCAGAAAGGGGCAGGCCTCCCATGGATGTCAAGAAGGCACAGCATATCAAGTTGAGGTAGGATTAGGTTCTTCCCCTTGTATTAAGGTTGGGTAAGGCAACCCAGCCTGAGGAATAGGTTCCCAAAAGCCAGCCAAAGCATTAGGGACAGGCCCTGCTCTCACTGCTAGGAGTATCACAAGTAGACCGAGCTACACAACTGTCACCCATATGTAGAAGGCCTATGTCAGTCCCATGAAGGCTCCCTAGCTGTTAGTGCAGACTCTGCGAGCTCCTATGAGGCCAGGTTAGTTGTGTCTATGGGTTCCCTTGTGGTGACGTTGACTCCCTGGCTCATACAAACCTTCCTCCCTTTCTTCAACAGTATTCTCAGAGCTTGGCTCAGTGCTTAGCTATGGGTCTCTGCTTCTGTTTCCATCAATTACTAGATGAAGGCTCTGTGATGACAATTGTGGTACTCACCAATCTGATTATAGGAGACGGTTAGTCAGTTCAAGAACCCTCTCCACTATTATTAGGAGTCTTAGCTGGGATCATCCTTGTGGATTCCTGGGAGTTCCCCTTGCATTAAGTTTCTACCTGTCCTCAAAATGCCCCCTATGTCAAAATACCTCCTCCAGTACTCTGTCCTTCCATCCACCCCCAACCTGATCCCTCATGTTCCCATTCCCACTGCCCCCAGTCTACCCAGGAGATATCTTCTATTTGTCCTTCCCAGGGAAATCCACACATCCCTCTTTGGGCCCACCTTGTTACCTCTCTAAAGCTGTAAATTGTAGCATGGTTACCCTTTACTTTATAGTTAATATCCACTTATGACTGAGTACACTCTATGTTTGTCTTTCTGTATTTGGGTTACCTCACTCAGGATGATTTATTTTTCTATATCCATATCTATTGCCCTGCACAGAACTCAAATTCAAGTGCATCAAAGACCTTGACATAAGTCCAGTTACACTGAACCTGATAGAAGAGAAAGTGGGAAGTAGCCTTGAATGAATTGGCACAGAAGACTACTTCCTGAATATAACACCAGTAGCACAGACACTAAGATGGACAATTAATAAATAGGACCTCTAGAAACGGAGAAGCTTCTGTAAAGCAAAGGACATCATCTATAGGAAAAAATGACAGCCTACACAATTAGTAAAGGTCTTCACCAACCCCACATTTGACAGAGAGCTAATTTCCAAAATATATAAAGAACTCAAAAAAGTAGACATTAAAATCCCCAAATAATCCAATCAAAAAAATAGGGTATAGATACAAACAGAGAATTCTCAACAGAAGAATCTCAAATGGCCAAGATACACTTAAAGAAATGTTCAATATTCTTAGTCGTCAGGAAAACAAAAATCAAAAGGACACTGAAATGCCATCTTACATAAGTCTGAATGGCTAAGATAAAACATAAGCTACATCTTATGCTGGAGAGGATGTGAAGCAAGGGGAACACTCCTCTACTGCTGGTGGGAGTACAAACTTGTACAGCCACTTCGGAAATCAATATGTCAGTTTCTCAGAAAAATGGGAATCAATCTACCTCAAGACCCAGTTATACCACTCTCGGGCATATACACAAAGGAGGCTCAATCATACCACAAGGACACTTACTCAACTATATTCATAGCAGCATTATTAATAATAGCCAGAACCTGGAAACAACCTAGATGCCCCTAAACTGAAGAACGGATAAAGAAAATGTGGTACATGTATGCAATTGAGTATTACTCAGTAGTTAAAAGCAATGACACCAGAAAATCTGAAGGCAAGTGGATGGATCTTACTAAACCTTTAAGCAGCAAAAGAATTTGCGTTCTCTCCTATGTGTCTGTCTTTCTTGGTTTTCTGTTTCTTTCTCCCACATAATTCTGTATGGTCCTCTGCCTTGGGGAGGGAATCAGATAACACTGTCAGTGCTCATGGGCTCCAGCTGAAGATACTGCCATGCCAGGCATTTAGTATTGTCGTATTTGTGCCTGCCCTGGCACTGGAATAGTTCTTAGAGCATATCATAGCAGAAACAAAACAAAACAAAACAAAACAAAACAAAACAAAACAAAACAGAACAGAACAGAACAGAACAGAACAGAACAAAACAAAACAAAACAAAACAAAACAAAACAAAACAAACCTCAAGTCCCTCAGTACACTGGAAAGAACATCCAAAGCATGCATTTTAGAGGTATGTGTGAGTCCATTCTTCATTAAAAAGGAGAGTTAGTTCTGCGATGGTCAAGGGCTCTAAGGAAATAAAGATGGGATCACCAGGTCAATATTCTGTATATTAACAATGTTTAGAGTCCCATTTCCCTTAAACTGAGAATAGTTGCACACACTTATTATTCCAGCACTTGGGAGGTCGAGGCAGGTAGATGCAGAAGTTGATGCAAGTCTAGCATATATATGTAGCAAGATTCTGTCCAGAAATATAGACAAAGGGATGGGCACACATTACTTTCTTGTGGACCATTCCACCATCTTGGTGAAAATGATTATTGGAAAAGTTGATGTTCTCAATGTTTTCCTGAACTCTCATCTCCTCTCTCTCTTCCCTAGACATACTATGGTACCCTAGTAAGGAATCACAGGGAAAGGCTGGAGGAAGCTGACAGATCTGAGTTCTGGAAGGTTATTGATTTCATGATGTAACCCTTAATCTCAGGAAGACTGAAGTGACAGGCTTCCTCTGAACAGGGGCTCCAGCCATCAACTCAAGTTTTGCAGCAATGCACCTGTCTTTCCCACCTCATCACTGTAACAGACATCAGCACACCACTGAAAATTCATTTGCTTAAAAAATCCCCTGAAACTCAAGCAAGAAATGTGCTTTGGGGAATCAAAGGTTAAACCACCTTTCTGAAACAAGTCCATCAATTCTGTGATATATGGGTATTTCCCTGGAAATGCGTAGTTACTAAGACCTGGAAAAATCTATAAAGAGAAACTTATTCCTAAATTACCAGGTGAAGTGAAACTCAATGTGAGAGGAACTCGGAGTTGGAAGGTCTTAATATGTAACTTAAGGGAGAAATAATTACTTATGACTTGAATCGGATCAAGCTATTTTTATGTTTATTTTCACTAAAGAGCCTCATTCTTACAAAGTTTTCTACTGAAAATGGATATTGTTTTTTGAAACTCCAGTGAAAAGAAAGCATGAGTTGATTGAAGAGGGACTTGGAAATCAACAATGACAATCAAGTATTGGCCTTTGAAAGTAAGTCTCAAATTGAATGGCACTTTGCTAGAAACTTTACCACCAACAAAGTTAAACATTGATTTTTCTTTTATGATAATGGTTAATTCCTGTAAGACCATCTTCCCCTTTTCATCTGAATAATTTCTTTCTTTGTCTTTTCTTTTTTTCCTTTTGCCTCTTGCTTTTAGCAGACCCTTTGTTCTTGATGGAAGTCAGATGAGTTTGCTGATGTTCCCTTCCTTCTGTAGAATGTGGGCAAGCTACGTACCCTGTCAACATATGATGTCACTGTGAAAACTCTACCTACTTATACCCAAACATACAGTACTCCATAGGTTTATTCTTCTAGACAAGCCCAAGAGTCAGTGATTCCAGAAACCATTTTTGAGCAAATATATAATTGTGATATTTACTGAAATAAATAAGCTTTGATCTGGAGCTGGGCATTGTGTTTGTGTTGCCTTGAATCACTGTTGTGTTAACACTGTGTTGAGTTTGTGTCAGTGATATTTGCCATAATTACTTTTAGCTTGTACCATGCTTCAGCAGTGTATATACAGATTTGTTGATGATGGTATTAAAGCAAATGATGTAACTGATGCCAAAAACAGAACATAGAATAAGGCCACTTCCCCTTTTGTATGCCTGATGGTTCATCAGCTAGAGCACAGTTCCCCGCTCCTGGTGGCCTGGCAGCCTGGTTTCCTAGGAGGCCGGTGAATACCAGGACTATCATTTTCCTGACAGGCACAGAAGCAATTGCTCTCTCCACATCAGTCGGTGATAATGCTGAGTATTAAAATGGATACTCCACAGAGGTTTGAGCCTGGAAGCTGTGTTAGGCAGCTGCTTGAGGTAATTAGGAACTGGAAGCCAACTTTCTAAAGGCCTCCAACAAGAGACTAGCATCCATAGGAGGGGATAGCTCTCAGGATGACAGAGGAGTTGCTGAAAGGCAGGCTGGGCTCCTGGGGAAATTGCTGCTAGTGTGTAAAAATAGACACTTGTAGCTTATGTTGAATCACTTCTAGTTGAGTTACAAGTTGTCAGATGATTTTAACATCAACACCAGATTCAGTGCATTGACGAGAGCTTGGAAGGTTGGGGTGAAAGGCTAAGTTATATTCTGGGGAAACATTTTTCCTGACTCATTCTTTCTCTCAGTTTCTGCTAAATTAGCACCTGAGCTAAGTTATGTAGTTTTTTTTTTTTAATTTGGTTTTAAAAATATGTGCCAACACCCTGAATTCTGAAAAGAGCCTGAAGGGGCATTGAATATTCTTTTGACGATAGTATTATTCTTTTCTGACAATCCTGGTAAGATTATCTTGAATGCAGGCAAAACAAAAGAAATTCTATTTTTCTTGTGTGATGTATAATTAAAAATGCTAGGGTGGGCTGTGCATGGCTCAATAATCATTTTTCACTGTCCTGCAATTGATGCTATATAGTCATTAGGATGGCACAATATGGAGGACATTTATTTTTCTTGAGAGCTCCTTCCCTCGGGTGAGAGTAGGGCTCTCTGTCACAATGAAATATGGCAGGAGGTGGGTTCAAGCCTTTGCTACCCTGGGAGACCTCCATGGAAAGTCTATTAATGTGGCAGTTTCCTGACCTGGAATACTCTAGTGGTTCAAATCCTGACCCCCTGGAGAGCAACTGTCAATGGTAATAAATCCAGCTCCACTTCATGACATGAGTGCATTTCCCGGAGACCTTCCAGTTCTCTGCACCTTCAATCTGATGGGCACCGTGTCTCAGAGGTAGAGTCATGTTGGTGATGAATTCATTGAGCTACCTTCTCTTGAGTGGAAGCTATTCTGGCACACATGTTAACTTCAACACCCTCCTAGGAGAACAAAACAAAACAAAAACAAGTTGTATGTTACTAGGGGAAACTGTTTCATGGACTGTTACTAGGTTTTAAATATCAGGATTTCTTAGAAATGTGAAAAATCTGCACAATGAACATGCATGGCAGGTATGTGGCTAAGAATGCCCCCAAATGCTGTTCTGTTTCAACCTCAGGCTAGCCCTTGGCAAGTAGTGCTACTGCTGGTAACCAGCTAACTGAGGCCAGCTAGGTCCTCACCTTGAGGCTCTGTTGAAGATGTGGGAGACTTGCTTTAGGGATTTCTAAATGGTGGCTGAGCCAGGTTTTGAACTGAGTTTCACCTTGCACTGGTATAGTCTGTCTGCTCTTAGCTCTTCACATAGATTCCCCGTGACCTGGGCAAAGAGCTTTAGGCCATTGTATCTCAACCACAGCCATTGGTTGTACCATCAATCTTTCCCTTCAGGTCCCAGGTGGGAATATCCTTGGCGAAGGGACTAAATCTCATTTATCTTGTCTCCCTAACACCTAGTGCAGAGCCTGACAGGTAAAGTACATTCTTAAAGTAAATATTTGATGGAACAAACAGGAGTTCAACATCTGAACAGAATGTTTAGCAGGAGGAAAGAGGAAGAGGGAAAAGCTGGAAGTCATTCACCAGCTCTTACGCTGTGGGAATGACTCACCGCAAACAGCCTATGTGAGCTAGCCGAGGCTGTGCACAAATGACCTGTCTTGCTCTGGGGATCTGGACACTCAGCGATGGGAAAAAGAATCACACAAACAGCAGCTTTGGGACCTTGAGGAAAGGAGAGGCAAGGGGAACAATCAATAGGTATCTCTTGTGGCCGCCGCTGTGAAGGTCTTTCTGTTAGGCTCCAGAGTAAGATTAGAGAGGGCAGCCATCTTGTCATTATCAGGAGCAAAGTGAAATCGGAGCTTAATGACTCGAGTGTTCAAAGGGCAGTGGGAGAGAGAACAATGTCATTAGAACAGGTAAGAAGGGGGCCCCGTGGAAGGGGCACGTTTAAAAGCTGATGGTGTACTGAGACTAATAGATTTAATGGGCATGGTAAATAGGGTGGGACAAGGCCTATTGTGCCCTGCTCAGCCAGCAGTGTCTCCCAGAGAATGGTGGATTAAGAAGAGAGGGGAAAGGGATGAAATTGGAGACCTGGTGAAACAAAGAGCGGATGAGAAGCTGTGGTAAGGAAGGAGTGCCGTTGAAAGTGCAGGGGGAGATCTTCAGTCAAGCCTCTGAAGAAAGGAACTGACTAATCAGCACAGGAATAATTCGTAACAATAGTCATTGATGAGACCGAGTGGAACGTGTCTGTCCCATGCAGCACAGCACAGATTAACAAGCCTGGAGAGCCAGTTGTCTGTGTCTACGCAGGGCTATATTTAAAGATGATCCCTTCCATTTTGAGGTGTGTATTGTCTGTCCATCTCTTCATTATCTATCCATCTGTTTATATATGTATGTGGATACACATGCATAAACACACAGACAAATCTTGATTTTTACATATGTAGTTTAATTTGAAAAAAAAAAAAACCTGAAGAATTCAGGGGAGATTTTTATATGTCCGTATTTTTATAGTATGTTTTATTGTTTACAAACTGTACTGTTAGAGAATTTTGTTTCCAGATACAATCTCACTGCATTTCATCAGTGGGTGGAACAGGTGCTCACACTAACCGTCCATTCACCCCATAGATGGAGGCCATTGCTGGCAGTCTTTTCTTTCCCATAATTCTCATGTAGTGGTTCTAAGACGCTCTCGTCTTTCTCCATGGCTCTGCCTATTCAAGTAACAGTTCTTCATGCTGATGCTCAGCATGGTCAGAGAGATGCACTCAGCAGCTCATGTGCAGGCCACCCATCCCCACTGCAGTGGGACCGAACTGCTTTCTCTGCCCAGTTCTGCAAAAGCTTAGTGAGCATCAGGTAGGTATCGTACCTTATAGTAGCATGGAAAGAGAATGACAGCAAATTGCAGAAAACATGTAATTTGGGGGTAGATATGTTCATTCTGGAACAATTTCCCCAATATTGCTACTGAACCTAAAGTTTCATTTGAACTTTCTGGGGATCCCTGTAATATTTAGAGGGAGAAGGATGGTGTGGACAACTAGCTAGTCAAGTTGAGTGGAATGAGTGTGTGAAAAAGTACCTATATTTCCAAGACTGTCAGAGACAGCAGATTCCTCCAAGGCCTTCTTCACTCTTGCATTGATTTTCTTTCTTGAGAGCTCTTTAGTCCATGTGTTTGGTAGGAATCATAGAAACAGCACATTTACGCTTTGTCTGGTAACTTGGGCTCCTTAAGCTCAAGTCAAGTCCTAGATTCCTGGGTTGAAGATAGGGCCAGCAAGATGTCTCAGCCTATAGAAGAAAGTACAGCAATTATGACTACCTGAATGTGATGCCTGGGACTCACGGGGGGAACGAAAGGACTGCCTCTTCAAAACTGTCCTCTGACCTCCACATGGGACTCATGACACACATGTGCATGTCCCTTCATGACAATGATAATAAAGGAAAAATTTTAAAATTTAAGAAAAAAAAGATACATTCAACCTTAGGGAGTAGACCACTGAACTTGAAACGGCTTAAGCAGTGAGTAAATGAATGAAGTCCCCAGCAAGTCTACAGGACTACTCAGTAGGGTACATTAAGGTTAATCTTTGCCTTTAGAGGCTCCTTAAGACCTATTCTCCACATTCCTTTGCTTTTGTTGATTTATCTCTTCTCTTTGACTTCTTTCCCTCCCTCCCTCCCTCCCTCCCTCCCTCCCTCCCTTCCTCCCTCCCTTCCTTATTTTGTTTTTGACAAGGTCTTCTGTAGTCCAGCCTTGCCTCAGTTTCCATATGAGCAAAGAACTGTCTTGGACTTCTCTTCTTGTCTTTTCCTACCACCTCTAAGGGCTGGGATCACAGGTGTCCAGCACCGTACCCAGCTTTGCTAGCATTGAGTTATTGTTTGTGATTACTGATACACAGATTTATCATCATACAGGTTACTGTCTCTAGTTAGATACCTTTGGTCCAAGTGTTACAAGGGAAGGCAAAAAATGTGTTCTTCCTGGAATGCTTGTTTTTGAGAGTAAAAGACCTCTTCTAAAAGCCTCCCTCCCTGACCTTCTGAGACTTCTTATGGAGTGACCCATCACAGTTTTGTTGTTAAACAAGTAACTGAGAAGGGGAAAGAGAATACCATCATTCACTCAAATCAAACATGAGTTAGTGTCTAAGGCTAGGAAGAGTTCTTCCCTCTGTGGAGCTTCTGGGTTGGGACCTCCTGAAAAGCTCTGGTTTCTTAGGAAGGAAGAAGGAAGGGAAAAGGTACAATTTGCAGGGCTTGGCAATTACTTTAGATCTAATGACAAAAATGTTCCCTGGAAATTTGGTCCAATATCTGGCCAGCTCATATGTGCTAGTAGCTCCATACTACCCTTGAATAATGCACTGTGTCACAGTCAACATAAGCTAATGTTTTGATTATTTAGGTAATCAGGTAGAAGTCAAGATCCATTTAACTTTTTCCTAATAGCCCTGGACCAAAGATAAACCTTGATTGGTTATCTTTAAAGAATTTGACTCTGACTTTGCTCTCAAAACAGGATAGAGAGTTAAATGGAAATTGTTATTTTCCTGTAAATGAAAATCTGGCACCAATATCTTTCTTCTTATTGATAGAACTGTAGCATCATGACTTAAGGAATAAAATGTCAATGAAAACTTAGCCATCATAAAAACAATTACCTATCAAGTATGGCTACTCTTTAATTATTGATTACCTACTGTAGTCTAAACACGTATTATATAATTTGGCTTTCCCGTGAGATTTATAAAACTTGTTAGCATACTTTCTGTTTATTGGTGGAAAATTGAGTCCTATATAAGCTAAGCTGGCCCCTGACTAACTCCAAGAGAGAACATTAAGATTAAGAGACATGATAGTTATTGGACCACAAAGTCTTCACCACTTACTGTGGTCTTGGCCAAGTTGCCAAACTCACATTGTAGTTTTTTCATCTATAAAATGGGGACAATAGCTGTCCTTAACTCAATCGTTATCAACTATTACTGACCACAGCTTAGTGAACAAGTGAGGCTGGGCTGGAATGCAGCCTGGCCAGCTGCGGCTGCTTCCTCCTGTTCACAGGCTGCCTCCAGGGCCTGGCAGTGCAACCAGGGGACAAGCGGCCACAGGAATTTTGCTCCACTGAACACTGGGAAAGCACACTTATCCATGAAACATGTTTTGGTGTAAGGGTGAGAGGAAGCAGCATGAAAACCCTCCACCCCCACGTGCTCCTTGGTTATTTCAGTGGCTTTTTGTCTTGCTTCTTGGATAGTCATTTTGAGAAACTATATAATTCAGAGATACTGTTAGATATTAAAAGAATACCCTATACATGCCAAGCAAGGACTAGTCTTTATTAATTGAGCCTCATGGGGATTGAGCTATTGAAATTCCAGACATGGTATTTTAGCTCAAGAATTCACTACTCAGTTATTGCTAAATGTTCCTCCAAGAATTATAGAAGTAGTTATTTCCTTCTTTTTTGAAAAAAAAAATATACTGTTTCAATGTAGGTTTTGAAATTTGCTGTTATTTCATTCTATTTCTTTCTCAGAAGTATTCCGGATTATGCTGATGGAAATCCTATACTGTTGCCCCTCATTGATACCATCCTTTTGAGGTAGACCAGGTTCTCAGGTGTAGCTGCAGATCACAGAGAGACAGGGCTCTTAGGCATTTACTCCCAAATAAGATCTCCACACTATTCCTTTCCATTTTGAAGTAGGAGGTGATGTCTCAACCACATGGAGGAGCAAATGCAGGTAAAAAGGAAGCTGTGCTGGAGCCTCCTTCAGCACCTGGTGCATCTGGGCTGGAAAAGATCAGATGCCCCCACTGTGACTGGTACCACCCAACTCTCATCTCTTACATCCCTTTAACCCTTGTGACTAAACACCACCAGATAGCATCCCCTTGAAAATTCCATTTATCCCTTCTCAGATGTCTTTAATTAGTTGTCTACACACTCTGCCTGCATCTCTGGTCCTGACATCTATAATACCTTCTTGGAAAGTTGTGTGCTGCTCCCTGGGGTGTTTCAGTGTTCTTCTGAACATCTTTGTGCATTTTCCCACTTGACTCCACTTAAGTTTGCAAATGACATTCCTGGGATCCCTCTAAGGATCAGAGATCTTGGCCCTATGTTGTTAACTTTCACTTGGAATTTGATTCTTGGGGTTCAGCTCACTTTGTATGTGATATTTCCTTCACCTTTCCTCTCTTAGAACTTACCTTAGTTTGGATTTTATTACTGTGAAGAGACACCATGACCACAGCAACTCTCACAAAGAAAACATTTAATTGGGGTTGCTTATTTACAGTTTCAGAGGTTCAGTCCATTATCATCATGGTGGGAGCATGGCGCTGTGCAGCCAGATAAAGTGCTGGAGCTGAGAGTGCTACATCTTGTAGGCAACAAGTCAACTGACTGTCACACTGAGGGAAGCTTGAGTAAAAGAGACCTCAAAACTCACTCCCAGCATGACACACTTCCTCCAACAAGGCCACACCTCCAAATAGTGCCACTCCCTTTGGGGACCATTTTCTTTCAAATCACCATACTACCACACCATAGGAATTCAGATTCCTTCTCGGTGTGCCAGATTTTTCTGTTTTTCCCTTCCTTTCTCATTATGATTAGAGTAGATGATCAAACTACCCTAAATAATGATGCACAAGATCCAAATGCAGAGGAGGCTTTAGGTCCGTTAAGGAAGGAAAGGGCCTTGTAATTCACTGTAATGCATCAGACTGCCGTTCTATTAACTCCGTAGTTGCTTGCTGCTTCACCAGCTTTCTGGATGCTGATTCTGCCAGGTGCATAATTATTTAGCCTTTTGTATCCCATCCTGGCTCTCTCAGGTTGTCAAGCCTTGGAGAAGATTTTTACTTAGTTTCTCAACTAGGAAGAAATTGCAACTCAGGTCCTAGCACATTCCTCTTCGGTACACATTTGTGCTGCTGCTGAGCTATGGGGAAACAGATGAGGAAGGTGACATGGATTTGCATGAAAAGAGCTCCTGTATGAAGCCATTGAACTTCTCCAGGATACTCCTTTGCTTTCTCAGAGGGTTTGTGATTAGCTGGGTGAGCTCATTCACTGAGCTAAATCACTCATTCAGTGACTTCTTTAAGTGCACATCAGCTTTCTAAGTTCATCCTGGGCTTACTCTCATTATTAGGTCTCATTGACTTTGAGAAGAATCTGTTAATCAGATGTGTCAGTAGATGCCTACAAAAAACATCTTCAGCTGGGCTTCCAAGTGGCTGATGATCTTGTCTGAATATTTTTTTTTTTTATCAAAATGATTTCAATTCACACTAATCCAAGCTTGAATTTACTGCCCTGGGTTTGAGGTTCCTGGTGTAAAGCAATCCTGCACTTAATATCATGACCATGTCCGTTTAAATTCTATGTTTTAAAAAAAAAAAAAAACTCTAAGGAAAAAAAGAGCCTAACACATTTTAAGAAACTCACAAACACCTTGTAAAAAGTCAACTTGTAAAATCCCAGCTGTTGAAGTAGTATATTTAGCAACTCTTTATACCTGCAGTAGGTAGGGACACACGGGTGTATGTGTGCGCACGTGTTTTGGATTGGTTTCCATAGAGGAAAGAACGGTCAAGGACAGCTAGCTCGGGGGCTGTCTACTACTTTTTCTTTCTGTGACCATCCCATGCTGATTGGATATTCTGGGAAAGCTGTTTCACTTTTTTCCCCCAAATCTTAGTCTCTCGTGTCTAAAATATGAGGATATGACCATATGCTTCCCAAGACTTGCTCTGGCTCTCCCTTTATGATTCATTGTCAATAATATAGAAGAGTCGTGAACAGCCTATTTCAGAAGATGCTGCCTGGACCAAAAATAAAGTCTGATGACCAGTGGCTATGATTTGCCCCAAGAACAGAAGAAGGATGTGCATCTACTTGGTGCTATATACAGAACTGTTTGTTTCCATCTCAGATTCATATGATGAAACCTATTCCCATTATGATAATATTAGAAAGTGAGGATCTTGAGCAAGAGGGTTAGGGCTCCCATGAGTGGAGTTAGTGCCTCTATATAAAAAAAAAAGAGCTTGGATAATTCCCTTTTTCTTCTATCTTTTGAGGATATAGTCAGAAAACACCTGCCCATGAACTAGGATACAGGTTCGAAGTAGCCACAGAACCCACTGGTGTCTTGATCTTACATGTCCCACTTTCCAAAACTGTAGATTAGTTTCTGTTGTTTACAAACTCCCTGGTCTGTGGTGTCCTGTTATTGCCACTTGAACAGGTTGAGGTACATAGTGTCAAAGATCACTTGTCTCTTCTTCCTCTGGTCCAACTTCATGCTCCACAAATGCATTTTTACCCCCGTGCCCCCATCCAGCTCATTTACATGTTAATTCATTTCATCCATTTACAAATATGTTTAAGTATAATCTGCAGAGGAGACTTCCTTTAGCCCAGTTTCCCAGCAAGTGTAGTGATGGATTTGGTCTGGGTGAAGTCTCAGGTGTCTGGCAGTACCAACAGTCTTTAACTCCATGAAGACTGTCCCTCCATAAGCCTGTCAGGATGGAGAGTGCATCCAATCCTTCACCCTCCGTGCAGCCGTTCTGCCTACAGGTGCATCGTTTTTCCTTGCATATTCTCTCAGATGGCAGTGGAGGAAAGAATGAGGTAACTGCTGAGGACTGGCTGCCAAAACCTTATGTGGGAAAACAGTTTTCCAGAATTGATATTTCTAGGAATGATTGAAGAAAAAAAAAATAGATGCAGCTCAACTTGGCAAGGTTAACAGCACAGGCAGCAGGCTCTTGGGCTCAGCTGCCAGCATGACCTAGAATAAACCATCTTTTCCTGACAGGACACTTGGCAGGGGTTTAGGGTATAGAATGGCCAGCAGGCTGCATGGATGGCACAGAGACTATAGAGAACCTGAGCATGACTGAGACGACATGGTGTCTCTAGCAGTTAGCAACAGCCATGCATGGCTGCTGTGGGCTTCAGAGTTGTAGAAAGTTGTGGGGCCTGTTCAAGGAGGGCAGTAGGTATGATCAATTGTTAACTCTTATCTCTGCTTTGCTTCCCATTTCATTTGTGCCTCTAGGAGAAGGGCTTTCCTCTCCTGATTTTTGCTGGAGACTGGTCCCCTGTGGGCTGAGCCATCTATCTGAGAAGGTTTACTATCTTATTCGTATTTTCTTTTGTATCATGCAACTCTCTGACTTCTAGCATTCACTGTAGTTCATGTAGATGGAGAATTTGCATATAATGCCTTCTCCTTGACCATGTGACTGACCTCTCTTTGATAAGAGACATCTCATTAGTGAGAACTTAGAACTGGACACCAGTAGAGCTGGAGAATGCTTCTGGGATAACTCATCTGGCCCTTTTCTTCTCAGACAAAAGCAATATCCTGACCTGAGTGGGAGAAGTCAAAGTCAGATCTTCGTATCTACTGGCTGCTTTCTGCCTTCCTTCCTTTCGGTTTGAAGGCAGATGTATACTCAGTATAAACAAAAGACCTTCTGGAGATGTGAGTAAGGTTCAGATCAGTAAAATTAGAACTATATCAAGACATCGAAATGAGGCTAGAGTCTCCATATCAACAGTATCATGACAACTAAGGACTGAGTAGGTAAAGTGATTTCTGTTCATCCCAGACAGGAGCATCACACAGACTACACTTCAAGCTCTATCCTCATTTTTTACTGTTTAACTCCCACATTATTTCTTTCTCTTTATTTATGGGGATTTGCCTATTGATCGATTGAGAGAGTTGTTGTTTGATTTTTATCTTTTGGTGCCCTGCCCCACCCCCAGCTCCCAAATAAATCACTCACAGAGACTTATTCATAATTTAGATTGCCCAGCTTTAGCTTGGCTTATTTCTTGCCAGCTTAACTTAACTTATGCCAGCTTTACTTAACTTGACTTATCCCATCTACCTTTCACCTATGGGCTTTCCCATTCTCTTACTTCTGTAAATCTTATTCTTACTCTGTGGCTTGCTGTCTAGCTAGGAGGCTGGCCCCTGATACCCTCCTCCTCTTTTCTCTTGTCCAAGATTTCTCCTTCTATTTCTTCTCTCTGCCTGCCAGCCATGACTGTTTCTCTCTCCTGCCTCACTATTAGCCATTCAGCTCTTTATTAGACCATCAGGTGTTTTAGACAGGCAAAGTAACAGAGCTTCGCAGAGTTAAACAAATGCAATATAAACAAAAGCAGTGCACCTTAAAATAATATTCTACAACAGAGAGTTGTGGAGAAGTCTATCAGTTTTGCTTATCAAGACTGACTGAACTACGTTCGTTGTTTATCTCTTGTTTTCAAAGGTTGCAAACCCACAAATACCACCACATACCTGATCCTTCCCACCCATTGTGGAAAAGGTAAATGAAGTGTGTGTCCATTCAGAGGACCTGCATGGCTTTCTGCAATAGCATTTGGTCCTTTGCCACACTCACATTCCTGGGCTATTGGCCACCCTTCCTGGCACTCCTGGCAAAAGTATATTTTCAGAAATTTTACTATGTTGTAATCTTTATTCCCCCAGGCATATTTGCCCAAACTTTTTTTTTTTAATGCCACATTTCAGTTGATTTCCTCCCCTTTGTTTTCAAGGTACTTTGCCTCCAGTTGCTGGAGACAAACACCATTGTAATCATAACAGCTAAATCAAGACTGATTTAGCTGATAATTCATAGAACAATCTGGAACAGTCATCACCTCTCACTCAGGCCTTCTCTATTCAAAATGCAAGTCCCAAGAAGTCATGGATTTGCTGAAGCTTCCTTGTCCAAATGTTTGTGCTGTCCACATTGGGTCTTTCTCCTCTCTTAAGTTTTTCTCACTGTTATTGCTCCTTTTCTTAGATGTTCCCCTTCTCCCTCTTACTAGTTAACAGGGTGAACCCAGCTCCCATGGCTTTAGGAGCAAGCCTAACTTCAATATCATTACTCTGTCTGAACCTAGCTGACTTTACCTAACTGAATTCCCCTGAAGTTTCATGGATCTTGATCAGAATGAGTATGATATTAAAATAACCCAAGTACTTTCTTCCTCAGCACTGCTTCCATGGATTTATGTACACTAGTTCTGAGAAATCCTCAATATGTCTTCCTCCAACAACCAGCTCTGCAGAATCCTCTGTATTTCCTCTGCACTCGCCAGCCCTAAGGGATCCTTTGTTCCTTCTTACTCAGGGACCACCATCTACTAAGGTTCTAACCAGTTCCTTGGACATGTAGATTGTGTAGGTGGCTTATAGCACCATACATAGATGAATGTGCTGAGTGTGCATTCTTCGGTAAAGTATGATATTGCATTTGGGTTGGAAACTCTCTCTCTTTTCTCTCTCTCTCTCTCTCTCTCTCTCTCTCTCTCTCTCTCTCTCTCTCTCTGTTCTTTAGAAAAGAATATGAACTAGACATCCCTTAGTATCATTTTGTTTCAGATGTAAAGTCTCTAATTTCTTGTTTTCTGGTTTTGTTTTTGTTTTCAAAGACAGATCTTAAAGTGCAAACATATCAGTAGACACTCTATATTAATGAGTATCAGTCAGTCTTACATCACATTAACCTCAGTATGACAAATACACCTCGACAAGGCTCTGTGTACCCCAAGGGGCTTGTTTTGGTGATTCTGCTTTTAGGTTCTCCATCATATACAATGACTCCATCCTGGGCTGGAGAATAGGGTATCCTTTGGTAGAACATCTTTGCTAGTCCAAAGCCATTTGGGTTCAATGAAACTCCTAAAATATATTGTCAAGTAATCACAAGTCTAAAGCTTAGCATGGTTACATTAAACCTACTCATAGTAATCTCAGAGGCCTAACATGTTTCTGCTCTCAAATATGCTATAAGTCTGTAAATGGCTTACAGTGCCATACACAGAAGGATTATGTGCATTCTTTGTTAAAGTATGAACTATTGTCTTTGGGTTGCAAACTCACTCTGTATCTCTCTTTCTCTCTCTCCGCGCGCGCGCGTGTGTGTGTGTGTGTGTGTGTGTGTGTGTAAGCCATCTATTTGTAATCTAAACTGCAGGATGACAAGAAAATCTTATTTTCTTTGGCTATTTCACTGAGTAGATGATTTCAATACCCTTTGCTAGCCTCATCTCTTCTCTCTATACCATGTATTTTCTCTGAATCTTTCCCAAACATTTCCATAAGTCACAGCTTTACTTTTCTTTGAAAAAAATCGAGTAATACTACTATTAACTTCACTATGAACATTTTATTTATTGTTGCCCTTAGAAGTTGTCTTAAGATGTATACTAAAAGATGCTAGAAGAAAAATTAGATCCAAATGTCTATCTGATTTGTTTAAGATCAGATTTTGAGAGAGCCCAAATTATTCTATAAGAAGAAAAGAAGATAGAAGAGGATGAGAAAAATGTTGTGACCATTGACTTCCTGTCTGCCGGCACTCGTACATTAGCCCTTATCAAAGTTGGAGGAACGGTACGACACAGCCATTGTAGGTACAGGATCGATACCTGGCAAACAGCCTGAAGGTCAGATAAAGTACTTAGGCAGGCAGTTTGCCAGGCTAAAAAGATGTCAAGAAAATCAATTAACTCTAAAGAAAGAGTAGCGAGCTAACTGAAATTCCATTTTGAAAGACTCTGTATTTCAGAGGAGTTTATATGCATTCACAGTATCTTTATCTCGTCCATAAAATTACATTTGATAAGCAATTAAAATTGTATCCTTGGGTCACCGGAGGTCAACCCACAAAAGATTGTAAACACCTGCACTATCCTAGATTAGAAACAGCTGGGAAGGAAGGTGATTTAATCAGGTTCTTTTCAGGGTATAAGATTACATAACTTTGGATTAATTTGTTCTTTTTCTATATTGATTATTTTTTGTGCATTTCAAATGCCAAAAATGCCCTTGCTCTTTCAGTAGCGACAGGAACTGTGGGCACTGAACACTCCAGTGATGCCAGCCAGGTAGTTGACTTAGTAAATTATAGTCGTCTGCAGTCAAAAAATAGATGGAGGAAAACAGGACTGATTGCTTTAATAAAGTTTTTCATCAGCAGGAAAAAGAAGCACAGTGTTTACTGTGTGAAAGGCAGAAGAATTCTAGCTATTTGTTTACCAGTAAAACCCTTTTGTTATTTATATAGTCCCTTTTCTGTCCTGGAGACCTTGTGGCATATTTGGGTATAAATAACATGATGATACTCTATTTATCCCCTGTCTTGTGATTTTCCTGGTATTGTTACCTAAGCCTGCCAGATAACTGGTAGCACATACTTTTCAGCTTCAGGGAGATTTTGTCTAGTCTGGTGGGGAAAATAGTACTTAGGTATTTTAATACCCTGGTTATAGAAATTTATTCATAGAAGATAACCATTAAATCATTAGTGAAGCTAAGCACTCTGAAGATTCTGGGATGATCTACACAGATTCAGTGCCCGCTTTGTTGCAGCTTATAGTCTAGTGAATAAAACATACAATAAGCTGGCGGGCTGGATGGACAACTAGAGATTGTGGAAGTGAGACAGAGGTGAAAAGTTTGGAAGAGTTGAGTTTATGAAGACTATGAAGAAGAGGGGAGCATAAAGAACGTTTCAGGGCAAAAGAACAGCTTCTTTAGAGGTTCTCAGAATGTCTTCTCTTTCAGACTTTTATGTTTCTTCTCTGCGGTTAACCAGAGGCGAATATAAGAACATTAATACCAATTTTGCTCTTTTGGAAATTAAAGAATTTTATTTATTTATTTTGAGGCCAGTCTCATGTAGTCAAGGATAATCTTGACCTCTAGATCCTCCTGCCTCTACCAACTGCTAGAATTACCACTGCACCCTGGTTATGTGGTGATGGGGATCAAACCCAGGACTTCATGTGTGCTAGCCAAGCACTCGACCAACCAAGCTGCATTCCCCGCCCCCCAATTTTAAAGAATTTTTTTGTAAGGATCATACGATTAAGAGATCTTTCAACTTCTTTTGGTCTCTTCAGCTCATTATGAACCTGACTCTCCACTACCTTGAAGATGAACCTCTGTTTCACCAGGCCGCAGATCCAGGCCAAAGAACTATTTCCATTTATGTGTGCAATGACTGCAGCCCAGTCCTCAGCCCTCCTGGTTACCCAGGGCAGCACCTCAAGTTTTCTGGTACCTGTGATTTTGAGTATGGATCTCAACACCAATCACCTGCCCTCTTGGATACCTACCCACTTGGCTCTTTATCTGTTTGCATTTTGACTCTCAATTTGGAACTTCAGCACCCTTGACTGGGAATAATTGTTATCAAATCTCGTGTTTCCTTCTGCCAGTGCCTGGCCACCCTGTTTGGGTTTTATGTTATACCCTGATAAACTGGCAGGTGAGTGGGATTGGCATCGTGTGGTTTTGATGCTTTAGTTCTATTACAGCAACCTGCTAGGAAGACTTACTTTGAAAGGATAAAAGGGTTATTGATAATAATTTAATACAATTTCCTCTGATGCACAAATTAATCTGGCATATTATTATTAATTTTAGTCATTATTAGTATAATCTTTAAAATCACAGGCTTTATAGCTCAGTGGCCTTTGCTCTGTCAATTTCTTGCTGTGTGCAAATTTGAGAAAGTTATGTGAGTACTCTGGACCTCAGTTTTCTTATCTGGAGAATGGACACAGAATAGGAACTATCTGTCAGGGTTCCTAGGAGGATTGAGTAAGTCAGATGTTCTCTACCTGTGGGTCATGACCCCTTTGGGAAGGCCAAACCACTCTTTCACAGGGCTCACATATCAGATATCCTGCATATCAGAAATTTGCATTTAAATTTATAACAGTAGCAAAATTACAGTTATGAAGTAGCAACAAAAATAATTTTATGGTTGGGGTCACCACAACATGAGGAACTGTATTGAAACGTTGCAGCATTAGGAAGGCTGAGAGCCCCTGGACTAAGTAAATAGATGTGAGACATCTGCAGCTTTGGTTGTCACTTTGTAAACTCTTCATTAAATATTAGATACTAAGTGATGGAACTCAAATTTAAATTGGGATCCGGGCTTCAGCCTGTGCTTTATCATATATTTTCTTCTAGTCTCATAATTCAGGGGGCTTTGAATAATCTGCAGACTCCTATCTCTGGGTCAGATCCAGTCATAGAGGTCAGAACAAATCTTGCATTTTTAAAGAGTTGTAAAATTCAGTCAATGAAGAGTGAAACAAAGGAACAGAAAAGTACATGACAGTCCTCACATGACTTGTAAAGCTCAAAGTATTTATTGTTTTTACAAAAACATGGGCTGGTGCTTTGAGATCTAGTTCTGCTTCGCACACAATGTGTGGGTTAGGATAAATATATTAACTCGGACCCTCTATTTTCTCATCTGCAAAAGAATGATGACAATTATAATATCCATGTGACAAGGCTGTTTAAGAACTGACCAAGATCTTCTACGGGGAAAGTACTTAACATCCTGTTCCTGACATTATCAGGCACTTGTTAAATGACATGTTCATTCTTTCTTTTCTCTTGTCAGAGTTAAGTTGGCTTCTCTTATGATGTACTGAAACTATTTTTAATATTGGGCTTTGGAGCTAGATGGCCTGGATGCTACCACTTACTTGCTATGTACAAATTTGGGCAAGTTATATATAAAGCTGTCAGTATATTATTCGCAATAAACACTGTGCTAAGGCTTCTGAGTGAACATCTACTAAAATGAAAGAATATATGGAAAGGGCTGGCGATGTGAAGCAACTGCAATTTGACCATTCTGGAACCTAAGTCTGTCAGTCAGTTCTGCACAGTAAATGCTGCAGGCTGAGCAGGATGGTGAAGACAGAAGTGAGCTTGTCCTGCTGTCTAGACTGAGTGGCTAGCTAGGTGAATAAAAAACAGTATGTTATGCAGCTCTGGTTCTCCATTTTTCATTGACACAACTGAGTTAGGTAAAATGAAAGTGACAGAGAGAAAGAGCTCATTCCTCTGAACAGCTGAGAGAAAGACAATAGTGACTGAGGTCATAGGATGCTTTGGAGTAAGATTCTGCTTGGAAACTGGCTGGAAGGAGCCTTGGTTGGAGGCCACAATCCAGGGCATGTCTTTCAGAGGTGACATCAGCCTCTTAGCAGAAGTGGAGCATTGTAATCAGAAGTGCACAGGAGAGATTCAGTTACAACAAACACCAAGGTATTGTGTGTGGAGGTATGAAATCTCATGGGCTCTGAAGCCCACATGGATCTTGGAACAGACATTTTAGTCCATATTGATTGGAATGTAGATCCTTGCTCAAACTTTTCTCGCCCACATGTGACATTTTATACAGTCCATTTTAATCTCTCCCAAAATTAGCTATTTAAAATCTCAAGCCTTTTGGGGCTTTAACAACTCTTATTGAAGTATATTACACATATAGAAAATGAAGTCAATTAATTTTCTTCAAAACATCATACATCCAACCAATATTGTGATTAAGAATCAGGATATTAGCAACATTTTAGAAGCCCCCTTTCTATGCCTGTTTACACTACTCTTTAAGGATGGCAACTGTCTGACTTTCAATACAAAAATTTAATATTGCCCTATTCTTTCTAGATAGGATCACTTGCTGTTCATTGGTTTGCATCTGATTCTTTTTCCTCCTTGTTAGATCCATGTCTGTTGTTGCTTTGTGGTTGTACTTACTCCTTATCACCACCGTAAACTACTCCATCATGTGAATACAGAACAATACATCTACCCTGTGATAGCTGGGCTTTTGCATTGTTTCTGTTTGGACTTTACAAATAACCCTAACATAGACAGATATTCTCATTTTGATTGAACACACAGGTGTTTTGTTGGTGGCTTACAGGATATGTGTAAATTAAGCTTTAGTAATGCACTTTCACAAATTCTAATTCTATTATTGGTGTACATTTGAGAAGAGATATTACTGGGACTCTACGAGAGTCTAATCTACTAAGGCAACTGTAGGAACCAAATATGGTTTACTATTGGTGACTTGATTAATTGTGGAGGTAAGGGAATTGGAGAAATGAGGAAGAAAGAGTGTTGCTAGGGTTTTCCTGCCTTGCCCACAGTCAGCACAAATCTTTGTCACCCGCCAGTCCCACAGCCGCTCAGACCCAACCAAGTAAACACAGAGACTTATATTGCATACAAACTGTATGGCCGTGGCAGGCTTCTTGCTAACTGTTCTTATAGCTTAAATTAATCCATTTCCATAAATCTATACCTTGCCACGTGGCTGGTGGCTTACCGGCATCTTCACATGCTGCTGGTCATGGCGGCGGCTGCAGTGTCTCTCTGCCTCAGCCTTCTGCTTCCCAGAATTCTCCTCTCTCCTTGTCCCACCTACTTCCTGCCTGGCCACTGGCCAACCAGTGTTTTATTTATTGACCAATCAGAGCAATTTGACATATAGACCGTCCCACAACAAAAGAGTTTTGATGTACTGTCAGATGTACAGTTGAGACATCATTGCTGTTGGTACTCTCTCACTTTGAGAACTTTCTTCGAGTAGCCTACTACAGGAATTAGTTAAACATTAAGTCTGTGGATGAATGAAAGTGACAGGAATTGAATACATGATTTTAGATATCATCTATTAATTCTATGCACTACACTGGTTTCTTGGGTTATTTCCTCTTCCTGTCTGAATACATATTAAATATTAGTTACCTTCTTTTGATAGAAAACATATCAGTAAACTATCTAAATAGACACTCAAGTTATTTTTTTAAAGTGTTGAGCACTTTGCAATGTTAACTATAGATATATTTTTTGCAAAATACAAAACTCCTCTAAATTTGAAAAACAGTGGACACATTTTTAAAGCCAGAAATGATTCATAGATTGTCACATATTTGAAACCTAGATGCATAAGCAGTGAACCATCAGAGAGGGGCCTCCAGAATTCAGGGTATCCAAAGTTACCAGAAGAGCCAAGAATGAACCTGTAGGTAGTTTGTCAGCATGCCTTGACCCAATGCCACATGAAGAGGTAGTAGACATATCTGCATTTCTGAAAATTTAGACTACTTTCCATGTGGCGTTTCTGTCAGCAAATCAGAAGCACAGGGTGTATTTCAGAGCAAGGTCTGATGTATGGACTTTGGAGTCATATAGATCTGGCCTGGAATCTAATTCTGTTACTTAGTAACTAGAGATAGACAACCTTAGAGGAGTTTGCTTCCCCAGTAAATGCCGAGTTTCCTCATCTATAACAACCTTGCATGCTTGTTATAAGGATTAAAGTGTTTGTATAAATTCTGACTCTTTTGTCTTTTCCCTCTCCTGTACCTGTCTCTTTGGAAGTCAAGTGATATTGCAGCATATTGTCACAAAATCTAGATCCATGATTTTATGCTCAAAGTATAGCTCTCCTTTTATACTGCAGCTGACTGACTGTAGTTTTCCGACTCCTTATCCATGTCTCTGAAAGACTGTAAAGTATTAGGAGACAAATCAAGCTTGTTTATCACCCAAACCTGATAGCTTCCCATGTAATTGCAAATAATCACATGAGTTCTCCAACTCCTATGTATTCTCTGATTCTTTGGAAGTTAGATAAGAAAATGTTCATTTTGGTGGTGTCATTGATGCATGGAAGTCAGGGCAAAAATTCAATGGACCCATGAAAACCCTAAATAAGTGGCCAAGCTAAAAAGGATGGGAATAGAGATAAAAACAAGCCAAGCTGACACAAGAAAGGGAATAATTATGTAGGTAAGAAGGAAGTAGAAACATGCCCGCATATGAGTCAGTAGCCTGGTGCTATTATTAAAAGTGCGAACATGACCCTAAGATGTATTAATAGATGCATGACATGCAGAAGCCATGGGGTAATCTTCTTATTTTGACTTGGCATTGCCTGAGTCCTTATTGGAGAGAAGTGCATTTTTTTTAATGCTATTTATTAGAAGTCACAGAGAATTTGACCAGATTTTGGCTGGCAGACACAAAAATGGTTAAAGATGTCAAACATTCTCTTGGGAAGTTTAAATGTCCTGTGATACTTTACTCTGAAGGAGAACTTGAGAATGTTAAGTCAGCACAGAACATGCTGTGCTTTTCAGGAGATCATGTAAATATACGATGAGTATAAGATAACATCATTATCTCATAGGACTAGAAATACTCAACCAAGAGGACATAGTGTATCCTTCCTGCAGACAACTGAAGGCTAAGTTTTAAGAAGCAGTTTCCATGCCCTCCCTGAAAGTTGCATCCCCTCCTTGCACATAGAATGCTATCACTCAAAAGGTTGAGTGACTCCTCTTCCTAAATACAAATCTTTTCCTCTTTGATATTGACAGTATTTTCTGGTTTGGGTCCATCACTGGCACAGTGCCTGTGAATTTTCTTTCTAGAAACTTAGTAATCTCCTTGGTCTGATTTTTTGTCCTCATTGCTTTAGACTAACCTTGCTTCTGCTTAAGGACTCTGTAATTCTTTCCTAAACTTCCCCTCTGATATTCATGCACCACAAGAGATAACCTGATGCTTGAGTGAAATAATAGTGTAAATAATAGTGTAAAAGTGTCTAACTTGCTACAAGCGGCAACAAAACAAAATCTGGTTACCTATCCCTCCTCTCCTTTTTTTCCCTTTAAAAGTTCATTCCAACTAATTATTTTATTTACTTTTATGACAGTGATAATATATGGGTCAGGTGTGGGCATTACAATTTAAACGGAGTTAAATTTAAATGTGCTTGGCATTCTTATGTTATTTAGGTCAAGGATTAAGATGTGGATTAATTTTAGACTTTATTGTCAAATGTACATAATAATGTTGCAACAGTGGCCAATATAATAATAGAAATTAATTTTAAAGAAAAGACATGAAAAACATGGGATGGAAATTATAACCAAAATGATCCCAAGTAATAGCAGTGTCAATAACCATGGCAAGGCAAGAGGAACTTGGGCGTAGAAGTGGAGTTAGGTGTCTGCGGATGGAGCCATGAAGGAATGATAGAACAGAACAGAGGACGGGTGTAGGCAAAGTGCATGTCATGCAGAAGGAGCCTGCAGGAAGTGTGATGTGGCTTGGATGAGGATGCAGGACAGCTCATGGAGCAACTGCTAATTGCATGATGCTTAAGAACCATGACCTGTCCCTGGGGTCTTCTGAAGAGAGCTTGCAAGAATTCCAGACCTTATTACCTGCAGCAATTGGAAAAACAGTAATGAAGCTAGAGCAACGTGAACTTGTGTGTATGTGTGTGCCTGTGAGTGTGTGTGTATGTGTGTGTGTATTGTGATATCATAGAAGTAATATCAATGGGACCAAATAAGGTACAGATGAGAGAGGAAAGAAACTAACCAGAGAACAAGGCTTGTGACTCGGGAGTGTAGGCATGGTTGTGCCATTTATCAAAAGATGGGCTGTGTAGGTCATGGATGCAGAAGAAGATAATGAGATGAGTGTAACAAGACTGGTAACAAGACACTGATGAGGATCCTCAACTAGAGATGTCTAGAGGAAAATACAGACGTGTTTAAAAAATTTTAAGTAGACGACTGTTTTCTAAAGATCTGAACTGGAGAACAATAGCTTACAATTGCCAGAGATTTAAGAATTGTAATACTTGAATATTCCTAAACAGAAACCTGACCTTAGAAAACAGTTTGGCAAAAATCAGGCAGAAATAGGACACTGAGGATTTCCTCTTAGTTCGTACAGCTGCATATGTAGTTTGTGAATGTGTTTTCTATCCCTCATCTACTGAAAGATGGACTGTATTCTGTTTCTTCACATTTTCCTCTCTGGTCTTTCATGCCAGATTAGAGTCTTTGTATGCCTAGATTTTACTCTTATTAACTGGGGGAGCATTAGATCCATGTCCTTTGAATAGATGAAAAGTTTTTAGAATTTTTCTTATATTTGTTTTAGAACTATGTGTTTCTCAACATGTGGGTCATGACTTTTGGGGGTCAAATAACCCTATCACAGGGGTCACATATCAGATATCCTACATATCAGATATTTACATTACAATTCACAACAGTAACAAACTTATAGTTATGTAGTAGCAACAAAAATATTTTTATAGTTTGGGGGTAACCACAACATGAGGAATTGTATTAAAGGGTCACAGTATTAGGAAGGTTGAGAACCACCAGTTATACACATCTGTGTCTTTAGTCTTGACAAGGCATCTTGTCCAGCTCTGTCCCATTGCCAACATCCTGGGACTGGTGCTGGTGAAAGGTGTCAAGGACACCATCCTTCAAGCAGATCTACAGATTTGCTTCCCTGAAAGGTAAAACAATGAACCGATATCACTAGTTTATTTGTGAGGATCAAATGAAATGCTTGTAGTTGTTCTTATTGGTGTTGTTCTCTTCCTCCTGCTCAGCCTCCTCCTTCTTTTGTTCCTGCTCCTCTTCCTGCTCCTCCTCCTCCTTCTCCTACTCCTCCTTCTCCTGCTCTTCCCCCTCCTCCTGCTCCTCCCCCCTCCTCCTCCTTCCTCTGCTCCTCCTCCTACTCATCCTGCTCCTCCCCCGCTCCTCCCTCTTCTGCTCCTTCTGTTCCTGCTCTTCCTCCTCCTGACTCTTCTCCTGCTTGCCCCCTCCTCTTGCTCCTCCTCCTTACCCTTCTCCTTCTGTCTCTTCTTTTCTTCATTATTTACAAGGAAGGACCATATAGGCAAAAAGACAGAGAAATGCAAAAACAATTCAATCCATTTCCAACACAGATATGTAACTACAACTAAAGCAAGAAATCCACAGAGTCTGCTTAAAGGGCAAAGGGATTTATTAAGAAAGGAAAACTCACAAAACAGAACAGAGGAATTGTCACAAAGTCCTGGAAAGGGTGAGGCACAGTCCATGCTGTTCTTCCATGCCTGAGACTGTGCCAGCATCCAAGTCCCACAAGGGAGCAAAGAGAGCTGGGTATGTGCATCTCAGGTGTTAAGGGTAGCCAAGAGGCCACACCCCAGGGGCATGTACTTCAAGGTCATGGGCATGTAGAGCAGTTATCTTCTATGTCTCTAGGGCTGTGCTTCAGGGTCATAGAACAGGTATCCAGTACATCTTCCTCTTTTGTCTAAATAAGAAAGTTCTAACCTAGTATAAAACTATATACAATAGGAATGGTTATCAAGTATTGTCCAGGAGAGGGGAAAAATAATAACCTAAACAAAAATAGAAATACAACCAGCAAGAACAATATCAAACAAGAGACATATACTAAAATCCAGAGATGTCCAGAACATAGGTAAATGGCATGTTATAGAGATTACTCCAATAGCTGTCCTAAAAATATCTAACTTTAGTACCTGAAATGTTCTTAGCTAAGATATGAGAGGATTATAGTGATAACTGTTTAGTTTTCAACCCCATCAAAGACCTGAGAAGGAATGTAAAATAATACCTGAGAAAACAGGAAATGCAAGCAAGAATTTCTGAAAAATTATGAGAATAAACAGAGACAACTCATAACCTGGACTGTCACCTAGAGTTTCTCAGCATCATTGGGGCATCCATTTTGACTACAGGCCTATGATATCTGACAGGCCATTTTCAGAAGCAGTAAGTTTGAAAGACCATCTTATCTTGTCTTGGCAAGGTTCAGTAGTCACTTTTCCTTGTGCTCTGCTCATCCAGAAAGGACAGCGTTCATACTGTCAGCAGTCAAGGCAAGGGCAGTTCTTTCCCAGCAGGCCATTTTGTGCCAAGAAGAAGACAAATTTCCAAATAGAGTGTCTTAGAAGCCCAACATTCTCTTGGGAATAGATTGGTGCTCTCAGGAGCAATTGTGTCTCATGTCAACAGAATTCTAAGTTATCAAAACATTTAAATGCCATATTCTTTAGGTCTATGAAGTGTTTGAAGATTACCTATTCATCTGACTTATGTTTCTGTAAATCTGGAGAACCTAACTAATGTAACTATAGGAATGACAAGCATGGGTGACTATAGTTCTGTAAGTCTTATCTACCTGAATAACCTAAGGACTAAGGCTTCACATTAGCAAGGTAAGGTCTGTAAACAGATGTACAGTATAAGAACAATGACCTCAATTGTGATAATACACAAAGTATCTTAAATGGAGGTAGAAATGTATAGTGTAATATGATAACAATATCTTTAATATGTATCAATATACAAAATATTTTAAATAGGAGTAGGGACATGTGTACAATATGACAATTATAGTTTTAAATTTGTATCAATATACAAATTATCTTAAAAAGGAATATAAAAATAGTTTACATTTATATCATTATACAAGAATCCTTATTAGTGCAAATTATCTAAGGCTGATAGTTTGCTAAATTAGTTTACTAGTAGATAGAATAATCTACCTTAAGATCTTATACCTATCTATTCCCCTTTTTTCTCTTTTCCAGAAAGAATCCTGAGTCTAGATTTTATTGTTCCACCCCAACCCTATAACAACTTATCCATAAACCCTGAAAAAATGAAAACTTTTGGGAGAGAGGCCATCATTTTCTTGAAATTACTTTTTGCGATGTAAGTTTCTTCATTCTAAGATTGTTTAGTCAGAAATGGGACTGTGGGTGAACTTTTGATTATGTACAATTTATCAGGTACACATTGCCTAAAGATACATTTATCTTTCTGTGACCTAATCCCTTCATGTATTTCAATTCAATTGAAGTTTCTCATAAGCTTGTACTGTTTTTAGTATTTTCAATCCACAAGTGCTCATTCTTGAAGACTGTAATAATGCATCATAATTCTGGGCCAACATATCTTGGAAATCAGTTTTAGGACAATTGCCATCAGGAATACTATGTGATGTCATTTCTCTAAGTGTGCTATCAATTGCCATCAGGAATACTCTGTGATGTCATTTCTCTAAGTGTGCTATCTCACTGCTCACATGCTTTCCCTGATTATGTTGATTTGCTCTCTGTGCAACGCTTCACTAAATTTCAGAACTAAAGGGCCAGGGTGTACATACTACGTAGTCTCCAACTGACATTGTGGGGAAATACCAGGTGTCTCTGAGCAGGTATTTATTGGCTTCTACATATGGGGGCAGGTCAACCATGGTCAGAAATACTGAACTAGGAGCCATTAAAGCCACATAGAAGGGCAGTGTCAGGTTCTGGCTATTTATTTTTTCTTGGTGACAAGAGGAAGTAAGCTAAGTGAGGTCCACAGGTCCTGATATACACAGGCTTGTCACAGTAATTAGACCATTGAGACTGCTTAATATGGTGGAAGAGTTTTAAATAGTCCAATATTAAACTCGTGAATACAAATAGCTGGTGTTTAACTTGATACTATGGAGGTCCTCATTACTGAATAAAACTCTTGTGATTTCTTTTCCTCAATTGGATAACCAACATAGGTGCCATATGTTCTTGAACTTGAACCCCATGTTGGTCTGGAAAAGAAATTTCATTAAGCTATTCTAAGGCAACTGGTTGTATAAAAAAAGAAAAAAATCAGAGAGGTGCATTAGCTTTGAACTCCCATGAGAAAACATATGTTTGGATAAAAATACCCTAAGACTTTACTGATGGTTCTGGTATCACAGGGCTCATACTGTTTTATATAAAAGAGAAATGAACCCTTACACAGAGCAATCATATCTCCTCTTCACACACTTACAGTGACTAGGAAATGGCTACCTGGCAGAATCTTGTAGTTGTCTGTGTGAGAATTGTATCAATGTGCATTTTATCTATTAAGGTTAGTGAGTCAACTTTGTGATGACACATCTACATATCAGAGACGAATTTGGAGGGACTCAACTCAATAAGCAAAAGGAGTATTATGAGTTTAGCTTATACAATCATATCTTAATGAAATAGAAATAGCTCAGAGGGGGAAGCAAACAACAGCCAGTAATGGAAAGCACCCTTCAGTGTGTTTAGCTTATCAAAATGTTCCTAAATGATTCAAAATGTGGTTTGTGTGATAAATATTTTCTATACTGCAGCTATATGTTGACAAATGAACAACATGTACTGTTGGTGAAGAGGCTGTAAAGTGTCACATACTAATTATCATGATTATGATTTGAACTTGTCAGAACTAACATCTTGACATCTTGAAGAGGATTTGCAGAAGGCTGGGAGCAGAACATGTTACAAATTCTTTCCCATTTGGCTATTATTAAACTGGTGAGAATATACAAGCACAAGTAATGCACACCATAAAAGCCTGTGCTGTGATATAGCTACACTCCTACAAATACTGGTCTACATAATACCCCACTGTATTTTATTACACATGAAATACTGCTTCCTACTGTTCTACCTGTACTCCTGTTTTAAGAACTTTTACACAAATTTAAAAAAGATTTCTTACACATTTTGATGATGTTGTAATAAATCATCAGGTGTGATTTCTTTTTGCTTTCTTTCTTCCACTCAGATTCAATTGGCTTAACATTAGGAGATTTCTACTCATCAGATAGCAGATAGGATTGAGATGTCTTTCTTTTTGGGTCTAAAGTAATTTGATTAGACTTTAAAAAAATTATCTGCTCTGAAGAAAATTGCCCCTTTTCAGGATTTGTCCCTTTTAGATCAACTATTGACCCTAACCTGAATAACTTATACCAATTGTTACATAATGATGACAGGATACAGGAGTGAGGGGTTTGGATAGCAGAGAGGAGTTTTCCAAAAAGACTTTATAGGCAAGGACAGGAGTCAAGGACTATTCTAGAGAATTAAATGGTGAGCCCTAAATTTTAGAAAGATTAGGCAAGTTAGGGAAGATAGCTGAAACTGATTGCCCATTTGTATAATCTGTACTCTGATGTATACTTTCTGGACATGGGTGCAGGGCATTCTATTGCTACCCCTCTAGCGCTGAGCTGAGTCTGATCTGGAACAAACTCTTAAATGATTGTTTGACTTGGTAAAGCAGTATCACTTCTAGAAGTGGAGAGCCCTTAAAATCCATCTCCCTTTTCCTAGGCTCCATTTTCTCCCTGTACTCAGCTCACTGATGGCAGTCTCCCAAGACTGTTTGCTGTGCCGGGAACACACTGATCACGTCTATGCAATCAGGTTTTTGTGCTGGGCCCAGACTGCTCCCTGTGTCTCTTCTTTTTGAAATCTCATCTGTTTCAGCCTAATTCAAACTCCCAGGTGTGTGTCCAAATGTTGGTATGTGTGAGAAAACTCTGCCCCTTCTCTAACCCTAGCTAGATTTAATTTTATCTTCATTGTGCTACCCTATAATTTGTTAAATCCCTTTGGCTTACAATATAGCTAGCTGTGCATGGCTGGATTGCCCCTACTGGCTGATTGTTCATTGAAAACAGGAATTATATTGATATGTTCATTCATCCACAACATGTATTGGGCATTTTGTATGTGTTAGGCATTGTGTTGAGTTTTATACATGTTGTTGTAATGATAACAAACAGAATGTATTTTCAAAAGCCCACGTTCTAGTCAGGGAGGAAAGAAAATAAACCAACAACACAAAGATGTATCTGATGCTAAGAATATTGCTGAGATATAAGGGAAGGAAATGGGAATTAAACACACTGTTTACAAGAAGCCACTCTGACGATGGATCTCTTGTAGAGAGCTGAAGGGATTATTTAGCACATTGGTGGAAGAGCATTTATGTAGAGAGATTAGCAACTCCTAGGACTCTAAAACAAGTGGGCACTTGTAGAGTCTGCAGAAGGACAAGGAGGTCAGGGTGGATGAGGCAGAGGAAGCTGTTGAGAAGTAGAAACAGGGAATGAAGATCTAGCACAAGTTCACATCAAGTAAGGCCTTATTTGCCCTGACACATCATTGGGATTTTAGTTCAGATGATTGTAGAAAGCCTTCCACAAGTTTAAGGTAGAGGAGTAACATGCTTAGATTCATGCTTTAAGGGTGTTTCACTGGTTGCTTGAGTGTAGAATTGTAGGGAAGCAAGTATGGAGGACACGATCAGCTAGGATGCTAGCAGTGCAGTTGTTCAACAGGAGATAATGGTAAGTTGGGCCAAGTTGATGGATGTGGGGTCTCTGAGAAGGTCCCTCTGGAATCCCACCCCATCCTCAGGGTTAGGAGGTGATCCCACTCTTTGGTTTTTGCATATACTCAGAATACAGAATTTTGTGGCTTATCACCATTTCAGGGTTGCTTTTAGTGTTTTTTGGTTGATTTTTTTTTAAAGTTGGTCACATGTCTTCATTTGGTCAGGGATCTATCTGTTAAGACATAGTTGGTTCCTGAGGCCACCTCAGGACATAGAGGTTCTTTTAGTGCCTGAGCCCAGGATAGCACCTTCATCACATTTACCCAGGTCATGACAACACCTTCAGCAAACCTGTCACTCACTTTGGGTTTCCACCTTGGGTTGTGTTACTGCCAAATGTTCCCAACTGCAGATGTTTCTGAGGATGTAAATGAAGCCTGACTCACTGTGAACCTGTGAACTCACTCTAGTCACTAGAGCAGATGGAATGAGAACAAGGGTCAAGATAGATTTTTGTCTCAGTAGTATGTCTGTGACTTTGTAATACGTACTCAACTTTTTCTTCTCTTTCCCTCCAACAGCTTTTAAAAAACAATTAGTGTTGTGAGCATGTTGAAAGCACATCTCACTCCAGGCCTGCTAGCATTTCTTAACTCCAAAGTGGGGGTTACATGTTTACAAAGTAATGGCCAGTTGAGATTGGCAACACAAAAGCTTGATAGAGGAACTGGAACTTCATTGTCCAGAAAACTATCAATTTGTTCCTTTAACAGAGAGTGAAACCTACCAGGAATATCTGTAATATGTATTATATATTTATATATTGCATATATGAGGATAATGTGCATGTTACATTTGATACCTTCAGAGTAAATTTTATCATTTTTCTCTAAGTACTTGTCTTTTTGAGGCACATATTAGATTTTACTTACCTGTATTTAGTATCCAATCAAAGTTAGGTATAAGGTGAATTTGGTCATGTTAGTGAATTTGTCACTAATTCATAGAGTATCAATGCATGGATATATATAGCTGTGCATAAAATATTTTTATTGGTTTATAATGAAAGAGAGAAGACTTTATGATGTTTAATTCATTCATCGATCCATCTATACATAAATGCATTCATGCATTCACACATTCATGTAGTCTAGAGGCAGAGAGAGAGAGAGAGAGAGAGAGAGAATATCATAGATGCCCCTGTATCTGTGCTAAATGTTCCATACACATGTGTGTATTGATAGACTTATAAAAAATGTCATTTTTTTATTACATGTGATATATACATATTTAGTGGATATATGTATATATTTAGGCAACAGTTTGTATTTCAAGCTAGTTCTGTTGTGGAAATCATTTGAAGTGAATTAAGAAAATATTTAACCAACCTTATGTTGGTTATGTCATAAATGACCTTTGTGAAATAGAAAGTGATTGCCTCTAGCCTTAGATTTAGAAAGGTCAATGGGGAATTTAAAATTTAAACCCAAGTATATCTTTCACAGCTTGCCCGTGGAGAGGTGTTGTTTTGCTCTCTGCCGATAAGACCTGTGAATTTCTCTTGGACTCTGCCAGGCACAATGGGATAGTAATTTTTAGTGATAATAGATCAAAGTGGAATAAAAATAATTGTGAAAATTTTAACAGTTACAGAGCATGGTTAATTAATGTCATTTGTTCATCATTATATCCCATGAGAAAGGTGGTTTTATACTTTCATTGCATAAAAGTAAATGGAGACTTAGAGAGGGTAAATGATGTCACAGAGTTATTAAACATTCTGTGGAGCTGAGACAGGAACCTCAATGTGATTGAAAGACTGTGCTTTTCCTCTACATTAGTCTGTGATCCAGTGAATTGAAAATGATATCAAATGTTCCCCTTATATTTATGGGAGAAAACCTTTACAAAAAAAGTTTCAAATCTAAGTACACGCTCTGAGGGATCTATTTTTCTTTCTTTTCAAAGCTGAGCTGAAAAGATCACCAAAGAAGGGCACAATGTTACATCAAAAAAAGGCCGTTTTACAATTATTTGAAACTTGAATCTATGTGAAAGGAACAGCAGACAATGGAATGCCCCAGGTCCATCCTGTTGAGCTGTCAAGTTCTGGGAAGGGATACAAGTGTATTGTTCAGAGTCTCCGAGATAATATATATCCCAAAGCAATTTATGATGTCACACATTAGAGTTGTGAAGTTCAAATGGAAAAATACAATTGAAGAAAACAAAAGAGGAAGAAAAATCAATAAACTGGAGGCTTAAAGAGAAACCATCTCTCCATAAAAGTGACTTTCAGCACTGATGTATGCCATAAAGTTATCTCTAACAAAGTCGATGAAATAGTTAACTCCCAGCAAAGCTATGGTCTGTCACTCATTTGTCTTGAAAATAATGTAGTGAAATGTCCCTTAGACATGTGCTTTAGTGGAGAGACATTTTTGGAACAGAAGATCATGTGAGGAAAAACAGGGCAACTGCAGGGCTTAAGGGATTCATGGGATAAAAAGCAGAAAAGGTCTTGGAAGACAGTTGGATGGTGTGGTCTAACTGTGTGTGTAAGTGTCAGTGTGTTGGCGATGGTAGGATCTCTGGATTATTTCTTGGCTGTCTTAATTAGATGGACTGTGAATCTTTGGGCCAATCTCCTTACTTCCAGCCTCCAGCTTCCCTCCTCCTCTCCCTAGCTAATTAATAATTTTAACGTTTTGGTGCCTATCACAGTTTTTTTCCTTCAAAGTCAGACTCTCTTTTACATACTAGCATTAGGTATTTTGTAAAAAATGATCCAACCTGAGCACATTTCCTTATTAAGAATAATAGGTATTACGATTATTTTTACATGAATACAAAATGTTTCATGCTGAAAAGAGATTATTCCTGCTCAATAAGCATTATTATTAATAATGATGTGATACCTGAAGGACAGAGTAGAATTCTTAGAAGGAAGAAATTGTTCTGTTTCATGTGTCTTTTGAAAATAATGTTAATTATTTTGATTAAAATGTTGAAATGTATGAAAAATAAAGTGAAAAATTGTCTGATCTAGCTTCTAGAAGTAACTGCCATTAATATTTTGTTGTGCTTTTTGTGTGTGTATATAATAACTGGGTCCATGTTTTATATATATATATATATATATATATATATATATATATATATATATATACACATACTCACTTTATCTAGCAAAGTATGAGGTTTCCAAGTATTCAGTGCGATGTGAAAATATTAACTCTCCCATTTATTGCATATAAAGTTATCAATCAAATGCTTCTCTACCCACATGTGTATTCTCATCTATTGTTTGCTTTATATAGTAAATAAAGTTATGATGAAATATCTGTGTTTAGTTCTTTTAAAAGTTTTTAAAAAGTCAATCAATATGCATTTGTATGTGTGGGCATGGTGTGTGTGGGCATGATGTGTGTGGGCATGGTGTGTGTGGGCATGGCATGTGTGGGCATGGTGTGTGTGGGCATGGTGTGTGTGGGCATGGTGTGTGTGGACATGGTGTGTGTGGGCATGATGTGTGTGGGCATGATATGTGTGGGCATGGTGTGTGTGGACATGGTGTGTGGGCATGATGTGTGTGGGCATGGTGTGTGTGGGCATGGTGTGTGTGGATATGGTGTGTGTGGGCATGGTGTGTGTGGGCATGGTGTGTGTGGGCATGGTGTGTGTGGGCATGATGTGTGTGGGCATGATGTGTGTGGGCATGATGTGTGTGGGCATGATGTGTGTGGGCATGATGTGTGTGGGCATGATGTGTGTGTGGGCATGTGTGGAGGTAAGAAGACTATTCTGAGTAGTCAGTTCTCTCCTTCTACCTTCACGTGGCTTTGGGGGATGTAACTCAGGTTGCCAGGCTTGCCAGATGAGCACCTTCCATCACTGGCTGAGCCATTATGCCAGCTCCATGTTACCTGCTTATTTATTTATCTAACTAAGTGTTGATTTCTTTTATCAGTATTTTGCTGTGTCAAACATACAACTCTTGCATATACTTAGACCATATAAGCAAATTTATGACTAAATCTCATTTTCGGTGCTGTTGCAAATGATGTTGCTTTTTAAAATGTAGATTCTAATGTTCCTTGCAAGCCTAGAGAATTTAGTCTGAACACAGCAAAACTGGCATAGCTGTTCTATATTCCGATCCTATGGAATGCATCTCATGCCTTGTTCTTCCAGTTTTTCATAGAATGTACACATGAGTGAATGGATGTTCTGCTAACTAAGGAACTGGCTGCTGTGAAATAAGTTTGTTAAAAACAGGGGGAAACAAAGGTATAGAGACTTCTCTTTCAATGAACTTCTCAAAGGCTTTTCTATCTGAATGTGTGCTGTGAGCTACCAACAATGAAATCGGTTACTCTGTATACAGGGGTCATAGAGCTATCATTTTGTGTAACTTCAGTTTGGAAAGCATAAATGTGATTCTACTTTCTGATTCAGAATGGACATTCTTTATCAGTGGCACTTCAGGATTGTTACTAAGGCTAACACAAAGATCTGTTATGACAACAAGCACATCTGGAAGTCTCTATCCTTTGCTCATATTGCAGTAAGTGTAAGTGGTTCTTTGCCAAACTATACTGAGAACAGAGATTGTCCTCCTTCTCCCCTCTCTTTCCCCTTCCCTCTTTCTTTCTTAAAGAAATGCAGTCGCCTGAATGAGGTTGAATGTGACGATTACTTAATGACCCTTAATATTTGTTTCCATGTTCAGTTGGTGAAGGCTACTTAAACTCTTAAGACTGAGAATATTGAAAAAAACTATATAGTGGATGATTAATAACAGGATTTACTCTGTATTTTTTTAAAATGGATTTTCAATTTTATTGCACATCTATTTAGAAAGTTATTGCAATAGTAAAAATGTATTATTTTAATGGAATGATCTTACTTAATAAATATCCCAAAACAAAACTCTTTAGTTAGCAAATATCCTCTGCTGAGATGAAAACTAGCTACCTCCAAGTTTCTCTGACTAGATTTGTCAGTATTTTAACCTAGGGTTTCTATATTTGTATTAGTGAATGAGACTGATATGAATTTTCCTATTCAATGGCCTTTGTTAGTTGTTACTATTACGGTTTTGTTATGGAAAGTTTTATAAAATTTTTAAATGAAATATTTTGTGTTGAGTCAAGTACAGATATGTACATACTGGATCCTAGGCACACATTACCTGTTTTTTGATTTTTTTAAAAGTTGCTTCTTTTATTTTTTGAGATTATAATATACTTACATCATTTCTACTTTCTCGTTCCTTTTTCCAAACCCTCCCATATTTGCTTTCTTTCTCTTTTTCAATTCATGGCCTCTTTTCACGTTGCATTGTTAGGATCCTGCCCTCACTCCTGTACGTGCGCAGCTCGGTGTCTTGCATCTTACATCATCAGGGGATGCTGGTGACTACATAGGTGCCTTAAAGTGCCGGCTGCAGACCACACACTCTCTGCTCCCAGCTCTGCTCTGCTCCCAAACCCCACTCCATCATCTGTCTCTCTCACCAGGCCTGGTCCCCTCTTTTCTCCCTTTTTCTCCCAATAAAGCTCTGAATACTGATAGTGGGTTCTGTTGTGAGAGTGACCTTTCCACATTGCAACCAGCGCTGCCACCAGCGCCGATTATCACCGTTTCATGCATACACACACACACACACACACACACACACACACACACACACACACACACACACACATTTATATTCCTAAATGCAAACTGCTCAGTCTGTATAATGTTACAGGCTGACCATTTGGGACTGGATAACCAACTGGTGTGCTCTATCATTTCTGTCACTACCAATAACTTTTACAACCACAGCCACTGTATTCTCCCCTCCTCTACCCCCTTAATTCTTGCCAAAGGCATCTGTTCTATGTTTCCATAACTTTTTCATTTCAAGAATATCTTACCTGTTTTACTTCTAAAGAGATAAGGATGTGGATTTGGGTGGGTGCGTAGGATCTGGGAGGAGTTGGAGTAGGACAAACCATGATCAGAATGTATTGTGTGAAAAAAAACAAACCTATTTTTAATAAAAAAAAGTTATATAAAAAGGGATGTCTTATAATTAATGTGATACAGTACTGCTGTATCATCAGGGCCAAGACTCTTATCATACAATCTATAATGCCCTTCACTGGTCTGGTGATTTTCTGTGTTCTATGACCTCTTTCAGATGATACCAATACAACCCCTCCTCTTTCTTGTTGATTAGCATTGAGTGGTTCATCTTTTCTATCCTTTTATTTTCAATTGTGTCTATATATTTTATATTTGAAGTATCTCATTGAATATATACATATATGGATGTAGTTGTATTATACATTTAAGCCACTGCCAACAGTTTTCTTTTTTTGTTTGTTTATTTAAAATTTTCTAGTAATGGCCGTTTTGTTTACATATTTAGTGTACTTATTGCTGTGGGGTGGCTTCATTGATCCTTTGTAATTTGCTTTCCTTTCTCTGCTTTCTTTTCCCTGTCTGCCTGTGGATTATATCAACATATTTTAAAAATTCATTTAAAATTACTTGTATTCTTTGTGTGTGTGTGTACTAGGGATTAAACTTGGGGTTCCTTGGCTTATTGAATGCTAGGCAAGCAGCCACTTTGCTACTGAGCTGTATCCCATAGAACAATATAGAATATATTTTAGTAGTTGCTACAGTATCTTAGTATATTATATAACTGTTAATTGGTGTCATTTTTTTATTAAGTTAAATACAGAAATCTTACCTCTACATCATTTTACTCTCTATACTTTATATAATACTCGATTAAAATGTTTCCTTGCACATGTTTATACTCCTGTCAGACAGTATTTTGTTTCTCTAAACCATCAAGCACTATTTAGAAAACTCCCAGAAGGAAGAAGCTATCTGACACGCACCCTTATTTTTGCATACTATGTTCTTTATTTTGTTTCAAAGAGCTTGTTTTCTTTCTGTTTAGAGAATTTCCTAATTAATGACTTCAGAAGAGGTCGCTGGACAATTCTCTTGACTGTTCTATGTTTGAGAATGCCTTGTGCTCTTCTTTATTTCTGAAGGATATGTTCTCCGGGTAGAACATTCTTAGTTGGCAGTTCTACTTTTTTATTTTCACAGTTTGAAAAATGTGACACTTTCTTTTGGCCCAAGGGTTTTGATAAGGAATTCATTGTCATTCAAACAGATTTTCCTTCCCAGGAAGCTGTTGTATCTATTTCACTAGGTTTTTTTTCCTTTGTCTTTGATTTTATAAGTTTGACTATAATGGGTCTTATAATTTCTTGCTGGTTATCCAGTTTGGGCTTTGCTGGATTCTTAGATCCGTAGGCTTCTGTCTGTTGCAAACTTTAGGAACATTTTCCATATTATTTCTCTGCACTTGTCAGTTGCTTTAGGTATAACTCTGAGATGTAGGAAGGATAAAGCACAGGGAACTCACTGTTATATTAAGCATGGTTCAGTCTATCTTCTGCTCTCTTACTTGTGGAGTTTTCTCATGTTTGATATATAATTTCCAGTGTTATTAGAAGTTATTAATGAGGGAAATAGGGAACTTTCTACTTTGTCTTCCCTAAAGCTATATATTCTTACTATATCTCTTAGTTATCTATAGCATACAGAATTACCTGTTCCATAATGTGTTGAAATAATTTTCTAATGAAATTAGCTAGCTGATTTTTGATGTATTGTTTGAATAGAGAGAAGGCTCATATTCCCATAGAGGAGGATGGAAGGGCCCTTGGGTCTAATGGGATGCATATGGTTAAGGTAGTATGATCTACTTTGTGATAGCTAACCACTGTTTTTTAGACTGTGTGGTAGTGGATACCTTTAATACCAGCACTTAGGAGAGAGGGGCAGGTGAATCTTTAGAGTCAAGTTTAAGGGCTGTCTAGTTTATGTGGAAAGTTCCATGCTAGCCCAGGGCTACATAATGAGACCTCAACTTTAAGAAAAAAGAAATTACCTGTCTGTTAAAAATAAATAAATAAATAAATAAATAAATAAATAAATAAATAAGCCAAAAAGGATTTATTTCTTAAAACACAAAGGCCTTAAAATAACAGCTATTTCAATTGGGGTTCTGAAAAATTTAAAATTAGCAAGGAGGAAAAACGAAAGGTCATATCAGGTGGGAAGAACAGTAAGGGTCGTCATCATACCATGAGAATCTTATAGATCAAGAGAAGATGAAGTGAGATTGCAGGTTTCCAAATCATTGCACAAAATGAACCAATTTAAGGACCCAGACAGAAAAGCACCGCCTCCCCCCCCCCCCCCACACACACTCCAGTACTATATTGGCTGAGCCAATCTTCATCTGTTCTTGTAGTTGTCAAATGGTTCTCAAAATCCTGTTGAAAACTGATAAAGAAGGAATCAAAGAGGAATATTCTTGTCCATTGCACTCTCTAGGATACAAAGCAGAAGTTTGAAAGTAAATTTTCTTTTGCTCTTTTGAGTATCATGTTTACATATAATACACATAGATGCTTCTAAGTACTTATAAGATTTTTTTGGTGTTAAAAATTATTTCTCAAGCATTTCTCTAGATTGATATTTTTGTTTAAAATTTCCTGGGACATAGTGAAGTATTTAAGAAATATATGGATTTATGACTTTTTTCCCCCAAATTTGGAACATTTTCTTTACTTCTACCTTTACTTACTACTTCAGTTCCTTTGGGAATTGATACAATTCTGTGACCAACTTGTATTTTTAGATTCTTTGTTTGTGTTTTTTAAGACGGGGTATCTCTGTGTAACAGCCCTGGTTGTGCTAGAACTCACTTTATAGACTAAGGTGGCCTTGAACTCATAGCGATCTGCCTACCCCTGCCTCCCAAGTAGTGTTGGCATTAAAAACTGTGCCATCATGCCTGGCTGCTTTTTGATTTTTATACCTACCATCATTATCATTTTACGCACATTGCTCTGGACTAGGTCCTAGAGGCCCACCTGTTAAAGACTTGGTCAGAAACTTCTAAGAAGTATGGCCCACTAGAAAGGTTTAGGTAATTGGAGGTTGTAGTAGTTTGAATGTAATTGCCCCTAAAAACTCACAGAGAGTGGCACTATTAGGAGGTGTGGCCTTGTTGGAGGAAGTATGTCACTGTGGGGTGGGCTTTGAGGTCTCCTATGCTCAAGTTATGCCTATTTTGGACACAGACTCTTTTTTGCTGTCTGCAGATCAAGATGTAAAACTCTCAGCTCCTTCTCCAGAACCATAACTGCTTGCACACCTCCATGAAGATAATGGACTAACCTCTGAAACTTTAAGCTACCCCCAAATAATTGTCATGGTCTCTCTTCACAGCAATACAAATCCTAAAACAGAGGTGTTCTCTTGCTGGGGTTTGTGGGACATTTGTCATTTATTCTTTTCACTTCTTGTTCACCATAAGGTAAAGAGACTTCATCTTCCAGGTGTTCCAACTGAGATGTACTGTTTCCAGAAGCAATGGCACCAGTTCATAATAGATGCAAACTCCCAAAACTGTGAGCCACAATAAACCTGTTTTCTTTACAAAGTAATTTATCAAAGTTATTTTTTGTAGTTATGGAAAGCTGAATAACACACATACACACACAAAGAGAAAACAATAGTACTCATGGGTATGTATTTATAGATACATATGAATATGTAATGAGTACACATTTAGGTATAAACACACATATACGTGCAGAGTAGTTTCTGTAGCTTGTGTGTATACCTATGTATACACACAAGTGTGAGAAAAGAGAAGAAGACAATATTGTTTTACTAACTTCTTAGGAATTTCCATAAAAATTTGGGAGACAGTCTCTCATGTATGGCAGCTACCATTCTTCTTACAGATGTTTCTGCTTTAAACCTGCAGCAGATAAAACCTATGCAGAAGAGTTTTGGAATCTGTTTAGTGATATTTAGAATATTCTAGAGTAAGAGAAGAAACAGAGTGTGACTTCATTGTCGGCTGAATTGAATGCTCATCTCACTTTGTTCCAAAGACCAAAATGCCCTCATGGGGCTGAGTTTGGTCTCTTTCTGGAATTCACTAAACCAGTACAGTCTGGTAGCATTTTACTGTATTAAAAAAACCAAACCAAACCAAACAACATGCAAATGTATCTAAAAGAACAATTTCCATAAATCCTTTTAGTAACTCCTTTGGCAAGGAAGTCTTTTGAGAGTCCAACTCAACCTGAACAGACTTTTTTAGAAGCCCATTTCCTGTTTTTCTCTCCAGGAAACACAGAGAATAGTGTTCTTGAAAAAGTTCCAAGCTCCTTGCTGGAGATCAGCTTCCTTGGTTAATTCTGAATCTCTCATGCATCAGATATATCTGTACATCAAAATGTTTGCACATAGACCCCTCAAATCCACTCTCCATTAGTATGGCCCTTCTCATATACAGTTCTTAGGTAAATCCTTTTTACACATAAGTGGTTATCATTACCTGTAATGGCTTTTGTGTTCAGGACTTGATGGGCATTGTTCCCCTGCATATTATTTGTTTAGGAGTGGTGTAGTATCCTGATGAAGAATATGGGCCACAGAGTCAGAGGCCTAGTCAAAGCCTCACTCCTTCCCACGTTTTCTGGGTGGCCTTGGCAAAAAGGTAACATATGTGTGCTTCAAATTTCCTATCTGAAAGAAAATGAAAAATCCCTTCACTGAAAGAGCTAATGTTCATTAAAGTACATAAGAGGACACCTAAAATATTTTGTGCTTTATGCACATTTGCTATTACCATTTTAAATATAATCATCAGTATATGAAGTCTGTCCTTTAAACTGATGTCATTCCACCTGCAGCAAAGAATTCAGTTCTTGATAAATACCATCTGAGGAAAAAATTTGAGAACTTCCCAAATTATACGTTCTTTCTTCATTGAAAGAAGACAGCTACTTCATTATTTTTAAATGTTGACCAGGATTTTGGAACTTAGTTTATTTCTAAGAATGCTTTTATAGGTGTTACACTGGGTGGCAACATGTTGCTAGTCATCAGGGAAGATGACTAAGGTCATGTGAGAATTTCACCCTTGCTGCAGTGGGAGCTTAATCTTTGCTAATGAATTACACTCCCATGGGTATTTAGGTTTTTGTTTGTTCATTTGTTTTGTTTCATTTTGTTTTTCCAGTAAATGACTTCTGACTCTATTATTATCCCCTCCAGTGCCCATTGATTCAGAGAAAATAACAAGTGGAATTTACTGTTTTGATTTTGAACTAAATCTTGGGCCTGTTTTCATTGTAATTCAAGGCACTGCTTAATCCTTTGCTTAGAAGCTATTGGAGTGAAAATGTTCATGTTGCAGATTTACTTTTTTGACAATGGTGCATGGGAAGATAATTTTGCAAGAACAAGAAAATATGATACTCACTGGAAGAAATTGAAATAAGGAACACCCTGTCCGGCGCGCTAACAAAGTGGGGATTCCTTTCCAAAGCTTTGTACTGTGCAAAGGATACTTTTCTGGTGTGCTGAGAAGTTGTCTCTGGGACCGTCACACTTGGAATTCCAGCAGATTACCCTATCATCAAGTCATCAGTATGCTGCTATTTGAATAAACACAGCTGTTGTTTTCCAAGAAATATGGCTAGGAGCAGCAAGGAAAAAAGGGCAATTAGTGTTATTGAAATGGAGGGGTACTCAGGATGGCATATATATATTTATGAGAGTTTTCGTTTCCGAATAGCTATTTGCCATGCTGTGACTGAGCAGTGGGGGGGTGGGGTGGGAGGTGGAAGAGGGTGGTGGTAATAAGCCTTTCTACAAATCCTTGCTACTTCACTGCATTCTGTGATCTAATATTAATTATGAATAATTTTCATAATTAAATACATATTTTAATTCATGTGACCTTCTGTTATCTTCCTCTTAAAAAGAAACCTTAAAATTCTTGTGACATCTAATTTTAAAAATTATACTGATGATGTTCACTAGTTTTCTAGTTGTTAGAGTATCTGAAAAGCAAAGATATCATGTCTCAGAATCAGGGGCAATGCTTACTTTCTGGGGGGTTGGGGAGATGGACAGGCAAACTTTCCTCTTGGTTTAATGAACAGCACATCAGAAAGGTCAGGTTATAGAGCAATTGTGTGGCCAAAGGTAAAAGATTCTTTCTTCTGCATCTCTCATACTTCGCCTGTGATGTGGATGTTGAACAATGTGGCCTTTAAAGACCCTGTAGGTTCCATGCTTCTTTTAAGACAGAATTTTATGATTAAGCTCTGGTAGTCAATGCTAATCAATATACTTATTAGAGATCCATGAGAACCTGTGGCTGTAGTTTCTATTGTCTAGCCACTGTGCTTTCAGTATAAATGAAGACAAAAATAGGGATGAATAAATAAGATTATTTTGGGTGCTTCATTTACCTAAAACACTTTGTTTTGATTTTGCAGTTTTGTCTTTAGTATAGTATTCATGGTTAAACACTGTGGTTGAAGAATGTTTGCTTGGCAGGTAGCAGGGTAAAGGAATGGTAGATTAGAGAATAACTTTCAAAGTTCTAGTATTTCTAGGATAAGATTTTTAGTAAAAAGATGAAGTTAGGCAAAGCCTTTTGTGTCTAGGGGCATTGCCGTGGTTTATTTTAAAAACATCTCACTAAAGTCCAGAAGATTCATCAAGCTCCCACTTGGTTGGTGTCTTGAGTTGATTCCTAATTTAAAAGGGAGTCCTTATGTTTAGTCCAATGAACTTAAATAGTTTAAAGACATAATAGAAAACAGTAATTAAGGTCAAGGATATTAGAGATGCATCCCCCGCCAGCACCCCCAGGGAGATGTCTTAAATAGATGTGAATGAAAGGTCTTACCTGTAGTAGTTTGAATGTAATTGGCCTCCATAAGCTCATAGGGAGTGGCATTATTAGGAGGTGTGGTTTTGTTAGAGTGGGTATGGTCTTCTTAGAGGAAGTGTGTCACTGTGGGGGTGGGCTTTGAGGTTTCCTATGCTCAGGATATCTCCCAATGTCTCAGTTGACTAACTGTTACGTGTGCAAGATGCATGATTCTCAGCCCATGCTCCAGCACCATGTCTGCTTGCACGCAGCCATGTCCCACCGTGGTGAAAATGGACTGAACCTCTGAAAATGTAAGCCACCCCAATCACATGTTTTTCCTTTATAAAAGTTTCCTTGGTCACAGTGTATCTTCACAGCAATAGAAACCCTAACTAAGACATCACCTAAAGCTCATTCATAAACTAGCAGAAACTTTGGAGAATGACACAGCTTTCTGAGTGACATTCAGGATTCAGGGTCTACACAGAGAAAGGATGACGAAGGTTTTGGCTCCTCAGTCAGGACAGGAACTGTCTATTCTGTGTCTGAGGTCTGATTGTGTGACCTTGGGTCCAGCCAGGAGATGCTGTGGTCTGAACCCAACCCTCCTCATTAATAGTAGCAACACATAGAAGCATGCTGCTTTATTCTTCCAGAGCTCCTCTGCATTTATTATCTCATCTTTGATCCATTTTTAGGATGGTGTTAGCCTTACCTCATGCTCAACATGTCATCATTTCCTTGGAGACATTACGGCTTTGCTGATAGGTCTGGTATTTCTCCTCATATTTTGGACAACCTTTGCAGGAGGCTTAATGTGGTAGAACCAAATAACAAAGTTAACTGAAAAAGAAAGCTTCTAGTTGGGGCACATGATACGTTATAAAGGATGGGATTAAGCAGGGCTTATGCCATGATACCTGTCCCACTTTGTCCTCATATCAGGGAAACCCTACTGTTTTTCTTATTTAGTCTTCAGAGAACTATCTGCTTAATGCAGAAACACTGCCTATAATTCTGTGCTCTGTAGAGCCCTGTCCTTTCATTATATCCAATGCTTCTCTATATATCAAGGAACCGATCTTTTTCAGTATGTGTATTTTTCTTGTATACACCATTTCCTTTCTCAGAATTAGCATGAGTAATTGATTATTAGCCTGGGCTTGCTAGGGCAGCATGGCTTATATAAGAACTAGGGCAAAATCCAAGAGGCAGTTTGTACTGAAAGAATGCTGAAATTAAGCCTCCAAAATCTTCAGTCTGTCATTAGACCTTTATTTTCTCTAAAGAGAGTTCTTGTTTATTTTACGAATTTAGGTATCCACTACTCTTTGACTCCCAGAAACAGAGACATATTTCTCATGGCTTACTAGCGATTTTTATAGTTAATGTTCTAATTTTGGTATTATGTGTCCTGATGGGCTGCACTTTGTCCTCAATGGCCATCACCTACTACCTATTTGGGTGTGAACTTCATGCATTTCTAAATGGTCTGATGAAAGCCATAAACTGGCTCATGAGAAGTTCTGATGGGTTGTTTTCTAGAACCTGTGGAAATGCCAAGTAGTGTGCACAAGGCAGTATGGGCACTCATGTGTTGGGGTAGATACCCACTTGTGGGAGTAGCACCAAGGTTACCTGTGCTTCCACTTTCTTCTCTCATTCTTGAAAAAGTCCACTGTGCCAGATGGGACATGGGAATAGAGGTCCAGAAGCCAGGAAACTGGATAAGACACAGTTGGGTCCAACTAGGGATATTTCAAAGTTGGATTATGGTCAGTATTTAGAGTTTATAAACTTGAATCTGGAGAGAATATAAAAATCTCAGCCTGGGCCCAGTCAAAGCTTCACCATAATTTTGTAAAGCCTCAACTCCCTACTTCAAATATAGCCATTCTGGGAGTTAAGGCTTCAACATATATATGTAGAATATATAAGGAATATGTATGTTTATGCATATACATACATATATTTATGTTCCACAATACTGTCTAAATTTAAGCCATCACATTGTAGTCTATGCTTTTGCATATTAGAGAACAGTTATGAACTTGGCCATATCCTCAATGCTCTGGCAGAATATGAGGCTGGATCCAGCATGAGGAAGAAATCAGTACTCTTTGGGGTACCTATTCATTTGAAGTAACTACTGCAACTTTTTAGAGACAGCGGAGACATGGTTCTAAGTTATGTTCATCTTAGCAACCCCATTTTATTAACCCATTGAGACACCTCATAATATTTTATGAAGGGATCCCAAGAGTTTCTGATCACCCAGGCTATAGCTGATAGTGGCCCAGCAGTCACAGGTAATTTTGTAGCCAATCACCCAGACCTGTGCTTCCCTGAGGGGAACAGCTCTTGTTTTTGTTTGTGCTTACAGAAGATATTGAGCCATAGTGAATGAGTCCTGTCTGGGAGTCAGTTTCATGTATCACTACTGTACCTCAAGCCCATAGGTCAGTCTTAACAATAATTAATATCTCAGAGTTCATTTTGTATAGACATTTTGTTAGCACATTACATTGGCTTAATATGAAATGCTGTACAGGTAAGTAACAAATGCTCACCCCACAGAGAATGAAACAGGCTTGGATAAGTTAAACAATTCCCACAAGTCCACAGACATTGAAGGGTGGAGATTAAATTTAAAACCAGATAGATGGAAGGCAGAGGCTATACTTTAAGTATCCTGCATATCACCTTCAAGTCTGGCCATCTGCCCTTCTCGCACATTAATCTCCTACCCCTCCCAGCTCCCAGCTCCCAGCTCAAAGATGAATGGATTTTCATATTAGTAGGATGTGATTTTGACATGCCAGCCAGGGACACAGAATTTGCCCTTTTATTTCTATCTGGTGTTCTCTACAACTAAGATGCAGTTGAATTAGCTGGGTTACCTTTATAGGACCATTGAGAGAAGTTTGGCTATATTTTCGGTATGGGCTAAAGTACTCGAAAGAGGAGTCCACAGTATTTGTGCCATTAGAGATTTTTATCAGTGATGTTGTTATTAGTAGTTGGTTCAACGGTTGCATTTATTATCTTCAGTAAAAAGCACTTCCTTTTAGCTTTCATATGTTTTCAATTTTCTTTCTTCTCTTGGTTATTTTCTTGTCTTGTCTTGAATTGTAATAAATAAATAACATGTGAACTGTACTTTCAAAATGAAGTACTTTTCTAAATGCACAAAGCCCTTTATAATAGGATTAGTCCATTCTAGGCAAACAATTAGTTTTTAATTGTCATTGTATTTTGTTGCATACATTTTCAATGCATGCAGCACCTGCAAAGAGATCATCTTTTAACTATTTCCAAACTAGGGCAGCATGTATATAGGCTGATTTGAATGAAATAAATGAACAAAAATTCAATAGCAGAAGCCAGGTAAAGAAAGTGGGGCATATATATCACTCCAAGCAAAATTGTTTGGAAACAGAGCATTTTATGTGGCCTCCCTTAGAGTTCAGCGGCTTTTTGAAGAGATGGCACTACTCCTTCATTTACTATCCACCCAGAAGTTTAAATCCAAGGTTGTTTCACAATGCTACCTTCTTTTCAAAGTGTTCTTATTAGGAGTTGAGAGCACCCAAACAGAAAGGTGAACATTTAAAGAACAGAGCATAAAATGAAGCTGCACTAATATGAAGCAATTGTTCTGCTGTGGATTCCTGAGAGTTGAATTATACAATTCATGCCTAAGAATAAGATGAGTTCCATAATAAGCATGATTCTCTGTCTCTGAAACTAGGCAGAAAACTTATAAATGCACCTTCCTGAAAGAGTGTTCTTACTGGTCTGCAGATCTGAGCACTCTGTTCTCTCCAGGATATACCTGACTATTAATTCTTAAGCAGTTGAAAGGAGGCCTTGATTTGGAACTCAGCCCACAATATGTTCTATGTGGTGTAGCTCCATGGGTCCTGCCTACTCTGTGGTAGAAACTCACTTAGCCTGAGATGCTTATGTGTTGTGTTCTTCTTAACAGGAGAGCCTCATGCTCTCATGCTGTGGGATAACACTCTTGTATACTGGTTTAATAAAACACTCATTGGCGAGTAGCCAGGCAGGAAGTATAAGTGGAGTGAGCAGACTAAAGGAATGTGGGGAAGAGGAAGAGCAGAGTCAATAGCTGTCAGCTAGACACAGAGGAAGCAAGATGACAAGGCAGAACTGAGAAAAGGTGCCAAGCCATGTGGCTAAATATAGATAAGAATTATGGGTTAATTTAAGTGTAAGAGCTAGTCAGTAATATGCCTGAGCTAATGGCCGAGCAGTTATAATTAATATAAGCCTCTGTGTGTTTACTTGGGTCTGAGTGACTTCAGGACCCAGTGGGGCACAGGAAAACTTTAGCTACAGCCTTGGGCTGAGGATGATGTGCAGATGATGAGATCCAGGGTTACAGACTCAATTACAAAGGCATTGGAAAGAATGCTGAGGGGAGCTAGAACAGGTTAGGAGGGAAAATCTTGCAATATGTTGTCTTAGTTAGGGTTTTATTGCTGTGAAGAGATACTATGGCCATGACAACTCTTTTTTTTCATTTTTCTTTATTAAGAAATTTTCTACACACTCTACATATCACCCATAGATCCCACCTCCTCTCTCCTCCCATCTTCCATCCCTCCCTCCCAAGCCACCCCACATCCCCCAAATCAAGGTCTCCCATGGGGAGTCAGCAGAGCCTAGGCAGGTCCAAACCCCTTCCCACTGTACCAAGGCTGCGCAAGGTGCCACACCACAGGCACCGAATTCCCAAAAGCATGGCAACTCTTATAAAGGAAATTGTTTAATTGGGCCTGGCTTACAGTTTAGAGGTTTATTCCATTATCATCATGGCAGGAAGCATGGTGGCATGCAAGCAGTCATTGTGCTGGAGAAGGAGCTGAGAGTTCTACATCTCGATCCACAGGCAGCAGAAGCAACATCACACTGGGCCTGGCTTGAGCATATATGAGACCTTGGAGCACACCTGCACAATGACACACTTCCTCCAACAAGACCTTTCCTAATAGTGCCATTCCTATGGGCCGAGCATTCAAACACATGAGTCTATAGAGCCCATAACCTATTCAAGCTACCACAGATATAGTGTTGCCTCACATTTGTTCTGGAAATAATCCTGTCCACAGGAGCATTTGAACCTCATCTGGCAATGAAAGAGAATAAATGTCCACATAAACTTGACAAGGAAAATTCCATGGCAGCCTTGGGTTTGCAGATCTAAATCTGCACTGGTGTCTTATGTCTATTTCCTCATGTTTTAGTGACTTCCTGAAAACTTTGTGATGTCTTACAGAAGCAGAAGACAAGGAAATGACAACTATTGGCTCATCCTAAGGACAAATCTAATGTTTTGCCTTGATATGTTTTAGTTTCTAGCAAATTTCTCCAGAGGCCTCAATTAGCTTTTAACAGTTATTCTTGCCTCAATTAACTTTCAACACTTATTCAGTGACAATAATTGTGTATTCTCTTGATTGTCTTTGTTTTTTTGAGCGGAGAACAGAATTTTAGAATTTGGGGAATATGTCAGGGCTAGGCAAAGTTGGTAGAATTTTTGAATGATATTGATTATTGTCAAGAATTAACCAATAAAAAGAAAGGGAGAAAGGAGTTATGAGATGTTGCCAGAAAAAGGAAGGAAAGACAGAAGATAAGAGAGAGGTAGACTGGAGCTGGGAGAGGTGAGCGTCCCCCATCCCCTTGAGGTGCTTTATTAATTGCTGGGTCAACAGACTTGTCAAAGCTGATCCCTGAACTCTTTGCTGCTCTGCTCAGGGATTTCATGACAGTAGTTTGAAACTGGCCTGGTGGGAGTATTTACACCACAGAAATTGGCAAGCACTACAGGTCAGTGCTGCTTTTTTTTTTTTTCTTTCAGAAAGATGGCTGTTAGATATTTACTTGCAGAATATGTCCTTATATGTTTCTTTGTGATACAAAAAGCCTAAACCATCAACTACGTCACAGCAAGAAAGTATCTGAGAGAGACTGGGTCAGTTGTGTAAGGGTTAATTCCAGGAACACAAATAATAAACTGGAATCATCAGTCTCAGGGTTACTGCAATCAGAAGTAAGTCAAGGTTACAGAGAGGTCAAACTGGTTGAGAAAGTGTGAGGCCCAAGCTCCAGTGTCAGGAGAAGAGAAAGCTTGTGGAAAGTCAGGAGGTTGAAGGGATTTTAAGGCGCTTCAGGCAGATAAGACATGCTTCATTTACTTTGTTCAAAGACTGCTGGGTAGGCAGCTGTGGGCAGGCACCCAGGAACATGCTGCACACAGTATTGCACAAGCAAACAGGCAACACAGATGTAGGTACATAGGCCTGCAGACAAATACATGGGCAGGTGGTCTGGTGAAGGTGAAGGCCCCTTCCAGGGTCTCCCTCTAACTTCTTGCTCCTTGATACTTCAGAGATGTTCTGTGTACAGTTAGGCAGGGGGCACCCCATGGTTTTGGAGCTGCATCCCAACTGTTGTCTGTATGAATGGAGCCTTGGAATCTTGTGATGAGTACCTGTGTCCCATTATATGCAGCACACTATGGGGCTCACCTTTCTCTAACTCTGCAAATGAGACTAATGTCCTCAGCCCAAAAACTATCAGCTCTGTTCAAGAGTAAGAATTAACTATCCTCCAGCTTCTGGGTTTCCATTCTTCATTTTTGTTATTCATTTGTTCAATAAACCCTAGTTAAAGGGCTGCACTTTCCATGATAATTATTGAGAATGATCCCCGTAGGCTCCCATATTTCAACATTTGGTTCCCAGTTGGTAGAGGTGTTTGGGAAGGATTGGAGGTATAGACTTGTAAGAGAAGGTTTGTCACTAGGAGTGGGCTTTGAGCTTTCAAAAGGCCCATGCCATTTACAGTTAGCTTTCTTTGCTTCATGCTTGTGGATCAAGATGTAAACTCTCATCTACTTCTGCAGCACCATGCCTGCCTGCCTGCTTTCATGCTCCCTGCCATGATAGCCATGGACCCTCTGCAACTGTGAGCCCAAATTTATTTATTTATTTTTAAAATAAGTTGCCTTGGATGTGGTGTTTTGTCACAGCAATAGAAAAGTAACAAAGACATTCTGGCAACTTATGGTTTTTTATTCTCCTTTATTTTTGTTTGTGGTACTCCCTGGAAGACCTTGTTTGTAAACATCTCTGACGTCAACATTCTACTATCAGAGATCCTGGCAACTTCTCTGCCTCTACCCTCAAAGTGAAACCACCTTGATAAAATACTATTATAAACCATTTCATTGTGCAAAAAGGGTATGATTATTTTTATTTTTGAAACAGATTGAATTTGCATTAATTTTATATTGAACATCACTTAGATATGATTTAGTAAAATGACCTATGGTCTTGAGAAAACTTTACTATTCATTCATATGACACTACCAACTAGATTGCTTTTAACATTTATCTTTAGTTGTATACTTATTAATGATAGATGCAACTCAACTAAAAGTTGCTGTGGATGATTGATTGATAAATAAAGTACTGATTGGCCATTAGCCAGGCAGGAAGCATAGGCGGGACAAGGAGAGAGAAGAATGCTGGGAAGTGGAAGGCTGAGGTGGAGAGATGCTGCCAGTCCCCATGATAAGAAGCAGATGTTAAGATACTGGTAAGCCATGCACCATGTGGCAACGTATAGATTAATAGAAATGGGATAAGATATAAGAACAGCTAGCAAGAAGCCTGAGTCATTAGACCATACAGTTTGTAAATGATGTAAGTCTCTGTGCGTATACTTGGTTGAGTCTGAGTGGCTGAGGGACTGACAGGTGAGAGTGATTTGTCCTGACTGTGAGCCAGGCAGGACCAGGAAAATTCTAGCTACAAAAAGTATTTATAATATTAAAGGTTTTCCAGATAATGATTCATGTAGAATCATATGAGACACTCTTAGAAGAGGCTGGAGTTAGGAATGTGGGCTGGTGGATGGCAGGGCATGTGCATAAGCATAGTTCATTTAAGACAGAGAGTGTCACAGTGTGGTCTTTGTACAGAATCATCAATATAAACTTGTAATTATCAAAACCACAACCTTTTTGTCCCTACCTCAAGCCCAAGTGAGAAATTCTGGGAGTGGGTCCCAGTAATCTGCATTTTAACAGGACCTCTAGATGATGCTGGTGGTAGCTATGCTATGAAAATTGCTGCTTTAAAGAATATTAACAAGTGAAGCTACTAATGATCAAATGAAGCCAATGTCAACTGAGCTAATGAACTTTGCACAGATTGATGCAGGTTTGGATCCTTGGGCATATTTTTTTTGTGTGTGTTCTTAAAACATGCAAAACATTCCAGCATTTTCATCTCTTTTGGGTGTAATGATTACACAGATTCATCAAAAGATTGATTGCATGCATTGCACCCTTTCATTTCCTCAATGATCATTTATTTTTTAAGATAATGTAGGTAGCAGATAAGGAACTCGAGGCAACAAAGAGGCTGAGAGAACAAACGTGTGTACTGCTGAGGTCCAGCAGCGTGTGTGGGGGACACAGCCTTTGAGTCACTGTACCGCCGTAGCTTTCAGGAAATGAATGTGTGCACTTTGTGTTTTCTCCTTTACGCCTCAAGAAACTTGGAATAATAATTTTTCTTTGGCACAGGATGTTAAATTTGAGCAGATAAAAATTAACCCAACGTAGAACCCAAGTCCACAAATTTTATTATGATTTCCCCCAGTCAGCTGATCTTCCATGATGATATCAACCTCTCCGGAAAAGTTGGTAAGGGTTATACTCATTTTTAAGTTCTTGGTGTATCATGAACTTCAGTATACTATGAAGTTTCCATCCATTAGTCCATCAGTATGTCTTTACTGTATTTCACTGTGTTAGCGACCTGCCCCAGATAGTATGTGTGGAAAACACAAGGTAGTTTTAGGTTGCATTTTCTTAGTTGTTAAGGATGTTGATCATATTAGCCATTTTATTTATACTTTTGAGAACTTTCTGTTGTGATTCATAGCTGGGTTTTTTTAAAGACAAGTCTTCTTTATTATAGTTCTTTGTATATTCTAGATATTAATCCTTTATTAATCCTCTATCTGACCTATAATTGGTAAAGAGTCTCATATTCTGTGGGCTTCCTCTTCACTCAGTTGATTGTTTCCTTTGCTGTACAGAAGCTTTTTAGTTTAATGAGGTCCCATTTGACAAATTGTTGGTCTTAATTCCTGGACAAATGGAATACTGTGGAGTTAGTACTTCTCTATTCTTGTATCTTATAGAGTACTGCCTGTTTTCTTCTGGCACTTTCAACATTCCAGGCTTCACAAATAGGTCTTTGATATAATTCAAATTGACTTTGATACAGGGTGGTAGATATGGGTCTAATTTCATTCTTCTCCATATGGATATCTAGTTTTCCCTGCACAATTTATTAAATATGCTGCTTTTCTCCCATGTTTATTTTTGGCCTCTTTGTCCAATATCAGATGGCTATAGTTATGCTTGGATCTTCTATCTTATTCCATTGATCCACATAACTATTTTGGATGAGTACCATACTATTTTTATTACTATAGTTTTCTAATATAACATGAAATCTGGAATGGTAATCCCTCCAGTACTGTTTTTTCCCCCTCAGGGTTGCTTTGGACATCCAGGGTCTTTTGTGATTCCATATAAATTTTAGAGTTTTTTTCCCCTTTCATTTCTCTGAAGAATACCATAGATTACCTCCCAAGTTTACTCTGGGGGGATGTTTCAACATACGTAACTCACTAAACATAATAAATCATATAAATGGACTTTAAAACAAACAAACAAAAAAACCCACACATTTTAACAGAGGTAGGAAAGGCCTTTGACAAAATCCAACCTGCCTTCATGACAAAAGTCCTAGAGAGAGGACTGGGTGGGGCATACCACAGCATAATACAAACTATATTTGACAAATCTTCAGTCAACCACATCCTAAAAGGAGACAAACTTGAAGCATGTCCATTAAAACAGGAATGAGATGGGTGTGTTCACTTTCTCCACCCCCTTTCAATATAACACTTGGAGCACCAGCTGGAGCAGTAAGACAAGAGAAGGAAATTATGGAGATACAGATCAGAAAAGAAATAGTCGAATTATCTCTATTTGAAGAAGATATGATATGATGTTATACATAAAAGATACTCAAAATTCCCCCAGAAGATTTATAGAAATGAAGAACACTTTCAGTGAGGTAGCAAGATACAAAAATCTGTTAGCTTTCTTCATACCAATAACACATAAGCCGAGAAAGGGATCATGGAAACACATTTGCAATGAGCAGTTCTGGAGAAATGCAGGTAATAGTATTGCAGGCATAGGAGTCTGAGCATCTTGGGTTTTATCTCTTCTGATGTACTCAAGTACTGAACTCAATTTTGAATCATTCCAACATTTGCTACCCTTAGTTAAAATTATATTTTATAATAATGAATGATAATTATGTCATATATTAACATTATTTTATTTAAAAATAATTGGTAATACACATTATTTTAATTCAAAATAATGAAATAATGAGCCATGGCTGAGGGTATAGTTTAGTTGGTAAATGCTTGCCTAGCATGTATGGAGCCTTGTGTTCAGTCCCAGCACCACATAAAAATAGATGTGTTGATTCACGTCTGTAATTCTAGCATTTGAAGACGATGGCAGAAAGATCAGGGCACAGCAGGTTTGAGATTATGTTTCAAAAGTAAACAATATAGAACAAGTCAAATAATGAATAAATGTGGTTAAAATAATCAAATTGAATATAGTATATTATTTATTTACTTTTAAATTATATATATATATATATACATATATATATATATATTTATTGGTATGTACATCTGTGCACCATGTTCATGTCTGGTGCCTGAGAAGAGCAGGAGAAGACATAGGATCTCCTGGGTTTTAAGTCACAGATGGTTTTTAGCTGCCATGCAGGCACTGGGAATCAAACTGGAACCATCTCTACAGGCCATATTTTACTTATGAACTAAAAATCATATTTACCGAGGAAAATGATGATGCTTTGACAGTCTCAGTTGCCTAAATGTTGATGTTTTTGTTTATTTGTTTGTTTTCACGAATAAATCCTCTCAATGGTCTTAGGACAGTGACTTTGAAAAAAAAAAAAAAGACAAAGAAAAACAAGAAGAAAGAATGGGATTCGAACCTGTCACTCCATCAGGGTGTTTTGCATCTGCTGGTTATACATAGCACCTGAGTATAGCATAGGATGATGACATGTGTACACAAAGCTCCAACACTACTCAGTCCTTATGAAATTATTCTCAAAACAAGCTTGGGTAATGGACACTATACAGGCTGAGGTAGTGAATGATTATAAGTAGGTTTTACAAATTAATTTCCATTGTGGACTATAAATTTTATTAAAATAGAAGCAATACAATATGCAAACTTACAACCTATGATGATGTTATTGAAATTCAAGAATTCTATACATTATTTAGAAACCAGACCAACATGGTTGTGTATACCTTTAATCCCAGCTCTTGAGCAGCAGAGGCAGGCAGATCTCTGCCCTAGGTCTGCCAGGTTTGAACAGTGAGACTCCATTTTAGGACAAAAGAAAACAAAACCAAAAATCATATCAATACATTTTTGTACAAATACAACACAAAACAAGGAGCCATATCAGTACAATTTTCTCTATTAATTTTATTCCAGGAAGAGCATTTTGCTATTGATATCGAGTTTTGCTGGCTCGTGGTGGTGATCAAAAAGGGCAGACGTCTGGTCATTTTAATGATTGCTTTTCAGTCTTACAACTCCTGCTCTCCAGAGTCCATACCCCAGATAGTTTATTCCTATGGCCTCACCTGGATAGGTTTCTGTTTGTAGCCATTTGGTGTCATGTTGCCTGTGACTCTGGAAATGATGTTGGTGGAGCAAGCAGACCGTGAACTCAGCTCAAAGAACCATCAGAAATAATTGGTGGTTACTGGATGCTACAGTTTTGTCCTACTTAGGTGGCTATGATAGGGAGCTGAGGAAGAAACTAATCACTGAGAGCAAAGGGCTTAGATTTTCCTCCCTGAAACAAATTATCACAGGAGCACAAATGTGTATGGCTTTCAAAGCTGAAGTCAGGCCTTTGGAGAAGGCATTTCTGTAACTTATTAAGGTAGATGAAATTTTATACAAAATAGATGGGATGAGTCCAGAAGAAAGAGAGAAAAGTGATATTGGAGGTTTAAATTCACCATAAATATGTGTGTGTGTGGATATATTTGAAAGAAAATAGTCTATTAACTTCTAAAGCTAAATCATTTATAGTGTTTTGAGTATGAAATTGGACTTTGTGAATTGGATTTGAATATCTCTGAAACAATGAGGAATGTTCCCAGGTACCAGTAGAGATAGGAAATTCTGTTCCAATGTCCAGGAGGGACTGACACTGTGTGGAGATGTTTTCCTGGTAGGAAGCTCTAATATACTTAGTCGGAAGACAATTTCTAAGGAAGTATCTAAGACAGGATTGTAAAAAGTTGGCATAGAAAAGTCTACTAATTGCTAATAACTTCTAAGTTCTGTGGGGGCAAATTATATAACCAAAGACACAAGCTGTTTCCACATCCTGTTCCTGATGTCTGCAAATAGGAGGCTGCAGTCACATCAAACTTGGGTGGTATTTTAAAGATTTCAGCCAGTTTGTATTATGATTTTTATGACTTTGATTAATTTTCATTCTATCTCAAACATTTTTCTCCTGAATAATGAATTTCTGGGGATCATAATTGAGGAAAGATGAAGTGCATACTATAAAAATCGAGAAGGCTGATTATCAGAAAAGACAGCAATCTACTCAATTAAACTGAAACCGGTAGGGAGTCGGAATAAATTCCTAGAGTAATTAGGAGCTGTATGTTCAAGCTATTATGGAATACAACAGATGTCTGTAGGTAGAAGAACAATGATGGAGGTTGTGCCAATAATAAGGAAGATAATCAGAGCTGAAAATTCTGATCTCAGTTGGCCAGTGACAAACAAAATAAACTTGAAGATTTAATTTTAGCAGTAAGCATAAACTATCATGTATCACTGAGATTTAATGAACAGACATTTAGGAATGAAACATTGCAGTGAGCAATATAAACCTTCAAACAATATGGTGTTAAGGATATAGTGGAACAATCCACTTTTAAAAGGTAGAGTTATGAAAAATGGTGGAGAAATCTTCTGGAAGTATATAGAGAGATCACAGCCTCACTGGTTGGCAGAGAATTTAAGTGAGATTTTCATTATATATCATATGGATTTAATATTATTCTTTCCTAGAAACCCCTTCAGAGATAATGTTTTACCAGCTATCTGGACATTCTTTAGCCTAGTCACATTGGCTTATATGGCATGCTACAATAATGAGTAAAGGAATACAAGTATTTTATGAATAACTATGGTTTCAAAGACCTCAGAGAGTTCTGATTTCATTCTTGATGATTTCAGACTAGCATTTATCAGCGATTTTAGAGACAGTAAATAAACCATATTGTGTTGAAATCAATTGTGACAAATTAATCTAATTTTCTCCCTACTGGTCATGGAATATTGCTCCAGTGGGCTGTATGAAATTTATGGCAACTAAATTTCAGTAAAGCATTTTATAAGCACTTGCTGTATCTTAATGGAAAACATGGAAATATCTGGACTGAATAATCTTGCCATTAAATTATTTTATAGCTTATTAGACAACTACACCATAGTGTGTTGATTAGTGAATCAATATTATCTTGAAATAACCTTACTAGAATTTAGTCCCATGACTGAGCTCTTGGCCAGTTTCTCACTAGTGACTCAAGCAAGTTATAGAAGGATCACTTTTCAAATGTGTAAATGACTATGAAATATACATACATGAGTATATTCTATATATGACATTTAGGCTAATAAAGACATACTTCAAAGTTTCTAGCAAGTTGTAAAGAATCCTCATTATTAATTAGCATTTTAAAAATTTGAAATCCCCTAGTATATGAGTTTGAGATCAATGATATTCCTGTGGAAAGCAATCTTGGAGGCTTTATTTGATGGCAAGTTCAATATGAGCTTATAATGTTGAAAGGTTGATAAGAAATCTAACACAATCTTTAGCTGCTCACATATTCAGAACATGTAAAGATCCTACCCTCCTTCAGTACCACACATATCTGACTATCTAGAATAGCCATCAGTTCGGGAGTGATTCCAAAGATAGGCATAAGTCCAGATGAAAATGTTCAGAACAGATGAAATAATCTAGACACTTTTTTATGAGAGAAGAGGAGACATCTCGGCAGAAAGAGAATACTGGTGGTGGAGGACCACTGTTTTCAAACATTTGCACGACTCAATTTTATTTGTGCCTATTATTAGAGATTATACTTATTCAGTACAATTTTGGATAGCTTCTTAGGTTATAGATATAGATTTGCATTAGAATTATAAAAAGGGTAATGAGGTGGACTTTAAACTCACTACCACTGAAAATACTCACACAGAAGTTTGTGTTTGGTGCACGAAAATCTGCTTTTCTCAGGGGTGGGAGAGATGGCTCAGAGGTTAAGAGCTCTTGTCTTTTCAGAGGACCTGGGTTTAATTGCCAGCACCCACATAGTGGCTAACAACTATCCATAATTCCAGGTCTTGGGGATCTGACCCCTTTTCTGATCTTTATGGGCAATAGGTATGACACATATGCAATCAAAACAGCATACACATAAAATATAAAGGAAAAATTAAAATGTGGTTATTTTATTTCCCAAGAGATTATATCAGGTGATACCTAAAATTATTTTGTCAAGAAGGAGATAGAAGATAGCATGCTAATTCATGTAGAAATCCTCCAATAAAGGAATTTCATAAATGGATCATATAGCTGAATATATCTACATCTGTCATCTATCTATCTATCTATCTATCTATCTATCTATCTATCTATCTATCTATCCATCCATCCATCCATCCATCCATCCATCCATCCATCCATCCATCCATCCATCCATCTATCTATCTATCTATCTATCTATCTATCTATCTATCTATCTATCTATCTATCTACCATCATCATCATCATCATCATCATCATCATCATCATCATCATCGATTTAACTATCTTCTATCTATCCATCTATCTATCTACCTACCTGTTGTCCTATCAACCAGTATTTATCATGACATACTTCATTCTGAAAACATTCTGATTCCTTAAAGAAAGTAAATGATGAAAACCAGAAATTTGTATAGGCTTCAAAAAGAGGCAACTGGACAAATCTATTCGTCATTTGCATTCTGTTTAAAAATCCCTTTCTTTAATATCATTTCTCTCTTTCTCCCTTGTTTCTCCTGCATTGTTTGGTTAATATAAGATGAGCACTTGTATAAAGGTGTGAGTATCTGGAAAGCACAGATTTAATGTAAGTGACTCCTCTCTCAGGAAAGTTTGACACTGTCCCTCAGAGTCTTCCATTTTAATGATATTCAGGGTACAGTCTTTAGAGAACAACATATAGATACAGAAAACTTTATATGGATAATAATCAAAGCCTTGTACAGGTATATTATATGTTATTGTTAATGTCACATTACAATATATTATGTACATGTGCTCTTTCTCCAAATCAGAAAGTAGTTTTTTCACTATGCACATTACTCATTAATTGCTATATTTAAATAATTACAGAATGTTCAAGCAATTGGAAAAAACTGCCTTAAAGAAAATCCTATGTAAATGTTTTTTGGGATCTGAAAAATAAACTGAGTCATACCCATAATCACTAGAATATTTAAATCAATTTCAATTATTATTAATAGTAAAACATTTAAAGAATGTGAAGTAAGTCTTAATATAATCTTGTGAATTTTTTTATGCCAGTTATTTCAGGTAATATTTCCCCTACAATTTTTTGAGCACTCTTCTATGTTTAGTCAGTGAACATTAGTATCACAACAGTGAGTTTTAAAAAAAAAAAATGCAAAGATGCCTCACTTCACAAAGGGCATTATGATATGGCACTTGCCTGTATCTCTGAGCTCATCTTTTATGACTCATCTATGCTCTAATCCATAGATATATTAAATCTAATTATTATAACTCATCTCTACACTATATCCTTGATTTTCATCTCTTCCTTCATGCTATTAATCAAGCAGATTTCTGTTATGTTCATTTTTGAAAAAGTTTTGGTGACAAATTTTAATGATTTCAAGGATTTCCAAATAAATAGATGTGTATTCATCCATCATCTATTCTTTCATCCAGTTATTTACCAAGAAAGACACTAATATGAAAAATGGAAGAAAAGCAACTAAATGATCTTCCTCTGCAATGTCACAAAACTTGTAAAATTGATAGATAAATAAATAATGTGATACGGTCAAGCTGCTAATTTAGACTAGAGTGAGTGGAAAAGCATTTTGAAGATGAAGAAGCACTTTAAAGATGGAAGCAGGGATTGAGGGGGCTGGCAAACTGCTGGATTGGGCTTTAAAGTATGTCCAACATTGTTAATTGGCAAAGGCAAAGGAAGAAGATAGCTGATGTCATAGACAGGAACAAAGGTGTGAGAATTGACACCATATAAGGAAGGTGTAATATATATCAGTGTTAATAGTTTAGAAAGTAAGGTACAGGTGAGTTCAGAATGCAGATAAGTATTGCATAATCTAAACTTTTGTGAGCTGGGACAGTTCACACCATTATAACTTTCATTGGCAAGTCACTGATGGGTATTTGTGGGGAGCAGAGGAAGTCTTGAATAAATGAAGCCCTGATTAATGTATGCTATTGGCATGGCCACAACCAAATCAAGGACCCGAATACCTCAGTCCCATGGGAATAGCAAAGCCTTCCTTCTGTGTCCAAATGTGAGTGTTGAAGGAGTGTGAAGAAAATGTCCATGGTACTTTTCTCTGTTGGACGTTTGTTCTGAAGATTACTTGCCTACAGAGACCACTTTCCCCAAGACTAGCTAAGCCTGTCTCCTTGTTTAGCTGTACACCTTAACAATTGCCTCCTTGCTTCAGCTGTAGGTAATATTTTCTTGCTCCCTGTTCAAATGTATAAAACAAACCTTATGAACTTCAAGGAGTTCTATGGCTGCTCCATCAGAGCACAGTCCATCTAATCCCAGGTGTCTATCTCTGTGCATGTCCATCTTTTCTTTATTCTCTTGTTGAACCAGAAGTCCAGTCTCTAGACCCATTAAAGGATGTGGCAGGCACTCATTGAACAGATTAGAGTGCTCAACTATGCTTTAGCTAGGTTCTTCCCAGGATTGCAGTAAAAGAACAGAGAGTCCATGAATGGCAGTGAATTGGACAGTGAATAAATAACAGCAGAGACCGTATCTGTATGTTCAAAGTCATAGAGATGCCATGGAAAGTACGTGCACATGGTGATTCCTCAATATATATCTGTTGAATAAAGAAATAAATGAGATCACATGTGGAGGATTTGAGATAATTCCACTAGAGACGGCAAAGGTCTGAATGAAGCCATTGTTAATAGAGAATAAAATGTATGTTATTAGCTCTCCCTGGGCTAGTGGTTGTTCTTTTCCTAGTTCTCATGGTCTTTCCCTGTGAATGTTCATATGCCTAGTCTTCTAAGTTATACTAGATTATTATTATCTACCCATATGAGTCCACTTTATCTTAAGTGCCTCATTTAGTTATTTTTGAGATTATGACTTAATTGTAATACTTCTCTTTCCTCAAACCCTCCCACATGCCTCTGCCTCCTGCTGTACTTCAAATTTGTGACCTCTTTTTCCTGATCGTTATTGCATGCATACATTTCTAATTATAACCTACTCAGTCCATATTATTTTGCTTGTATGTATGCTTTCATGGCAGACCATCTGGCACTGAAGTACCAATTGATGTGCTCTTCCCTGGGGAAGATCACCTTTCTTATTCCACTCGCAGCTTTCCACAGTTGCCTATAGTTCTTTGTGTAGGGTTGAGGCCTTGTGGGGTTTTATTTGTACAGTTTGGCCTAGTGTCTTCTTTGTTCAGCTAATGTTTGGGTAATCATGATGGTGAGAACTTCCGGGTGAAGCCACTGACATTAGTGAGAGGCACAACCTCACAGCAAACTACCTGATTCTCTGGCTCTTACAACCTTTCCATCTTCTGCAGTGTCCCCTGAGTCTTAGATGCCGGAGTGTTTTGTCAATGAGTTCACTGGGATTGGGCTCCACAGCTCTACATTTTGATTGGCTGTGGTTTTCTGTAGTGGTCTCTGACTGTTGCAAAGAGAAGTTTCCTTAATAAGGAGTGAAGATTACACTTATATGTGGGTATAAGGACAAATGTTTATAGATGGTTGTTAAAGATTATGCTGGCTTAGTAAACTAATGGTTTTAGATTCTCCTCCCATAACCTTGACTTCACTAATACTGAGTAGTTAGCCAACTGTTTCTTTGGAAGTGCTGTCTTTGAATGAAGTCACATTCAGGGACACTGGGACTTCTTATTTCAATGTATATATCGTGAAGGGCAAATAACCTATAGCACACTGCCTTCTATCGAATACATTACAATGTATATTCTACAGGTTTTAAAAATGTATAATTATGTGTGTCTGCTTGCATAGCAACAGGCAGAAAAGTTATATTGCCCCACAAATCTTATATTATACCTACTTGTTCTTTCCTCTCTCCAAATCCTTGGCTACCACCTGCCTTTTTAATGTATCCACAGTTCCAGTCTTTTCAGGTCATACAACCAGGGTAATGGGATTCATCATCTTTATAAATTAGCTTCTTTCACTTAGTAATATTTGATGTTAAAAATGTATACATACTTTGTTAACAGATTTCACAACCAATGAAGCCTGCTGTTTTTTATTTACAAAACACCGACTGAAGATCTGAAGCAGGTAAAATGTTAGACTATCAGGAGAGAAAGATCCAATGTCTGAAAGCTGAAAGACTGGGATGAATGTTCAGCTGCCATGGAAATGTTAGTTGAAGTCCTAGATGTGGTGGGGTCCACCCAGAAAATTAAGAGACTGTGAATATTGGTCAGGTAAGGAACAAATCCCACAGGTGCCAAATCAGCCATGAATTTCACTTTCATTGAACTTGTGAATTTAATTTTGATTAACCATCTTTAGCTATATGTTTGCCAGTTTTTTTTTTTAATTAACTATTTGTCCATGTGTTTTACAAACTTTTTTTTGTGGATTTGTTGGTCTTTTCATCACCAGTTTTTAAGAAATAATTATGTATTAAAGTAAATTGCCCATTGTTTGGTGTCTTGAGATGTTTTTCTAGTTTTTTTAATGTGTCTTGACTTTGTTTATCATATTAATTGCTTGAAGAAATTAAAATTTATATGTACACTCTTCTCTAACAATGTGCACTTAGCTGTCATCTATATTTTATTGTATGCATATCAAAGTCTTCTCCTGTGCTCTATTGTTAACGTGCTTGCCTAGCTCATAGAAAGCCCTGGTTCAGTCCCTAGCACCATATACCTTCTGTACCTGGAACAAAAGGGTGAAGATTCTTCTCATCAAAGAAGCCTGTTTTTGTAACTATTACAGAGATCCATAACTGGTCAAAATTCAAAGGACAAATTATCGTGTGGTACGCAACCCCAGTGGATATTTCTACAAAGCAATCCCTACACCTAGGCTAAGAAAAATTGCAGAATGGGTGTGGGACAGAATGACAGAAGAGCCAGAAGACCAGAACACCTGCAGTGACATTGCATCTTCTAGACATGACAGGGAGACTACCCATGAAATCTCAACAATATAGTTGACTAAATGAGACCTACATAAAGACGGCACCTAGCTTTTTATTGTATGCATATCAAAGCCTTCTCCTGTGCTCTATTGCTAACATGCTTGCCTAGCTCATAGAAAGCCAACACAAAGGCCCCAGCCTTAGCTGTAAAGCTAAGTAAGGTAGTCAAAAGCTGCTCAGAGGGCAAGAGTTGGTTTCCTCCAGAAATAAACCATGTATATACAAACAATACACAATGGGCCATAAGAGTAGATGTTGGAAAGAGAGAGGTAAAAATTATATAAATGCACTACTCATATATGAAATTCTCAAAAAAATTAAATTATTATTTGCTTTCACTGTCTTTTAAGGAATTTATCTTGCTTTTATACAAATTAATAACTTGTTTTTTATTTCTTATTTCAAGATTAAATTTGATTTATTATATCACAGCCTTGGTATAAATATTTGGGGGTGACTGGAACTTTTTAAGTATGTACATACTAACTGCAAGCCAAAGTATATAAACTCATTCAAGAACAGTCTACCATTACTAAGTAATCATACATTTTGCATATAGAAAACTAGTTACATTTCCTGAAATTCAATTAAATAGATATCAATCAAATGTACTTCCACTAAGTACATTTGTTATCTGACACCTTAAGGAAGCTCATGCATTCAAATTGTGGTTGCTTTTTTTTTTAAATCATTGCGACTGTAGAATTTTAACATATTAACTTTTAGGTTTTGTAATTAACCTATCGTTTTTCTGCTAATGTGAATTTTATAATAGTTTTGTTAATATTAAACTATCCTTGAATTTTTAGTATATTATTTGAATATTACTAGCACAATAAATTCATTAACATTGTAATATGTTTAATGGCATTGTTTTAATGTACACTGAAGTCTTTCTGCTCCCATTTATTTAGGATTCTCACACTGAAATGCATGTGTGGAATTAATCCACTTCTTTTGTGAACTGCTTTCATTGTATTTTGGCAATTATAGTAATCTCATGAGGACTCTTATAAATTTAAATGGCATTATTCTTTGAATTTTGTTATGAAAGAAAATTTCAAGTACAAGTTTCATAGGATGAGAAGCCATAACAGTGAGCACTGGTATCAATCATCACTACGTATTTTCACTCAACCTTCCCTCGGTTGTTGCAACCTCCAGTGGGGAGCGTCTGTCATTCTTTGCTTCACTCAATAAAGTCACAATAAAATGAAACATATTGTATTTTATCTGCTGAGCAAATGAGTTTTGGAGTAATTTTCCCAACACACACACACACACACACACACACACACACACACACACACACACACACACAATCTCATTCTCTCCTTGGGGTTTAACATAAATTTAAATTACTTTTCTCTCATCAGGTACAAGATTTTTAGTAAATTCATCTGCAGAAATGGATCCAAATGATAGCTAAGTTTTTCAAGATTATTTGACATGACACTATTAAGTTTTCTTTATTTGGTGCAAAAGTAGCGTTCGGTGTATGAGAAGGGCAGTAATGCAGGTTTTGTACATTAGACTGGGATATGTTGGTCAAATTCTTTCTCCAAACTGAAGTATTTATTAAAATTACTCATCTACTCATTCAAACTGAGTTTTCTCTGTGGTATGATTTAGTAATTCTTAGAGATTTAATATACATGTAAGGTTTTTTAAAACACAACTTAGTAGACAAAGAAACTCTGGGGGAAGAAGAGGGATTTAATAAGTTAAAGGGATGTATGGTACTGTTCAGTGTATATTGAAGTTCTTTACCATCATGTTAGAGATGAAAAATGTTTTGAGTAAGTAAAAAGTGGATATGAGTGTAGTTACTACATTTTTATTTTAAAAATCAGATAATCTATTATTGGCAGAAAAATTTTTGGCCTCTAGTATGTGTGTAATTTCCCATTTTTGAAATTGGTAAACATGTATTCCTTATATCTTTAGGAGCTACCCACATTAATACCTACGTTTAATTTAGAATCAAACATGGCTCATTATCATGCAAAATTCATTTTGCTTTTTCTGTTAGCAGATATTATCAAACATTTGATATGTTATAAATTACAAATACTGCTCCAGTCAGTAACCTCTTTAAGTACTTGTTGATCTATCTGGAAACTTAGTTTCTGACCATAGTTTGCATATTCAAGATGAGGGAAAACACTTATTTGCTGTCTATGAGAATTATATAGGGAACTGAATCCACAAAACAGAGGTGTATTATATCTTGTGTGTGATAGATGGTCTGTTGTGGAGGTCCTCTTTCCTTTTGGGATTATTGGCCACCAGGCCAAAAGAGGCAGATAGGGAGAGAGAAAGCTTTAGTGGCCCATGAGTAGGAAGGGAGACAGCCCTCTGGGAGACAGACTTCAGTGAATCAGCTCGATTTTATTCCAGAGTATAAGGAATATATAGGACTGGGGAGCCTGGGAACAAATCTTAGTTTGCACTAAGAGACACTCTTCTATCACAAGGCTTCACATATGGCAGCGGGGTCCTATAGCAGAGGCCTTAGCACAAGATTTCTCAGCAGGGATCGGTGCCAAAAGTCAAGCTAAGGATGAATCAGGCATCTGGTTTAGAGACAGCTTTTAGATAAGGTCAGTCCTCCAGGGACATTCTCCAGATAAGGGCAGGTAGAGAGCGGGAAGCTTTGTTGAAGGGAGGGAGCTCCATGTTGACCAGCTACTGAGATAAGCTGCTAGGCCATGGGGAGGCTGTGACCTCTGACCAGCCAGGAATGGTTTCCAACAGTCAGTTGTGGAATCTGGAGGAATTTGTAATATAAAGCAGTAGGTAATGTAGACATGGAAGAAACACAACAAAGAGTTGTGAACCAGGAGAAAATCTTGCTAGAGATAAGATGTTAGTTGTTAAGGAAGCCATGGGAAGAGAGCATTTGTCACCTTGTGGTTTTAAGATGAGAGAACTGTTGAACAGAGAGTGGGAATGATAAGCCAGGCTTAGTGGTACACACCTTTAATCCCAGGAGAAGCAAGGTGGATCTCTGAGTTCCAGGTTAGCCTGGTCTACACAGTGAGTTCCAGGACAGCCAGAGCTATATACTGAGACTCTGTCTCGAAAAAACTAACAAACAAAAAAGAAAGAAAAAGAAAAAAATGGAGAGTAGGAATGATAATGATGTGTTATAATTAATTATTTAAAAATTAGACATAACACTGAATAATACAAAACTCTTTCATTATTTGGGTTCTTTCTCTTTGAGTTTATTGACATTTTCAAATTTGCTGCTGTTGGGCATACTGAGAACTGCCAAAAGTCCTTTGCATATATTCCAGAACCAGGTTCCTGCCTACCTTCAATGACTCAGTGCCCATGCCCTGCCATCGAAAACGGCCAATGGAACACATTCCCACCACCACCAAATTTTCCCTATGCATGTGCTCCATACCCCCTATAAAGCCCACCATCACAGCCTGGCCTGTTGCCATCTCCATCCTGGCTCATTTTATATCCCCCTTTCAAATTCCATTATAAATATCTTATATGAGGTCTGTTGCATGGTGTTAATTTTGTGGTATTCCTTGGCCACAACTTCCTTAAGGAAATTGTCATATACTTTCTTTATTTGGGCTAACTTGGCTTTAGTAGATCCCAATTTATAATTAATAGTGTGAAAAGAAAAGCTTGATTGTAATGTCCTCCGTTTCTATGTAGTGGTTGCTATATAGTACTGAGTGCTGAATAAATATATCTTTACATTTCTATCTGAAGTTTAGCAATAACTACTATAGTCTGTTGTGTGGCAGAATTCCCAATTACTTCTAAAGAGACCAAGATCTCGACAACAAAAGGTTTTTTCCAATACACTGTGATGAAAACCTTGTCAATTATAAAAGAATTGTTAGTCATTGTGCTGTTTGAGGCAGTAGGGATTTACATGACTTTTTTTTTTTCAGTACTCTGTAGGGTCTAGCCAACAATTTTTGGCTGTATTTTAGACAGCATTAAGTTTCCTGGCAATGCCAAAGGATCAGGTCCATGGAAGCTGACTTTGTCACTAATTATTCCAAGTTTATTCTACTCCCAAACAATGCCACTTGAGGACAAGTCTGCTGTAATGCCGAGTACATGCAACAAGGCCCCGGGAGTCTTCTCCAGACCGACACATGTGAATCAATTCAGAGAAGGTTTTTGGTTCTTTGATATTTACTAGTTAGTGTTATTGCTACACTTTTGGTATGGAATTCTGAGATTCAGTACTCAAAAGAGAACTAGATCTCAAATTCCTGTTTCACTCTAAGAGGGATGTCAGCAGATGAGCCTGTTCAGAGAATGGCTAGCCATTCAAGTGTAATAATTGCTTCAGTTCTGACAGCCACAAATGGTTTAGGTTTTATATATGTATGGGGTGGAACAGAGAAGTTGGGAGTCCAGAAATCTTAACATTTATGAAAAAAGTGAATATTAGAGCACTTTTATAATATGCTGAACCATTTAGTGAGTTTGGGAATGAAAAACCATGGAAACCATGGGAATTTATTGTTTGAACTCTGGGTTCTTATCAGACAAAACTGCTCTAGAGACCCCACAAGTGACTGTAGGGACCACTTCTTTTCACTTTGCTCACGTTATTGTTAGCTAACTGCACATTACCTCTACTCCCACGCTGTGCCACACAGGAATTTGAAGCCTAACTCAGACATTGGACCATACACACGACATAAAGGCTTGCCATCAAAACACATTTCAAGAGTTTTTCACATTTTAGACAAAATGGATATGAATTGGTATTTATGGCCAAACAGGAAAATTTAGGCTCATGTATTGTATAATTGGTTATTTTCTTGGTAGTTTGGTTTGTGGAGACTGTTTTATGTATTGGTATATAAAAGACAAAGGAGGCATGCATTGGAAGTGATTTTAAAAATCATTGAATCAATCTTTTCATATGTAAATAAACTGAGGTGCAGATAAATGATATGTCTTGGTTCACTCTATGCTGTGCCTAGAGCGCACAGGTCCTCTAACTCTTTATGTTTTGCTAGATTGAGAAAAAAAAATCAACATGGCTGAATTTAGCATGAAAATAAATATCCATCTTCCTGTACCCAGGGCATCTTTCTAGAGAGTGTTCTTACCCTCTGAGTGTCATGGCAGAGGTCACCTCTCTGTAGTAATTTCTGACTAGTTCCCTGTTGAGCCTTGGACTCAGTAATTTGGGAAACTATTTTTAGTGAAGTCCATACACTTTTTCCACATCAATAGTCTCACTTAGTTTCTTTATAGTGCTTATTACAGGAGGTCATCTTTCAAAACTTCCTTTTATTATTTTTATATTAGTAGTAATAACCTTTATGATAAAGCTTATTTGAACTCAGAGATATTATTTTATTTCAAAAGGATTGGTTTAGAACAGAATTTACAATGTCTTATGGATAAAAATATTGGCTCTATTTCTAAAGGTCTTTTTGTATCTCTCTGCTAAAATCCATTATGTACATGGCCTTGATAACTGCCTGTGGATATGAGTAAAGTTTGAAGCATAGAATCAGGTCCAATACTTCTTGGTAAGCCATTCAATTTTGCACTGTTTTGAAAGATTGTAATACTTTTCTTAGTCATATTTAGATGCTTTAGAAATACATTATCTAATATGTCAGCCACTATTTATTACTACAGAAGTTAAAATAAATTAGTTAAAGTAGGCTCTGAGAAATCTGCTGGGTATGGTGGTGAATAATTGCCATTCCAATATTTGAGTTGCAGAGGCATGAGGATCACTACAATTTTGAGGCCAGCTTGGTCTCATGGTGAGTTCCAGGCCAGCCAGCGCTATGTAGCATAGCAATACTCTTTTTCAAGCACATAAAGAAAAAAAATTCATTGCTTCACTTAAATGAGCCATATTTTGAGTAATTAATAGCTATGTGTGGTTGGTAGCTATCTCATTGGACAGTATACACGCAGGATAATCTCTGTTATTATAGAAGTTTCTACTCACCTCTGGAAATATGAACGACCCCTCTAAGAATCCTTACACTCAAAATATCTGCTGTGCTTAAAATATGTATACCAAGTTAGTAAATGTATCAAGTGTAAGGGCTGTGTGTTAGTAACAGGAGTGACATTAGTATTTTTGTACTATTCTGTTCACTTTGTCACTTCCTAGGTTAAGACTTCTGAGACTTAAAATCTTAGAAAATTTATTACTTTTGATTAAATTTCTATATTTTAAAATAGACACCATGTTACTTGATAGGTTTAGGACCAAAATAAGATGGTAGAATTCAGCCAAAGTGGTTAGTTTATGATCTGGATACCTTATAAGGTGCCCACAAGGATGTCTAAGTTGTTGTCTCGTCCTCCCATGATATATATAGAATACTTAGTAGTTATCATTCAAAATATTTATATTATAGCTCTTGTGAAACTCACAAGTTAAAAAAAAGGCCCATTAACTTAACAGGTACTGTTCTAATGATTTTGAAAACATCAATCAGCCTTAAAGGAGTTCAGCAATAATCTGAAGGTTTTTTGTTTTGTTTTTTGTTTTTGCCTGTGTAGGTTGTTTTATTTAGAGACTTATAGTTTCTACTTGTGGATGAAAGTAAATGTGTGAGGGAGGGACATGGAGTAAAAGTCAACTTTAGTACAGGTGGAGACAAAAGAGATTCTTTCAAACAATTTCATAATAATCATGCCAGATTAAAAAAAATTCACTGATGTACTCTTTATCAAATAGCCCCTTGTTCTTCTACAGGTAAGTGTGTGAAGCCTGATTCAGAGCAAAGTTCTCATCTGCAATTATTTAGAAGACCAAAGATTGGTGGAAACTCACTAAACTTGTGCCAGTCATCTATACTCATGTTCTTTTTTTCAATGAACATTTTTAAAAGTCAGCATCCAGTCGCTCCCCTCCCCTTGCATGCTCTTGCTCTGCTCTGCCATTTAGTCACTGCTTCTACAGTCTGCATTTTGCTTGTCTCTACTTTGGGCATAGACTTCAAGATTGGCAGGGATTATTATTAATTTTTAAAATTCATTTCAGCTTTTAAAATTCTTGCTCATGTTTTGATGAGGCTGTTTGTTTGCATCACCACTCATGTGATTGTTGCTCCTTGGAAGTATCATTTCCCTTTCCTCCAGCTTTGGGTGCTTTAAAGCATTTCACTTTGTCTTTGGTTATCCTGTATTTGGGCAATAACAAGACTAGATGTGGCTTCATGTCTTGGATGCTAAGCTATTTGAATCTGTGGCTTTCTGGATTTGGTCAGTTTGGGGAATTTGGGTTATTTCTTACTATTGCTTTGTTTTTTCCTCCTCCACTTTCCTGGGAATAAATGAATATATATATATATATATATATATATATATATATATATATATATATATATGTGATAGATGTTCATTTCAGTATTTTTCACTTCTTATGATCTTTGTGAGCTATGATCTGAAAATTTTACTTATTTAAAAATTTTGTTGAGGCCGGGCGGTGGTGGCGCACGCCTTTAATCCCAGCACTCGGGAGGCAGAGGTAGGCAGATCTCTGTGAGTTTGAGGCCAGCCTGGGCTACTAAGTGAGTTCCAGGAAAGGCACAAAGCTACACAGAGAAACCCTGTCTCGAAAAACCAAAAAAAACCAAAAAAAAAAAAAAATTTTTGTTGAGATAGTGTCATGTGGCCTAGGCTGGTCTGAACTTGATGTGTAGCCAAGGACCGCCTTGAATTCCTGATCTTCCTGCCTTCACCTCTAAAGTGCTTGGATGACAGATGCCCAACACCTCACCTCATTGGCTAGTTGATAATAACCTATTTTTAAAGCATTATTATTCTCTTTTCTTTGACAAATTTTCTATTGAAGCAGCCTATTGAATGCTTATTTTTATTCAAGTTAATTTAATTAATTAATTTTAGTTATTGTATTTTTCATTTCAGAATTTTAATTTGACTAAAAAAACATTATTTTGATGAAATACCCCATATTTTGATTATTTTTTGGAGTTATTCATTAATGGCATTTTATTTTAATTTGATTTTCATCAAGAAAACAAAAGTCTATTTTTTCATTTGAATATTTCTAAAGACAAGCTTTATGGGCAGCATAAAGGATGGCTGTCCAGAGGTAGTGAAAAGAAGAGACAACTGATCACTACTGACCATCAAGAAACTCCTTATGGGGTTAGGCTCTGAATATCCCATGCCATCCATCCTCAGTCACCTAGGAAGTTTTTGTCCAGAAACAGAGTTGAACCATCCTTACCTCTAAACCATACAGAGCAGTTTCTTTTAGAAAAGTTAGTCCTCTCTACCAACCACTGAGTATCATATTTCAGTGCAGAAAGGTATCATGCTGGGACATGAAAAATTGTTCTTTATTCTGATCAAAGGGGATGGATTCTAGCAACTGAACTTTGTAACTAAACTCTGCAAGAGTCACATGGTTTCCATTGATCTCTAGTGGACACAATATATAGTCATTATATTTCTTCACTGATTCTTAAGTCAGGGGAATTCTGTTCAATATTATTAATGGGATGGTTTACTGCAGCAGTGGTCTGTTATAAAAGTTTGGTGCAGCCTCCAGCTCCCAAAGCAGTTGGGTATTTCTGTAGACTTTCTATAGAGTATTGCAGTTTCTTCACTGTCCAACTGGATTCTGAGAGAAATTCTAACACATTTGAAGTGGATAAACTTGCCATTGCCTCTCTCGATGCGCTTGTCTGGATCCGCTAAAGCACTGAATTGGCTTTATACCAGACAGACCCACCCTCACTATGGAATGAGTAGATGAGCAGATAAAGACGAATGTTTTGCAACAGCACTTACCGACCTTCAGATTGTGTGGGTTCAACAATAGCCACATTCTCTATACCCCTTTCTTCTTCAGCCAGCCAACCAGCCATAGTGGTCCAATTGTTGTCCCTCCTTGCACAAGCACCTTGTAGGGGTTCTGCAATGCAGGACTCACCTGTATATGCAGCTGAGTAACCAGTCTGAGGAAGCAAGAGAAGAGCTGGGTACCAAAGTAACCAGTGGAGTCATCATCAGTTTTGATTAGGAGTTCTGGTCCATGGTTGAGGAACCACATCTGTGATGATGGCCCTTTTGCTATCAAATTTCTCAGGCAATATAGGATGTCACATGGCAAGTCATAAGGAAACAATGATAGCTGAGTTACAATTTAGAGCCTCAGTCTCATAGTTACAATATTGGGCTGCATAATGATTTGGGATCTTGATTATTTTTGTCATTTTTTATTGTCTTAATGCTCTTTGTGACACATTTAGTTATTTTCCATTGAATAGTAAATGCTGTATATAAAGTATAGAAATTCTAGACAACAGTGTTCACTTCCAGAAGGACATTTTTCCTACTGGGTATAAAAATTGAAACATAGCTTTCTTCAGTGCTGGATTTCTGGCTTCCACTGGTATGTACCCTGCTTTTGGCTTGCCCTTGCTCCCAGGGCATGGACTTCTCCTTGAGCAGAACTCTTCTGAAGTCACAGTGGAAATCCTGTAGTGCTAACCTGAATCCCTCCAGATATCTGTGTGAGATGACTGAAACCTCTGCTTATAACTTTGCCTCTCAGCATTCTTTTGTGTTTCATTTCTGGTTGTTTTAATCAAGCTTCAGTAGTTTAGGACATGGGGATTATTTTAAGATAACTGCACACTGACTCCTAGGCTCACTTGTTTTAGATCTTGGCCCCTCAATTTCAGATGTCTGGGAGTCCTAAACGGCAAACTCTCTTTTCCCTGCCCTTTGAAACTTTGGCAAACTCCAGGGGGAAACCCTCTACCTGGGTATCCTCCTCCTGTTTGTTATCCCCCCAAATGGAAAATTCCTTGAGTAAAATGCAGAGGCAAATGTGGAGTTCACTGTGGTATATTTTGCTTCCTTCTTGAAACTTGGCTCCTCAAGTTCTAGCAGCTTTGACTGTTTGCTCAGACCTTTTATTTAGGTTGCATGATTATTCCTTCAAGGATACTCAGAAAGAAGGTACTCCATGAGGCTGGAAGAAGTTAAACATCTTGAAATGTATTTTATTTCCAAAAACTTGTAAAGTAAGTCTGACATGAAAATGAGTCTGAAGGAAGTCAGACTACCTGCCACACTGGAATGGGAAAAGGAGGGTTTGGGGTTTGGGATGTCCTCAGGGATAACAGAGGTCTAAGTATAACTTAAGGGCGTAGGGTCCCACACAATCAATAGACACCAATCCCACCTAATGGGCCAATGGGTCCAAGTCTGTTGTCTTATGAACTTGAAGAATGATATTTCACACAGAGAAGAGTTTAGAAGGGAGTTTTATATTAGGTGAAGGCTTACAAGAAAGGAAGTGAGCAGAGCTCCTTCAGAACAGGAATGGGTCCCTGAAAAGGGTTGTCACTGAGAGTATCTAAGTGCTCATAAAGATTTACTGGGTTGAGACATAGAGAGTAAGCTGGTGTGTCCAGTTAGCCCCCACATAATGCGTCCATGTACCTTTCCAGCCCAGTGTCTCAGGAAAATCTCAAGTGCCAATTATATGCCTGATCATGCGCAGTCTTCCATGAGTGCTGTGTAAAAGGAGAAGAAAGATAAAAAAAACAAAACAAAACAAAAAAAACCCACAAACAAACAAACAAAAAACAAACAAGAAACCAGAACACAAACTAGTGCCCCTAGGTAGTTTTGGTATTTCTAGCTTCTGGCCAGGGAAAAACTGATGATAGAACCAAGACCATTTTTGGTTTCTGTGCTTGGCCTAACTGATTGTTAAGGACAAAAAGCAGAGCACACACTCAGCTTCCTGGCCAGAATGTTTATTCTGTTCTCATCAATGACACAAAGTAATTAGAGATGTCAGCCATACTAGAGTTCAAGTCCAGTGTTTTGATTCTTACTCTCAGTCAAAGCCTGAAATGTTTCATATTTCAGTTCTGGATTTTGAGAGACTTTAAATAATATATATTTAATCCTACTGTTTTAAATATTCATTTTCTTTCTTTACTAATATATTTGGCTAAAGAAATTTCTGAGCACAATATATTATAACACATTTGCGCACAATGTATTGACACAGATGCATGTGGTTTTCATCCTTTTCTATTTTAGTTTGGGTAGAGTGCATAAAGTCTTCTGATGCATTTTCTGTAGGAATGCAGGATGTATGCTCACAATTTGGCGTGAACCAGTTATCTAAGTGTTTGAAACCTGATCAGCATCCTTATTGTTCCACTCCATCATTTGACAATGATGCAGATTAGCAAGAAGACTTTCTGACATCTACATTTCTAATGCTCTATGCTTTTTCATTCTCCCTTAAGATCTCAATTTCTCCTCCGATGGTCTTCTCTCTAATTTTAGGATATATATCCCCCCATGCAATATTCATACATAAAATTAGAATTTAGGACCCAAATATGAGAAAAATATGCATATTTGTCCAAGAGATATAATAATTCCAGTTTCATCCTTTCCTGCAAATGTCATGATTTCATTTTCCTTTATGGCTGAATAAAATCCCATGATGTGTATGCATACCATTTTCTTTATTCATTCTCCTGTGATGGACATTTAAGTTGGTTCCCTTTCCTAGCTGTTGTGAATTCAGTAGCAATAAATGTAGATCACAGGTTTCTTTGCATTAGGACTTAGTGTTATAGTTATATATTCAGTATTCAGACTTCTGAAATCTTAACGTCATGTTCCAAGAAGCTATTTTGAAAGATGCATGAAAGGACAATGGCAATAAGAACAAAGGTTTAGCAAATAAGAGAGAGAAACAGAGAGAGAGAGAGAGAGAGAGAGAGAGAGAGAGAGAGAGAGAGAGAGAGAGAGAGAACCTTTCTGGGAGTATATATATATTGAGCGCTATATCTCAATATGAAAACAGAAGGCAGCAGAATTGTTCAACTTGAAGAACTCCTCAGAGTGGACTCCATGAATTAACATGATGATATAACCCATGACATCCACAGGTCAGCACAACAAGAATTTCACACTGCCAAATTATGAAAGATTCTTGTACTATCCTTAGCAGAATATTTCTTATAGTTGTTAATATCTGGAATATTTTCAAAGTGTTTCACACTCATTTCTCTGAATCCTCCAGAGATATCCTGCCAGGAAATAGAACAAATCTTTGTCTCTATCTAGATTTGAGGTTATAGGCATTGTTACCTGTACGAAATGGAATTGTCAGGTAGAAGCAGGGTTTAAACCCGATTCTTCTGGTCCTCTCCCCAGCCTTTCATATTAGATACTTCTGAAAGGCTGGGGAACTTAACAAGAGGACTGACTCCTGTTTCACCATAGACAGGTTATCAGGAGAGATGACGGTGACCTCTGGAAATTTCCTGTCACTCAAATTATACCTATTAATGTTCTGTCTTCCTCATTTCCACTACACACACACACACACACACACACACACACACACACACACACACACACACACACACTCACACACACACTCACACACACACACACACACTCACACACACACTCACACACACACTCACACACACACACACTCACACACACACTCACACACACTCACACACACACACACACACACACACACACACACGAAGGAAATAAAGAAAAGAAAATGCCTGCATAGTCAATGCAATAGAAAGTCTCTCACAGGCTTTTTATGATAACCAGATTTTTGCCTAAGGGAAACTCAGAGTAGTCATTCTCTTACAGGAAGTCAGTAGCAGAAGAGCCTTAAAAATGTCTGTTTTCCTCAGAGAGGAGCTGGCATGTACCTTAAAGATTCCTTGTGTTTTGTGGGAGAATAATATTGAACAGGCCTAGGGATGTGCTGATTGTGAGTGATAAATATTTACCTTTCGTGGAGGCTTTGTGTCAAATTAAGACAGTCGAATAGCAGGACTTTATGTGGGGGGTGACTGCATGTTTTCTAAAATAGCTAAGGTGATACTGTTCAGGCCTCCAGCGGTAATATAAATAAAGGTGCATCAGATCCGTTTAAATCTCCACTTTTTTTCCCTTTGATTCTACTTTTATCATTGAAGGGCCAAGCTTTGTTTGGGGGAGAGTCTTAACAAAGCATGCCTAGCATGAAACACAAGAACATGAGAGAACCAAGCAGAATGTTCATTCCTCTTATTTATTTTTGACCAAATTCTTTAAAAACTGACAGCAAACACAAATCAGGGATGCTCAGGAATTTGGTGTCATTTAAGAATGCTTTTGGGGTATGACTTTACAGGATTAGGGTTCAATTAGAATTTTAATTTATACTTGTTTTATTTGCATAACAAGGTTATGAATGATGAAGCAGCTAGAGCCAGACGCATTGGCTCCAAGGCTTGCAAGTTAAGTCCAGAGTATTTTGCAAAAGAGAGAGTGGGGGAGGGGAGATTCATTCTCAATGTGCATAGCTTGCTGAAACCTGAGTTTCTCAGATCATCTTCCTGGAGCTCCATATCTGTGAGAATGAAGGCAAAGCAGGACGCAGAATGGCAGATTTGGAGGAGGGATTAGCTTTCTTAAGTGCAGTGATTATGGCTGCAAAGCAGGAACATTCCCATGATGCCCAGGGGCTGCCTAGCATTCCCAGGGCTGCCTCCTTTCTGCAGGAAAGAGATTATTGGCCAAGAGTAATGCCATACTATTATTTTCTAACATCCGAGTTCATTCAGAAACGAGAGAGTTGGAAACTGAGCCTTGTTTCTATCACTGTTTCCTCAAACACAAAGTAAGGGGGTTTCTCCCCAGAAATCCTCAATTCCCTTTATGACTCTGCCCACATTTTAACCAGGCACCTCTGACATGGGGGTGCCGCCATCTTGCCTGTCTTCCTGCACAAATGGAGACGATTTCCAATATGTACGTCACTGATTACACACCTATCAAAAGCCCTTTGAGGAGCTTACCATTCCATTTTCACCCACATTCACACGAAACCCTACATCTAAGGGAGCAAAATGTCGGTTCTCCATGTTTATCTGAGGTGGCTGCTTAGAAGGGACCTGGCATAAGTGTTGGATCTCTGATAGTGACTCTCATACCTTTGTTCTTGGAGAAATGGCTGGGGGCATGATGCACCAGGAAGACCATGAAAGGTGATCTATTTGAGATGGGAAGCCTTTTGAACATCGCACACATTACTACCTCTTCTAACAAAGCACAGGATTGTTTGCACACAATCTTTGCGGGGCCTAATGTATTGATAAAATTATTGAAAGAGCAGGCTGCAATGTGATTGCCTTGTTTTAAGGCAGCCTGAGGCGAGGGACCCGGTTGGAAATTGCCATTTGGTTTTCCAATCCATTAAGGGCCCTGGAGATTTGCCCTTTGCTGCCAGTTTCACTTTCAATTTCACCTTGACACTTCCTTTAATTTTGTTTAGGAAACTCAGTTACCAAGCTACAGATGTGATGGAGTTAGAAGTGGATAAGCTCCAGCTAAATTGAAGCTTAGAAAAGGAGAAACTTGTTCATCGGGTGCTCTCTGGGGAGGGTTGGCCCGGAGTTTTTCTGCTCTTTCCTGATTGGCAGCAGCAGAGAAGCGGCCTAGTGGTTCTGCATTCTCTTCCTAGCATTCTCTTTCCCCTGTGGCTAAGGCAGGCCTCGCAAAAAGCATCTCAGATACCAACTGGCGATAGCTCAGGTATCAGAGGGAAGGAAAGGGGAACAATTCCTTCAGGCTATCAAAGCACTGTTTTCTTTTTCACCTTGGTGAGCATCTGAAAGACATGCCTAGGCTTTCACTCTTGGGGAAAGTGATCCCCCATGCTGATCTCACTGGAGATGAGGGAAAGACACTTTTCCTATCCAACTACGTGCTCCAGACTGCAGAGAACTGTTCAAGGAAACAAAGAGGTGAACACACTATGATCTGTGTTTGCTAAAGTGTTATATGCACTCAGCAGGCAGCATGCTATACGTCCTCCACTGCTCCAAAACTATTTTATGTCTTATTTTTTAAAAATTGTTATGCATTTATCATAGCAATCTCCAATTTCTGGCTGGGGATGAAGCTGATTTGTTCCTTGCAACCGTAATAAGAAAATTCCATTCTTCATTTAAATTTAAGAGGGGGTCACCTGAAAGTACTAAAGGAACCAGTGAGCTGAGAAAAGACATCTATGAAGTCCCAGTAAATTCTGGAATGTGAATGGAGTTTAGGAAACGTGGAAACAGGCCATAGCACACAGAATCCAGAGGAAAAAAAAAACTGGAATTTTTTTAAATTTAAAATTGGTGGTAGCTCTGTATGCTATATGAATATCATATAAAGAGATTGTGGTTTGCCCCTTCATGATCTCTCACAACTTTAAAAAATGTCATTATTAGACATGGTATCAGGAGCTTACAATTCACAGTGTGGATTTAAAAATGAGCAAAAGGCGGTGTTCAACTCTTGGTTCTAATGCTGGTGCTTGATTTGCCTGTTGAATATTTGAAACTAATTCTACAACATGGAGCTGTGAGAGCCCATTTGGTTTCCTGATTTAGTGCCTCTGAATCCATTCATCTCCATGCCTGGAGCTAATATTGTTTCCTAACACCCAACTCAACTGTGTAACACCCCGGGAGCCTTTGTGAAATTACCAATAATAAAGTACAAGTGCAGCTATTCATTAATTAGAAGAGAAAATTTATAGAGAAAAAAATAGAAAATGCAAACTTTGCATTTATTTATTCATTAAAGTATTTCTCTAAAGCTTTTATCCCTTTCTGGGAGAGAGTCACATCCAGTGGAATACTAAGGGGGAGGCAGAAGAGCTCCCATCTCTGTCCAATGTGAGAGCCTGCTGTGTGCAGGGTAACAAACAGAGAATTGGTGTGGACTGGTGAAGCTTGGCAGTTGTGAGTGTGATTCTTAGTGTTTCCTATGTATAGCCATGTGATGCTGCATTTCTCCCTTCAAAGCCTTAGTTCCCTCATCTAAGAAAAGGGAATAATGATACTCCTTTAGAGAAAGTGCTGTGGAATTGATTTAGAAAGGGCATAAAATGGTGGATAAAGGGGCTTGAGACATGTCTGCTTTTCTCTTTTTATTAGCTACACACGAAACCACTGATTTTTGGCTCATTTTATGTTGATCTATTAAAAATTTAAAAAAAATTTTAATACCATGCAAGAAAACCTTTATTAATATTTTTAACAGAGGTTCAGCTATTACTGAAACTTGTAATTTCTAAACTTAAATAGAGCAAATGACTGTAGTGTAGAGCAATGCCATCACTGTCCACTAGGAAGGCAGACTGAAGGATCAATAGCCACCCCTCAGACGGGGACCAGGTGTAGAGTTGACTCTTCCTGGATGTTGCAATCAGGGGAAGGGGGCTTTATGCTGGATCTTGGCCTTCACATTTGATGGTGTCACTGGGCCCCACCTCTAGGGTGGTGGTCTTGTGGGTCAGGGTCTTCACCACGAATTGCTGGTGTTAATTGAGCTGTTAAGGAATGTGATGAAGCTACAAACTGCCAAGCATGTAGAACCACCTCGATGCAAGACCCACGGAACCAGACAAGTTCTCTTGTCACTCTGTAATCTATTTTTAATTGCTCCTTAATTCTGCCTCTCTAAGTCCACTATGAGGACAGTGGCTCACAGCTGTGCTGTCTTCAGCTTTGAATGTGACTCAGTGAGCAACATTTTAGCTGATTGGAGGAGAACAAGGTTCCTAGGACAGGTGGCATTTTACTGGAAGGTTTGTGGACTTAGGGGACCTTAGCCATCTCTTACAGCAATCTCTTGTCTCTGGCATGAATCCTGGTAGCCTGCAGTGGAAGCTCATGGATTTGTAGAGAGATAAACCTACCAACATGTATTCTGGTTCTCAGTGACTTGGCTACCCTGGTACTAGTATCTACCCTGGATGTACTTAAGGTGTATTCGTTGCAAATTGTGATGTTTCCTTTTCTCATTCTGACTTCCATGAAGACAGGAGGGTCATCACTGCTCTTTGCAAATTGTTTATTTCCTATTTTTGAATCCTGTTGCTGTTACCTCACTCTTGGCCTTTCATTGTCTATATATTGCACAAATCTACAGAAACCAGGAGTTTTATGTCTGTTTTCCAGCAGCTTGGGATCTGATTCTGGAGTCAGTTCTTGTTGGTAATGGTTACAATAAAATCATCAGACCCAATATGAGCAAGCATTTAAAACCATGCATCTGTGAAGTAGTGCTTGGGGGAGGAGGGCAGACAATGTGAATAAGCTGTTGGAATAGTTCAATTCTTGTAAAATAAGAAATTCTAAAGTCATTTTATAATTAAACTCAATTCACTAAGAGTTAAAAAAATGTGAAGCATTTACTGAAATGACTTTGGAAAAATTTTCCAGTTTGTCTCATTTCGAGTGATTTACAGTCAGTTCTGTGTTCTAATGGTACTGAGTAGTTGTTCCAGTTTATTTCCTCTTGACGTGATAAAACACTGACCAAAAGCAATTTAGGGAAGAAAAGAGTTTATTGAAGTTATACTTCCAGGTCACAGTTCATTATTTAGGGAAGTCAGTACAGAAACTCAAGAAGCTACATAGAGGAACACTGCTTATTGGCTCCCTCACTGGCTTGACCACCCAGCTTAAAAAAGAAGGAATTATATCACTTTCCCCTTTCTCTTTTCTTCCCCTGACACCCCCCCCATTTTCCAGGTAGCTTTCTTACATAACCCAGGCCCACCTGCCTAGATGTGTTACTGCCAGGGCTCTGGGATGATTGGGCTCCCACATCAATCATCGACCAAGACGGGTTCTCATACAAAGGGTCACAGGCTAATCTGATAGAAATAATTACCCAGTGGAAGTCCCCTCTTCCCAGATATTTCTTAGGGCCACAGTAACTTTATACAGGCTTCTTGTTCATTTAAGCCACACCTTATATAGCTTCGTTCAGAGAGATTTTGTAAAGATAAAATTAAATAATCTGTATAATACATTCATGAGTCTGTCTGGCAGATAATTGTAGCCCAGTAAGTTTTCAAAACTATTATTATTTCATATTATTGCTGCCTTGCTGAGGTATGAAAATAGTTACTTTGTTATTTGTCATGTGGAAATGAAGGGTTGCAAGTGTTGGAAACCAGGATATCCCTTTCTAGTCCATATCAACAAGCTGTGGTCAGTTTCCCTCTTTTCAGACAGCTTGTCAGCTTTGAGTTGCCTTTAGCTTCCTTTCCCTGGTGTACTGATGGTCCCATGTGAGTTTTCAACAAATATTTAGTGGCTGCAAAGAAATAAAACAAAGAAAGTTGTACTATTTTGATAGGCCATCAAAAATGTTTTTTTTAAATAAAAAATATTCAATGTTAGATTTTGTTTTACAAGATTTGAGAATCTCTAAAACCTCTAAAACACAATGTTTTTGCTCAAAATTAAAATAAAATAAATGTCCCTAAAACATAATTGGCCGTGTTTATTTTTAGAAAAGAAGCTACAAATGGTGTTTGGATAATAACAATCTGTACTTCTCCATAAATACACCACACTTTTGAACTACAGGATGGAAGACAATAGAAAGATTCAATCTGACCATTGTTTCAAGTTCTGTCTACTTTGGAGATTGTTTCGTTGGTGATTTTCCCACTCTGTGTCAGTGGTGATCAGAGTGACAATGGGCTAAACCCAAGTTTCTGTGTGAACCCATCTGTAGTCAGTGCATAAAGCCAGCAGCCACCCACGCATGGTCCTTCACCCTCACCAGCTCTACCTGTGCCTGGTCTGTTAAATGTGGAAAACTTGGGATCAAAACAGCTTACATACCTAGGATTTCTGCTTTCAGCAGCAGCAGAGTCCTCTACCACCGCATACTTCTCTTCTGCTTCACAGCTAATTCCTTTAGTATGCCTTTCTTCTGCTGTTCACATCTGGTTGTAAGTGGAACCATTTGATTTTGCCCCTCTTTTTCAGGTTTTGAAGAGCTCTGATTCTTTGTAATGGCTCCAAGGATTCTCCAGCATCTCCTTCCCTCTCCTGAGTTCCTGCAGCTCCTTTTCTGGGGTAGCTATCCTTGCTTCTTTGCTCTTGCTCCTGTCCTCAGAGTTGAGGGGTAACAGTGACATCCACATAGTCTTCAGACTGACACGGGAAAACATTTACCAATTTCTGTAATAAAACAGGAAAAACACAGAGAAAATCCCTATAGCTGATAAAAAGAGAAAAGCAAGTCTAGGAGAAAAGGTCCAAGATGTTTGTATGAACAGAGAACATGTGAAAGGTTGTGTTCTCTTTTGAGTTCTCTTCTGAGTTTACATGCAAGCTGAACAGGTATTACCTGATAGGCATTTACAGAATGGAAACTTTCATGTATCAAACACATGGTAACTAGTAGTTGTACACTTACTTGAAGTTAGAGTAATGGTGAATTCCGTGTTAGCACTAGGAAACTACTGCCCCTGGCTACTTTCAATCCCAAGAATACAGTGCCAAACCATAGACACTTAAGAGGCTTGAGGGCTGGGGTCCTGTGGAAAATGTCAATCACCAAGCCAGACTGACAGGCATTATTCCCACAAGTAGTTTCTAGGGATTAGCTAAGAGCCCAGAGGAAGATGTGGGGGAGGCTATTGTGCCTCAAGCTTGGGAATGGTGGTCATCAGTCACTTTAGTTCACTTTCTCTGGGTTAAAATTCTCATAAAGTAGAATATGTGCCAACATAGAGGAAGCTGAAACACTAAGAAAAAAAAAAAAAGAAACAAATATCTACTTACTCCAAGTTGGTTCCAAGTTGAAACTAACTCTGAACACCTTTTCTTGAACATTGGTCTTAGTTCTGATTTATTTGTCAACCTAAAATAAGGAGAAAATTGAGGAGAAAAAGATTTTAATGATCAGATAATATTTTGAGTTTTTTTCCTATCCAAATGCTATACTTAGCTTTTTCTCTGGTAAGAAACTAGTAACAACATCAGTTGCCTCCAATAACTCCATTGAGTAATACTAATTCCTTCCATTGGGTATCTATAGGGTTTGTTTAACTAATGAAAGAAAAGTAAGCAACAAAAAATTCTCCCCCACTTTTAGACACATCACATTAGCTGTAAAGCAGTCCAATTGCAAGACAAAGTTCTTCAGAAAAGTGAAATGTAGCAGGCCAGGTACTTAGTGATCCATTGTGAGCACCAAGACATTCTTCATTCACTTGGGGGGGGGGTTTGGCGGGGGTCTCTCTCTTTCACTGCTTCTCAAAGCACCTAACCTGCCTCTGAGGTGTTCTTCCTTGGCTCCATATCTTTATTTTCCCATTCATGTGAAATAGGCTCTCCTTGGGTCTGATGCAGCACTGACAACTTGTTTCCTGCCTGTTTGAGTGCTAGGGTGTCTTTATAGTCATCTTTGGTTTTGTTCTTTTGTCCTTTGGTGAGGGGAAGGTTGTTTGTTTTTTAAAACAAGTTCATAGGCTTTTTTTTTCTTTTCTTTTCTGAGAATGTTGTTTCTTAGAAAACTCACTATTCATGTTGTAGGCTGCCAAGCTAGTTTGAAGAGCTAGCAATGATCTTCATTCTCAGGTATGAGTCTTAAGTTTGACATACGCTATAGTCCATAGTTTCCCCATCTCAGTGATTTCTCCCAACTCAGTGAAGGCTGTTTTAAGGCCAACAGATTGATTCTCTTGATTTTAAAGAATTAGTGGACTTTTTGTGGACTTTTCCCACCCAAAGTTCCTTGTCATTTTATTTATTTCAGGTTTTAGGGAGTGGTTTTGGAAGTATTGACTTTGTCAAGCTGTGAAACCTCAAATTTTGAGCTTCCTTTAATCCTGGAGTTCTCCTTTAGACTTGTTCATTCCTGCCTGATGTACAATCTTCCTCACAATTACTCCCTCTCAGCAGCGCCGAGCAGCCAACAGACACCAGCAATTCTCTTTTCAACTATTTCCCCTAGAGCTAGTTGCACTAGACACCTGGTCTCCCTTCTAGATTGCCCAAACCCGTTCTTTTTATGAATCATTTTGTTACAACAAAACAGAACCTCTCCATCCTTCTAGTTCTATGCCACCCGAGTGCTAACTCAATGCCAAGTGCTTACTTGGTTTTCTTCTGGGAATATCCTGCTTTAAGTAGGATAATGTTAGGACTCAGAATAATATTCAGATTGATCTTAATTTTCCATTGACTGAATTGTAAGTTTTTTCTCTTTTATCTAAAAATCCAGGGCAAGCCAATCGGATACCCAAGTTGATGGAGTATGTCTTCAGTGTGTGGCTTCCAAGTTTGCTTTTTCTATCAATTTCCAGCTAGCATGAGTAAAAGAGCAAGGAGATATCCACAAAGGAAAATTAGGTACTCCAGTAGGGCTCACTGCCTTTCTATGTGTTGTTGTTGTGACTACATCTCACTGCAAAAATGCTGGGAAAATAATCTGGTCAGAAACTCGGGAAGAATCCAACTAGGTTCTGATAAATAGCGTTGGCGGTTTCTAATACAGTGTCCCAAACAAGTAGAGGACTTTGATTCTCTCATGTGACAAGAAGCCCCAAGGTAGGTTGCCCAAGTTGATGGACCTTCTCTGTGATGACAATATAGAGGCTCTGTTTTCTCCTCCATTCAGGCACTGACTTAGGAAAACGGTGTCCTCTCTTGAGACTTCCAAGACTTAAATAAACTGACCAATATTACCAGCAAGGGAAGCAAAGAAACTTTATGTTTTAAATATGCATGTTGTCAGTGTGTTTAATATCTGTTCAATTAAAAAGTATGAGAGAGAATGGACATGAGGAGATAAATTGTTAATGTCTGTGTGCACAGCTAATATGATTATATATTCCAGAAAGACAATCTTTACCTGGAGTAGAACTCTTTTTTTTTTTTTTCTCTCAGAAAGCAGTACATAAAGTACTCCTTTGGGAAACACTAAGAGATATTTATTTGAAGTTAGCAACCTGTTCCTTGCCTAGAACACAGTAAATGATTAATGCATTTTTATTGAAGTAGCTAAATGAATGAGCAAGGCTCTGATAAAGGTGTATGAATAGAAGAGTCCAAAGAAGGTACCCTCATAATACTGACTAACAAACAAATATATAGATCAGGATATCTGCTGTCTGAGGTACATATCCTCTTCCCTCAGTATTCCTTATGAGGTACTTCATACCTTTAGAGGCCTTAGCAAATTGTTCTCAAATATCCTCTGATTTGCAATCCTAGAGGATAAACATCCCAAAAGCATATAAACCTGTGGTGGTTTGAATAAGAATGCCCCCCACAGGCTCATATATCTGAATACTTGGTCACTAAGGAGTAGAACTACTTTCAAAGGGTTAGGAGGTGTGGCTTTGTTGGAGTAGGTGTGGCCTTGTTTGAGGAAGTGTGTCACTGGAGGCATTGGGGAGTGGGGAGGTGGGTGGGTAGGGGTGGGGTGGAGTGGGTGGGGTGGGGAAGCATAGTTTTGAGGTTCCAAAAGCCCATGCCAGGCCTAGTATAGCTCTCTCTTCCTACTGCCTGGGGATCCAGATGTAGAACTCTCAGCTCCTCCTCTAGCACCAAGTGTGCCTGCATGCTGTCATGCTTCCTGCAATGATAATAATGGATTGGCCCTCTGAAACCATTAGTCAGCCCCAATTAAATGTTTTCTTTTTATAAGAGTTGCCATGGTCATGATGTCTTCTCACAGTAACAGAACACTGACTAAAGTAAAAGTTGGTACCAGGATAGTGGGGTATTGTTGTTTTGGGAGGATTGTGGAAGGACTTTGAGACTTGGGACTAGAAAAGCCATTGTGTGTTGAGAACTCAGTGAGCTGTTCTGTAGGAGTTTGGAAAAAAAAGAATGTTAAGAACAGTGCAGATGGTGGATGACTGTCTTGTGAGGTTTTAATGGGAAACATACTCTACTGGGGCCTTTGTGTAAAGAATATGTAGTGTCTGTTTAGCTGGAGTTGTGAACCAGCTGTGTTTAACAGGTGACCAGGACCACTAAGTAAAACCTTGCTTTACTGGAACAATGGAATGCTGGTCAGCTGGTGCTAAAGAATCAGTTGTGTTTAAGAAGAGACCAGCATCACTGAGGTGAAGTCTTCTGAGAAGTGTTTCCTCAGGATCAGCACACAGAAGCTGTGTTATAGAAGTGGCCACGGTTGTACCTCATGCTGGCAGCTGAACTTGGTAGTATCAAAGTCACCCAGGTGGTACTGGTTTTGAAGGCATGAAGGGGTCCTGAAGAGCAGCTGAGGCTTGGCACTGGGTGGCAGAGCTGGAGTCTCCGAATAGAGCCCAGAAGATGCTATTGGTGAAAGTGCAGCCAGTTCCAGCAAGGACCTCAGAATTTTTGAGATGCCAGTACCATAGGATGACCACCAAGAACAGCTGGAGCAGTGGAGTGGAGCTGACCTAGAAGCTGTGTATGCTCCAGAGGGCAGAGGTGGAGCGGTGACCCAATTCTCTTGGAGGAGCCCAGAAGATCATGAGTAAATTCCTGATAATTGGACATTGAGTATTTACATTGTTAAAGATTGTTTTTGCTTTGTTCAGACTGTGACAGTGACCTGATTCTTCCCTCTTGAAGAAAATAGTCACTTTAATTTTGATTTTTACAGAAGCTCACAGCCAAAAGCCTTTGAACTTTTAAGAGATTTTGGGATTTTTTAAAAAGAGATTGGATATATTTTAAGAGCTTGAACTTTCCAAGTGTTTGAATCTGTAAAGACTGGGACTTTTAAAGGTATTTATGTTTCATATTGTGATATTAATATGAATGTACCATCTTGGGGATAAATGAAAAAGGAAAGGTACTAATTAAAAGTGATGTGTTTGTGTGTCAAGTGGACTAGGTGACAGTCTTAATGGTTAGTTTTATGTTGACTTGGTACAAGCAGAGTCATCAGAGAAGAGAGCCTCAACTAAGAAAATGTCTCCATAAGATCAGGCTCTAGGCAAGCCTGTGGGGCATTTTCTTAATTAGTGATTCATGGGGGAGGACCCAGCCTCCTCTGGGCTGGTGGTCCTGGGTTCTGTAATTGAACAGGCTGAGAATGCCATGATTAGCAAATCAGTAAGCAGCAACCCTCCATGGTCTCTGCATCAGCTCCTGCCTCCAGGTTCCTGCTTGCTTGAGTTCTTATCCTCACTGCTTGTGATGATGGACTGTTCCTGGGTACTATGAGTGAAAGAGAACCATCCCCAAGTTGCTTTTGATCATGGTGTTTCATCATAGCAACAGCAACCCTAAACAGGACACAAGTTACTAAATGCTTTCTTTTATAAGAGTTGCTGTGGTCTCAGTATTTCTTCACAGCAATCGAACACCGACTAAGACAAAACTCAAAAGAAGATCATAAAAAGAGGTCACTCAAGATATGAAAGAGTATGTCTGGTAAAGGCTTCCAGAATTTAGAAGGCAAGGAATAGGTCTTTTTGTTTTATTTTTGAATTTCTTTTCTTTTTGTGATTTGTTGAAAATGAAAACCTAAGTACTTTTTCTTTGGCTGAAAGATTGTATAAACAATGATTATTAATCTGTTTAGGAAAATTATCGAGTTAAAAATGGTAAATACCATGACCATAGGCCCACCAGGTGCATTCTTTCTAACTTGCTTTGTCTGGCGGTTAGAACAAGGAGGGACAGACATTGTTTTACACTACTGTCACTGAGGCTGCCACCATCAAAGGATGAGGCCGAAACTGCTTCACTGTTCTGCCTCATAAACCACAAAAGACTTCCCGTGATGTCAGGCAGCCTGCAATAACACAAATGGTGGCCCCCAAATTCCTATGTCTGATATAAGCTGCCATTATCAGGCAATAATTATTTCTTCTTCTGAGGAGTCAGCTTGCCAATCACACTGACATGCTTTCAGTTTGTGTCAATGGTACACATTTTCCTTTTGCATTTCTGCAGGAACAGTCTCTGACTGGGGAAGTTACTTTCAGCCCCAGTCAATGCCGTGTAGGAAACCTGTCTGGCTGTCCCTTTGCAAAGCAGCTCTGTCTCCGAGGCATCAGTGGGAGAATAAAAATATCTTGACAGCTCTGTCTCCCTTGTTGTGTCCCTTGTTCAGTGGGAAGGGTGGTTTAGGCCCAGAATTAGGCGGAGAGCACTGGAGTCCGTAGCTTTGGAATGTGCTCTTGGGAATTAGTTAAACTTGGGGGAGAGGATTTGAGCTAGATGCAGTGGCCAAGGAGATTTAGGCAAACTGTTCTCAGATTTGTATGAAAAAAATTATTTTTCCTAAATTAAAAATTCTCATTGTGAAATTTCTTGTAAGAAAACAGGAAAACATTTTGACTTAGCTTGTCAGAAAACATACAACTTATTTCAGGTTATTTCTTCTTGCAGACATATTTTTAAAAACATAACAGGAACAAAATTAAGACTGGGTTCAGCATTTGCTGAACAGAGGAGTGGGATTGATGCTCTGGGCAATGGCCTCTCTTGGCATGCTTGTTCACAGCCCTGGCTCCACACCTGCTAGGGAGAACATCCTGAAGTCAGATTTCCCTCCCTCACAGGAGGGAAACACATCACTTTTAATTCCTCCCAACTTCTGCTGCACTCCCTAGGGTTCCTTCAAATCCAGAACTCAGTGCAATCTTTTATTCTTTTTCAAGATCATGATTAGAGTTGGTGTGAGATTCTTGTTTTTGCGTTTCTGCAGGATATCATATTTCCTTTCTGTTTTGCCTTACGATTGTGTGATATTTTGAATAAAATAAAACAAAAATTATTGGTGATATGTGTTTCCTATTGTCTAGGCTTTGGTTAAAAAAAATCTACATTTTCTTATTTTGGTTCATTTTTTATATTTCACATCTCTTTGCTCACAGCACTGATCACAATTGTGATTAGATAGTGTGCTGGCTAAATTTATGTCAACTTGACAAATACTATACTCACCTGAGAGGAGGAAACCTAGATTGAGAAGATGCCCCCATAAGATTGGCCAACCTGGGGGGCTGGAGAGGTGGCTCAGAGGTTAAGAGAACTGGCTGCTCTTCCAAAGGTTCTGAGTTCAATTCCCAGCAACCACATGGTGGCTCACAACCATCTGTAATGAGATCTGGTGCCCTCTTCTGGCCTGCAGGCATATATGCAGACAGAACACTATATACATAATAAATAAATAAATTTAAAAAAAAAAAAAAGATTGGCCAACCTGTACAGCATTTTCTTAATTAGTAATTAATGGGGGAGAGCCCAGCCCATTGTGGGTGAGGTCACTCTGGGCTCATGGTCCTGGGTTCTATAAGTAAAGCTGAACAAGCCATGATGAGCAAGCCAGTAAGCAGACTCCCCCTCCCCCAGCCTCTGCATCAGCTTTTACCTCCAGTTTTCTGTACTGTTTGAGTTTCTATTCTGGCTTCCTTCAGTTATGGACTGCAATGTGGAAGTGTAAGCCTGATGAGCCCTTTCCTCCCCAACTTGCTTTTTGGTCATGGTATTTGGTTGTAGTGATAATAACCCGACTAAGACAGAGAGCTAATAGTTGACTTCAACTTAAGTAATGTCAGTATCTGTTGAGTGAATGTAAATCTGAAGAGTGCCAGGCTTCTCTATATCTTCACCTCTGTACCTTCATGTGGGCATACTGCCTGGAACACAATTTCCCCAGACAATTTCTGTGGGAGGAAGACACACTGAAGAGAACTGCAGTGCGACGAACAGCTGGTCGTCACCCAGCGACAATCAGAAATGATTTGTGGACCTGGAAACTTTCTCCAAGAAATATTTTGGGAAGAAGATCTGACAGAAACATCAGCTTTTCAGTTATGAAGCTAAGGAGAGTGACAGCAATTGTAACCTTGACCTTAAAATAGGCTTGTGACTCATACGCTGGTCACGGTGCTATGGGACTCTGAGACTTCAGGTTTTAAAATCTCTAGACCTTATACGTTTCTTCTGCTAGGTTCCCCGCGACAACTGGGTAGCTCAGTCCTTTGGATCAGTTTTAAAAATGTTACTTTGATGCGTTTCTTTTACAAATCTTGTATGTTTCGTAAGCCCCATCCGCCCTGGCCTGAGTCAAGGGAGCGCCTTACTCCAGTTGGTGATTCTTAATTGGAACCATCCAGCAAATGAGTGTCAGTTTGGGGGCCCGCAGACGTGTCTGCAGAGCGGAGTTTGTTTACACTTTGCCAGTGTCATCATTTACAAACTTCAAAAAACACATTGACAAATTCCCTAGCTGTTTTGGCAGCGTTTCCATCAATCACCCATCTAATAGCACCAACATTTCTCCTGGGCTATTATAGTCACTTCAATCGCTGCTGCTGCAGCTTGAGGAGGAGATAAATCAGAAGGGTTCTTTCCGAGGGTCTCGAGTACAGCACCGGTTCTATTAACCAGCGTCTCCCTCCTTGCTCTCTCTCTCTGCCCTTCCTCCAACCGCCCATAAACAACCCTTTCTGCTTTGTACTGCCTTAGATAAAGTAAGCTGGATCTATGGCTTTCCCTTTGAGGGCCCCTTGCCACGTCATTGGGTAATGGGTCCATTTATTACTTTGGTTTTTTTGTGTGTCCTCTCTAGTTACTCTGTGCAGCCCTCTCAAATCAATAAGTGTATTGTGTTTCTGCCGACAACAGGTGCCTGGCTTCCCAGGCCCAACACACCCTCTGAGAGAAGCTCACATGTCTAATGACCACAGCAGGAAAACCTGAAACCGTTTTGCCTTTCAACCAGGTTCTTTGTGCTGCGGTGTCAGGGGCGGCAGCTGGGTCTCGGAGTGGGAGGCCAGAGTGGCCCCGCTTTTCTCTGTTAGGGTTGCTTTCCATTGCACAAGCCTCGCTGCTTTTTCAGAAGGAAGAAATGGCGAAAACCCAGTCAAAGACATCCTCCATGCTGACTTGATCATCTTCTCTTGCAAAGAGTGTTTGCCCGTTTTCCCTTCTAACTGACCATTCTTAAGTAAGATTGTGATTAAAACAACAAAACCCCTACCTTCTCCAGCGTCCTCACCATTAAGAAGCGTGGCCATGTCTTCTCCCTTCCCTTCACATGGGGGAGCCTGGATGGAGAACAACAAGCATTTGCCAAACTTGGCAGCTCAGGTGAGGAGGGCTGGCTGAAGCTCTGCTGCCTGCCCACCTGGAGCGCTTGCTGGCTGTGGTGCCAATGGAGGACATACAAACCCTAGACTGAATTACAAGTTGCTGCTTGAGCGATACTCCTCGCTCTATCACTGGGGGCCCCATTCATCCTGTATGAGCCGTGGTTCTGGACAAAGCACCAACAGCAGCCTGTTTGCAAATCTTGGCTCCGTACCTGAGCAACCTATTAATCAGAATTTCAGCTGGGCCTTGGGAGCATTTTTCTTTCATGTGTAAGTCAGAGTGCTGACCGTGGAGGGGGCTCCATGTAAATGATGCCGTCAGCTTGATGCATGAGGCCTGAGTCTGTGTTCATAGTGAGTATCATTTGCCCTAAAAAGTGATTCTGGATGCCTGAGCTGCTTGAAGTTGTCTCCACTCCACTATTAGCAGCACAATCTTCAGTTGCTTGCTCTATCTTGATGCAAAAATGACCAAAATACCCATGTTCACTGTACATTTGAAAAGATTTTTCAGTTAAAAAAGCTCTGACCTCTATGTTTCTCAAAGCACTCTTAATCGAGGTAGACTTTTGCCCAAGCTCTAAATGATGGGCTGAAAGCTGGTTTTAGTTGTCTTACAGAATTAACTACTTGTGGAAGAGAAAGCATTCACAGAGACAACTGGCTGATTAGAATTCACTGACCTCATAAGGAAGGATTATTTTTGAACTCCGCTTTAGCGTCAGTAATATGAGAAATGCTTAGGGAAGGGAAAGAATCGACATGTGTTCCTTGTGTATGTTGATGATTTTATTTATATGAGATCTAAAATTGTGACAATGAATATAAGTATTTACAGTAGACAGTATTTTCTTCTTTTTTTTGTTGAAAAAGAAATTTTATGCAATGTATTTTGATGTGTTCCCCTCCTCCAATCTTCCCAGATCTTCTCCTCTTCCCTCTCCATCCCAAAATGTCTTTTTTTCTCTTTCAAAAAAACAACAAACAAAACTATAAGAAGTAAAAGGAAAAAAAAAAAAACCCCAGAAGCCTACAAAACACAAGCAAAACAAACAAACAAATAACAACTGTAGCTAGAGTTTTCCGCCTTGCCCACAGTCAGGACAAATCTTTGTCACCCGCCAGTCCCACAGCCGCTCAGACCCAACCAAGTAAACACAGAGACTTATATTGCTTACAAACTGTATGGCCGTGGCAGGCTTCTTGCTAACTGTGCTTATAGCTTAAATTAATCCATTTCCATAAATCTATACCTCGCCACGTGGCTGATGGCTTACCGGCATCTTCACATGCTGCTGGTCATGGCAGCGGCTGCAGTGTCTCTCTGCCTCAGCCTTCAGCTTCCCAGAATTCTCCTCTCTCCTTGTCCCACCTACTTCCTGCCTGGCCACTGGCCAACCAGTGTTTTATTTATTGACCAATCAGAGCAATTTGACATACAGACCGTCCCACAGCAAACAACAATCAAGAAAAAAACCAGTAAGAAAAGGAAAGTAAAATAAAGCAACTGAAACAAAAATCCCATTGAGTTCATTTTGTTAGTTTACTACTTCTGGACATGTGACCTACCTTGGTGTGAGGTTGATACATCCATAGGCATTCCACTGGAGAAAACTGATTTTCCCTTTGCCAGTAGGTATCAACTCCAGAAAGTTTCTTGGTTAGGGGTGGGACTCTACATTCACTTCCACTCTCAGTGCTGACACTCCATCTGGCTTGAATATGTACAGGTCTTGTAGATGCTGCCACAACTTCTATGAGTTCATTTGTGGACACTGTTTCCTCGAAGTGATCCATCAGCACTGGTTATTACAAAGTTTCTGCCTGATCTTCCAAATAAGACCCTGAGCCTTGAGGGAGGTGTTTAATGAAAACATCCCATTAGTACCAAATGTGTCAAAGTTTCTCATTCTCTGCACATTGTCCAGTTGTAGGTCTCTGTGTTAGTGTTAGTTCTCAACTACCCCAGGAAGATTTTTTTTTTTTGATGAGTGTTCAGTGATGCTCTGGTCTATGGGTATAGCACTGTGTCATTGTGAGTCATTTTATTGCCATGTTCTGTAGTATAACAGTAAGTTTAATCCTAGGCCCATGACCTATCTAGTCTCTGATTCTTGGCCAGTTTAGCAGCATCAGGTATGAGTCACATTTCATGGAGTGGGCCTTAAATCCAATCAGGAAGTAGTTGGTTACTTGTATAACATTTGTGCCATGATTACACTATATATTTTACAGGTAGGTCACTATTGTAGGCCACAGGTTTTGCAGATGAGTGATATATTTATAATTACCTTTCTCTACTCATGGTTGGCATAGTACTTTCCAGTAATGTAAACACTAGTCAGTAGGGACGAATCTTCCAGTTAGGCCCTGACTGGACTTCTCTGTGTTCAGTACCAAGAGTAAATGTTGTCTTTAGCAATAAGGCCATACCATCAAGCTTTAGAGACTAACCAATAATTTGGCAATCACTTGTGGTATTTCGGGGTTTCCATGGGGCTCCTTTGGTCAAGAATTCAAAGAGATGAAACCCATTTCTGGCACTGGAGATTTTACTTGGTGGCATAAGATGTCTAGTTGGGGCCTTGTCTTCCCTATTGTTTGGTGATACCACTTAGATTTCTCTCTCATATATATATGGAAGTTTCTACAGTAGTAGGTTTCCATATGGTTTTTCAAATGGCTATTAGTGTTAGTTGCCTCTTTATATTCCCCCTTTACCCTTTCTCCCAACACTCTCCCTAATTATCTGTCCTATTCTAGTTTTCTCTTTGTTTCTCCATAGCATTATATTCTATTTACCCCTCCTTGGAAGATCTTCTCCCCTCTGGTCCCTCACTAAGTACCTAACATCTGTGCTTATTCTGACTGTAGTACACATATCAAAAACTTAAAAGCTGGCATGCATATAAGAGAAAACACAAAATATTTGTCTTCTAGGATCTGGGTTACCTCACTCAGAAATATTTTTTTCTGGCTTGACTCACCTGCAGATTTTACATTCTTGTTTTTCTTAACAGTTGAATAATAGTCCATTGTATAAATGTACCACATTTTCATTATCCATTCATAAATTGATGGACATATATACTGTTTCCAATTTCTGGCAGCATTGAACAAGGATTAACAGATGTTACAGGGAGTCCACCAGAGATAAACAGTCACATATAGTTTATAGTCAGTAGAAAGTCTTTATTCCAGCTGGCTGGGACTACATTTCTTGGGACAGAAATGGAGCCTGAGTGTCCCCTGCATGGGGTTTTTGAAGGGAAAAATCCATGTCCTAACCCCTTGCTCAGTAGCTGCAGAGGGGCTTTGCAAAAGCCTACAGATGAATAGAAGGGCAGATAAACAGTTAGATGTAGGGGGTTCTACATAAGCAGGTGGTTTAACAGAAGCTAAGATAAGCTTGCTGGGGGCATTTTGATCCTGGGCTCCAATTTTTTCACGGGATCTCCACTGAGGAGTTCAAATTCTAGTTAAATCTGAAATGGCCTCAGCAATAATACAAGATGGAATCACTTCTTCATTGTCTTTCCCTGTCACACAAGTGTCTTTGTAGGAGGATGTGGAGTTCCTTGTGTATATTCCCAAGGGTAGTATAGCTAGATCTTGGGATAGCTCTGTTCCTAGCTTCCTGAGATGCTCCCAAACTGATTTCTATGTAGCTGTACATGTTTAAACTCCCACTATCAGTGAAAAAGTGTTCTGCTTTCCCCACATCTTCGCCTACATGAACTGTGATTTATTTATTTAATTGATCTTTGCTTTTCTGACTGGGGTAAGATGAAACCTCAAAATAGCTTTGATTTGCATTTCAGAAATGTCCAGACCAGAGGTAAATGGCATGTTACAGAGATTACTCAAATAGCTGCCCTATCCTAAAGAATCTAACTTTAGTATCTGAAATGTTCTTAGTTAAGATGTGAGAGGTATTATATCTGTAACTATCTAGCCTTCAAACCCATCAAAGACCTGAGAAGGAAAATAATATTATCTGAGAAAATAGGAAGCACAAGCAAGCAATTTCTGAAAAATTTCAAGAATTGACAGAGATAGCTGGTAGCTATTCATAACTCTGAGAAAATAAGCCTTATTGGGAGAGTGAGCATCGTTGTCTTAAAATTGCTTCCTGTTGTCTAGGGGCGATGGCAACTCTATGGGATCCTGTAAGAAAGCCAAATGGTTAAGTCTCAGAAGGACTAGCTGTAAAGTTTGTAGCTAGTCTCAGAGTAATGGGTAAGATTATCTGAAGTTCTAGCTAGATGTGTAATATGATGGACCATCTCATCTTAGAGTTGTCCTGAAGAGTTTGCAGTCCAAAGCTGATGATTGAGTGGTGTTTTTTGGCATTGTTATGGACATGGTAGGGTTGTTGTTGTGGGGCCCTATCTTCCTTCTGGATATTTCAGAGATTGCTAATGGAAAGATTTATTTTTAATTGTGGAATTCTTGAACATTATTAATTTCACAACAGAGAGTTTGAAATTTTAGGAAGATGTCACATGTGAGGAAGGATTTCCAGGAATCAAGAATAAACATAGAGAGAAATAGAATCTTGACAACAATGGTCCCTAGATTATTGTTTATCTTCTTGGCTCTTATGATGTGAGACAGAATTTCCTAATTTTTTTTAGAAACATATTTGGATTTAGAGAAGGAGAGAGCCATATTTCAACTCTAAATCTACCTTGATTTATACTTGAATCAGGACCACAACTTTTCTAGAGTTAAAAAGATATTGATGTTAGGCAGTGAGATATTACCCTGTAGAGTATATTGGTACCAATAGGTCCTTCCCTTTTGTTTAGACATCTAGGTGTCCAAGGTCTTTTGATTTCTTGAAGATGGGTATTTCTATTTTTCGGTAAAGACAAAAATCAGAACCCTGCCCCAAACTTTGTTTGTTGAGTTTTCCTTTCAACTTGTAGAGATGTCACATTGGTGGATGAGCTATCACTTCTCATCAAGGGGTTTCTCTTATTCAAATCAATTTTTTTTTATTAATTTTGTTGGTATCCATAGCTTTTCTTCTTATTCAGAAACAAAAGCAAAACCCCTTCCCCAACATAGGACATAACTTGGTTTCCATTCCAAGGTCAACATATCTTTGAAGTAAACAGGCTGGTTTAGCTCAGAAGTTTTTTCTATTATCCAATGCCTCTCCACAGTTGTTGTCTCTTTCTCATCAGCATTGAGAAAATTCAAGGTTAATAAAGCATTATGTAATCTATTTCTAGGGGTCATTGTTACCTCTTTCTGTTTATTTAGCATATCCTTTAAAGTTTGATTAGATCTTTCTAGGACTGCTTGGCCTGTAGGATTAAGTGGTATACCTTTGCTATGCTTTATATTGTAATGAGCAAAAAACTGTTTTATTTTACTTGAATCATATGCTGGAACATCGTCAGTCTTAATTTGTACAGGTATTCCTATAATGGCCATAGCCTCTAATAGGTGTGTAATTATAGAATCAGCCTTTTCAGAACTCATAGGAGTTGCCCATTGAAATCCTGACCAGATGTCAATGGTATGGTGTACATATCTTTATTTTCCAAATTCTGCAAAATGAAACACATCCATCTGCCAAATTTCATTTTTTTAGACTTGCTTTTTGTCCTAATATGTGATAAATTTTGGAGAAAGTCCATTAGTGGCTGTGAAGAAAGCTTATTCTTTAGTGTTTGGTTGGAATGTTCTATAGATGCTTACCTTGTCCGTTTGGTTTATGAAATTATTTAGTTTTTGTTCAGGTAACCTTTCTATTGGTGAGGATGGAGGATTGAGTTACCCAGTGTCATTGTCAAAGGTCAATATGTATTCCTTTCATGAACTTATCTGCCTTTGTGTTTGGCACGTAAATGTTTAGAATTGCAATATCCTCTTGGTAATTTTTTTCTTTTAGTGAGTATGTAGTGTCCTTCCTTGTCTCTTCTGATTAGTTTTGGTTTGAAGTCTATTTTGTCAGATATTAAAATGGCTACTTGGTTCTTGGGTTCATTTGTTTGGAATATCTTTTCCAATCTTTTTGCCCTGAGATGATGTCTACCATTGATGGTAAGGTACCTTTCATGAATGTAGCAGAAGGATGGATCATTTTTCTAATATATTCTACTACTCTGCATCTTTTTTATGGGGAATCAAGACTATTTATATGGAAAGTCATCAATGAGCAATGTTTACTGGTTTTTATTATTTTGTTGCCATAATGTGGGTTTCCCCACTTTTGGTTTACTGTTATGAGATTATTTATTCCTTTTTATTCCTGTGTCTTTTTGGGTGTGGTTAACCTCTTCAGACAGAAGTTTTCTGTTTTTTTGTTTTTTTTTTTTGACACAGGGTTTCTCTGTGTAACAGCTCTGGCTGTTCTGGAACTTACATTGTAGAACAGGCTGATCTTGAACTCATAGAGATCTGCTTCTCCTGCTCCTCCTTCCAAGTGCTAGGATTAAAAGTGTGTACCATCATGCCCAGATGAAGGTTTCCTTCTATTGCCTTCTTTAGTTCTGGATTGGCAGATAGAATTTGTTCAAATTTGATTTTGTAGTGGAATGTTTTATTTTCTTTGTCAGTTTTGATAGATGGTTTTGCTGAATATAGCCATCTGTACTGGCACTAATGGTCTCTAAGAGTTTGTAAAACATCTGTCCAGGCACTTCTGGCTTTCAGAGTCTCTGTGGAAAAGCTCGGTGTTAGTTTAATGGGCCTACCTTTCTATGTGACTTGGGCTTCCCTCCTGCAGTTTTTAATATCTTTTCTTTGTTCATTACATTTAGTGTTTTGATTATTATGTGGGGGTATTTCTTTTTCTAGTCCTATCTATTAGGAGTTCTTTATGCTTCTTTTACCTTGATAGGTACCTTTTTTAGATTGGGGAAATTTTCTTTTATGATTTTGTTAAAATTCTTTTCTGTGCCTTTGATCTGAGTTTCTTCTCCTTTCTCTATTCCTATCATTCCTAAGTTTAGGCTTTTCATAGTGTTGTGGATTTCCTGAATGTTTATGTCTAGATTCATTTTAGGATTTACTGTTTTCTTTGAATGAGCTATCCATTTCTCCTACTTGGTCTTTAAGACATGAAATTCTTCCATGTCTTGTGATCTTTTGGTGAGGCTTACCTCTGAGATTTTTTTTTTGACATCCTAAGTTTTTCATTTCTAGTTTTATTTCAGTTTGGATGTTCTTCACTGATTCTACTTCTATTTTCATCTCTTACACTGTTCTCCTAATTTCCTTCAACTGTTTGTCTTTCCATGATCTTAATTAAGGAGAAGATATTTTTTAAGGTCCTTGAATATATTAACAATTGCTACTTTGAAGTCCTTGTTTTGTGTTTCAGCTGAATTGCATTTATAAGGCCTATTGTAGTACAGTTACTATATTTCAAAGGAGGAGTATTTTCTTGGCTGTCCATGTTTTGTGCCAGAGTCTAGGCATCTGAAGTAATGATGTTTGAGATGCTTATTTATGTAGATATATGGTCTTGTCTTTGCTGGGTGTGTTTTCCATTCTTTGGCTGCTGTTGCCCTCTCTGGATTATAGACAAATGTGGTGGCTGTAAGGTTCCTGATAGAGAGTGTTCTGTGGGTCAGTGGGTGACACAAAGGATTGGAGGTGGGATAGGAGTGCAGACTGAGCAGGGTGGTAAAAAATAGCTAAGGGGATCCTTGCTCTGCACCAAGGTACAGAATCCCCGCGAGAGGAGGTAGGGTAGAAGGAGAGGCTCTTGCAGGCAGGCTGCCATGGGATGAATATTAAGTCTGGAGAGAAAAGAATGAAAGCTATAGTAGATTGTTTTGAGTGGATATTTATAAAAGGTACAGTGTTCTCTGGCTTGAATGTTGCATATACTCCACTTATAGTGAACTATAGTCATAATGCACATGTGAGTTTTGTAGAATGTAATATGCATTTCACTAGTAGTAGATAAAAAATTCCTTTGAAAGAATTTGAAGCAGTAATCTTCAGTGACATGACATTTAAAAAAAAAAGGGGTCTCTCAAAGTAACTCCCCAAACCAACCAACCAACCAACCAACCAACCAAAGACAACCCAAACAGATTAAATAAAATTTATTGTGAACATACCCAGCAAACATCTACATGTATAATTAAACAATGCATGCTATTCTGGTGCTGATGGGATACACAGTATCTTCCCTAACATGGTGTTGTTTGCTGTTGATTGGTATGAACATATCATATAGTCCATCTGTTTGGCATTTTGCTCTTTGGGTTCATGATAATTAATGAGATACAGGTTGGCCTCACTTGATCATCTGGCATGCAAGACCTGATTTTCAAATTATGAGCAAATAGTGGTTAGGAAGCAATGCTCCCAATTTCCCAGATAGTTCAGAATATGTTTGTGCCAATGTCCTAGATCTTTGCCAAGTACAAACACAGAATTCAAAATTTCCTTTAAGTAATTTCCTAATTCTGAAAATCTCTCCCTCTCTCTCTCTCTCTCTCTCTCTCTCTCTCTCTCTCTCTATATATATATATATATATATATATATATATATATATATATATATATAAAATTTTACAATACCATTCAGTTCTACATATCAGCCATGGGTTCCCCTATTCTCCCCCCTCCCACTCCCTCCCCTTACCCCCAGCCTATCCCCCATTCCCACCTCCTCCAGGACAAGTCCTCCCCCCGAGGACTGCAATCAACCTGGTAGACTCAGTCCAGGCAGGTCTAGTCCCTTCCTCCCAGACTGAGCCAAGTGTCCCTGTATAATCTCCAGGTTTCAAACAGCCAACTCATGCAATAAGCACAGGACTTGGTTCCACTGCCTAGTTGCCTCCCAAACTGATCAAGCCAATCAACTGTCTCACCTATTCAGAGGGCCTGATCCAGCTGGGGGCCCCTCAGCCTTTGGTTCATAGTTCATGTGTTTCCATTCATTTGGCTATTTTTTTCAATAATTGAGTAAAACCGAAATTTATTATAAGCCACAGTCGTCCTTGGGACCTCCATGCTATATATATATATATATATATATATATATATATATATATATATATATATATATATGGTTCTATGAGTTGTGGTCTGATTGTTCTTTATTTTATATCTAGAATCCACCTATGAGTGAGTACATACCATGACTGTCTTTCTGGGTTTGGGTTACCTCACTCAGGATGATTTTTTTCTTGTTCCATCCATTTGCCTGAAAATTTCATGCTTTCATTGTTTTTCTCTGCTGAGTAGTACTCCATTGTGTATATATACCACATTTTTTTCATCCGTTCTTCCGTTGATGGGCATCTAGGTTGTTTCCAGGTTCTGGCTATTACAAATAGTGCTGCTATGAACATAGCTGAGCATGTATCTTTATGGTATGAATCAGCATTCCTTGGGTATATACCCAAGAGTGGGATGGCTGGGTCTTGAGGTAGTGCGATTCCTAATTTTCTGAGAAACCGCCATACTGATTTCCACAGTGGTTGTACAAGTTTACATTCCCACCAACAGTGGAGGAGTGTTCCCTTTGCTCCACATCCTCTCCAACACTGGTTGTCATTGGTGTTTTTGATCGTATCCATTCTAACAGGTGTAAGGTGGTATCTCAGAGTCGTTTTGATTTGCATTTCTCTGATGATTAAGGATGTTGAGCATTTCTTTAAATGTCTTTCAGCCATTTGTAGTTCTTGTTTTGTGAATTCTCTGTTTAGCTCTTTAGCCCATTTTTTAAGTGGACTGTTCAGTATTTTGATGTCTAGTTTCTTGAGTTCTTTATATATTGTGGAGATCAATCCTCTGTCAGATGTGGGATTGGTGAAGATCTTTTCCCATTCTGTTGGCTGTCTTTTTGTCTTATTGATTGTGTCTTTTGCCCTGCAAAAGCTTCTCAGTTTCGAGAGGTCCCATTTATTAATTGTTGTTCTCAGGGTCTGTGCTGTTGGTGTTTTATTTAGGAAATGGTCTCCGGTGCCAATGCATTCAAGAGTGCTTCCTACTTTCTTTTCAATTAAGTTTAGTGTAACTGGATTTATGTTTAGGTCTTTGATCCACTTGGACTTGAGTTTTATGCATGGTGACAGATATGGATCTATTTGTAATCTTTTACATATTGACATCCAGTTATGCCAGCACCATTTGTTGAAGATACTTTCTTTTTTCCATTGTATAGTTTTGGCTCCTTTGTCAAAAACAAGGTGATCATATGTGCATGGATTAATGTCAGGGTCTTCAATTCGATTCCATTGGTCTGTATGTCGGTTTTTATACCAGTACCAAGCTGTTTTTATTACTATAGCTCTATAGTAGAGTTTGAGGTCAGGGATGGTGATGCCTCCAAAGGTTGCTTTATCGTATAGGATTCTTTTAGCTATGAAAATATATCTCTTAACTATAATCAGGTACATAATGCTTTAAAAGCAAACATGTCTGAGAATGTTCCATTCTTCACTCCTTGGCTAGCCTATAGCCAAAATCCACTAAGCATTTGGGTAACCCTTTTAGACGTTATCATATTTTGGACCCAAATGAGTAAAAAATCACACAGATTGCTTTTGTGCTATATGTGTGCTGTGTCTACTGGGTGCTAGTCACGTGATAAAAGATGGGCCAGGCTAGAGGAAGAAGACTGAAAATCTCCTTCAAAGTATGTTGGTTCAAGCTAAACAACTGTCTTGCCTATCCAGAGGGCCTAGTCCAATACCATGGGGGGTCCTCAGCTATTGGTCCACAGTTCATGCATTTCCACTAGTTTGGCTGGCTGTCTCTGTACATTTTCCCATCATGATCTCTATGTCCCTTGCTCATAGAATCCCTCCTCTCTCTCATCAATTGGACTCCTGGAGCTCAGTCTGGTGTTTAGCTGTGGATCTCTGCATCTGCTTCCATCAGTCACTGCATGAGGGCTCTATGATGACAGTTAGGGTATTCAGCCATCTGATCACTGGAGTAGGCCAGTTTAGGCACCCTCTCTATCTATTGCCAGTAGTCTAAGGTGAGGTCATCCTTGTGGATTTCTGAGAACTTCCATAGCAATCTGTTTCTCCCTATTCCCATGATGTCTTCCTTTATCATGGTATCTCTTTCCTTGCTCTCCCACTTTTCCCCTGTTCCAGCTTGAACCTCCCGTTAGCTTGAACTGTTTAGGGGGCCCCCAGGCAGTGGGATCAGGATCCGTCCCAGGTGTATGAGCCGGCTTTTTTTGGAGCCTAGTGCCTATGGTGGGACACTTTGTGCAGTCATGGTGCAGGGAGGAGGGGCTTGGACCTGCCTCAACTGAATGTACCAGGCTCTGCTGATTCGCTATGGGAGATCTTTCCTTGGAGGAGGTGGGAATGGGAGGTGGGAATGGGAGGAATGCTGAGGGGAGGGAGGAGGGAGGAAAGGGGAATCTGTGGTTGGTATGTAAAAAGAATAGAAAATCTCTTAATAATAATAATAAAAATAAAAACAAAGTACGTTGGTTCTACCACAAACTACCCACCTTGAACGTCTCTGGGAATTTTAATAGTTTGATTTCAAAGTTGGCTAAAGTTTAACTTTGTCTTGCATAAAATTAGTTTAAGAACTTATACATTTTCTTTCCACTGATATGACACTAATGATTTCAGTAGCAGTAGATAAGAAATTTCTTTTGAAAGAATTTTAAAGAGTCATTTTTCCCCAGTTGTATGTTTTTTATATTTAAAAACAAAACCAACCTCCACCCAAGTAACTCCTAAACAAACAAAAGGTGAAATAAAATTCACAGGACACTTGTACGTGCAGTTGAATACTGTATCTCTTACTGTGTCAGAAACTGTAAGGAATGTATGCAGATGTTCTGGGGTTCAGGGGAAGTACCAAGCTTTAACTCTGTGGGGGTTGGAGAGATGAAGTGAGGGAAGTGAGATAATGGGGAAATCAGTTTATTTTTTTTCAACTGTGTCCAAATAAATACATCCACTTAAGACGAAAAGAGGAAAGGGAGATTGGGAAATGGGAATAAATGGGAGGAGAGGGGAGTATTGGACCTTCTCGATTCCACCTGACCAAAAATATGAGGGAAATTTATTTCATAATTGGAGAAGAGATTTTTTAAGGTGATAGAAGAGGATGGAAAGGACAGGAAACATAAGGGGACCAACCAGGGAAAAGGGGTCCCAGGGAGTAGAAAGGAGTCCAGTGCCTGTATAAGAATCTCTTTGCTTCTCTCTTTAGCCATGATGTGGTAGGCTCCAGTCTGGCCTCTGTCTCCTTACTTCCCACCTCTGGCCCAATCTTTCTGCTTTTGCTCACTCTACTCAGCCTTCATGTCTACTGTGCACATTCCTACCCCTCCTCCATTTCTTCGGAGCTGGAGGATCCTCAGGTCATAGTTCTTTCTGTCCACTCAAAGACTGAACTGACTCATAGAGCTTCTGAGGAGAAGGAAGGCATTATGGGCAGCCAGGGAATATAGCCACAATGGTGTGCAAGACAGTGAAGTTCAAGACATGTCATGCTGGGTGAAGAGCTTGATGCTTTTGTATGGGTGATGCCATCAGGGCTATATGTCCTCCAGCACCCTCCCCAGCATGGAATCTTCTGTCCTTGGTCAGTGAAGGTAGATTTGAGTGCTTATGTTCTGCCCCAGTTTCCATGCTTCAATCCACTCTGTCCTTGATGCATCATGCAAGTTAACTAGTCAAAGAACAAGAGTGGGCAGATGGACCGATTATATGATGATGGCTGACCAGGACCCCCAAGCTAGGGGAATTGCATGTAGACAGGTAGGATGCTGAGTCCACTGCAGAAAATGCTGAGGCTGATGATAGCAGAGGGTTCTGGAGAATGGGTAGGAGATGTGACAGGGATGTTGCTAAGTTATGTGTTGGCCCTGGGAGTTATCACCAGGATTTTATTGGTTTCCAGGATTCTGACACAGATGGTACACATCGTATTTTGGTGACTCCACTGCCATGGATGGAGTCTGAGTGATACCTCTCCTACTTGTACTGCTAAGCTGGTGGAATCACATTGTAGTACATGGGTATACCCCTGCTGGGAGGCCTCCTTGTACAGACTGGCTGGCAGCATGGGTTGCTGGAAAAGCAGTCGGAGTATGTTTTGCACGTCACTGCCCATGAGGACTTGGTAAGAAGGCAGTGGAATGTACTGAACCACCAGACCTTGCATAGGACTTCCCATGATGCTCTCCTAGTTTCTGAGTAGACCTGTGTTCTGAGACTCATGGACCCTAAGTACGCCTTGGTAAGCTGTCTACTGCTGGTTAGATGGGCTGTAAACTAGGCTACTGGGATGGCTGAGGCAGGTGTTGAACATACTGAGAGAAAGGTCGATATTGATGGTTGGAATTAAAATGCTGTAAGGGATAGTAAGAAACCTGGATCTGTTGAGGAGGCTGTATGTAGCCTTGTGGAGGCAGGGCTTGCTGAGTAGGTGGTGTATGGTTAGGGGTGGAATAGTTGGAAGTGGAGTGGATAAAGGGGCTTGTTCTGTAGAGACCATGATGAAGCTCACTTGCTGAGGACACTGGGAGAAAATTGGGGGCTGGAACAAAGGTGAGGATGGGCCAGCTACTTCAGCTGAACCCTGGAGCTAGGCCCATTTGTCAGAAGGAGTCACTGAGGTCGTCTACCTGTAAAATTATTATTCAGAGATAGCTATTGTTGAGGGGTGAGTGGGAAAGTAGGAAGTTGCTGCTGCTACTGTTGCTGCTGTTGCTGCTGGATGTCACAAAAGAGAAGGTCCCAGACAGATGAGGATGGAGATTCAGCTGAAGCTGCTGGCTTTGGTGACAGGGAGGTGCATGTGTTGGACAGCCTATTGGATCTGTGGTGCTCCAAAGCAATGGCTCCAGGGATTTGAGTTTGCCATCTGTGCCACTCTGGTGGATGCTTGAGTGTGCTCAGTACTTCACAGTTCCTGCTGATGTCATTTAGATATCCATTCTGTCTAGCCTGGTTATCACCTTACTGGCATCATCTTTCCTGAAAATGAATCTGCTGAAATGCTGTATTTTCCTCATCTTTTATATATGTTACGAAAACCTCTGTTCATGGATTCTTACGTTGTTGGTTTTATTGATGGTGGCCGCTTTCCCAGTTTGACCAATATTGTGGGCCATCTCAAATTAGGCAGCCATCAGTATAATAGTATCATTGTCATTAATAAATTCCAGAATCCCCTATTTTAATGTAAGCAGCATCATTCTGACCCGTGGGTTCTATTTTAGTTTATTTGCAAGAAATTCACATAAGTGCATTCCAGTGGAATTTTCATATCCTTCACTGGAGTCTCTGGATAGGATCTTCCTTGGGACTTTTTCTTTGCTTTTGGCCTTGTCTTTCTTCTCAGAGACATCCTTTGTGGACTTTTCTTCCTTCTTGTTGGAAGGGCATCTGATGTTCAATTGAATTACATCCTGGGTGTCTAGTGGCCCATCAGCCAACAGGGTAGAGAACTCCTTACATACTGCCAGGCTGGACCAGCTAGAGCTTGGAATTCGACTTGGCTCTTTTCCTGGCATGACCAACCATGGTTTGATGTCCAGCTCTGCATCTCCTGCTGCAAACCAGCACCATCATCCTCTTTCTCAGCTTCTTCCTTATTTGATGTCTTAGATATAAACTTGTTTTTGTTTACAGATTCTTCCATCAGATTTTTCCCCCCTGATTCTTTCATTATTTCCAGGATCTCCCGAATAGTGTTTTTTTAAGACATGTTCTTCAATAGAATGCAGTAGCTCCTCTGGATTCCTGAATAACATTTTTGGCAAAATAGCAGCATTAACCTGTAGAAGTGAATAGGCTTTCTATATACCAATAATGAACCTGCCAAGAAATAAAGTAGAAAAGAAATTCCATTCCCATAGCTCAAAACAAACAAACAAGCAAACAAACACACAAACAAAAAAAACACCTAAGAATAAACCTAAACAAGGTGATAAAGAGCCTCCACAATAGAAACTTTAAGACACTGGAGAAAGATATTGAACAATACTCTAGAAAATGGAAGGACTTTCTATGTCCCAGGATTGACACAATTAATATTGTAAAAAAAAGTAGCTTTAATCCCCAAATTAATCTATAGATTCAACATAATTCTCATCTAAATCCAAATTATATTCTTTAAACAACCAGAAAAAAATTATGAAAATCACATGGGAGCAAAACAAAACAACCAAACCTCTAATTAGCCAAAGGAAATCTAACAGAAAAAGCAATGCTAAGAACATCAAAATACCCGACCTTAGCAGCACTGCAGAGCCATTGAAACTAAGCAGCATAGTACTGGCACAAAGACATATAGGTAAATGGAATATATCAGAATGTAGACCGAAACCCATACGACTACAACCATCTTACTTTGATGAAGATACCAAAAATATACATTAGAGAAAAGACAATCTCGTTAACAAATGGTACTATAGCCAGGTGAGGGGGCACACACCTTTAATCCCAGCACTCAGGAGGCAGAGGCAGGCAGATCTCTGTGAGTTCGAGGCCAACCTGGTCTACAAAGTGAGGTCCAGGACATCCAGGGCTATACAGAGAAATCCTGTCTCAAAATAAATTAAAAAAATGAATGAATAAATGAATAAATAAATAAATAACAAAGACAAATGAGCAAAAACAAATAAAAAAACACAAAACAAAACAAAAAACCAAATGGTGCTGTGAAAACTGGATGCCCTTATTTTTCACTCTGTGCAAAACTCAACTCCAAATAGATGATGAATCTTAATTTAAGATCCAAATCTTAATTTAAGATCTATTAGAAAAAAAAAAACCTTTAATACATAGATCTAGAAGAGGGTATTCTGAATAGAATTCTATCTAGTTGGAAGGTAATGCCAACACTTACCAAATAGGACCTCATGAGATTAAAAAGCTTCTACACAGTAAATGAAACAAATGAATGATGGCAGAGACTGTCTTAAAAATGGGAACAATTCCTTGCCAGCTACACAATAGACTAATGGTTCATATCCAGAATTTGCATAAGACCCCTCAAAAACAAAATAACAAGAAATCAAATAATCAGTCAGTAAATGGGCCAATGAAACAGTTCCCCAATGATGAAACAAAAATCACCAACAAAAATCAGAACAAAATTCAGTGTCATTAGTCATCAGCGAAATTAAAATTCAAACTACAAAGACATTCCAGCACATCCAAGTCATAACGGCAGTCATTAGGGAAGCAAATAACAACTGATACTGGCATGGATGGGAAGAAAAGGAACCACTCTATAATGCTAGTGGGAATATAAATAAGTCAGTCATTAATGAAATTCATCTGATAGTCTCCAAAATAATAGATTGACCATATGACCTCCCTATACCTCTTCTAGGTATAGACAAAAACTCCAAACCAACATATCACAGAGTAACTTGCATATTGATGTTTGTTGTAGTACTACTCACAAGTTTTGGAACCAAACTATATGTTCATTAACAGAGAAATGGATAAGGGAAATTATATATATATATATATATATATATATATATATATATATATATATATAAATTTTTTCATCCATAAAATTGAAGTCATGTCATCTACAGGAAATGGATACAACTGGAGATAATCATATTGAGTGAGTAAAGTTAATTTCAGAAAGTCAAATATTTCAAAATTCCTCTTATTTATTGTTCCTTGATTTAATATACACTAAGAAAAATGTATGTATGTATGTATGATATGGCATGCAAGGAGAAGTAAAATTGTCTAAGGGAACTATTTGGATATTGAGGAAGTAGAGGAGGAAAAGGGGAGAATAAGGAAGCATGGTGAAGAATATGCTCCTAGTACAATATATATTTGCGTGAAAATATCCTTATTTAACACAAATCTTGTGTACAATTAGTATATATCACCACAGAAGAAAAACTCACTTGTCTGAATATGACAGCTTGACATGGCTGTAGCTATCTTGATTCACAACCCCTATAATTGTCCTAGAGTTATTCTAGTCAGTTTTGCCTGTATGATTTTTGAGCAAACTATAAATAGATAAAACCATTAGAGTAGCATGTGGAGCTTTGCAATAAGACCCTGATGCCAGCAATGTGCCTAGTTCTTTGATATTAGCTCAAGATAAATCATGTAGGTTCAGCTTGGATGAAGTCACATTTGTCCTGACCATCATAAATGCTCTTCCTTCTGAACCGAATTGAAATGATTCAATTGATCCTGCCACTGATGCTCAGGACTGTGTGTCTGTCAGTAAGTCCCTGTGAAGCATACTGCGTGAAATCCTAACTATGGTGGCTTTCACTCACAGCATACTAGGCTGGTACTCCTACACTAGAACCAGGCTGTTCCAGAGTATAAGCTCCCCCTGTCAGTCCTAAATTTGAATGTTTCAACTCTGTGTCTCTTTTGCATTTGGTGCCTTGTTTTTTTCCTTTTTGACTGTAGTATATATGGGTAAAATTCATATAAATATGCATATATTTATGCTTTCTATTAGCGATATAACACTTAAAATTATAAACAGAATGACCAGCAGTTTAGTTACTGGTTTCCAAGAATGTGACCAAATTAGTAAATGCTGAAATGCCTTTTCCTCATTATAAAAGTACTGAATTTTTAAAAATATTTTTTATATTGGAAAATTAAAATATAATTACATAATTTTCTTCCTTTTCTTTTCTCCCTCCCACCTCTCCAATGTATCTCACCTTCATTTCTTTCAAATTATGACCTTTTATTCTTTAAATGTTGCTATGCAAGCTTCCAGGGAAAGGAAGTAACCAATAACTCTGCCCCATTATTATATCTATGAACTCTGACTATATACAATGAATATATACATATATGAACATATACAATAATTAGCACAAAATGAACTGATTATATACAATGAATATATACATATATGAACATACACAATAATTAGCATAGCACAATATCCCTAAAGGTGCCATAGTGACCATAGTGGCGTGCATGCCTTGGAGGCAACCACAGCTGTCTAATTAGACTTAAGACCTTCTCAATAAAATGGAAACTATAGAGATTTTTAATGCATACTTTAGTTTAAAGGATTATTTCATAATCTGGGAAATAATAGAATTCTAGAAAAGGGCAAATTATGATGAAGGTAAACAAATTAAGTTTAATATAGCCCATCTTAATGTGGCTCACACTCAATCTGGCTGAGATTGGCAAAGGACTTGACCACTGTAGTAACATAAGAACCCTAAAGTTGAACAAGATTCCATCATGACAAACATGATTGTTAAGTTAGGAAACAAAGGATTATAATGAGAAATGTTCATCTTTTAAAGCTTTTGTATGCAACTGACACGTTAACCCTTCATATTTAGGGTTAATAAAATATCACATTTTATTGTCTAAAGAGAGAATTAAACATACTCAACTTCATTTGACCCAGGGAAGTACAGTTCCAGCAATAGAGAAGAGAACTAGAATAACTGTGAACAGTCCAATGTAATTAATGATTAATTAATTATAATCTGCATGAAGGAACTAACTGAAGCAAGAGTGATTCATCTGATAGAAAGCAAACAAGCAAATAATCAAATATACTCAGAAAAAGTACTTAAGTCATGTACTAATCATATTATATGTCAACAAAAATAGGGTTGAATAGGCTTATAGCTCAACAGACAACAGAAAGAGGAAACTCTGAGAAACAAAAGAAAAAAGATAAAGCAAAGGTGAGTGAACCAAAAATCAAAATGTAATATAGGTCAGAGAAACTATCTAGAATGTAGTATAGCATGACAAATAGATGGAAGACAGAAGATAAACAGGTGAGAGGTAATCAAGAGAGGTAAAACCAAACTCACTTTAGAATGAATGAAACCGAATGAAGTGGTCCAGTGGAAGTTGAATTGGAAGTGGAGGCTGTAAGAACAGAAGCAGTAGGAGCATTTGCAATATCAGCTGGGCATGTCAGTAGATGAAAGACACAAGGTTATCAGTTTAAGAAAATACCAGGAATATCTGAGCAGAGTAACTGAATCCTCATCTAATCTCACCACAGTAAAATTCTAGAATATGACATGTACAAAGAACACAATGAGAACAAACAACAGGAAGACAGGTGAATGCAACTTCAAGCTCCAAAATCTAGTCTCAGCCACCAAGGAAGATGCTTTGATAAGTTCATGTTCCGGAATTGTGAGCTCTAATATATGATGGCCTCAAGACAATCAATATGTATTTTCATGGAAGTACAATCTTTCAATGAAAAGTGTTATGCTAAAAAAGCATCAACTTATAGTGGCTATGCATATTGAGACTCTTAGAATTTCAAAATTTTGCTTTAAAATGGTTTAATGTCAGTCATATGCATCAATTTTCTTGCAGGGAAGCCAATAACATTAGCTTTATTACAGAGACCAATACCAAGCATCTTAAAGTTAAGCAACATCTAAAAATCAGAACACTGTCGAGGAAGCTTGAGAGACAAAGGAGCTCCTCTCCTTGATTCATGTTTTTAAAACAGTTTGTACAAAGAAAATATTTGGTTTTGTGTGTTCAAATCATGCCATATTGAAATGAGACATTATTAAACAGAAATTATTTGTCAGTTCCAAACAGTTGCCTCTGAGAGTAACACTAGGTTTGCACTTCGTCTTTTTACAGCAATCATACTTGAATACAGATATTCTTCTAAGAAGGCAATATGTTTCTCTAAACATGGTACAGACACTTATTTTTGAAAATGGTCTTGGCTAAAAGGATGCTTGGGCCAGGCTTGCTCACACTAGAAGGGACTTCTTCAGTGGGAGTTTTAGGCTAAGAATATAAGGATAGGGAAGTGGTTTGGATTATTTTTTGACTAATCAAATCTAAGCGAAGCCAAGAATTCAATTGTCTGGAGGGTCTTTGGCACAGATAACACAATTATTAACAAAAAATTGAAAAAATCAATTGGTAAACTAGTAAAAATAATTGATAACAATTGTCAGGCATGAGATGTCACAAAGTTGTTTTTTACCCATCAACTTTGAAGAATTATAAAATTTTAATATTATGTTTATAAAGTGTCCTTGGCATCATTCTATGGGCTTTCCCTCACTCTGAAAGGTGATAGTTGCCAATTCCTTTCAGTCTGATTTCAAATGGGAGGGGGCTCATCTTGGGACATAGACTATTCTTACATGATAACATGCTGGCCTTCAGATTGAGTTTGATACCATAAAACTACTGCCCACCAAGTGCTGACAAGAAAGTCTCACAATGAGAGAGCCTAGATATCACTATGTGGTTTAACAATTGGCATGACACCACCTGGAGGAAATTTACATTTATTTTATATAGATGGCAATGGTCATACTGCCACTAGCCAACTGAAGACCTCTTGAACTACCATGTTCACTTTATCTTCCAGAGGCTCACACTTAGTATAGGGAGGTTTGTGTATGTCCAACAATATCCAACTCAGGCTAAGTGGTCATGATTTGTGCTAACTTCCTAAAGTAGCATCTCTAGCCGGGCGTTGGTGGCGCACGCCTTTAATCCCAGCACCCGGGAGGCAGAGGCAGACAGATCTCTGTGAGTTCGAGGCCAGCCTGGGCTACCAAGTGAGCTCCAGGAAAGGCGCAAAACTACACAGAGAAACCCTGTCTTGAAAAAAACCAAAAAAAAAAAAAAAAAAAAAAAAAAGAAAAAAGTAGCATCTCTATTATAGAGGGAATTAACTAACACAAATGTAGATGAATCTCAATACAATACAAAAAATGCCACACAGAGAAAATGTAATAATAAATTAAAAAATATGTAAATGTATGAGTGCATGTGCACACACATGCATGCACACATGTATAGATGGGATAAAATTTTAGAGACTAGAAAGAAATAAAAATCAGGTGAAGATACAGATTGAGTAGATGGTACATAGATTTCAATTTCATCATTTTAGTAACCATATTTATTTAAAAGTAATAGGACAACCACGGGAAAGCACCTTTGCAAACCTCAAACAGTAAAAATATATTTTACTTTGTGAGTTGGGCAGGAAGGGAATAGCTTTTAAATGAAATGGAACTGTGCCTGTTGCTATTTAGATATTTTTCTTCACCCATAATGTACATTGTTACTCCTTTTATTTCTTCCTTCCACTCCTCTGGCTGCAGGTTCCTATAATTTGCCATCAAAGATTCCTGACCAATGTGGTAACATTTGGATGTTGTATTCCTCAAGTGGACATGAAGATACTGAGTAAAATGTCGGCATCCATAAACAGGTAGAATGAACCTCATATGTAATTTAGGCAACAGTGCGGTAGTTTGGTAGTCACATGTTTCACTGGAGCATATTTGTGCACATTCTTTCAACCCCATGTCTGAGGCTATTCACCATGCTTACCTAATTAATGCTATAAGGACTGAGTTCAGAATAGCTTTTGCTATGAAATAAATGGCTTGTGAGAAAGGAAAATATGGCAAACCCTTTATGGAAACTAGCTGATTTTTAGAGTGAATTCAGATCAGCTTTGCACAATTATACCTTTAGAGCATTAGAGGTACCAACTTGCCAAATATTTGTTAAGGTGTTTACAGAGGTAGCAAGACCAAGTGAGGGGAGATTCGGTGAGTTCACTGCACTTGGTGATTACAGGATCAACTTAAACTAGGATTTTTTTCTTCGTGTATTTAAGTGAGGAAATGAAAATATTCTTGGGCATTTAGCCAAACGAGGTGTTTTTCATCCATCCAGTAATAGCTTTTCCATATGCCAACTCATCTTTAATAGTGGGATGACACATTCTGACATGTGTATGAGACCCTTCTGCAGAACCTAGGGTAGAAACCCACAGTCCCTTTTCAATTTCCAGGTTGTGAAACTCAGCTTTTGCTTATGATAATAATAGATTTCTGCCTCAAATCCTGAGGATGCTTGAGGCATTGTCATTCACTGAAGGAAATTCTTAATTGACTTCACTCAGAACTGCAGTTCCTTCCTGTCCTGTCCTGTCCTGTCCTGTCCTGTTTGGGGAATGATTATGGAGTCATTCCCCTGAAGACTGAACTCCATGATTTCTCTCAGTTGACCTTAGCCAGGCATGGCAATCTATAATGTTACTTCCAACTGTTAAGATACTCATGAACACTGTACATACCAAAGCAAGTTCTTTCCTCCCTAGCTCCATAATTTACTTAGTTTCTGCAGATAGATTTCTGTAGGAATTCTCCAGAACACATTGACTTGGCCTTTACTATCTTCCAAGCCCTAATTTTCAATGACTAAGTCTTCATTGTATCAACTAAGGTTGTGTTATTATTTCAGTTCAAGCAACCTGATTCTCTCTAGCAAGGAGATGGTCTTTTCTGCCTGAATAAGCATGGATTTTGTCAGAGCCCATTATTCCACATGAATTTCTAATAAAGTAATGTCAGAGCCAAGGACCAGCTTGTGTGAGCTTTGGGAAGCTGCATGGTTATAGATAGTTAGCCATCAGTTTGAATGTGAAAGTTTGTCTTTTTGTGGTGCTGTTCTCTGTTGGTCAGTTGTTGAAAATTAGGCATGGTTTGAAGCCACTTGATTGTGATATTTGATTTCCTCTATTTCTGAACCCCAAGTCTATATCATGCATCTATGATATCCCAGCTGTAAAATTAGCAGAAGGTAACATAGGGGAAATACATGATACATTCTATGTTCTTCTGACATATCAATACATGTTTCAAAAAAAGCAAAGGCTAACTTTAGCATCTCTAGGACATCAATTAGGCAACCTGTATTATACATTTACTAAAAGACAACGGATGATATTAAGCTTTTTGGAGTATTACAATTTTAGCCATGTTTGGTAGATGGCATACAATGTTGTTTCAGAGTAATACTACCCATTAATATAAAGTCTTTCCATGCCTTACAGTCAAACAGTCCTTGCCTTTGAACTTAGCAAAGTTTTTGTGGCTTTCAAAGTAGATATTTCATTTTATATGGAATATAGTTCTCTGTATCTTATTGCTGCTTCTACTCTTAGGCATGTTTGGATAAATTTGTTCTTGGCATGAAAAGCACTAATTACTCACCAATAATTAATTGATTATAGGAGTTTAATTGACTATTAGACAATAATTAAAACACTGCAATGTTGACAAGGTAGTCAAGGATTTTATGGCTTCACATGTATAATTCACGCAAGTTATGAACTACTTTACTCTAGAAACCAATCTCCAGTTCCTATCATGGGTCCAAGTACTCTAGCACTGTAGTTCCTGGCCTAATAGCTATTGAATTCTACCCATAAGCCAAGAGGTGTTTTTGAAAGGTTGGATGCTCATTTATTATACATTTTAATATTATGTTATCTCTACCTATAAGTTTTGATATTAAAAGACTTTCTGATTTATTGTTTTATGATTTCTAAGTTATAAAATTTAAAATATGGAGATCATTCTTCATGCATGTGAATATATGTTGCTGTGATTGGTTTAATAAAGAAGCTGACTGGTCAATAGCTAGACAGGGTAAGGTTAAGGGGAAAGCCAAACTGAGAATTCTGGGTGGAAGTAGGGTGGAGTGGGGAGTCACCAGCAGAGACAGAGAGAAGGAACCAAGCCATGTGGCAAAGCATAGATAAGAAATATGGGTTAATTTAAATGTAAGAGTTAGCTAATAACAAGCCTGAGCTTTAGCTGAGTATTTATAATTAATGCTAAGCTTCTGTGTGGTTCCTTGGGAGTAGCTTGCTGGACAGGAACTTCTGCCCACTAATGATGCCCAAATGTTCAGCAACTTTATCCACATAAAACCCAAGAGAGCTTGGGAAAGGGTTCTAGACACACAGAAATGGAGCCAGGCTCAGCTTCCTAGTCTTGGGTCTCTCATGTTGGTCGCAGTGAGGGACACATCTCCCAGCCAATGTCTGTGAAGTTGAGCTACCAGCATAGCGTGAGCTAAGCTGCCTGACAGCTTCCTGCAATATCTCACACCAGCTGCAGTACATAAAAGTGTCCCCTGGCAGCTGCCTGTGAGAGAGAGCCAGTCAACATGCACTTCCACCATATACTAAGCTATGCTACACCTATGGTGGTGACTAACACAGCAGTTCAAGATTCATCTCATGTGATCAAAAAACAATACAGATGCTCAGTAAAAATAGATCCAAACAGAAAAAAAGCCTCTGAATGGGTTATAATGTGTTTAAAAATATACATAGACTTGGGTGAGGGAAGAGGAAGAGTATATACAGTCATAGATTAAAATAATATAGTTTTTAAATTTATTTTAAATTTTTTTGAGACAGGGTTTCCTCTCAGTAACAGTCCTAGCTATCCTGAAACTCACTTTGTAGATTAGGCTGGCCTCAATCTTGCAGAGATCTACCTGCCTCTTCCTCCCAAGTGCTGGAGTTAAAGGTATGCACCATCACTGCCCAGCAAGAAAATACAGTTTTAAAATAATAAAATCCTTAAAAAAGATAAAATAATATTTTAAAAAGCCATATAAAGATGGAAAATACACAGAGAGTCTGGATACTATATGTTATTGTGTTTGAATTTTTTGACTACTGAGGAAGGAGCCATAGCTGCTAAGAGACATTAGATTATAAAAGCTGCTAGACTAAACCAACATATACATTTTTAAAATGTTTTGATTTCAAAATGGAAGTCAAAAGATATGTTACATTGGGGAAGAGGTTATGCTTTCATTTCCACTAGATCCCCAGTTGGTGGAACTATTTGGAAAAGATTAAGAGATGTGGCCTTCTTAGAGGAGATATATCACTGGGGTTGGGCTTTGAAGCTTCAAAAATCTTCTGGAATTTCCTGTGCTCTATCTATGAGCCTCCTAATTGTGGATCAAGATGTAAGCTCTCAGGTATTCCTTTACTCCACCATCATGGGCTGTAACTCTTTGAAACCATGAGGAAAATGAAATATTTTCTTTTATAAATTGTCTTGTTCACAGTGTTTTATCACACCATAGAAAATAGAAAAGCAGTTAAGGAACCAACAAAATCATCTTGCACCCAATTTAGAAGAGATTAATTTATAATCAGCATGTTTGTTTATATAATTCATTTATTTAAATTTTTTGTTTTATACAGTTTTAGACTTCTAGAAGGCTATGAAAATGTTAAAAAAGACTTGCCTATACCCATTATACATTCTTCAAAAGTTAATATTTTACTACAGTTATTTTATCTATCATCTACTTATCTGTTTGTCAACTCATCCATTCCATTGGCTAGAATTTGGTCATATGACTAAACCAGGGCAGCTTTAAAGTCTAGTTATTTTCTGAGCAAGGGCCTTTCCAACATAGTGGGTGCTTTATTATCATGGTAAGGGAAAGAGGAGAACAAACATTTAAATCTTTAAGTGCAGTGTTGCTTACGTCATAGGCTTTTCTTTTTGTTATACAATGCTTTGTTTCAGGCAGTGTGAAATGAGACTCTATATTTTACACATTTTGTGTGTCCAGTTTGTGTCATTTATTTCTGTTTTCTTCTTACTGCTTGAGTCAGTGCTTCTTACTCTCCTTTACCTCACCCCAGATCTCTGCTTACCACTTTGGGATCCAGTATGATGTTGGAGAAAAATAGGAATGTGTTTTGGAGGTTCTACACCAGGACAACCTCTATTACCTTCATCTAGTCCAAAATTTAAAAAACTAAGGAGTTTGGGGGGTCATGGAGCTTTGCAAAAAGATGTTAGTTTATAAAGCAGTTCCGACAAATCACATCTCTTGTAAATCCTACAAATCCCCTGTTCATTTTATGATGCACATGTCACATCGTGCTTTACAAAGGAGGAGAACCTTTTAAATTGTACATTTTCACTCATAATGTAAATTGGCCTGAGGTAGTTTTTTCTTTCCCAAGCCAGTACTTCCGGTTTGCATAGTATCCTTGGGGTACTGACCTCCAAACAGGAAAGTGGCATGAGTATTTGAAAACCTCAAATGTACTCATAGATGCCACAATATTGACCATGCGTTTTATTTTTCTAGTAGTCCTCTCAAAATATAGGTATAAAGATAAAGATTAAGGCGTCTTGCTACTGAAAAGACGTAGATTACACTTTTTACAGTGACAAATTCATTCATCTAACTCTGGATACCTTTTTACATCTTCAGATTCCCATAAATAGAATTTAGCAGTTTTCTTACAAAATATTTCTGAATGTCTTCTGTCCACTGGTATTCTTTCAGAAATACTGAGGGATTTTAAAGTGAATTCTTCATAAACATGCATACACATTTCAGACAAAGTAAGCAGGCTTCTTCTAATGAGGATTCAAATGCTCAGGGATTGCAGTATACTTCGCAGCAGCTTTTAATGTGTTGGTGATCTTTTTCTGATAATTACTGAAGGATACAGTGTTTGCATGGATATAGAAGAGGTAAGATTCTTAGCTATTTTTCAAAATGTGACCTGTATTATTAAATGCATACTCTCACTAAATGTTGAAGTTTTGTTTTTTCCCCCTTTGAAATGCTAAGAAAGATTTAAAGGTATTGGCTAGAAACCTTTTCAATAGAATTTAAGAGAAAACAATAAGGTAGAAGAAGATGTGTGATCTTCAGTCTTACATTGACTGGGTCTTGAACTGTTCCTCAGTTATACATTATAATGTGTACATTTTCTTATTCTCGCTAAGCCTCAGTTTCCTCTCTTCTACATAAAAGCTTACCACTAGGAAACACTTTATTATATTGATTTGAGGGAAAAATCGGAGTCTCGAGCATTGCATGTCTGCTTTTGTGTAGGACTCAATTAGTTCCTTAAAGGAATGGCAATAGTCATTCTTCTATCAATTTGTACTTTGTGGAGGACTCTGCAGGAGCTGTTCTTGGCTCCACTGGACAGGCTAAACTTCCAGGGTCACTTTCTTTTCCTCCTTGATTAGGAAATAAGTGTTTTCCATCAGCAAGGACTCCAGCAATGGCTTGGTTGGAGCACGTGTGTAGGTACCTTTCTATCTGGCCCAAGTCTTCTAACATCGTACTGGCTTTGTTTTAAATGATGAGAATCCTAAGAGAAAGACATAGATGCAGACACAAGCTGTGTTATCTGGTATGACAAGGCCTTAAAAGCTGTGCATTATTCTAGTTGCTTTGTTCCCTTTGCTAGGGGTCAATAAGGAAAAAGAAATAATCCCACTTTTTGATTGAAGGAGTAAAAGACACTTGGTGACATGTTTTCAAATGGCCATCATGGCAATTTGCAAATACTTATTATTTTTTCTTTATATTTTCATGGTTATTTGCTTTATCTTAGAACAAATCATTCATCTGCTCCTGTTCCTTCAACCATTATGTGCTGGCAAGCAAGAGACAGAGTTTATGCTATCATGGAGATAAATTTATACCAAATATATAATTTATTCAGATATGAATAAAAATTTATTAGATATCTTCTATGAGGAAGACATTTCCTGTGCAGTTTGAAAGGCACAGTTGAGGGGCCATATCCTGGGTTCTTCCAGTCTGCAACGGTCACAGTACAACACAGACTGACAGACACTGCGAATGAAGAGCAGTAAAGAGGTCAGGGTAGAAGAACCATTAGAACTCAGTGATTTAGGGAAGGCCTCTTAGAAATGTAGCATCAGAGTTCCTACAAGTAGTTTGTATGAAAAGCTTTTCCACACACAGTTCCTTACATTTGTTCATAATAAGCTTTTATATATCTTATCTCATTTAACTTCTTCTTATAACCACATATTTTTGCATATTACTGTGCTATCAGAATTTATACAATATATAATATACCTCTGTATTGTATGCTTATAATCTTAGGTGTGTATTTATATGATCAGCAGATAATGATATTGAGATTTAAATGACTAAATCAATTTCCTCAAGAGTGTACAGTTAGGGGATGACTCAGCATGTCAGGGCATGTCCTGCCAAGTCTGACAACCTTAGTCCATCCCTTGAGCCCACATGATAGGAGAAAACTGATCTGAATTTGATGCTATGAACCTATATGATAGAAAGAGAACCAATGCTCTCAGCTTATCCTCAGACCTGCGCTTATGCATGAGCATGCACACCACACACACACACACACACACACACACACACACACACACAGACATGCACAGATAGACACACACACACACACACACACACACACACACACACACACACAGACATGCACAGATAGACACACACACACACACACACACAGACTAAATTTAAGTAAATTTAAAAATAAAATTAAAAAAAGATTTCACAGTTAGCAAGTGAGATAAAATAGGAATAGTTAGGTTGTACTTGATGATTTAGATTTTGCTCTGTCGTAATTGAGGACTACATTTCATGGTACAGGAGATGCTATGCAAGCTTCCAAAAGAGGGGAAAAATAGTTCCTCCTAACCAGCTATGATGCCTATGACCCACAAAAAATGACCAGCATCGCATAGTAACTCTAAGCGTGTAGCAGTGGCACACATACCTTGGTAGCAACCAACAGCTCTCTAATTGGACTTAAGACCCACTGCCCACTGAACATGGAAGAAATCAAGCCTAGTACTGGAGACCTAGCCTACTATCCAGGGCTAGTGAAGTCATGGATCTTGGAGGAGAACGTACAACCACCACCTTATTAAATCAGCATAATTCCTAGCTCTGCTCTAAATATTTGTCCTTGTACCCACAGATAAGTGTAGTCCCTACCTCTTGCCACAGAAACTTTTCTTTGCAACAGGAAAAAAGCATTACAGAAAATAACAGCCAGCCAGAAAATGCAAAGCTGTGGCGCCTAGTGCCAATGAATGCATCTACAAAACAATTCTTGTACCTAAGACTCGGGGAACATTGCAGAAGATAGGATGGAAAGACTGTAATAGCCAGAGGATCAGGGAGTTTGCTATGAGACTGTGCCTTCTAGTAATGTCAGAAGCTACATCCATAAAGTCTCACCAACATAACTACCTAAACACAAGCCGAACAAGTACAACAACCAAAAACATGCATAAGTAGACTGTTGAAACCTATGAGGCCTCAACCCTACATGAAGAACTACAGACAACTAAGGAATACTGGACATGGGAGAAATCCATACAGGGAAGAGCACACCAATTGAGTATCCAATAAGAAATAGTCCTGAAAATGTATGTAAAAGTAACATTATATGGACTGATCAGATTATACTTAGGAATATATGTATAATATGTACATTATGCATATACACATAAGCATATAACAACAATCAATGAAAAAAAGAGGCCATAAACTTGAAAGAGATCAAGAACAGGCATATGGGAGGATTTAGAAAGAGGAAAAGGAAGGGAGAAATGATGTAATTATATTATAATATTAAAAAAAAAAAACAGAAAGAAAAAGATAAAAGCCTTCAGTGTCAAGCCAGAGAAGTACAAACATTATTTGGTAACTGGAGCAGGTTTATTGGCAGCAGAGAGACATAAATAGGACTGTACATTGGCTAAAGTATTCAGCAATCATTGTCAAAAATAGAATAGAATCAGAGTTCTTAGAGACTTTGAATTCTGTTATAATAGCCATTTATGTCAGAAATGATGACCCGCTAATGTGGTGGTTTCTCCAACGATAGAGAAAATATGTGCATTTAGAACCATCATAGGGGTTTAAGTGACCACATTTGGGCAAGAAATAAGAAATTTGAAAGCTGAAGACAAGATTTTAATCCCAAATGAGTGTGACATTGGCACTGTTACCTAGAAGCTTATAATACCACAGCCCTAAATGGGAGGTTTTTCACTTGCACGCACGTGTGATTGTGTGTGTGTGTGTGTGTGTCTGTGTGTGTGTGTGTGTGTAACAGTAGCAGAAGGACCAGATTTATAAACCAAATGTTCCCTGGGGACAGTGGCTTATACCTTTAATCCCAGCATTAGAAGGCAGAGCATCTGGAACTTTTTGCATTTGAGGCCATACTGATTTTTTTTTTAATAGTGTATTCTTTCCAGCCTAGCCACAGTTACATGGTGAGATACTGTCTCAATAAACAAAATAAAGGACAGCAAAATAAAAAGCAAGCCAAACCGTGATAACAATGAAAACAAAACAACCTTAAACAAACAAACAAACAAACAAACAAACACCAACAAAAGCAGAGTGCTAAGGAGATTCCTAGGAATCCACAAGGATGACTCCACCATAGACTACTGGCAAAAGTCGAGAGGTTGCCTGAGCTGGCCTACTCTGGTGATTGGATGACTGAATACCCTAACTATAATGGTAGAACCCTCATCCAGTGACTGATGGAAGCAGATGCAGAGATCCATGACCAAGCCACAGGCAGAGAATCAACGAGAGAGAGGAGGGATTCTATGAGCAAGAGATATCAAGACCATGATTGGAAAATGTACAGAGATGACCAGCCAAACTAATAGAAACGCATGAACTGTGAACCAATAGCTGAGGAGCCCCCATGGAACTGCACTAGGCCCTCTGGATAGGCGAGATAGTTGATCAGCTTGAACTGTTTAGGGGTCCCCCAGGCAGTGGGATCAAGACCTGTCCCTAGTGTATGAGCCGGCTTTTTGGAGCCTAGTGCCTATGGTGAGACACTTTGCTCAGCCTTGGTGCAGGGAGGAGGGGCTTCGACCTGTCTCAATTGAATGTACCAGGCTCTCCTGACTCCCCATGGGAGACCTTGCCTTGGAGGAGGTGGTAATGGGGAGTGGCTTGGGGGGGAGGCTTGGGGGTGGGAGGAGGGAGAACAGGAGAATCTGTGGTTGGTATGTAAAATGAATAGAAAAATCTCTTAATAATAAAAACAAACAAACAAAAACAACCCAGTGTTCAAGCTCATGTCTTCCACTTCTTGGTTGGGCGTTTTTAATCTCTGAACTTCAGGTACCCATAGAACTAAAATATTTCCTTGGTCTCATTCTGAGCACTGATCTGAACTGTGAGAGAGCCCTTTATAAACTACAGGTCAAAATATGAATGTTTTGCTTAATCATGAAAAGCATTTGCATTTATGTCATCATATCAAAGAGGATTTACCTTGAGTGCCTAGAATTAGATACAGCCTAGAATTCTGCCTTGAGAAGAATTCCAGACTGAGTCTGTATTTAGTGGGAAAATTACCATGATTACTTAGCACTGATTTTAGTGGTATGGGAGGAGGCAATACGACATTTTCTAGTGTTAATTTGTAATTTGTACATTGATACATTTTTCCTCTTTTGAGTCCTCCTTACTAAGACAAAAAGACCCCACACATGTTTTTGTGGAGTATGTGGACAGCTGACACGTTATAGAAGACCCATTCTTCTCGCAAGACTCACCTGAGGCAGAAATATGAGAGCAACACATAGCTTCTTGAAATAAAAGTCTAAGATGCCATGGAAGACTGAGGCAACATGTTTAATCATGAACTCTTCTTCTGGGCCTTATGTCTACATAGGTTTAGAGAAGCATGTTATGAACATGGAGAACATGTTATAAACAAAGGCCATTCTTACTAAGTATCAGCTATAAATTTTAATCTGGAGAACATCTTCAAAAAATTAATTTACATTGTTAGATTAGAATTTTATTTCAGTGTGATTGCTATGATTATTAGATCTATTAGCATGAACCCAAACATGTCTACTATCAACTCAATTTCCATTTCTTCCTTCCTCTTCTTGCATTGCCTACTGGGAGGTCCTGTGTGTGGCCTGCTTTATGCTTCCCATTGAGTAGCTTCTGATAGCATCTTATAGTAGTGTCACTTGCCTTTCTGTTTATATGCCAGTTTTATTTCAAATTTCTTTGTTGTCAATGTAAACCTGATCATAAGACACAGAGAGAACTGATCATAGTCAGTTCAAGATGTGACCTACATATATATCTATAAATTCTGCCAGAATCTATACCTTCCAAGGTACAGCTGTTAATTAAAAAAAAGTGTTATTAGAAATATGGCTTCTCCATTTAAGGAATTGCTCAACATCCTTAGTCATCAGGGAAATGCAAATCAAAACAACTCTGAGATACCCTCTTACACCTGTCAGAATGGCTAAGATCAAAAACACTGAAGACAGCTTATGTTGGAGAGGATGTGGAGCAAAAGGAACACTCCTCCACTGTTGGTGGGAATGCAAACTTGTACAGCCACTCTGGAAATCAGTATGGCAGTTTCTCAGAAAACTGGCAATAAGTCTTCCTCAAGACCCAGTTATACCACTCTTGGGCATATACCCAAGGAATGTTCAATCTTACCATAAGGACACATGCTCAACTATGTTCATAGCAGCATTATTCATAATAGCAAGAACCTAGAAACAACCTAGATGCCCCTCAACTGAAGAATGGATAAAGAAAATATGGCACATATACACAATGGAGTACTACTCAGCAGTAAAAAACAATGATATCATGAAATTTGAAGGCAAATGGATGGAACTAGAAAATATCATCTTGAGGAGGTAACCCAGACTCAGAAGGACAAACATAGTGTGTACTCACTCATAAGTGGATACTAAATGTGAGGGAAGGGATGGCTAGACTGCAACCCACAACTCCAGAGAGGCTAGCTAACAGGGAAAGACCCTAGAAGGGACACATGGATGACCCTGTGAAGGAGAAGTGGATGAGATCTACATGAGTGGACTGAGTGTGTGTGGGGAGTGGCTGAGGGTGAGAAGTGGGGGATGAGAACATAGGGAAATGGGAGGGTCAAGCTGGAACTGGGACAGAGTGGGAGGGCAGGGAGGAAGATACTATGATAGATGAGGACATCATGGGAATAGGAAGAAGCAGGGTGCTGGGGAGGCTCTCAGGAATCCACAAGGTTGACCCCATCTTGGTCTGCTGGCAGTGTTCCAGAGGGTGCCTAGACTGGTCTACTCTGGTGACCAGCCTAGCAAATAACCTAGCTGTCATCATAGAGCCTCTGTCCAGTGACTGATGGAGGCAGATACAGAGATCCGCAGCTAGGCACCAGGCTGAGGTCCAAGAATCCAACTGATGAGAGAAAGGAGAGATACTTCAGGCAAGGGATGTCAAGATCATGATGGGAGGACATGCAGAGATGACTGGCCACACTAGTGAAAGCCCATGAACTGTGGACTGGTGACTGTGGAGCCCCCATGGGACTGGACTAGGCCCTCTGGATACAGAAGATGGTTGTTTGGCTTGAACTGTTTGAGGGGCACCCAGGCAGGGGGATCGGGATCTGTCCCTGGTTTATGGGCAGGCTTCTGGAACCTGGTGCCTGTGGTGTGACACCTTCTACAGCCTTGGTGCAGTGGGAAGGGGCTTGGATCTGACTAGGCTCAGTGTACTGGGCTCTGCTGACTTCCCATGGGAGACCTCGATTTGGGGGATGTGGGGATACGGGGTGGCTTGGGAAAGAGGGCTGGGGGGTGGGAGGAGGGAAGAGGGAGGAATGTGGATAGTATGTGGAGTGAGTAGAAAATTTCTTAATAAAGAAAAATGAAAAAAAAAGAAATATGGCCTCTTTTCATTGCTTAAAAAAGTTTTCTCTGTTCCTTAATATTTCCCATGAGTCAAACTTTTAATGTTTCATTATATACCATTTAATGTTAATTATAATCACATATTTAAAATTTGCTTGTTATTTATAGCTAAATTATTGCACAGAGAAACAGAACAATGACTTTCTTACATTTATGTCTTAATCTGAACCTGTATTCCGTTAACTGAAATACATTGAACATCTGACCTTGGTTCTTGTCAGATACATCTATAATCAGTGGCATAATTTAAAAAATAGTGAAATAAATGAAGCTAATTAATTAGACAAAATTCTTTCCTTTTACTCCAATTCATTGGAATTTCACTGGAAGATATTTGTAATTCTATCAAAGAATGTATGTGTTTTAAATTGTGATAAAATAGAAAAAGATAAATCATTTAGTATAATTGGAGATTTTGATAAATTCTCCAAAAGACAGAAAATAGGAAGGATCAGAGTCATAAGTACAGAAAATTTGTGGAAACACTCCTAAGAGCGGGGGAAGGGGGATGGGGGTTGCTGCAAGCAGAAGTATTCTTTATGATGCTTCTGAGTTGGAAATAATGAACCAAAGGTCTGAGTGGGGTGTATGTAACACAGGTGTAGCTCTACAAAGGTTCAGCTATATGTAGTTCCATTACTAACACCCACTAACAAGTAGTTAAATAACTGATTGCTGAGCCCCCGGTTCCCAGGGCCTCTGAGTTTCCTCTGATTCAGTATCTATAGGATTAACACTGACACATAAGTGGCCTTCAGCAAACTTCCCACCCATTCAGATTCTTAGCTGCCCAGGTCCCTGTGGTAAATATTTTATCTGACATCAGATAATGTCCAGGGACTTCAATGATGTCATTTGGTGGAAATGTCATTAAAGTAACTTCTAAATTCTCACAGATTTGTGCTAGTCTCAGCCTTCAACAGAGAAGCTTAAATTGTAGAATCAATTAAAACAGAGATTCATAACTTGTCAAAGTTATTCTTAAAATTGATGTTGCCATTCTTGGCCTAAATGGTCCTTCAAGGCTCAGAGAACATCGAAGAACTGGGTGTGAGTAGAAAGAAGGTAAGAGCCAATAATAAAGGGGTGCACTGCAAAAAGACACCTTCTGGACACATGTCCATTGTACCAATGAGCTCACTGAAGCCATGGTTACCAGCATAAGGCCTGCAAATGATTGTGTCTATCAACATTTCCTTACAGACAGAAGAGGACTAGTGGCTGTGTATAGTTGTTGGAGGAGGTATATAATTTTCCTCAGTCAATGAAAGGTATCCTAAATTCCAGTTGCTCACACCCATGCTTTGCAAGAACTCACTGGGTCACAGACAAAAATGGACATGAAAGTAGGATAGGGACATCTTGGGAAAAAGAAGAGGGAGAGAGCATTAGAAGAGGGCAATGGGGGTATGTGAAATGGGCAAAAATTCACTATACATATGTGCATAGAACTGTCAAAAAACAAACTTTTATAAAAGATGTCATTTGGAATATTTCTCTTTCTCTCTTTTTTTTAGCCAACACACACACACACACACACACACACACACACACACACACACACACACACACACCCTCTATTTTTATATATAAATAAATAAGTTCCAGACTATGGTTCAACCAATCCAACAATGACTATCTATAAATGGAAGGTCCAAGGATCCGGTAGTTGTTCAGTGCACAATGTCTCAGCTGGTCTTCAGTATACACTGGAATCCTGAAGAAGTAGGCTCTAATGCTAGCGAAGGAATGGACTTGCTAGCGAGGCAAGAGAAAACAGGCAAAGAGCAAAAGCTTCCTTCTTCCATGTCCTTGTTTAGGCTTCTAGCAGAAGTCATGGTCCAGGTTATAGTCAGGTTTTCCCATCTCAAAAGATCTGGATTAAAGATGTATCTTTCTACCTCAAAAATCCAGATTAGAAGTAGATTTTCTCACTTTAAATTAAGTCAAAATCCTTCACAGGTGTATCCCTTCATTTTTGGGTTTTAGTTGATTCCAGATGTAATCGAGTTGACAATCAAGAATAGCCATCACAAATATATTCACTAGAAACATCTTTTTTTTTCTTTTTCAGAAAGAAAATATCCACTTTTAAATATTAAGTTGGATTCCGAGCCCAAGAGAGATGTAGAAGTAGAATTAGATTAGTTCTGGAGCCTTCTCAGCAGATATAGAGGATGTTAGACAGAAATGATATAAACCATTTAAGTACTATTTTTGTGTGTTTCAGGAACAATTATGCACAATTTATTTGAATATACTAATATATTGATTTCTTCTATCAACTCAGTAAGGGAGGTTATTATTAGGACCTTCACTCTATGTTGAGGAAACTTAAACGAGAGATGTATAGATTTTTCTCAGAAGTAACTGAGCTAGACAGTGTAAAATTGGAGTTTACATGTTGGTGCTCCAGCCCCACTTAGAAAAAATGTTTGTTTTTTATTTTTATTTGTGAATGTTTGCCTGCATGTATGTACGCATGTCATATGTGTACCTGGTACATACAGAGTCAAGAAGAAGATGTCAGATATTCCCTGGAACTGGAGTTACAGACAATTGTGAGTTGTCATATGGATATTAAGGACTGAACCTGGGTCTGTTGCAAGAGTGCCAAGTGCTCTTGACTACTGAGCCAGCTCTCTATCCCCTCCAGCCCGCTGTTATGTTCTGAAGAATCTTGCTTCTTAAATAGATTTAAGTCTTTGATTCTCAGTTTGGGAAAGTTTTATTTCATACAGTAGGAGTCCTAGCTCACTTGTTTGCTGTTCTTCACTGACAGTCTTTCAATAGATCTCTAATGTTAAAGACAGACAGTGTTGGTTTCTATTGCCTTAAGCAGCTAATTGCTTCTACTAGATAATAAAAAATTGAAAACAAATGAACCAAGATGGAAGCTTAGTGTTTTAGAGTAAGACATGAACCTAAATAAAAGTAAACTGAATGAAGAAAGTAATTTAGTGGTAGTGAATGCAATAAAATGAATCATAATAAATTATTGAGATTTCAAACAGCATTGATAAAATAAAACATACAGTTATATAGAGACTTAGTAAGAGCAGAAAGAGAGCTTTCTCAATAGACTATAAAATAATCAAAACCTCAACTAAACATAAACAGTTCCCTAAAAACTGCTTGTCATAAAAAAACTGAAAAAAAAAAACTTATTGCAATGGAAAAAAAAATCTCAAAATTATAAAAAAATACCCTGTGTTTTACTTGGCCATATAAGGGGCAATATTTCTGTATTATTTACTTTATGGTGTATATAAGTGCTCAAAACTGACTCAAGAAGAAGTAGAAAAACAGTGTTCAAGAAGTAGACAAAAAAGAAAATGTATTTGATGAACTACACTTAGAACAGTGGCACAAACAGCTGTCAATATTTGTATTGAACTCATCAAAGGAAAGGAATCCTCAAGTAATATTGTTTCAAGGTATGGTAAGAGAGACAAAGTGTTACAATGTGTTGTGTAAATTTACTAAATCTTTTTCAATGTTTCTCTCAAGTAATAATAAAAACCCATAAATTTATTTATGACTAAATACAGTAAATAAACTATAACTTAAATTCAGAAACATCATAAAACTATAATACATCATCCTGAAATAAATTTTATTGGGCACAAATGCTCAATAAGTATTGACCAGAAAGGCAAAAAGAGTTCAACATCAGAAAATCCATGAATGTAATTTATCGAAGAGTTAAATCCCATTATCATGGAAGTAAACAAATCACTTGGTACAGTTTAATAATTCTTTCTGACCAAAAACTCTTAGAAAGTTATGTGTCTGCTAGGAAAACAAAACCCATTCCAGGTATCTCACACTGAAACTTAATATAGGAAATGAGTTATTTTCAAACTGAAGTAAACACTTTGTTGTATCTTTCTCACTGAAAACTCAAGCACATTAGTTGACGGGACAAGGGAGCTGAATGCTATAGAACGTCTCCTATTGGATTTCATGACTTCTACAGTTTCCAGAAAAGGAAGAATATTGCTAACTTCCCAATTAGTCACTGCAGGAAGCCAGTACTGCTGGTAACAGCTGGGTGCTGCACTGAATTGGTTGACTCCAGAAGGAAGCAGGGATTGCTGCAGAACCTCCAATGTGCCAGAGCCCAGAATTCTGATCTCTGTTACTGAATGATCCCTCATTCATCAGCACCACAAAAGTGCTCTCAATAAAATCAAAACTAGAAGCTGTTGGGAAAAACCTTCTAGAAAATGTTTTTCTCAGACTTCCAGCCTCTATCATATACAGAAAATGTTAATGGGAGTGGCCACTGCATTATTATGGATATACATAGTACATAAACTACAACAACCAAAATGTTGTCCTCAGGTTTCCAGTCTCTATAGTATGCAGAGTGTCAATGGAAATGGCCATTGCATTAGTATGAATACATAGTACATAAACTACAACAATCTTTATAACTCATGAGTTAGGAAGAACATATCTATTCCACTGATGCTAATGTTTTCATAACTGAATCCCTAGAAAACGGCATGAGATGGTGAAGGCATTAAAGGCATTATATTTCTAATATGATGTATATTGTGTTAGGTTTAAATATACTAATTAATATAAACAGATATAATATAGTGTAATGAAAAAATAAGAAACGATGAGATTACTCTTTATATTTATGAATGATAAAATATTTTATGAATGTCTTTTGAGTTGGGGATGTGGAGCAATGTTAAACTGATTGCCTAGCTTGTGTGAGATTTTGTGTTCAATATCCAGAACCAGATAACATTTTAAAATTATAATTTTACAATTAGAGCAAATTGTTTTCTCCAACCGATAAGAAAAGGTCAAATTAAAATGAGGAAATAAATATAAAATATAAATTAGCATGTCATAGAAAAATAAAAAGAATAAATAAACACCATACGTTATCAAGTTAAAAGTTTAAGTAAAAATGGAAAACCTACATTTATTCTTAAGATTAACAAATACAGCTATATTGATAATACCTAAGATTTATTAGGAGAAACATCTGCTCACACTTGTCATGTTGTTATTAATAAGCGTAACATTTCAGAAAGAAATTTGTGTCTAAGGAAACACACATTTATAGTCAGCACTTCTATTTGGTCTAATTTATAGGAAGCTCATGCATCCGAAAACATAAATGTAAAAGGATACTACATAATTCAAAGAGAGTTTGAAGCATACCAAGTGAAAATTTTCCCTCACTAAGGTAATGTTTAAATTAACAGTGATTTACATATGTACTATAAAATGCTACTCAATAATTAAAAGAATGCACCTTGTTTTAAGAATTAACCTGGAGCAATTTCATTTACATATTGTTGAGTGTAAGAATATGATGCAGAGTGGCTCACATAATACAATTTCCTGTATGTTTAAAAACATACATTTACACATTTGTCCATGTATTAGGGAAATTATTTGAAAAAAAAAAAGGTGGTAAGTGGTATATTTTATTTGACTTTATTTTTTAAAAAAGTTTTTTTTTCATTTTATGTACCAATCCCAGTTCCTCTTCCCCATCCACTCCTCAGAGAGGGTAAGGCCTCCCTTGTGGAGTCAAAAAAGAGTGGTATACTAAGTTGAGGCAGGACCAAGCCCCTTCCCGCCACGGCTGAGCAAGGTATCCCACCATAGGGAATGTGTTCCACAAAGCCATTTCATGCACCCAGGATAAGTACTGGTTCCACTGCCAGGGGTTCCCTAAGCAGATCTAGCCATATAACTGTCACCCACATTCAGAGGGCCTAGTTTGATCCTATGCATGTTCCCCAGCTGACAGGCCAGAGTCCATGAGCTCCTACCAGCTTGGGTCAGCTGTCTCTGTGGTTTTCCCCAGATCTCCTGGGTAAACTGGGAGAGGAGGTAGAAGGGAAGGGTTGGGGGGATGGTAAAAGGAGGGACTGAGATGGCCAAGTGGAGGGAAGGATGGAGAGGGAGAGCAATTAAAGAGATATTTTGGTAGAGGGAACCATTAAGGGGTAAGGGAGAAACCTGATGCTAGGGAAATTTCCAGGAATCCACAAGGATGTACCAACTAAGACTCCTAGCAATAATGGAGAGGGTGCCTGAACTTACCTTCCCCTATAATCAGATTAGTGACTACCATAATTGTCATCAGAGAACCTATGTCCAGTAACTGATGGAAACAGATGCAGAGATCCACAGCCAAACAATAGACTGAGCTCTAGACTTCAGTTGAAGAGAGGGAAGAGGAATCACAGGAGCAAGTGAGGTCAAGTGGTATATTTAAAACTGTGAAAATGTATTGCTTCTGGAAATGAGAGTGAGATGGGAAAAAGAGGATCTGGGAGGACAAAATGAGATTTAATCCCACCCTTTGGAGTACATGCTTTCCTCTTTGATTAAATATTTTATTTAATATTCACACATGCATATGTCTTTAGAAGAAATATACCTCAATTTCCTTACCTACAATTTCTTCCTATCTAGTACTCACTTTACCCTATCAACTTCATGTTCTCTCTTTCTCTCATTCTCTCTGTTAATTTAATACCTACTGAGTTTATTTAGTTCTGCTGATTTGTGTATGAGTGTGGGACCATCTGAAGAAAAAGACTGACTCCCAGTAGCTATCAATTGCCAATAGTTCTTCAGATAGGGATGGGACATCATGAGATGCTCCTCTGTCTACACTGGAATTTTGGTTGGCTTGATCATGTGCAAATCTTGTGCATGCAGTCCTGGATGTTGTGAGTTAATGTATTACCCTGTCAGCCTCAGCAAATGTTGTTTTGATAAAGACATTCATTTCCTCTGGCTCTTAAATCTTTCTACTCACTCTTATACAATGATTTCCAGAGCATAGTAATTCATAATCTTTTATTCTCTGCATGTTGACTGGTTGTTAGTCTCTGTATTGATCACCATCTATTACAAAACAAAGCTTTCTAATAAGAGTCAACAGATACAGGCATAAAGATAAGAACAGGGGGCAGCTTATTACTAAGTACTTTTAGCAGAATAACAGTACTAGAGTTTCACTTAAGGCCTATGATCTAGCTAACCACCGATTTTTGGCACAGTTAACAATACCAGGCATGGGGTTATTTTATGGCATGTGCTTTAAAGACAATCAGAAAGTAGTTAGTCACTCCCATTACACTCCTACCACTTTGGGGCTTATGTTCCTTGGCTGGTTATTACCGTGGCTTCAAGAATGGCTCATATTATTTTTCAATTATTTTCAAGAAGGACTTATGATTATTTTTTCCTCTGCATAGCATCTTCCAAAACTAGCCAGGAGGGATAAAGGTTCCAGGTTGATATAAGCTTGATTTCTCCCTGTCCTATGATTCAGGTACATGGTTTTGTCAGCAATATGGTCTTACCATCAAGTTCTATGAGATAACCAAGGTCACTACAATTGCCTATATTGTTTGACAGGAGTTTTATGGAACCCCACTGAACAACAACATAAAAAGTGGTAACCCATACCTGGCATTAATAACTATTTTTATTAGTGAGAATTTCAAACAGTAAATTTGATCACATTTTCCCCTCCCTCCTCCACGTCTTGGGCTTCCATTTGATAGCCAATGGTGTCTGGGGCAAGAGATTGTCCCCATATTATAGGGTAACTCCACTTAAACTCCTCTTATATAGTATTTATTTTAGGAAGCTTCTAGGACACCAGATTACCACATGACATTTTCAAAGGTCTTTAATGTTAGAGATTTTAATTTCTTATTTTCTCAAGTTCTAATTTGTTTGAAATTTCATAAATGATTATGTAAAACTCATATAATTGTTCAAAGTAGAAAGTTCAAATTTCCAACTTTTTCCCTTCTATTTTTTATTTAAAAATCATTTTCTTTTATGTCTATTTTATAAAAATGTATTTGTTTAAGGTGTACATTGGAAGGTACATTGGGAAATTACATGGTCAAACTAGTTAACATATACTGCACCTCACTGTGGTGTTAAATTATTCTGGGAGATTCAAATAAACATCTATTTACTTCAGATGGGAACTGACAACAGATCAAAGTAACTATACTACCAAAGTCCAATAGAGCAAACCAATACATTCATTGAGGTTGTTTAGCAGAGTATGGTTGAGGGGTTACTTAAAGTAGTAGGAGTGACTCAGTAGCTATTTCATTGGAAAGCTCACCTACCTTAAGTGATGACTCACCTACCTTAAGTGATGACTCATGAGAACTGAATCTCTGGAGATCTCTGCATGGTTTACAAACAACTGAATAGCCTGGAGGATCTCTTTCTTCTCTTAGTAATCATTACTAACTATATCATCTGGAAGAGCATTGTGGATCTTATAAGTTTCAGGGACTTCCTAGGACTTGTGAATTGCTCACTTCCTCAGCTCTGTTGGTTTTATTCACCTCCTGAGCCTAATGAGAGCCCTCTTCTAGGATGAAATATTTCAGTTTGGAAGAAATTGTGACAAATTCTTCACACAGTTACCTTTCTGATAGAATATAAGATTTATGCAATTTCAGTTATATAGAATATTGAATAATTTCTAGACATTTAATGTTCAGCTCTGGGTATGGTTAAAAACAATTGTGTTATATGCACATCATCTTTTAAAGCTTGTGCTAAGGGACGGAATTCAAACCCTTGAGCATGTTAAGCAAAAATTCTACCATTCAAACATTCTGAGCTGTATATCCAACCTATATCTGTGACTCTTCAAGGAATAACAGTTTACCTTACAATTCCTGGAGATAAAGCCTAAAGCAGAGTCCTTTTTCCTATGTTTTATAACTGGATCCTACCAGAATCCATTCTGAATGTTACAAGTTCAGTTTCATATCTTTTAATTCAGGCACTCAATGCAGAAACTTTTCAGTGGAATTCAGGATTCAGTCTCCCAGCTTCCCTAATATTTGTTGATTATTGAATAGAACTCTCATCACAGCATTTATGCATACTTTTGCTAACAAGTAGAATAGATCATTATGCTTTTAAATTGACATGATGCTTTTATAGAATAATCTACTTACAAAAAGAGAAACTGAGTAGCAGAGATTTTGACTGACAAAGAAAATCAATTTGTATTGCTCATGTGACTTTCTCTTTTGTTTTGATAGTTAATGTTGATCGCTAACTTGGCAGGATCTAGAATCACTGAGGAGACAAACATCTGGGCATATCTCCGATGAGGTTTCTAGACTGAGTTAATTGAGGTGGAACTGAGGCACGATAGAGGGACAGAGAAAATGATGGGGATAGATGAAGGAAAAGGAACCCGTAACCCAGGAGTCTTGGTGGAATACCTCACAATCTGAGAATCAGAATCAAGTTCCATCACAGTTGTGGTAAGAAGACTGCTTGAGGCCTTTTTGCTTTTCTACCTGAAAACTCACAATTGTCTAAAGATCTCACCAGAAACTCCCCTTCCAGTGAGAGTGTGCCCTAACCCCCCTTGGCAAACCCAAGGGACTCTGTTTTCACCTTCTGTCTTCTGTAGGTCTCATCCCGACTCACCCTTTGATCTCACCTATGACAAAGAGAGAGAAAGAAAATTCAAAGATTTCTTAGCACCCTTTGAGAAGTTATTGGGTGTCCTCAAAAACGATATGTGTAGCTAAAACACTTGGCTGCTGCCCTCTCTTGTGAAGTCCATACTCGTTGCGGGGTATGTCTCATTCCTTCCCTGCGTATCTTTCTTTTGCTTAAACTTCAAGCATAAAGTGTTTGTTAAAAATGTCTTTCACTGCAACTCTTTTTTAAGAAGCCCACATTCACACTTTTTGTGTCTTTTATTCATGAGTACTTCTTCCTATTTTTAATAAAATCCAGGTTCTGCTTCATGCTGGCTATTCCTGAAATCCTCTTCTGCACTGAAATCACACATCTTGGGTTGGCCCCAGACCAAGTCCTTCAGAGGCTAAGGGAACTCCTCCACCCGCTGAATGTGACAGTGTAGCACTGCACCTCTGTTTCTGTCACCCCTGACAAAAAGGTTTACCTTAAGTGTGGGTGGTGTCGACCTATGGGCTGGGTCCCAGCAATGAATATAAGGGAGGAAGTGAACTGACCAGACGCACTAGTCATTCTAGTCTTCCTGACTGCAGATGCAGTGTGGGCAGCTGCCTCTCGTTCTTGCCACCATGCCTTCTAGGTCACCATGGACTATACCCTGGAAAAGTGATCCCAGATAAATCATTCCTGGTGTTACTTTTTTCCAGGTATTTTTTTTTTTGCAGCAATGAGAAATTTAACTGTAACATTTTTGAAATTATAATTTGTAATTAGTGACTCACATGCTCTGTTAAGGGTTTGCTGCTTTACAGCACTCGATTGAAGAGAAATACCCATGGCTTTAAATGAAAGACTCTAGATTTAGGTAGAAATATTGTATTGGTTTCCTTTTGCCATGTATTATTAATAACGTACCAATTATAATCACAGTTTATATGAGGTATGATAAAAGAATGCCCCAATTAAACCAGTCTCTGAGTTCTTCAGACAGAAGTGAAAAATTTCCCAGATGAGTTATAAACACACATGTGAGTATGCAATCACAGATGTACACAAATGCATATATGCAGACACATGCTTATACGTATCCACACAAACACACACATGCATCAATGTGCAAACACATGTACACACAAACACACATGAACTCAACATACACAAGCACACACACATTCACACACAATCACACCACACATGTATAAACACACACATGCAAACATACACATACATATACACACTTGCACACACACTCACATGCACACACACAGACACACACATACAGTTTGGTTGGTAGTCCACACCATATAGTATTTGATTACATTATAAAATAATTGAATATTAACATGCAAATATTAACACTTAATTATTTCTTAAGATGATTGTTATTCTGAAAATATGTATATTTGTGAATAAATATAACAAACTGAGCAAAATATGAATTTATAGGCTTCCATGTAGTTTTTGTCTTAGTTTATAAATTAGAACATGCTTCTTAACGTTTTTGAAAATAAAATCAATTATTATATTCCCAGATTAAATAGCAAAAATGTGAATACATAGTACTCACTACAAAAATGTATTTTCCCCATTAACATAATAATTTACTTCAAAATACAGGTTTCTTCCAATGTTTTGGAGGGCAGATGCATGAATTTACCTCCATTTGGCTCTCAGCTCCTGCCATGCTGCTTGCTGTTGACCACCCAATTCTGGTTGAGCTGAAAATGCTATAACAGGTAGGACTACATAATATGCTGCATCCCTGTCAGTCTGGGGGGCAAGTGATGGAAGATGTCATCTTTTGATTTCTCTCAGGTATACAAATGTTTGTATCACTAGCCATCTAAATTTATAGTGTAATACAATTTTTAGTATGAGATGGGGATGTGAATGTGTGTGTGTTGTGGGGAAGACTTAATAATTCTCAAATTAACGTAGAAAATGGAAAGAGGCAAATGCCTGGTGATTTTAAAGAATAAGGAGCGGGTACTTCATTGCCAGATTCTGAAGCTAATTAGAAAGCTAAAATTTTTGTGGAAGGTCTGTGTTCATTCCAAATGAGATGGAGAAATGCAAATGAACAGAATTGAAGGCCAAGAAAGAGAACTAAAACATAGTGAGCACGTTGTATCAAATCAGTGGCGGCAAATGAAGCTGTGAATTAATGACTGGTAAAACAGTAAGGTATCTTAAAAGTTATTACAAATGAACTTCAAAAATCTTCCCTTTCAGGTATAAAGCATTAATTCAAAGCAATTAGACTACTACCTCTCTGACACTGGACTACTATAAGACTTTCAAAAGTTACATTCAAAAGGAAAAACCATGCATAAAAGTAAGAAATTTTGGTTTTAGATTACATATATTTTTTAATTTTTCCTTTTTTATATAATTAAAATATAATCACATCATTTACCCCATTTCCTTCTTTTTCCTCCAACCTCTCTGTCCCCCTGCCACTTCCTCTCAAATTAATGGCCATGTATAAACAAATAAATGCATACATATAACCTGTTGTTTACCTTTAGTATTGCTTATCTGTATGTTTTTAGGGCTGAGTCCTTGGTATTTGATAACCATTTAGGGTTATCTCCTATCTGTCTCTCAGCAGTCATTAATTCCCTGTCATTCTTCATCTAGGACTGGAGTTAAGTGAAATTTTTCTTTCTATGTTGTCATGTCAACTGGTGCCACCATTCAGATCTTGTTTAAGCAACCATATTATTGAGATTTCCTGGATGTGGATTTTCTGTCAGGTCATACTATTTAGCCCAAGTTGATCTCAAACTTGCCATCTTTCTGTCTTAGCCTCCTGAGTGCTGGATTGCCTAGTTAAAAGACCCACTAATTTCTCTAAAGTAGCAAGCAACATAAAAATTTAAAAGACAAGTAATAAACTGGGAAATATATTTACATTATGAAATAAATACTCATTTTTCATAAAATAACCGTTATCTCTTATTTAAAACAAGTATGCAAACAAATATGTGACCCTTTAGTAGGTATAAAGCATAGGGCATGGATAGGATAATCAATAAAACTCTAAAATGAAGAAACAACAATAGCTAACAAATAGTAAGGATTTTTACATTCACTATTAAAAATGATGGAAAACTACCCAGAAAATGTTTCATTACTCATATATTAGCTTAAGAAATGTTAGGATATTTACAGAATATCTTTTCTTATAGGAGATGAACATAAAATGCCAAACAAAATTTAGACAAATGTAAAAGTCAAAGAATAAAAAATCAGTAGTAAAAAAGTAAACAAAACCACAGAATGAAGTCAAGAAAGCCTGTGCTTTCTGGAGAAACATAACAGTAAATGTGGTGTGCACTGGGAGGTCAGAGGACCACTTTGTGGCATCACTTCTCAGCTCCAACCTTTACATGGGGTCATGAGATTGAATTTAGGTTGTCAGGCTTATGCTGCAAAGGCTTTACACACTGAATCTTCTCACAGACCCAGGACCATGGCTTAACACAAAAGTCTTTGAGGAACTATCCAGGTGCAAAGTAGAGTACGGTTCAATGATCTTTAAATCATTACAACGTTGTATATCTGGTTTGCCTTAGTCCACGAAAGCTTCAAGATGTGTATAAAACTCCCAAGCTAATACAAAGCATTGCTGGGTTTTAAGAATATAAATTGAAGAATCAGCACCACAGACAATATTAAAAACCATACTATTGAAAATAGATGCGAGGTCCAATTTCTTCAGCATTTCCTCAAATGTTTGTCTTTTCAATAGCTAGTAACTAAGTATATATTTAAATTTGAAAGCCCTAAAATGGCTATATTATAATTAATTTTTGCCATTCCCTAATTAATAATTGATTTGTCCAGAAGATCTGGTCAACTGATTATCTGAGTAGAAGCCAAAGAATGGAAGGCTGCTGCTTTATAGTGTGATGATTTCTGTGGTATAAATATTTTTCATTATGTTTAATAGCAGCTATCAGATACAGATATCAGTAGTTGCCAGGTTCACAATTTTCTGAACTTTTAACAATCATCTCTCTCTCTCTCTCTCTCTCTCTCTCTCTCTCTCTCTCTCTCTCTCTCTCTCCCTCCCTCCCTCCCTCCCTCCCTCCCTCCCTCCCTCCCTCCCTCCCTCTCTCTCTCTCTCTCTCTCTCTCTCTCTCTCTCTCTCTGTCAGCCCATTTGGAAATAACGTGGAATTTATTTACAATGTGAAAGCTAACAAGGAAAACTAAAGACAAACACAATTACATAGGAATTTGTTATGAATCTACTTCCAGATAAAGAAATGGAAACAGACTGATCCCAGTGGTATAAATATTTAGGCTCTTTGATGCCTTTAAATGTGAGCTGGTGACCATTATGGGCTCATACTGCACTTTTGTGTGTAACACTTGTTAACACAAGAATTTCCAATTGTTCCATACCTTGTCTATTGTAGATCTATTACAAAGTGTGCTGTGTGATTATATTTCTCTTTATCGGTAAACATTTTTACATATTTACATATTTTCATAAACTATTTAGAGTTCATTTTGATGCTGTATAGAACAAATAGGGCAGAATCTTCATTTTTTAAAGCTACCAGAATGTATATTCTTTTTATTATGCAAAATTTCCATTGATCTAAGTGTTTTTGAATCACTTGCCACTTTCCAGGAATCTAACCAACATGTAAATTGAGAGATGTTAATATATATGTCACTGAGTTGTTTTTTAAGAATCACAGCCCAGAAAAAGAAAAGGCAAACAGACTAAATGGAAGAGATCACTGCTTGGAATCCAGAAAATTTCAGGCAAAAGGCAAATTGTGATTAGATCATTCCCATCACCCTTGGAAGGAAGTGTTATGATATTTTTAAGGAAAAAAATGACATTTTCCCAAACTGGTTTTCAAAAGAATGTATCAGCTGGCCTTATAAAAATGGTGAGCAATATAATATCTTCATTTACAGCTTTACATCAAATGTACAGGAAGAATTCACACAGCTACTTTGTATATCTTCTAATAGTAGGCTGGAGACTTAAGCAAGTGAAAGTGATTCTGCGGGGACAAAGTTGGGCTAATGAAGCTCAGAAGTGAACTGATGAATGAAAGCAAACTATATGAGGTAGTCTGCACTCACACCTGCTGTGGGGAGTAGACTCTGGCCTTTGGTTAAGGTGAAAGGAAGACACAGTGTGGCTCAGCACAGTGGCTGAGAGAGGGCAAAGAGGTCATGTTGTAAGGGCTGGATGAACATGGATAGAATAGTTTTTGGGTGTGACAGATTATACTGAAAAGTGCAGAAAATACATTGTTTGTGGACTTTAATCATCCATAAGGGCACAACTTGTCTCTAGAGCTCAGTGGCTAGGAGGTCATAGCCCGTGTCTGGAACCTACAAGGGGGTCTGATCTTGATGCCCCCATAAGGATACAAGTAGCCTTCTGAATTTGAAAGTTCAACCAACCTCATATTGAAAGTATTTGGTGGCCGGGCGGTGGTGGCACATGCCTTTAATCCCAGCACTCAGGAGGCAGATCTCTTTGAGTTCGAGGCCAGCCTGGGCTACCAAGTGTGTTCCAGGAAAGGCACAAAGCTACACAGAGAAACCCTGTCTCGAAAAACCAAAAAATAAATAAATAAAAATAAAAAGTAAAAATATTCTCTATTAAAAATTGCTTCTGTACACAGCATGTAGTTCTTTTTTGGACATTTCCTAAACAATGCTGTATAAAAATTACTTACATAGCATTATACTGTATATGTTTTATAATTAACTAGACTGGGATGATTTAAGGCATGTAGGAGGATGTGCACACATTAGACGTAAACACAACCTCATTTTATATAAGACTGGAGAATCTAATGATTTTAACATTCATGGGTTTCTTTGTGTGTGTTCTATGGCTATGAAGAGACGCTGTGACCACAACAACTTCTGTGAAGGAAAGCATTTAATTGGGGCTTGCTTACAACAGTTTCAGAGGTCCGTGATCTTCATGGCAGGAAGCATGGTGACACACAGCAGACATGGTGCTGGAGAAGGAGCTGGGAGTTATACACCCAGAACCCCAGGCAGCAGGAAGAGAGATTCTGGGACTGGCTTGTGCTTTTGAAATTCCAAAGTGACCCCAAGTGAGTGACACACTTTCTTCAACAAGGACACATCTACTCCACTATTTGAGAGGTATTAGGTCCTCCTAATACCTCTCAAATAGTGCTACTCCCTGATGACCAAGCATTTGAATTTATGAGCCCATGGGGACAATTCTTATTCAATCCACCACAATGGGGATCCTCAGACCAGCCCTGCAGATATAGAAAAGCTGAGTGCATTCAAAGTGAGTACTAAGTACAATGGAATTACCATTAGCTGCATTACATGTCCTGAGCTCAGATTCCAACTCCAGTTACATAATCTTTGTCAATTAACTCTCTGATCTTTACTTTCCTTCTGTAATAGGAGTAAAAATATTAATTTATCTGATCTATTGTGAAGATGAGTAAAAGTAATTTATAGGGAAGAACTTTAAATTCTACTTTAAACTCTTAGTATTTTTGTAAAAGGGAGAGATCTTTATGATGAATTGCACACATACCCTGGTTATCTTTCTCTTAGAACATATTTTTCTTTTGTCTTTATTTTTGTCACCGAGACACTGCAATTTATTTTTAAAAAAATGTAAGACTAAAGTAAGCTAAATTTATATAAACTCAAACATTGGTTCACAATAATGAAAGAGATATGGAAAGAATTATTTGTGTGTCAGCATATGAAAATGCACTGGATTAACACCTTTCTTATTTATACATGTACTGTGGGATGGTCTGTATGTTAAATTACTCTGATTGGTCAATAAATAAAACAATGATTGGCCAGTGGCTAGGCAGGAAATATATGCGGGACTAACAGAGAGGAGAAAAGAAAGAACAGGAAGGTGGAAGGAAACACTGCCAGCCGCCACCATGACAAACAGCATGTGAAGGTGCCGGTAAGCCATGAGCCACATGGCAAGGTATAGATTTATGGAAATGGATTAATTTAAGCTATAAGAATAGTTAGCAAGAAGCCTGCCACAGCCATACAGTTTGTAAGCAAAATAAGTCTCTGTGTTTACTTGGTTGGGTCTGAGCGGCTGTGGGACTGGCAGGTAACAGAGATTTGTCCTGACTGTGGGCAAGGCAGGAAAACTCTAGCTACATACATGTTATTATCAAGAGCAAAACATATGAAGGTAAATTAGAGCAGCTTCCTGATTTTTATAAATTATGTAATTAATATCTGTTTGAAAGCTTCTGTGAGGACTCTTTCATGGGACCCTTGTTTATTTAGTATGGAAAAGGAGACATACAAAAATAATAAAAATATGACATAAAAAGAAATTAAATATCATAAAAATTCAATAGCAGATGAATAATTAATTAGGTCTGGGAAGTTGAGAAAAAAATCCTTAAAGGACAAGACATGCAAATACTGATGGCAATGACTATGGTTATGATGGCGGGTAAATGGTAATCAATAACTCCTGCCCCAAAATAGATGCAATTATTCTCTGAAACCAATTCAGTTAAGATTAATATCTTAGCAATACTCAACAAGCTAACAAAAAGCGAAATTGAAGCTTGGGGATGTTATAATATAATTCTACAAGCTTGTACACTTGAAAAATGGTTAGAAGCATCCAACAGAAGCAAAACCCCAATGAACCCTCTGAGCCAGCATGCAGGGAAAATGCAAGTTAGTTCCTGTGGCAGAGGTTGAATTTCCAGAGACTGCAGAGTTCTAATTGGTCTTCTTCACAACCATAGCCTCATTTTGTGTGAGCACTCCAAAATTTGGAGGTCCAACACAAAGTTCTCAGTAAATGCTCACAAGGGGATGGAAGATTTTTAAAAAATGTCAATAGGGTACCATCTGAATAAATATGTTCATCAGCTTAAATGAAAACAAAATTCATCTCTTTTAAGAAACCAATTCTGGGCCGGGCGGTGGTGGCGCTCGCCTTTAATCCCAGCACTCGGGAGGCAGAGGCAGGCGGATCTCTGTGAATTCGAGGCCAGCCTGGTCTCCAAAGCGAGTTCCAGGAAAGGCGCAAAGCTACACAGAGAAACCCTGTCTCAAAAAAAAAAACCAAAAAAAAAAAAAAAAAAAAAAAAAAAGAAACCAATTCTGTATACTGTGATCTCCAATACAAGGCCCTACTTTAGGAAAGAGCACCACTAATAAGATCTAGTCTAAGGTAGCACACGTACACCCCGCCAGAAACTGATCAATTTATTTCAGAAGCAACGGAATAGAAACCAAAGGTCAAAGACAGTTGGTTTCATTTATTTTCTAGACTTAAAATCTATTAATTAGCACCTTTTCTCCTCCCAAACAACTTCAAGAAAAAAAAAAAACACTTTCCACTTTTAGAGTTTTAAAATGTATTTTAGTAATTCTCTCTAGTTCTACTGAGAGTACATGTGTTTCAGAACTGTAATTATGTATAATTTTGTCAATTTCCATGTTTTATGGAGCACTGTGCCCTGAGTATCTACCATAACTGTAATACAAATGATTAATTAATAAGTGGCTTTATACTTTATTGTACCCACTTTATACCCACTTTGATTGTCTCTTTTCCATGAGGACAGATAGACTTTTATTAGTGATTTTAAAAGCAGTTGCAAGCTACAGTCTGTGAGCCTAATCAAGCTTGAGCTCTGATTGTTTTGTTGTTGCTGCTGTTGTTGGTCTTTTTGAGACAGGGTTTGTCTGTGTAACAGTCCTGACTGTTCTGAAACTCACTCTGTAGACCAGGCTGGCCTCAAACTCCCAGAGAGCTGCCTGCCTCTACCTCCCAAGTGCTGGGATTAAAGTAGTGTGCCACTACTGTCCAGCTTGAGCTCTGATTTTTATAGTCCCCAAATTTCTATTGGAACCCAGCCTTGCATATTCTATCATATATTTTCCATGGCTGCTTTCATGATACAGTGACTAATTAAAGTAGACTATATTGACTAAAGCCTTAAAATACTATCTGGTCTGTTATAGTCAAGGTCTGTCAAACCTTCATCTAAAGATCATGATTCAGGAATGTATTTTAAGCTTTCTTTGTTTATTACTTAGTCCGAGAGGAACATTATGATTTTATAACCAAAGCTGTTTTAACTTTGACAGTTGCTATAAAGTGTTGGGAAGCATATCAATGACAATGTTTTGATCTGACTCTGTCCTACCTGCACTACCTGAGGCAAATTATTACTCATCTTTGCTAAGCCTTCATTTTCTCACTGATGACACCTATACAATCTCTCTCATATTTGGGGAGATATTAATTTTCAATAGCACCTTAAATAAGTCCTATGGTTACTATAATTAGTATAAAATAGCTTAAGTTTCTGGTTATGAAGAGTCAGTTTTCTTCATGGGTGGAGGCTCTCATAGTTTGCCCATATTTCAGTGGATAGCCCTATAATCCTCTCACATATGGACAGCTATACTGAACTTCAAGAGCTGTAAAAAAAATAAATAGAAGAGGAAATGAAGCTGGGAGGAGACATGGAATGGGGACTCTGGGAGAAGTTGGAGACTGGATGTGGGGATATAGATGATCAAAATATAATGTATGCTAATATGAATTCTCCAAGACTAGATTAAACAAAATGAAATAAAAATAATTTCTTTTAGAATCACATTGGTTCAAATTAGTGATTTGCAATCAGGATTTGTTAACACCGTGAGTAATCCTTGGTCATAGAGTATGGTTGTATAGATTTCTTTCTTGGAGAATTATAGGTCAAATAGCTATTGCCTCACATTTTTGTGGAAGCAATTAAAAGAAACATTTCCAATTTAAACTAAGAATCAATTTAAGTGATTAGATCCAATATTTGATCAATTGATTTGATCAATAATTGTTTCAATATTTGAAACCAGTCGTCTAGAGTCAAGTAGGACTTTGATCTTAAAAATTATAGTACTCTGGTTGGGATAGTTTACTGGAAAATCGTTTATCTAGCATTGTCAAGGCCCTGGGGCAATCTTTCCACCCTGCAAGGAGGCAAATGTTAGAACATGACCAATACAAGGAAGATGTTACTAACATTCTTGGAACAACTGGGAGTTGTTGAGAGTACACATATATGATATATAATTTGTATGATCAAATTAATATTTTACAAAATTAGGGAAAGTTGATATAAACCAAAAGAAGAAGAAAAAGGACATTCTTCTGTGGAAAGGGATTCCAGGGCTCAGATAAAGAAAAATAGATTGAAGATGGAGGATCTTTGCATCAGTGAGTGCTATTCTGTCCAGAATATTGGCACAGGCGTAATAGTGGGAAAAGATAACTCCAGAAGAGACCACTGGGACCAATGTAGTTGGGAGTTCCTAGTGTAAAGAACATCATGAAATTCTCCAGGCAAGCTCTAACAAGGACTTGAGTTGTGTGGGGACATTAGAAATGAAAAGGAGGAACAATTTTAAGATTTAACACAACTTTCTAGGAGTGATTCCCATGCCTTTTAATGTTTTCTCATTATCTAGTCCCTGTGACCTTCCTGTACAGGTATCATCAAGGAGTAGACAAGAAATGGAGGATGGGAACTGGAGGCAAACAGTGAGGGATGGTAGGTGCTGATTCAATGTGGCTTCTGCAATTCTAAGTCTAGCATTTTTATATCATGCTACAGGTGCTGATTGGAAGAGGGAAGCAGATGAGTGAGGATAATTCTTTGATTTCTGGCCTGGCTGAGATTTAGAATTCTAAAGAGCAATTGCTTTATAGCAGAAAATTATATGTTTGATTTGTCATTTGAAGGCACAGTGATCCAGTGATATTTTCAAAAAAGAAAGAGAGATGAGGGACTCAGATACCCGGGAAGAACGCTTCTCCTGAGTCCAGTTAGATTCATGTGTGTCCTCATCTCCTTTCGGGCCGTTGCACTTGTTTACTCATGTCTTCGTGACTGAGTGGCCATAGACCTTCAAAAAGAAGTGAGGGATAGAGGGGGATTAATGTCAGCAGGCAGTTTCTAGGCCACAAAGTGGTTCTTTCATACCCACTTTTGGAGTTGGAACCTAGGTCTTGGATATTATGGGAATCTATATCAAACTTTTGGTTGCAGCCTTGGACATGAGGTTGAGGGACTGGAGCCATGTCTAAATTTCTGTTTACTTGATTATATCAGAAGTCTTCTAATTAGTTAATTTGTTTATTCACTTATTTATTTAGAAGGATATTGGAAAGACTTGAAATGCTTGTGGAAATACCCAGTGAAGCAGAATTTAAGCAATGATGGCTAGTCTTGGTGTTCCTGTAATTTCAGCTACTCTACAGGATAAAATGAGGGGATCAACTGAGTATTCAGGTTTAAGGAAATACAAAAATATTATTAAACTCCAGTAAAAATGACCAAGTTGGCTATGTAATACAAGACTTCCTGATTATTATACCCTCAAAGAATGGATAACTCATAGACAGAATATCCTCTGGATAGCCCACTAAGCAAACTGCCTCAAGTTCTTAATCTATAGAACAGAACATGGTCTGAATAAGAATCTAAAGGTGTAGATTTTATACCAGGCTCTAGTGCAAATTAGGAGAGTAATTACTCAAAAATTTGTTTTCTTTAAAATAAGGCCAACTGACCAAACTCTCTGAGTTGCGACAAGTGAAAATATTATGATAAAGACTGGCATGTGCTCTGAATGCACTCTATAGAAAAGAAGCTCTTATTGTGACATCTCATTATATTCTTGTGTTCTCTCAAGCCCTTTCATTTTGGTTTCCCCTTTTGGGTCCATCACACCTATGCCAAAGATTCTAAATATGAGCCAAGAATACATTTGCCAAAATGCACTATTCTATCATCCTTGCATCTCAGTTGCTTGAAAGGGTCAAAAAAATATATAACCATTTGCTTTTGAACCCACATAGTTCTTTAAATAAAAGGCAAAATCCTAATATAATCCTATGGCATTGACATAGTAGAAAATTACTATAATTATGCAAATTAAAATAAGTCAACAAGATTCAGAACACAATACACGATAAGTAATGTTTTTTAAAATAACAGTCACTGAGCCTGGTCATTTGCACTTAATAATAGGATCAGGAGGGAGCCTAGTGTCTGGGGGAGAACAGCTGTGGTAATAGATGTATTATGTCTTTGATAGGTTCACTCTAGTAGTTTCATTTCTGTATTTGCTTTAGATTATAGAATGCTCCCAGAGTGCCGTGCTATTGAAATTCCCATCATTCCCAGGGCTTTAATTAAGTGATTGGATTTGACAGAACTTGAATTGAGGAGGCCCAGCACTATGTCAGTTTATGCCAGGATGATAGTATCAGGGCCCTGGCAAGTACATGCTTGGCTTTAATTTACATCTTGGGATGTCTCACTGTGAAGCATAGGGAACATATGCCTCTCTGTGATTTTAAAAGGCACTGGATATAGCATATCACAGTGATACTGTCCTCATAAAACCCAGAAGATGGATGATATACTTCTTGGTTTAAGGACAAATTTGGACATAAAAGCCCAAGGTTGGCTGAGGTTGTAACAAGTTTCATTCAGTTCTGAAAATAAATTGGACACTCTTCACAGCTGTTTAGTACTATGGCTTTCCTCTAAACTCTCCACCTAGCCTATAGATACCTTGTTGAATAACAGGTGTCAGTATTTTTTTTTCTGGCAGAGCTAGGAGAAGTTGGAGCAATAAGCTATGGAATGGTAAGCATTAATCACATGCAGAGATTTGGGTTTTTCTGTCTCTTAGATGAAGCATCTTCTCATCTTCATCAGACAGTACCCATTTTGTTATGAGCCACTGATCATGCTCCATTTTAAACCATAACTGGTACTGAAGCTTGGATGTATAGGTGTGTGATTTAGAAGTTGTTGCTCATGGCACAGGCATTACAAAATCATGTCTCATTTTTATCCTGTTGGCTACTATTTTTTTTCACGTGTGTGTGCAGGCCTAGGACTTTGACACGAGTTTCATGATTGACAGAGAAAAAATGGATAATGAAATTGAAAATATTGGCTTAATAAACAAATTCTTTTGGTAAAAGAGAAAAATAGAAAAATAGAGACTACTTCATGTCTGGTTGGGTTATATACCCTCTAAAGCAGATAGAGAAATTAGTCTATAGCAGCCTTGTGAAGGGTTTTATTGGATATGATGATTCTTACCAGGGCAAAGTGTTGTAATAATACTTACTGTGTGGGCCCAAATTGTGATATAAGGAAGGTAGGTCTTCTTGGGGTACTTTTTTTACATTGTGCTATCTGTCTTTTCTCCTTTGTGCCAACCTTGAATGTGATCTTGTGATTCTATCCATTGGAGGATTCAGACACATATTTTTCTACTATTTCTCTCTTTTTATAAATGTCTGATCTCTGTTATCTTTAGTGACTGCCAATCTTCTTCTAGAAACATTGATATATTAGCAGAGATAATTTCCTGAATATATTTCCTATAGTTGGATCTTAAATAACAGGTATATCTGAATCAAACATTCTGAGGCAGGCATCTTTTTACTACATTATTCAAATCATATCACAAGAGATAATAAGATGCCACAGAAAAACGAAGACAGGAGTTGCAAACTTGTTTTATGAACTTGCACTTAAGTTGCATTCTTTTAAACTGTGATGACTGCTCAGATTAAAAGCTTGTCAAAAAAGATCCCAAAGTGCATGATGTATTATCTTATTGTTGAATAAGCCTCCCATTGAGAATGACAGAAATGTTGGACAAAATATAAGAATGATTTGTGTGAAGAATTTCAAGGGTATGAGAGGCAAGAGGAGCCATTTTATTTCTAGATGAATTGATTAGACAGATAGACATATGTATGATAGGGAGAAATAAAAAATAAATAAAAGATAGATAGGTAGATAGTCAGACAGACAGATAGACAGGTAGATAGATCAATGATTTCTGGTGCTGGGATTGCACTCAGTGACTGGCAATTGCCAAGACAGTACTCTGCATAGAGCTCCTCTCTAATACCAGTTCCTGACCTGATGATATTTTGTGAGCTGCTTTCCTCCTGGAAATATTCACCAATTCTTGGGCCATGAAAGGAGGCATAATATCTTGAAGAAAGTTGCAGCTGTGAGGCAGAGAAACCCACAGAACTTATGATGATTAAAAATATAAAAGAAACAAAAATTGAAGTTCAGAGTCGTAAAGACTCCAAGGTCTTGAGAAACATAGAGGCCAGAGAGAGAAACATAGGGAAACCAGCTTCCCTCTTGATGTTTTATGGAATTGTGTGTGTTTGTTTATCTGAATGAGTTTATGTGTGCCATGTGCATCCAGGAGCCTGTAGAGGCCAGAAGAGGGCACTGGATCCCTGGAACTGGAGTGACAGGTGATTGTAAACTGCTTTGTGGGTTCTGGGAACCCAACATATGGCATCTGCAAGAGCAATACATGATTTAAACAGTAGAGTCATCTCTCCAGCCCCATTTGTGGGATTCATATGCTAAGTAAAGCTAGATATCACGAGTGTACCAAGAAAGTCTCTTATTTACTTTTCTATTGCTGTGGTAAAACACCATGACCAAGGCAACTTATAAAGAAAAGCAAATGGTATGAGTCTTCTGAAACCCCAAATTCCACCCCAGTGACACACCTTTTCCTAATTCTTCCCAAGTATTTCCACCAACTGAGAATCACATATTCAAACACATGAGCCTACGAGGGCCATTCTCATTCAAGCTACCATAGCCTCACTCTGTAAAACAGAATGAAACCCTAGAAGGTAAATATAAGATTGGTAAACCACAGTTTGAGACAGATTTATAAAAGCTGTAAACCAGGTCTGACTTAGTTCAGTCCTGGCTTGGGTTAGGTTGACATAGATCTAACTCAGCTCCTCAATAGCATCTTAAGTACAGATTTTTTCATTATGTTGAAGAGCTTCAGTGGTTTATTTTACTTTTAACAAAACAGGAGGGAGAGAGGATGGGGAAATTAAGAAATAGAGGGTTGATCAAAACGAAGGGACTATAAGAAAAATTACTTAGAAACTTACTATCTGGCAATACAGTTCAAAAATATTAAAAAGAATTTGAAGGTATGTACCACACAAGGCTAGACAATGCCAGTCTTGGAAGTAACAGGTCATTTAATAAAAATTTTGCCAAGAGTGGACTACAGCTACAGAAGCTATTGCTCAGAGAGGACCTGCAGGCACTCAGAACTATGTAGGATTGTATTAATTACTTTTCTACTCTATGATAAAATACCATAAACCAAGCAACTTACAGAAGCAAGGGTTTGTTTGGCTTACTACTCCAGAGGGATAAGAATTCTCTATGGAAGGGAAGCATAGTAGCTGGCATCAGACTGGAGCAGGATATTGAGGGCTCACACCTTTAACTATAATCAGGAAGAAGAAAGTGAATGGGGGCTGGCTCATTGCTTTGAAATCTCAAGGCCCATCTCCAGTGACATACTTCCTCCACCAAAGCCCTCCCTCCCCAACAGCACCACAAACTGTGGACCAAATATTCTAATGCCAGAGCCTATGGGAAACATTCTAATTTAGACTACGACATTGTACCCCCTTTCCCCTATAGGCTCTGACCATAGCAACATGCAAAATGCATTTGGTCCAATTTCAAAAATCTCCATTGTCTTTCTGTCTCAATGTTCTTTAAAAGTCCAAAGTGTCTTCTCAGATTCAAGACAATCTCTTAACTGTAACTCCCTATAAAATATAAAAAACAAATTTCATACTTCCAATATATGATAACACAGACTATATATTACAATTATTTCTTTCATTGTATTTCTCTATTCCCTACTTGTCTTTTCCATTGTAGACCACATAAGAGTGATTACTAATTATCATTGGGCAGACTTAATATTAGGTTGTCTTGAAATCTCCTTCACCAAGAAATTAATCTACTACTTTTAAATTTAGATACAGGCAGCTCTTAGGACAGTGGTTTGTAACAGCCACATTCTTTGCCAAAACAATAAGATCAGTCTTTTTTTAACGAGTTACTAGTATTTTTTCCCTGAGACTTCTTGATATGACCTCTCAGAACCATCTCATCCCCTACAAGGGCAGGCCATTAAACTCTGCTTGTTCAATGGCTTCTATAGTTCAAAGTCTTTCACACTCCTCCAAAAACCAACCAAACAAACAAACAAAAAAACCAGTATGGTCATGTTTGCCACAGTAGTATCCCACTCCTTGGTATCAACTTTTATATTCCTTACTTTTCTATTGCTCTTATAAAATATCTTGACTAAGACAGCGTATAGACAGAAAGGTTTATTTGGAGGTTGACTTCAGAGGGCTGAGTCCATGACAGGGGAGAAGCATGGCAGCAAGTAGCAGGATGCTGAAGGCTCACATCTTGAAGCACACACAGGAAGCAGAGGACAGACTTGGGTGACTCATGGCTTTGAAACATGGGAGCCTGCCTCCAATGACACACCTCCTTTGACAAGGCCCCACTTCCTCATCCTCCTAAAAAAATGTCACCAACTGGGGATCAAGTATTTAAATTTCAGAGCCTACAGGGGACATTCTCATTCAAACCATCATAAAGATATCACCATTCTCACCATACGCCAGAAGTAGTTGACTGCTGAAGGCTTTACTCACCTTGGATGCAAGATATAAATAAATGAAACTGGAAATGAACTACAAGTTTCTTCTATGCTGGCTAGCTTTCATGGTGCCAAATGATGTTATGCAGATACTGTGGGGGTGGATAAAAACATTGATTTTAACCAGCTGTGAACTCTGAGTTATAATACCAACCTCACAAGCAAGATGCATCCAGTCCATTGATTCATTGTGACACAACTGTTGTGGGGCATCTTAGTTTGCTTTCTGTTACAGTGACGAAACACCATGACCAAAAGCAACTTGGGGAGGAAATGATTTATTTAACCTTGTAGATCATGTCCTTTATGAAGAAAAGACAAGGCTCAAAAGCAGGAATGTGGATACAGACTTTCTGTGATATTTTGTTTGTGTTCTGACAAATAAAGCTTGCCTGGAGATCAGAGAGCAGAGATAGCCACTAGTTAACCATTGAGGCCAGGTGGTGATGGTACACTCCTTTACACTTCAAACAGGAAATGATTTATTCACCTTATAGATCATGTCTTTTGTGAAGAAAAGACAAGGCACAAAAGCAGGAATGGGGAAACAGGAACTGAAGCAGAGGCCTGGAGGAATGCTGCTTATTGGTTTGTTTCCAATGGTTTACTCAGACTGCTTTTTTATACAACTCAGGACCACTTGCAAGAGGATGACACTGCCCAAAGTGGGCTTGGCCCTCCCACATTAATTGTTAATCAAGAAATGTCCTACAAACTTGCCTACAAGCCAATCTGATGGAAGCATTTTCTCAATTGAGGTCCCCCTTTCTCAGATGACTCCAGCATGTGTCAAATTGACAAAAAAACTAACTATCCCATGGGTAAACTAACTGCTCCTGATTAGTTTTAAGGCTTGCTTTACAAGAGAGAATCCATACCTAGTACTGCAAACCTAACTTGAAATATATGGTTGAAGAGGATTTAAGCCATGGGGAGGGAGAGAATAATACTGCACAGCTGAACTGACACATAGTATCAAACCACCTTAAAAACATCCGTGTCTGCAGCTCAAACAAGGCTACTATTAACTTTAATCAGGGAAGCCTCACTGTAGTGAACAGAGGTAAATTCAAAGATCCATGGCCTCAAAACATGCTGGGAAAAAATGACTATTGAGGTCTCAGCCATTAGGAAATTATTTATACCAACTCCTTAAAGCTCAGGAGACATTTTGTAAGAGGATAGAATGAAGGTAAGAGCTAGAAGACAGGGAGAAGGTCTGTAAAATGCAGTCTTCTAGGCACAACATGGCTGTAACCACCATGAACTCCTAATGGCTGTGTCTCCTAGTGCTGTGCTCATACAAAGTGGGTCCTCTTAGCAGTGAGCTCTTAAAGGGGGAGGAGATCACTGGGCTCTGTTACCTACTTCTTATTTACTAGTAGCTCAAAGATCCCAGGAGGTGGGGAGGTACAGTATACAGGTGTATAACCACTCATGAAAACACTAGGCTCTGATGGACATTTACAAACCCAGGGTCATACAGATGACCCTAGTTAAATTCTGTAGAACACAATACAAACCCCAAAGTAGTGAAAATGGTGAATATATTTGTTAAGGAAGGGAATCTGGCAGGGATAAATAACTGCTCCTGATGATATACATGTATGAATGTATATAAAGAACAAAAATTATTAATAAAAAAGTTTAAGTAGAAAGAGAACTTCGTGCTGGATGCAAAGATGAATCTGTATATTTCAAGAGTATAAAGTTTAACCTGTACCCAACATGAGCCTTTTAGTATGATTCACTATTCTGATGGCATTGGATAAACCCGCTTGTCTTTGAATACCTAGAGCATCATGATCAAGTATAAATTGCCTCTTTATCTATATCTAGGCAAACAAGCTGTTTGTGCAACATGGAAACATATTTTAAGCCATAAGGACTAGCATTCAGCTGATTTGTGTTTCAGTTTCTCCCTGTGAGCTATGTGTCCTAATGATACATCCACTCCCATCATACATAGCAACAGCTACAAAACATATGGGATAATGGAAAGACGGAGCTTCACAAGACTTGGAGAATGTCAGGGACTTAGGGAAGAGCCGTGTTTTTGATGATTTTATTAGGGACCCCTCTGTAGGCTATTTCCTTAGACTTTGTTAGCACAGGAAGTGGGCAAGGATCAAATGTGGGTAAAGCACATCAGGTTATAGAAACAAAATAATGTAATGCACAAAGGGAACTGTTTACAAAGTTGACAGCTCCGGTAACTATGTAAAGCAGGAAACTAACCACTCAGATATGGGGTTTGAATATATATATATTTTCACATGTGTATGTGTATGTGAGTGTGTGTGTGTGTGTGTGTGTGTGTGTGTGTGAGTGTGTATGTTCACAGATGTCTAAAAAGGGTATTGCTTTGCCTAGGGCTGGAGTTATAGGTGGATGTAAGCCACCTGGGTGCTGGGAATTAAACTCGAGTCTTCTAGAAGAACAGCGAAGGCTCTTAACTGCTGAACCATCTCTCTAGCTTCTAAAATTAATTTTATATAAAGTACTTATTTCCTACTATATATAAATCAGTTTAGGCAAGAAATTGGCTTATAGGGTGTCCTTGAGAAGTTTGGAATGAAATTTATAGATCTATAGTAAAATAAATTTCCTATATTTCTTTAGGAACTATTTAGTCTAGGATAGGCTGTGCCTATCAATGAATTACACAGATATATGGATATATTTCTTCTGAGTTATAAGTATGAGAGAAGTCATTGTGTCTTACCTTTGATACCACAATTTAAATGGTGTAGTCATTTACTCATTCACCAGAGTAATCAAAAGTCAATAAAAGAAAGATGTCAGAACATGAGATATTAATATATTTATATCTATTTATCTATCTATCTATCTATCTATCTATCTATCTATCTATCTATCTATCAAATTACATTAAATCTAGCCCTGTACATAGACTTCATTTGTCCAAACTCTTTCAATCTGATTCCTTTACACTAATGATATTTTTAGCAGGATGGATTCCGATACACTATTAGCCAAATGGATTGCTTTAGAGACAAGTCACCTACATTTGATAGGTTCAGGTCCAATTATTCTTTAATGTTGTGCTGCTCATTCCAGTGGGAATGGTAGATAAGAATAACAAATTATGAGCCCTTTTATTTATTATCTTCCCCTTCTGACTGTGAGTGTACATGTGTCTGTAGTTGTGTGTGTTTCAGATCTGACCTCAGAAATTACCTTTTCCTAATGATTGTCAGTCTTTGTTTCTATAACTGGAATTCATGAGAACTGGCCATACCTTTGTCCTTTGTCTTGCACAGTGTCATAGACTTGGTACTTATTAAGTACTTTTCTATCCTTGTTGACTGGATGGATTTTTTTTTTTTTAATGAGAAACTGACTGAGTGCCAAGGGTTCAGTTAAGGTGGTTGGGGTAAAACAAGGCCAGTCATCAGTTTCCAAATGGGAGGCCAATAAGACAAATTTGCGAACCCTAGCAGCTTTAAAAATGGCTTATCAATGTTTTGAAGTAGAAAGTTGTATTCCTTACAATTTTTCCATTCCAACAACAAAACAAGCCCACATGAAAGGTCAGACTGGACCCAGGATTCACCTCATTGAGTGTTAGAGCATGTGAAGAGGACAAAGAGACACACTCCCATGTACTGTTGGGACTTATTTTATAAGGTTATTCTATGCACAATTCAGCTCCAGGCAGCGCAAAGTTTCAAGTATGAATAACTTCACCTGTCCCATTCAAGAATAAGTGGCTGTTCTCATGCCCTAGAATCTCTGAACGTGTCAGGGCTTCTTTCACATTGTTAGAACATTTCTCCACATAGCCACAAAATGATCATCAAAACAAGGGTATTGGCATTGATGCAGCACTGTTACATAATCTCAGACCCCTGTCAGTGGTACAGTTCTTTCAGCCATCATTCACCAGAGCCAAAGATCTAGTTCAAAATCATGTCTGGCTTTCAGCTGTTGTTTATTTCCTTCAGTCTGAAGTGACTACTTCATCTTTCTTTCCATGACCTTGACACTTCTGAAGATTATAAGGTAGATATTTTGAAGAATGTCATTGAGTTTATCTGCTAGTTTCTCATGAATAGGTGCAATTTATACATCATTGGTGGAAATACATGAACATGATCCTGTTTTTATTTTTCATGTCAGGTATATACAATTTTGATTCATCATATTGCCAGTGCTTTAAAGGATGATATTTGCCTGTATTCATTATTGCAATATAATCTCCCCTTTTTGATTTACAAGAATTTGGTAGAAAGATAATTTGATGCTCTATCAATGTCCAATTCATCATAAAATGCATCATTTATTCATTTAAACTTCCCTCCTTAAAACTTTCAAATTATCCATTTAATTATATTGGTAAAATGATATTTCCTTATTCAACTGATTATACTTTATAATTGTTATTTTTTGCTTTGATATTTGAATTATCCCACATTTGTCCAGAGGACACTCTTTCACACCTACTTTTGAGATCATCATGGTTTTCTGAATATGCCTTGGCTTCCTGGTGTAAAAAAGTGTTCTCTACTGACTGTGTGACTTATTGTTCTAGTCCTCTAGTCAGTCACTTCTCCAAGGGACCTGGTTCCATTTAGTGATCAATAGCATTTAGGATATTAGCCTAAGCTATATGTCAAACACTTCAATTCTCAGCTTTCTACAGATATATGTTCAGGGACTTCTGGCTTAATCAGGTGTAGAGCAAGAAGAAATAGTTAAATAGTTATTCTGGTTGTTCAAATGTCCTTCTCTGTTGGATGGCTCATCCCACACTGCTTACACAGCTTCCAGATTCTCTCTTAGCCAATGCAGCTTTGATGGGGTAACATCCTCCATTATTGATGTCTTATGCTTTATTATAGTTTCTCTACTCTTTTGTAACCCTCTCATTTGTTAGAAACTTGGGATTTAGTCCTATCTTCATTGTATTGCAGAAAAGACCAAGGAGTATCAAATGTGGGAAGTATTAGAATGAAGTGTAGATTTCTATGGGAGAATCTGATGGGAATACTTTTGCAAAAGGAAAGGGCAGAGATCTGGACAGGAATCAGTAACAATTCGTTGTGAAGAAATATTTAAAGTGAGATCTTAAGATCAACTGGATAGTGAAGGGCAAGGAGTTAGGATGGAAAACTATTTTGAAAGTGGAGACTATAACCTGTATAGAAGCCCAGTGGCATGAAAATGCAGGGTATATTCAAGGTACAGACAAAAATGCAGCATGTTGAAGGCCCAGAAAACTAATGGTGTGAAAGTTGCTCTTGGAGATGCCTTAAGGATGCAGGCACAAATGTGTTTTCATCTTAAGGCAATTTGGAAGCACTAACAGGACTTAAACAAGTAATAATACATTTTGTGTTTCATGAAGAAACCTCTGGGTGTTTTATGAGGACTGTTGGCATGTCAGTAAGAGAAGATGCTCTTGAACTAGTAAGAGTGTATTGAATCATCAAGGTGAGAGATTCTAATCATTTGGACTAGTCTGTACACATTTTGTTAAAGTTTAAGAAATAAATATGTACCATGCAGAGACCACAGACCACAGATGTGTGAGGAGGAGAGAACCTGAACATGCCAACTTCACCAAGAGGCCCCAGAGAATAATTTGCTGTTGGGTGCTGCTCATGCTGTGGGGGAGGCAGCCTGAGCTACTGAAGTTGAAAGAATCAGTATGATATCTTTATGACTACCATGAGTGCTACAATATGGACACATGCCTCAAGTCAGCCCTTAAGACACAGCAATTTTTAATTCCTGATCTTGTTTATATTACCAAGGATGCTGGTTCTTCATTTTCCACTGTTTTCAATGTTCAGAGAATTAGAGTATGGAGCCACTTTCTGAATTCTTCGTAAGATTTACATGAATTCTGAATCAATTCAGATCCTTTTTGTATGTAAGTCAAAGTATAATCTTTTAAAACATTTATTTATTTATCTATTTATTTCTTTACTTATGTTTGTCTATGTATATGAATGCACATTTTAATGTGCCTAAGAACAGAGGCCAGAGAAGTCATTGGATTTCTTGGAATTGGAGTTACAGATGGTTGTGGGCTGCCCTATGTGGGTACTGGGAATTGAACTCTGGTACTCTGGAAGAGCAGCAATATTCCTACCCACTGAACAATCTCTCCAGCAATCAAATACTATTTCTTACAGTAAGAACTACTTTGGGATTTTTTTGCTATAATTTGCAATTGAAAATATCTTCCTTGAGCTATTTACCATTGCAAGTAAATTAATATTAACAATGTAATCATGTTTCCCCAGTTTTTCTTCAAATGGCATTTTTTAACAAAATTAATATACTTTATCTTGTTTTGTTGCTCAGTATTCATGTCTTTGGGTCTTAGCTTGCATTCTGCTAGAAGCAATCTTTAAATCAAGGATATACTTACAAATAATTTGAGAAGTCATTACAAGAAGCACTGGCAGAAAATACAAGTATACCATAGAGAGGGGAAGAAATGAGTAACATGTGTTAAGAATCCAACATGGTGGAGATCTGCAGTTAAATCCTGCTGAAATTTCTGAGGAGTGCAGCATGTACCTCAGTGTTATGCTGAGATAGGAGTGGAGACGTCAATAACAGGCATCTCAGAATGTCCACACACAAAACTACTTTTCTCTAAAACCTGTTTTACATTCTTTTCATTTCAGAATGTGTACACCATTTCCTTTTCCTCACCAGAACCCAGGAGCCATTCAATTCCTTTCATCTTTCTCGCATCTGACCTCATGAGCAAAGCTGCTTCTGTCCATCTGAAACACAAATCCTGAAGACACTAGTTTTTCTCTATCAATGTTCGCTCTTCAGTTTGAAGTATTATCAGCTCTTCTTATTCTGCTTATAATGGTTTCATAACTGCTGTGTCTATCCCTTCTCTCAGTCCCATATCCTCATAATACATTATAGGCAGAAAACAAAACCATAATTTAAAATAGTATCTCAAGTCACACTGCGTCCTTCTTAGAATTGTCTGATAGCTCCCCACGATGCTGTAAGACACAGGCAGCATGCACCTGGCCCCTCATTGTCATACTGTCTCATTTCCAATCACTTTTCTTTCTGAATTGTCCAGACTAGCATCACTCGCCTTCCTTTTGTATGGTTCTTAACAAGAACAGTGACCCTTTCCGGGACTCTTTTGTGTGCATTTCTTATTACTAAGAATTGTGTCCTTCCTACCAGTGTATGGATGCCATTCATCCCACATGTTCTGCCATGTCCAGCTCATGCTATGCAAGGACTCACAATTCTGCATCATGTATGATGTTCTCAAGTATCTTTCCAGATGTTTACGTTTGTGAACATCCACATATGACTAGTGCATAATGCCTAAGTCCATTTTACATATAACTTCAAAGTACTTTTGCATAGTTTTAGTAAACACTGAAACTTCTAGGAATGTGGCTGCATTGCATACCGAGGGAGGGGAGGATTGTTTGTTAGAAATTATCAAGAGTTGCTCACTGTTTCAGAAAATTCTATCACCAATGGCAACGCCATTTGTGGTATTTGAGTTGCCAATTCAGCACACCTGTACTTGACTCCATTTGTGGTTGTCACCTTCGTGCAGATTCTAAGTATAGACACAAACATCTGACTGCTTCATATGGCTTCTTATTACGACACCTGAGAATTTTCCTATAGAAATGCATATCATTTTATTACACGTTATTTTTCTATTCCTTTTACCTTATATCATAGTCACAGCATTATAGTAACATTATTGGAAACTCTCTTGTGCAAATATATTAGATATGAATTTCAGAGTAAAGGGACACTTTAAAATTATTTGTCATAAAAAAGGGGGTTTGGAGCCGGGCGGTGGTGGCGCACGCCTTTAATCCCAGCACTCGGGAGGCAGAGCCAGGTGGATCTCTGTGAGTTCGAGGCCAGCCTGGGCTACCAAGTGAGTTCCAGGAGAGGCACAAAGCTACACAGAGAAACCCTGTCTCGAAAAACCAAAAAAAAAAAAAGGGGGTTTGGGACTGTTTGGGTGAGAATACTGCTCTAACACATTAAGTTTTGACTCGCCCTAGTGCTCTGTGCTCCAGTTTTATCAACTTTTGATCAGTGGACAGATTTCTTACTCAGATGTACAGTGAGAAGATAGAGTGACAAATGCTAACATCACTCTAGGATTAATCTAGGAGAAACATGTTGTAGGCAAAGATTATGAGCCATTTACCAATACATTTGTTTTCTTCGTTAGGTAGATTGTATTCACTCCTTTGTCCTTTGTAACCAGACATGACCATGTAGGAATACAGAAAAAAATATTTTCAGTATTTATTGCTTTTATAATTCTTCTGTCATTGTGCAAACCTCTGCTTCCAGGATTCAAACTTTCTAAGTGACAGTATATATTAGTACTCTCCCAACTTCCTTGCTAATTATTTCCTTGGAGTTGTGCTGTAGAATATTTGTACATTATGTGAAGATATATTGCTGCAATTGGTGTAAAAAATGCTGAATGGCCAATAGACAGGCAGAAGGTGTAGGCAGGACTTTCAGCAGAGAGAGAGACCTCTGGGAAGAAGAAAGGCAGAGTCATCAGCCAAACTCAGAGGAAGCAGGATGGGCAGTATAGAAATTGACAGAATGCCCTGTGGCAGAACACAGATTAATATAAATGGGTTAATTTAAGTTATAAGAGCTAATGGAACAAGCCTAAGCTAAGGCTGAGCCTTCATAATGAATAAGAAGTCTCAGTGTAGTTATTTGTGAGCTGGAGACCCCAAAGAAATTCCAACTACAGAGTTGATTTTATTAAAATTTTTTGGAAAGGTTTTGCCATACAAAGATTTGTTATAGAAGTGTCACTCTGACTACTCAAGAATGTGATATGACCAAGAAGTTGTATCATCATTTTTGTTTTGAACTCTACTCTCATGTTTGGTCATACAATAATTGTACTAAAAGAAAGGCCTGATTTATACTCAGCCTGTTTTCCTGTTGTATGTAGTCTTTTTACTGAAGTGTGAGAAGAGTTTTCTTAGATCAGCTATATTTTCCTTAGATTTCCTCTATATCCCTTTATGGTCATGACATCGATTTTCTCATAAATGACTGTTTTCAGTGAGGAAGATTTCTGCCTTTTAGAGAGGTATCTTCTCAGATACATTTCAGAAATTTAGAGCAGGCTGCCTGGAAGCTAATGTTATGAACTATTTTAAATCAATATCAATTGCATTTATTTAAAACATCAGATGATGGCCAGTGTAGTTTGGTTGTCACAGGGTGATGGAGATTCATGGAGAAGTGCTCATTGGCAGAGGAAAGAACGTATCTCTTTTGTTGTAGATGAGGGCTACAGGTTGAGATGTATGACCAATGAGGATAAAGAGACAGGTTGTCCTTAAGAAAGCCAGCTTCATGGGCTTCCAGATCCCACAATAACGACCCATGGCCAATGAGATCCGGAAACACCAAGAACATAGATTTTAGAAATATTTTTATTTTGCTATTTATTTGAGGTACCTTTTTACAGGCCAGATATGCAGGAAGCTTTGCGGGATAATTTTTTTTTTTTTTTTTTTTTTTTTTTTTTTTTTTTTTTAAGCAGAGAATCCAGCTCCCCTGTTTCAGCTTCCCAGGGTGGAGTGTCCCTCTAAGAACTGCAGGTCTTGGGCCATGTTCTCCAGTATGTGAAGTTAAACACTTGATTGTTCTTTGGTGCTGCTCTGAATTTTCAGGCTAAGTCACATGGTTTCGCATTAAGTAAAAGTAAATGAAAGAGGAACAACTTTCAATAGTATGGCTCCTGATAGGCTATCTATGCTCTATTGGATGTCCCTGTGCCCATGCACACATAGGCAACACTAAATAGACTCAGTAGAAAAAAAAGATATGAACTTATGAGGGGGACTTGTTGAGAAGAGAACATAGTGCAGTAGTCTTGGCAGAGTTGGAAGTGGGGAGAGTGGAGTAGATATGATCAAAATACATTGCATGCATCTATGAAAATTTCAAAGAATAAATAAACTAACAAAAAAGAGCTAAATCACTGGTAGAGTACTTGCTAGCATGTAAAAAACCCTAAGTTCAATTCTCAGCCCTGCAGGAAAAAATAAAAAAATAAAAATCTTCATCAGTGCATTCATCAATGCATCACAGACTGGAATATCTTTCATTCAAAATTAATTTGTTCTACTTTATGCCACTTACTTTTAGTTGTTATTGTCATTAGTAGCAAATTAATGACAGTCATTAGTCAGGACCTATGCTTTATATTCTTTATGTTTTCACGGCTCCACCAAGGCCAAGTATATTTGTTGGCATGGTATAAAGGAGTCAGACGCCAAGGATCATAAGCATAGGGCCAGGGTGTGTATTTGTCTCTTTTCATATTGTCATTTTTCAGAACAGAAGATAAAACATGGTCTTTTTTTATAATATTTGTTGAATAAATGGATCAATAAACAAGAAATTTTAATTTGACTTTGGTTTTCTTATCAACTGATATTTAAGTCTAGATTCAATTTTTTTCAAAGGTTAGCTATAATAGAGCCTTGGAAGAGGACTCTGTGGGTTAATGCACTTAATGCCATATCTGACCACCTACATTGGATGTTCAGGACCCACATGGTGGAAAGAGAGAGAAAGTATTGAAAAATTTCCTGTTTTGTGGAATTTACACACACACACACACACACACACACACACACACACACACACACACACACACACACCTATAGTAAGTTTCCCAGATGTACCCACAGTCTTAGTTGTCCAATCCTCTTCTTCTTCTTCTTTTCCCTCCAAGACTTAGAATTGGGAAGTATGAATTCTCTTGGCAGAGGTCTCCAGTACCCTGAATCCCTCTTGACTTCAGCTGCCTGGTACTTAGGCTTTCAAGTGCCTCCCTTGCACTCCGTCCACAGCATCACTGAAGCACTTTTCACACATAATTGCATTTACAAAAAGCCCTTACCATATGCAATTTCCCTTTCATGAAATTGTACATATGTGGATTTACTTTTATACACTTTCCACAATCAGGAAAATCCTACTTTGATTAGATGCACACCTGTTGGAGATAATTTGAAAAGGGGGAGTAAGGAGGGGGGGGGATTTTGAAAGAGCAAAGAAAGGTAAAGCAGGTGGCAGAGCAGGAGAGAGAAATTTAAAGAGCAGCTTGTGGAGAAATGAAGGTGGCCGCTCAGGCGAAGTTGGGATTGTGTTTGTACCATAGACTGGAGGGGGAACTGGTGCACATACTCTTCTGAGGAGGGAACTTGTCTGAATAGAGCTGGAGCAGTGCTGGGGTGGAACTCAGCCAAAAGGTACTTGTTTATGACGTGGAGTAGCTTCCCTCACAGCTGCGTCTGGATTTTCTCAGCAAGTTACTGAGGCTATTTGAGGTCACCATGGGGGGCCCAGGAGACAGCTCAGAGACTCCTTCCCCTCCACTGTGTTTAACTTTCATGTCAGGTGTAGTACATACAGAGCAAAGTGAAGATGCAGGGACATTGTTGAAAATGCAGGGAAGGGTTTGCAGTGTGCTATCCTTGTTTGTTTTGAAGAAAGACAAAGCCCATCTATCCTAATTTCCAGAGCTCTCTTTACAGTCTTGCTGGCCCAGTCCCATCGTTCTCCTAAGTGCTTATTTGCTTATTTACTTTTTGGAATGTGGATTATCTGGGCATGAATCTCTTTATTGGAGGCAGAAAATTTATGTTTATGTAGCACTGTACAAATTGCATGAGTTACAGAGATGCAAAATATAACTTTATTTGTCTTTCTAGAACCAGACTTAATTTTTTAATCCTCAGCCCTCCTTTTCAGTTTGAAACAGGAAGATTCATTTGGCCAATTTTGGAGGTTCTTCCAATGATGTTGAATTTAAATTCATTATAATTCAAGATGTCTTCCACTGATTCTCTCTTGCATGTTAATCATGTGCACATGTGGTATTTATGGATCAAGGACAACCTGTCCACTGTATTGATCTTCTATGATCTGACTTCCACTGCATCAGTCATACAAACAGTAATAGGAGCTCCAGCTCTCATTTAGAATGATATTACTGTATCTACACTGTAGCAACTTACTGTCTCCATGGCCTCCAGAATCATTCCTATCTGTTGACTTTGGCATTATGTACAGGAAAGTTTGATTACATGAGAAAATGTATGGTATCCCTTGATTCTGGAAGGACACTTAAGGCTCTCATGGCACTATGCACACACCCAGTTTATCCATATGTTCATCTATTATTCATTCATTAATTCATTCATACATTCATGCATGCATGCATCCATCCATCCAACACATACTATTGAGTTCCAGGTGCTTACTAGGCACACATTTATAAACATTTCCTTCCCAGAAAGATTACATTTTCTAGTAGGATATAAGAATGAAGGCAGAATATTTTATCTGCCTAGTTTAAATTGTGAAAACTAAATTTGTTAGCCTTTATATGCCACAACTTATGTTCTGTGCTAGTTTGGATTCTATTGTTGTGTCCCAAAATGGACTTGAGGAGGAAAGAGTGTACATATCCTGGGTCACAGTCAATTGAGAGAAGCCAAAAGCAGGATCTCAAGACAGGAACCTGGAGGCAGGAACTGAAGCAGAGGCCATAGAGGAATGGTACTTATTGGTTTACTCAGCTTGCTTTCTTATACATCCCAGGACTGCTGGTCCAGGGTGGTGGGGTGGTATCAACCACACAGAGCTGGGCTCTCCCTTATCAATTGTTAATCAGGAAAATGCCCCCCCCCAAAAAACTTGCCTATAGGCCAGTTTAATGGAAGTGACTTCTCAGGTGAGAGTCCTTCCTTTCAGATGTCTTGGCTTGTGTCAACTTGACAAAAACCAACCAGCACACTGTCCATATTAACACAATTTTATTTCTCTGTAAAACTGACACCCAAACTCATGATGTTAACTCTTCAATTGGAAAATATCAATGGATTATTTAAATCCTCAAATTCTGTGAGATTTTTGTCTCAAAAAGAAAAAAAAACCTTTGCTTTCCTGTTTAATGCTTCTTCTACAACCCTAACCACGCCCCCTTTTTAAACTTAACCCCCAAATTGAAAGACCTGCCTTAAACTATGCTTTCAACTCCTAATAATTTTCAAAATTACCTCTCCAAGAAACCTTTAAAATCCTGCCAGGCTTGTAGTATCCTCCTTTGTGTGGTGAGGATCAAAGTTAGGTTGGCCTTACCAATGGTGTGTTGGTAGTATTTGGGGAGCCAGCACTAGACAATGTATCATTATAACTCAGTAGCAAGGCAAGCTTTTAGAGAAAGATCCATTAGTATATGTAATTATCTACATTAGTTGTGCAAAATTATTTCAAATATGTTTATTAATGATCAAAAGTCAGACTTTTCATTGTCAATTATGATATGGCTTGAATACTGTGAAGAGACTTATTCTCAGGGGATATTAAAAATGTGATCTTAATTAATAACTATGTTAATATTACTATAATGTAAGTACTAGTCATGTGCCAAATATTGCCTTTATGTCTTCCAAAAAATGCTAGACACCAAGTGTACATCATTTTTCTTGGAAACAAACTTCACTCATTTACCCATTAACTTGGATTAGGTTCATATAATGTAGGACACAGGACTAAATCTTTGGTTAGTTCTTCTCCCTTCTTTCTGTTGATCTGCCCAAGTGAAGTGGGCTGAACCATAAAAACATAATCTAAAACTCCTTTGCTAAGTGTCTAAAAGAGCTGTGTTGGCCAGAGTTCTTAATTGTAGGCAACAGAATCTGACCTAACAAGTTTACTTGGAAAGAGATTTATGATAGTTCACACAGTTATTGGGAGAGTTAAAAGTACAGATTCTAGGCTGAGTTTCTGGGAACAATGCCCGGAACCACATAGAAAACTGGCTCGCTAAGGAAGCTGCTGCTACCATTGGCCTCAGAACTCCTGTGTGTCTGCCATATCAGGAAGATATCATACTGGGCAAGGACCACCACCACTGCAGGTCTCAGAAGATACAACCCCGCCAACCTCCCTGGATTCTGGTATTTGAAAATGGTTTTAAAGGTGTGTTCCATCAGATAGCAGCATCAGTACCACCTGGTAACTTGTTAGAAATGCAAATTATCAGGTCCCAACCCAGACCTATGGAATCAGATGATCTGGGCATATGGCCTAATGATTTATGTTTCTGATCCAGGCTAAAGTCTGAAAACGGCTGCTGTCTCAGATTGCTCACTTTATTCTTCTAAGTCTTGTGTAAATGTAGGCAAACTGCTTTGTGGACATAGATCATACATAGAAGCCTGGTGCTAAAGGAGACTGGAATAGTACTCCTCTGAGTCCAGTAAACACCAGAATTATCTTAGGACCCTGTTAAAACTGCAGATTCTGGCCTTGAAGAGATAGCTCAGTATTTAAGAGTACATACTGCCTTTCCAAAGGATCCAAGTTCAGTTCCTAATATCCATGATGGGCTGTAACTTCATCTCCAAAAGATCTGACATCCACATCTCGGCTCTGCAACCTCACCCCCTTCATCCCATGTACATGTTCTCTACTACCCACATAATTAAAAAAATTCAAATAAATACTTTGAAAAGTTTAGATCTGATTATTTGGCCTTGGGTACAGTGCTAACAAGATCAGAGGTGATGTTGAACATGATTTGAATAGAGATGGCCTGTAATACAGAAATGATGCTTAGAGGAATGTTAGGAATTGTACTTAACACAATATTCAGTATCTTCTACTAACCATGACTTAGACAAATGTCCTCTAAAGGCTATATACTAAAGGCTCAGTTCTCTGAGTGGCATGGTTGGGAGGCAGAGCCTCATTTAGAAAATGGAACCTGGAGACAAGGAATTTGGCCGCTGTAGGCAATGCTCTCCATGGAGATTTCCCTTTCTCTTTCCTTTCTGGTCACAAGGTCTGTGTTTATCCTCTACCACACTCACCTACTGCAATGTGTTGCCTTTCCTAAGTAACAGAGGCAATCAATTATGAACCTCAAAACACTGAACCAAAATAAAATTGAGTTTCTTTGTAACTCAGTTATCACAGATACGTTATTTGGAAGAAAATAACACACCCTGTTTATCCTAAAATTTGTAAGAGAAAGGTCCTCTACATGAGGATCCTGTTAGATTTTCATAAGCATTTTTTGATTACTGTCTTTAACTGAACGGGAAGCCTTCTCTCCTGTCTTCAGAAGATAGCTGGGTATTTTATTTTAGAAGGGAGATATGTTGGGTTTTCCTAAATTAAACCTAAGTTAAACCTAAATGGTTAGAAATTTTTTTTAACTTCTTGTTAATTTCTTCAATATTGGTAGAATCTATTCAATCAGAAAACACACTGAATTTATTTAAAATCAAGCCCCCCCCCCAAGACTTTGCAGCCAAGAGAGCTTAAAGTTGAGTCTCAATGTAGAACAATTCCTGGGCATTCTATTGACTTTATAGTTCTTTTGTTACTTCCATGGCCAAGGAGACTATAATGAATTTTATTGTTTCCCTGTTCTTCTGGGTTCTTACTATCCACCAAGAAGCATGGATAAGGTTTATGAAGGAGGCCAGTAATATTCAGCAGCTTATATATCTGGTCTACTGTGGTTTTGCATGCTGGCTTCTTCTATAAACTGAAGGTCATAGTCTCTGTCAGATGGTCCATTCCATCCTGCTACCTCTGCCTCCAGGTTCCCTCCTAGCCTTTGCAGATCTGAAGGGGTAATGGCATTCCTTGTGTTTTCTTACAGCTTCTCTACTTTAATTTCAATCAACTTCATGTTATACTGTGTTAATGAAATGTTTACCCACAAGGGCTCATATGTTGAAAGTTTGCTTGCAAAATGGTGGTAGTTTGTAGAAGTGATTAGATCATGAAGGCTCTGACCTAATCAGTGGATGAATCCATTGTTATGTTCATAATTTGATGGCTTTGCTGATATGTGGTTGAGAGTAGAAGGGAGAGCTGAGGTAAAGGAAGTGTATCACTAGGAGCACGACTTTGTACATAATCACAAGACTGCCCCTTACCCCTCTTTGCTTCACTGTTACACATTGTTTGACACTATGATGCTCTACTTTGCCTCAGGCCAGGATAATGGAGTCATCTGACGTTGAACTAAGATTATGAGCCAAAATAAGTCTTTACTCCTTTAAGCTGATTTCTCTGTTGGTTTGTCACAGTAATGAAAAATGGACTGACTCCTTTATTAAGTTCTCCTCAAACCTTCATTCTCAGAGTGATAACTAAATGTGCCAATCTAAGCTTGAGAGGAGACTTGATGGCTGCTTCCCTGTCTTTTGATTAGTTTTGGTTTGAAGTCTATTTTGTTAGGTATTAAAATGACTACTTCAGTTCACTTCTTAGGTTCTTTTGCTTAGAACACATTTTTTTCAACACTTTACCCTGAGGTAATGTCTATCTTTGATGTTCAGGTATGATTTTGGATTCAGCAGAAGGATGGATCCTGTTTTTGCACCCATTCTGTTAGTCTATGTCTTTTCTTGGGGGATGGAGATGGTTGGCATAGAGAAATATCAATGACCAATGATTGTTAATTCATGCTATTTTGTTATTGTTGTTGGTGGTGGTGATGTTTGTGTGCATGTGCATGCGTGTGTGTGTGTGTGTGTGTGTGTGTGTGTGTGTGTGTGTGTGTATGTGTGTGTGGACTTCTCTTCTTTTGATTTTTCTGGTATGAAATTATTTATTCTCCATGTTTTCATGTATGTAGTTACCATAGGTTAAATTTTTCCTTTTAATGCCTTCTGTAGGGTGGGATTTGTGAGTAGATATTGTTTAAATTTGAATTTATTATGGAATATATTATATTCTACATCTATGTTGCTTGAAAATTTGACTGGATATAGAAGTCTGCAATGGTATCTGTGGTCTCTTTAGAGTTTTCAGGGCATCTTTCCAGGCCCTTCTGACTTTTAGAGTCTCCATTGAAAAGTCAGGTTTAATTCTAATAGGTCTGCCTTTATATGTTAATTGGTCGTTTTCCCTTGCAGCTTTTAATACCCATTCTTTGTTCTTTGTGTTTAATGTCTTGATTATTTCTTTTCTGGTTTTTTGAGACAGGGTGTCTCTATGTAGCTTTGGTGAATTTCCTGTAACTCACTCTGTAGCCCAGGCTGGCCTCAAAGTTACAGAGATTCCCCCTGCCTCTGCCTCCCGAGTACTGGGATTAAAGGCGTGTGCCGCCGTCACCACCGCCAAGCATGTTTTGATTATTATGTGATAAGGGAACATTTTTTTCTGTCCAATCTGTATGGTGTTCAGTATGGTTCTTGTACCTTTATAGGCATCTCCTTCTTTAGGTTAGGAAATTTTTTTTCTCTGATTTTGTTGAAAACATTTTGTGAGCATTTAAACTGAGTTTCTTCTCCTTCCTCTACACCTATTATTCTTAGGCTTGTTCTCTTCATAGTGTCCCAGATTTCTTGGATGTTTTGTGTCAGGACTTTTTGATATTTAACATTTCCTTTGACTGATGCATCCATTTCTTCTATTGTGTTTTTAACACCTGAGATTTTTTTCTTCTGTCTCTTGCATTCTGTTGGTGAAGCTTGCCTCTAGTTCCTGTTTGCATTCCTATATTTTTCATTCTCAGAATTCACTCAGTTTGTGTTTTATTTATTGTGTCTGTCTCCATTTGCAGGTCTTAAACAGTTTTATTCATTTCCTTTGACTGTTTTTGTTTTCTTGGCTTTCTGAAAAGGGTTTATTCATTTCCTCCAGTTGTTTGTGTTTTCCTGGTTTCTTTAGGGAACTTATTCATTTCCTCTACTTGTTCATTTGTATTTTCTTGGTTTCTTTTTAAGAGATTTGTTCTTCTCCTCTTTGAGAACCTTTATCATCTTCATATAGTTGGTTGTAACGTCTTTTCCTTGTGCTTCAGACATGCTGGAACACTCAGGGCCTGCTGTCATAGGATAGATGGGCTCTAGTGAAAACATATTGCCTTCGCTGTTGTTGATGATGTGTTTTTATGCTGGTATCTAGGCCTCTTGGGTGAGTATTTTGTTTCTTATGTTCCTGGGTTTCTGTTTCCTCTATGGATTTTTGGAGAATCTAATGGCTGTGAGTTACCCGTTTTCCTGGTTTGTTCAGATGGTGTATTCACAGAGAATGTCTGCTGGTATTGGTGGCTTGCTGCACTAATCCCAGTTGGTCTTATAATAAAAACCCAGAGCCAGGTTTCAGAGTAAATGCTGAAAGATGACAGGAAACAAGCCGCAGCCACTTCTCACCTCACCAACTTCTCAGCCGAAAGGGGCAGATCCTGTCTCCATGAATCCTCAGACTGAATGCTCCTGAGTCCTCAGCTGAAAGGACTGAGTTCCTATCTCATCCCAACTTATATGCCTTTCTTCACCCAGCCATATCACTTCCTGTCTCAGCCTTCCTTGTGCTGGGATTAATGGTGTATGTGCTTCCAAATACTGAGAGCAAAGGCATGAGATCCCAAGTGCTGGGATTAAAGGTATGTGCCACCACTGCCTGGCCTCTATGTTTAATCTAGTGGCTGTCTCTGCTCTCTGATCTTTAGGCAAACTTTATTTGTAGAGTACAAACAATATATCACCATAGTGGCTGGGATACTGGGATGAAGTTGGGGAAGGAAGGTTAGAGCAGACAATTTTTGTGATCCATTGGGGATGGGGTCAGAGAGGGAAGGGAGAGCACAGCAGATTTACAGCTACAGAGTTGGAGATGAGGTTAGGTGTACGGGGAGGATTGGATCTCAGGATCAGTAGGAGGGGGTGTGGGTCTGCCTTCAGCCTACTTGTTGCCCTGGGAAGATCTATCCTTGGGCTAGCAGGGGGTGCCTTTTGGAGTTGGGGTCTGGGACAAAGTGACAAGTTGAGGGAGGGAGGTTGAGGGGGACAAGTGGTCAGGGGTGAGGGAAGACTTCAACTGGTATTCTGTTGCAATTTTAGGAGTGAGACTGAGGGAACAGAGAGAGGAGATGGTCTGCAGGCAGCCTCCCAGGGTTTCTGGCCTCTGTAAGGTTTCCTGGTGCTTATTCTAAATTACTACATTCATCTAATTTGGTAATGGGAAAAAGTTATAAAGCCGCTTTGGGAGTCCTAGTCCTGGTTGAAGAACTCTAAACATTTTTCTTCTACTAAGCAACATTTACACACGCTCAGTTCAAGTTTGACAGTGAGTAAAGTTGAACCTCTAAAATTCCTGGGTACACTTATTGGGGATATTCATGGGAAGACCAAAGAATGGCTCCTGCTTATTAGCTGTCTGTTACAAGTCCCTCTTCTGGCTGATGCTAGCTTTCTGTCCTTCAGCCAATCTGTTCTCCATTCCAAGAGTTCTCCCCCTAAGCTATGTTTTTGATCTTGTAAATCAATCTGCGTATCATGCGGTTGAGTCACATGCTTCCCTCATATCCAGCTGTCCAATGTTTCCCCTGATCTTTTCATTAGATATGAATGCTCAAAGGATTGAAGTCAATTAACATAGAAGGGCACATTGTTTTTCTAGTGTCCCTTGTCCACTTGTGGGTTGACACTGGGAAATCTGTAAATTATCCGTTAGCATACTTTCTTCCATTGCACAGAGACATGAGTTTTCACTATGTTTTAATTAAGTTTGAAATCCACAAGGCTAGGTTTCTCTTTGGGTTTTTGTTTGTTTTGTTTTTTGGTTTATGATTATGGGGGGTTTTTTTTGTACTAATTATTGAGAATGTAGAATTTACTTTGGGCTTATCATCCATACATAGACCATGTATTTCCTTCTCTTGTGATTAAATTTAGAAAAGCTCTTTCAAAGGAACTCCCTTTAGTTTGTGGAACATGTTTGATATCTGATAAGTTAGAAACAGAATGATGAAACGTGTTTTGGTTGGCTGCAATTCAATGACCATCTCTCTCTAGTTCAGTTGGATTATGTTTTTCTGAAGTCACATTATTGCTAACGAATGGCTCATCTTAACAAGTGGTCAAACTACCCCAAGTGGTTGGTAATTTTTCTCCCCACACCAAGTATTTTATTCACTAGTACTTTTGTCAAAACCTTGGTATTATCAGCCAGGTGGTGGTGGTGTATGCCTCTAATTCTAGCGCTTGGGAGGCAGAGGTAGGCGGGTCTCTGAGTTCAAAGCCAGCCTGGTCGAGAGAGTGAGTTCTAGAACAGCCAAGACTACACAGAGAAGCCTTGTCTTGAAAACCAAAAGCAACAACAACAAAATAAATAAACAAATAAATCTTGGTATTATCTTTGAATTGAGTGTTTTTGTGTGAGTGTACTTTGGCTTATAGCACAAATGTCTGCAAAGTAGAGTCCTTTACTACAACCCCACACCTTACTACTTTTCCTTAGACAGTTGAATTAAATGGTATCCTTACAGTCAGTGACTCCATGAGTTCACCATTTTACTGCTGTTGGGCTATTTGACTGCATTTTGTGTGGCACATACGCTTATAAATGCATTTGTATGTATGCACACATGTGTGGAGGTCACAAGTTGACATAACCCATCTTCCTTAGTTGCTCTCTACTTATTGTTTGACACAATCTGTCACTGAAACTAGAGCTCATGGATCCAGATAGACTGGTTGGCCAGGAAGACCAAGGGGTCCTCCTGTTTGCTTCCCCAGTACAGGCATTATAGGGATATACTAGTCCCACGCTTTTTAAATTTTGTATTGGATTGAACTCATGTCCTCAGGTGTGCATAACAAGTATGTTACCAATGAGGTCCCCTCCACAGCGACAAATCCATTTGGCTGTAAAACACATCATTTTATCTTAAAAAAGAGGTTGGCCTTACAACTCCATGTTGCCTATGGAGTGCAATTTACAATCTTTAAGCTAGCAGTAAAAATTTGCTTAACACTCTAAGTGCCTAAAGTCCTACAAACAAAATTAGGAATCTTTACAAGTCTATATTTCAGTGTTCTGTGCATGTGAATTTATATTTCACATCCCTAAAACACCCTACATCCCCATTTCAGATATTCATAACTTTATCTACACTTGCTCTTTGTACCCACTGTTTTGAAGAGATCTTCCTTTGTACACCTATTTAAGAATATTTCTGGACCAGCCAGATGGCTTAGTTGGTATGTCTACTTGCTGTCAAGCCTGAGCATCTGATTTAGAACCCTGGAATCCACAAGGTGGAAGGACAGTACTGACTTCTGCAAATTGTGTTCTGACTTTCATACTCATGCCATGGCATGTAGTCTTAGTTGTGCATGTATGTACATGCAAATGTATAGACACATACTAAATAAATAAAAAATAATAAATACTTCTTCCTCTCATGATGCTTCCTATTTTATTTATTATAAATGAATATGCATTTCTTATATTATCTTATAGATGATAAGTATTAACCAAATACTTAAGTTTTTATATTATTGGAGTATAATTTTAAAAATAAATGTTTTATTATTATTTTGAGATTATTTTGTTATTATTTTGATATGTAGAAGTTTGGAGTCAATTATACCTAGATTCTTATCCTGTATTTATCATTTTTAACTGAGATTTTAATTCTTAGTTTTCTTATTTTTGCAAGAGGATAATGAATAGCATTCATTCCCAAGTTTTTGTTTGAATATATGTGAAACTCAAGTGAGATTCTATGTACAATTTTAGAGAGATCCTTATAGGTACTAAGTGGCCTATATCTATTGGTCAATCTTATGTAAGAAAAAGGATAAAAGAAAGTAATAGTTAATTGTACACTAAGCACATTTATAATTGCAGTCTATACATTTAACTATCTGGGATTCATGAAGAGCAACATGGTATAAAGAAACATTATAGCATCAGTAAAAACTACTATATTTGGATTATAATGCAAGAAAAGTGAAGCCAACACAATGATGACTCTTGTATAGAAAGGGTTTGTTCTCTTTTATATCTTCCTATGGGTTATCTCACAGGCTACCTCCAATTCCTAGGCAAAGGTGGCTCCAAGATGTGCCTCACCTTCTGTGAGTATATTGTCTAGTTGGAGAGATAGATATGTGCATACATAACTGCCATACAACATTATAAAGAGAAATGGCTACCAAGGATATGAATGATTTGATGAGTAGAGGAAATTTGAGAAGGTTGTCCCTACTGGAAACAACCATGAATGTCATGAAGAAAAGATAGCAGAAAAGAACACCCTTTTTTTGGAGGTCACTGTGTGAGCATTTCATTCCTCTTCTTCTTGTCTTTCAGATGAACTTAGAAATTCTAGAAAGTAGACAAAATTGGAGAGTATATTGTCCAAGAAAAGAACCAGCTTTAGAGGCTTTTTGCATAACTAGAGTCCCATTTCCACAATCAAAGAACAGTGTGAGAGTATCTTTCCATCAGTTCCTCTGTAAATTTTTGCTGTCTGTAGTAATTATGATCATGGTAATTGTGGCTAGCACAAATAGATAAAATACAATAATATGTGTTCATTATAAATGGTGTATGCTCATTACCAATCGTAAAAAGAGAATGAGTCAACCACAGCACCGTGGATGTCTTTTAAAATAATTGCTAAAGTGTCTGACAAACACACCTATAATCAAAGCCCAGGTAAGGCTTAGGTACCATTCTTGAAGTTGTATTTATTGCAGTGTCTGTGCATTTACAGAATCTGATAATAGATATAATAAAATGATCATGACACTAATTTTTACAGCTCTTTCCCTTTCCTCTCAAAGTGCTTTTAATATTTCATTCTCTTTCATTGACCCAATTTCTTAGAGAGAAGTGTCTAAGGAGGCCTTTTTAGAATAAAGATTACAGAGAAAGTGGGCACTTTTCTCTTTAAACATCACCTAAAAAAATAGGACAAAGTACTTTTGCAACTTTGGATATTAACATGAAACACATGGCAAGTGCTGCTGTCACAAAACAACATCAGAGACCTTTCCCCCCTTTCTTTCTAAAGGGATACAATTTATCACAATGTTCTGAATTTGAGTATAACTTTTTCAGTTAAAATGACTTTTCACTCATGTATGCCAGCAAATGGAACTTTAGGCACAGCATCTCTAGAGGATTTCCTATGCTATGTTCAGACCCCAATATAGGGACATTCCTTGGTGAATATAAATAACCCCAATCTCTTTAAACATGCCTTTCCACATGCTTTTGCTTAACAATGCAGCAGATGTCATGAATGGAAACCACCCATTTAGCTACAGGCAGGCCATGAAGTTTCCCTTCTATCACTGTGTTCTTGCTAGTAGGTCACTCGGTGTGAATACCCACGGGCAGTTCCTCTGTTGCACATGACTTACAGGCTTCTTATATTTTCTGGCTCCTTTGCCTTAGAAGCCTGACAGGTTTGCTTTTTGTACAACGAGGCCATGTCAATTTATCTTCCAGGTCTGATATGTTAGAGGTATCTCTTCGGCTTAAAGGAAGGTAAAAATTGAGTAGAGGAAGACATAGAGAAAACATTGACATCATTTTTTTTCTACCAGTTTAATTTTTAAAATAAAGTGGACATTGAGAATCTGTGAACATGTGTTTTCAATGAATGACTCCCTGATTAATTCTGCTCATAACATGTTCACAGAAGCTGCAGAAATTGTTTCCTGGTCATGGAAAATTCACTATGAAAACACGCAAGAGCTCAAGAGGTTCAGAATAATAAAATCTAAATTCCATTGGGGAATACCCTGATGCCAGTGGCTGGCCTTTATGGGGGAGTTAAGGTGTTTATCAGAATCCGAGTGAGGGGACACAGGATGCTGCCTTCTTTCTCAAGCTACCTCTGCCACTTGGAGTTCTTATAAAGGCATTGCTTCCTATTGATTCTTCTTAATATTGATTCCTGTTCCTCAACATGCTGCCGAATCCCTATCCTTTAATAAAGACTAAAGAGGGTGGACTGGAATATCTATAGGTACTTATTTTACTAACGGTGGATTTACTGACACTCTAAATCCTGTTTGTCTGTGTAATTTGGAAACTAGTATCCTTTGCTAGTTAATTCTCAAGAGTGGTTTTAAATTTAAGTATGTCTTTTTTTAAAAAATTGAAAATAGATCATTTTTATAAAAAATCTTCTGGTTACAGTTTACCCTTCCCCAATTCATCCCAGATCCATTTCTTTTAAATAAACTTGTTAGTTTGGCTGTTCAGATATAGTTTATTTTTAAAGTGTAACATCCTGGCTAGTTTTTGATATTTGTTTGTAATTTACATATTTGCTACTTTAACTTTACTATTTGTCCTTACTTAAAAATCATGAATAAAGACAAGGGAATATTAGCATGACTCCTTTGTGTTAGAGGGAGCCAAATTCTGCAGTGTTCAAGTTCACAAATTGCTAAAGAGTTAGACAGAACATGAACCCAGAACTTCTGTTTCTTCGATAACAATTTTTAGTGTTTTTTTTTTTTTTTTTATTTTTATTTTTTTATACATTTCCTGGGCTCTACCCTACTCAGTTTGTGATATTCATAAGATTTTTTTCCAAGACAGGCTTTCTTTGTGTAGCTTTGTGCTTTTCCTGAAACTCACTTGGTAGCCCAGGCTGGCCTCGAACTCACAGGGATCCACCTGGCTCTGCCTCCCAAGTGCTGGGATTAAAGGCATGTGCCACCACTGCTGGGCAAGAATTTATATTTTTTACAGGTTGTTAGGGACGGTACTTGGAGAGCCAATGTATTGGTATTTTTTATAGTATTGGTATTTTATATAAATATTATATATTTAATACGTACTAAATATAATACATATTATAATGAATATAATGTATAAAATGATACTTATTCAGTACTTTATATTTTTAATGGATTTCTTTTCACTTCTACACAAGTCTGTTGCATTAGCAGGCCTAGTTGGATGTATCTTTCTGGAAGATTTGCAATGTAAGTATAAGCTGGATTTACCAACAGGTATGATGATGTAAAGAAGAGTTTTCTCCAGGCTGATACTTGAAACAAAGAATGGGTTAACATCCTTACAAAAACGTAGCCAGCTGGAGTCAAATGATGAAGAGAGCCAATGTGATATCTAGAATGTATTTACTGCCTTTCCCTGCAAGCCTTGATGCTTGCTTAACCTGTGTCTCTACAGGAGTAAGTGTTATCTAAGGATGAAGGCTGCAGTTGTGCTGTGGAAGGTGCTGTAGTGATAAATGATTTTCTTCAACCTAGAGCAGTGGTTCTGCACCTTCCTAATGCTGCGACCCTTCAGTTCTTTATGTTGTAGTGGCTCCCAACCATAAAATTATTTAGTTGCTACTTTATACCTGTAATTTTGCTACTGTTATGAATCATAATATAAATATGTGATATGCAGGACATCTGATATGCAACCCATTGAGAACCACTGCCTTAGGGCCTTCTCAGAACACTGAGTATAATTTAGTATATCATGACTATGCAAGAGAGGGAAACAGATTATGGTGTTTCCAATTTGCTCTAATACCTATGCTTTCTTTCATATAGAAGATCTTAAAAACTAATATTGTGAGCCTCAGACAGTAAGAGAACTTCAACAACAGTTCTGCCCCTCGCCATGCTGCTGGGGTAGACAGTACTCAAACCAATGCAGTCCAAGCTTTCTAGCCCCAGGCCCATGGAAGGACCCCAGCAACAGCTCTGCCCCATGCGACGTGGCTGGAGCAGGCAGGACTCAACCAAACACAGTCTGGAGTTTCTAGCCCTGATGCAAGAGGACTCCAGTAACACCTCCACACCAACCAGGAGCCTTCCTGGAGCTTCTGGCGCCTGGCGGTTGGGCATTATTATGACCTCTTTGTGATGAAGAAGCATGATCCTGTCCAGCGCCATGATAGACTGAGTAGGACAAGGAGACCCACACGCAGGCCTGGGGTGGTCCCCTCCGGGATCTGAGGAGAAAACACAGCCCCACCCAGCACCTTGTAGCACCAGTCAAGTGGGCACTATTGTGGTGAGCAAATGTATGGTGTGGTAAGGGAGATAGAGATATAGAATGGTTCGTGTCTTGTGGACAGAGGCGAATCTGAAGAGGCGAAAAGCGAGGAGCAGCCTAGGTGGGTGGCAATTCCACCCAGAGCCATAATGCTGTCTGTGCCAAGGCTGCTACTGGGGCCATGTCTGAGTTAATGGCTCTGATGCATTTGTGCTCTCTGTTAATGTCCATGGCTCCTGATACCACCAAAAGCTGAGAGGATAAGGCTGTACAGAGTTGGCCCTGCCCCTCACTGGCTGCCACACTAGGGAGAACTGGTCCTACCCCTCACCAGCTGAAGCACTCAGGAGAGAGGGCAGCAAAATAGAGCTGACCCTGTTTCCAGGGGCATGGGCGAGCTGGCCCTGAGGGCGTAAGAATGGGAGAGCAGGTCTCTCCCCCCTTGTGTGCCATGTGGTGGCACGAGTGAGGGAAAGAAGCCCTCCTCCCCTCACCCCTCACCAGCTGGAGCAGGTGGGGTGCCCGGTCCAACCCCTTACCAGCTACAGCACTTGGAGAAACAGACCCTGCACCTCATCTAGGAAGCACAGTAGAGTTGACTCTATAGACAGGGGCCTGGGTGAACCAGCCCTGAGTATGGAAGGGAGACACAGATGGTAGCATCTTTCTTGTCTGCAATGTGGTGATGGGAGCACGGGGAAGATGCCCTCTCCCCTTCCCTTACCACTTCTAGCTGGTGAGGGAGCTGACCCCCTTTACCAGTTTTAACACTTGGGAAAGCAGGTCCTGCACCTCCGTCTGGGCAGCACAATGGAGCTGACCCTATTTGTGGGGGCGTGGGTGAGTCGGCTCAGAGAACGTGAGCATGAGAGATCTGGCCTCACCCCTCATCTGCCATATGGTGGCATGGGTGGGGAAGAGATGCCCTCCCCCCATCCCCTCTTTGTCTGAGTGGGTGGGAGAACTACACCTGCCACTCACCAGCCATAGCACTTGGGAAAGCAGGCCCAGCATCTGGCTTGGGCAGCATATTAGAGCCAACCCTGTTGGCACAGGTACAGGTGAGCCAGCCCCAAAGTTGAGAGCATGGGAGAGCTGTCTCCATGACTTATCTGTCATGAGACCATGGTTGCAAGAGAGATATGCCTTCCTTTACCCCTTGACCCTTGCTGCCTATGACAGATCCTTTTGGCAGAGGTGTGGGTGAGTTGGCCCCGAGCGTGTGAAAGTGGGATAGCTGGCCACATCCCCTTCATCTGCCATGTGGTGGACAGGGCAAAGGAAAGATGCCCTCCCCGATTTGCCTCTACCACTTGTGGTGGGTGAGGGAGCTGACCTCGTCAGCTGCAGGACTCAGGAAAGTGGGCACTGTACCTCACCTGAACAGCAGAGCAGAGCTGTCCCTATTGACAGGGATACAGGTGAACTGGCCCCAAAGAAGAACAAGAATGTGGGAGATCTAGCCACACCCTGTTGTCTGCCATATGGAGGTATGGGCAGGGGAGAGATGATTCTCCCTTCTTGCCTGCTGTGGTGAGTGAGAGAGCTGTCCCTTAGGTCATAAGAGCAGGAAAGTGGGGTTGGAGAGGTTAACTCAGAGGTAAGAGCAGTGGCTGCTCTTCCAGAGGTCCTGAGTTCCATACCCAGCAACCACATGGTGGCTCACAACCATCTGTAATGAGATCTGCTGCCCTCTTCTGGTATGCAGGCATACATGCAGGAACACTATACATAATAAATAAATAAATCTTAAAAAAAAAAAAAAAAAAAGAAAAGAAAAGAAATGGAGAGCTATCTCTGCCCCTCATCAGTTGTAGCCCTTGGGACAGTGAGCACTGTACTTTGCCTTGGCAACACAGTAGAGCTGGCCCTGATGGTCCAGATGTAGAAGAGCTGACCCTGAGGGCATGAAAGCAGGAGAACTGGTCCCACCCTTTGCTCATTGCAGCAAGGAGTGAACTATCCAGGACAGTGTTGAAGAGCTCAGGACTGGGGGATAGCTGGTGGGCTGACCAGCCCTGCAACTACCCAGGCCCAGACCCAGGGCTATGAGTTGGCCCACCCCAGCATCCATCCCATCTATGATCTGCAGGAGCACATGGAGGGGACCCAAAGCTGCAGGAGCACTATGACACAGGGCAACAACAGGATATCCAAGAGGAGTCTCAGTGAGGGCCCAGCATTGATGGTGTAGTAGAATCCAGAGGCCTCAGACCAGACCAATGACTCTTTGCAATGAATATTTGCAAGTAAAGATAGATGGACAAAAGTGTTTACTGCATGACTCACTATGTCATGCTACAGCTTCCATGATGAGAATTTTCCTTTTCCCTTTTTCTTTTATTTTTTCTGTTTTTCTCTTTAATTTAATTTTATTTTGGTCTGGGAGGGTGCAAGGGCAGAGGACAGATACAAAGGGACAGGGAAATGAGTGGGATCAAGATGTATGATGTGGAAGACAGAAAGAATAAATAAAAAGAAGCTTAAAAATAACTAGTATTGCACATATAGGATTAGGGAAGCTCTTGCATATACTACAAATACTTAGAAAGGATCATATTTACCCAGGCTCACCTCTTTAACTCCCCAACCTCCCAACCCATACAAGTTCCTGTTTTTTGTTTTTTAACTTAATAACTCACCAACTCCAATTTGTGCAGTTCATATATTTCTGGATATGAGGTCATTCACCAGGAAGTATACCTACCTGTAGTAGGTAAACCTTAAAAATTAAAACTAGAAATTAAAAAATTAAAGTAAACCAACTGTCCCTTGTCCAGAAGCCGTTATCTGTCCATAGCTCCTCAGTTAGTGCTGGGAGATCAGGAAACCTTTCTCATTCCATGCCTTGATCTTGGGCAGGCAACCACAGCTCTCGGAATTTCAGGTGAACAGCAGTTCTGTCATGTCCAGAACTGTCAGGTCCAGTTCTTGTCCTTCTCTATCTCTGGTTCTTATAATGTTCCCTTGGAGGAGCACTTAAATCCAACCAGAATGTCATTGGTCACCCCTGGGATACTCACGTTATTATTGTGCCCATAAATATAACTTGCTATGCCCATAATTGTTACAGTCCACAAGGTTTACAATTGGGTAAGATGATGATGATCCCCATCTCAAGAATAGCCTACATAGGATTTTACATGTCTGTAGGTTTTAAACATAGCTTTGTCTACCTATAAATGGTTTTCATTACTTATAATAGTGAGATTCTTATAGGAGCATTCTAAAATTTTAAATGTATTTTATTAGTTATTTGAGAATTTTGTACATTTTGATTATATTCACCTCCCCTTCTCCAACTTCTTCTAGATCCAATTTCTTTTTCCTATCCAACCATTTTTCTGTCTTTTTTTCCCAACCAGGGTCAATTTGTACTGCCCTGATGTTCTTGGATATGTGGCCTTATGAGAGAGCATGATTGACTTACCAGGAGTTCTACTCTTCGAGAAAATTGTCTCTTCCTTCCTTTTAGCTGATAATTACCAATAAATCCTCAGCTAGGATGGGGGACTTAGTGTTCAATTCCCTTCTCCTTGTTGGTGCTTGGTTTTACTTGGCCTTGCACAGGCCTTGTACATGCTGTCAAAACCATGGTGAGTTCATATATGTAGCTATTCTACTCTGTCCAGAAAACAGTTCCTTGTAGTCACTCACAACTCTGGCCTTTGTACTCTTTCCATCCCTCTTCTGCAATGATCCCTGAGCCATTGGAGGTGATGTGTGATATGCATGTCATGTTTAAGGATGGGCCTTTCACAGTCTCTTATTCTCTACATCTTGTCACATTGGGAGTGTCACTGTTCATCCCCATCTACTGCAAATAGAAACTTCTATGATGAGGGTTGAGAAAGGACTTAATGTATTGATACAATGATAGGTTATCAATAGTCAGTCTAATGCTATGTCCATTTAACATAATAATAGTAGTAGTTTCTTTCCTAGGATATATGACATGTCTAGCCATAGGTTCTTGGCCTGATAAAAGTCCTAAGTATGGATTTGATATTGTGGAGTGGGCCTTAAATCTAGGCAGAAAATAGTTGGTTACTCCAATGACATTTATGCCATTATTGTGTTAGGGGGCATGTCTTGCCAAGTCACTTATTATTGTAGCTCCTATTGTTCAAAGCTGGGTAAAGTTGATGATTACTTTTCTCCTCTGTTAGCATGCATATCACCTTCCATCACTATGAAAGCCAACCAGGTGGAATGATGTTTCTAGGTCAGTATCAGCTTGATTTCTCCATGCTCTGCTGTGGAATGTTCTGTACACCATGAATGTGTTGCTCTGTTTGATTGATAAATAAAAAGCTGATTGGCCAGTAGCCAGGCAGGAAGTATAGGTGGGATAAGCAGAGAGGAGAATGCTGGGACTAGGAAGGCTGAGTCAAGATGCTGCCAGCCACAGGCAAGGGAAGTAAGATGTAAAAATACGAGTAAGCCATGAGCTATGTGGCAAAGTATAAATTTATAGAAATGGGTTAATTTAAGATGTAAGTTCTAGCTAGTGAGAAGCCTGAGCCAATAGACCATACAGTTCTTAATTAATATAAGCCTCTGTGTGTTCATTTGGGTCTGAGCAGCTGCATAACCACAAGGACAGGAGCTGGGTGGGCACAGGAAAGCTTTCAGTTATAGTGCTCTATGGCTTAAATATGTGGTATCTCATTGGTGCGTTATTATTGCAGTTCCAAAGAGTTCCAAAGTATAAATGGTTGAGAAATATTCTTAAAATTTTTCAGAAGAACCTACTACCAATACTTTTCTAATCAGCATAATTCCTAACTTCTTTCTTAATATTTCTCCTTAGACCCACAGAAAAGGGTATATTTCACCCTTCGTCAAGGTAGTTTATTTTCACAGCAGAAGAAAACCATGAGAGAAAGCCATAACTAATCAAAATGTAGTGAAAAAATGACCTGAGAGTACCCTGCCTCAGTTGATACACCTACAACACAACTACTGCACCCAAGAATCAGGAAACATCACAGAAGAAGAGGGAAGAAAGACTGTAGGAGACAGAAGACTAGCAAGTTTACTGTGTGATTGTGTCTTCTAGCTGTGAGCAGGTAAGGTACACCCATGAAATCTCGACAACACGGCTTCCTAAAGGAGTACTGAACAGTTCCAAAAACAGTTGTACCCATGTAGATGTGGGAAATCTCATGGAGCCCCATCCCCAAATGAAGAGCTGCAAGCAATTAAAAAGTGCTGAGAGGGAAAATTAGTATTTCTAAAGATGAGCCCCTGACTAGTTATCAAATATGAGTGGCCATCTATAGAAACATATACAAGCAGGAAACTAAAAACATACTTAATAGGTTATATTTGTGTGTTTATTTGTTTATGTGTATATGTAATATCAATGGTCAAAGAAGAGGATGCTAAAATTCGGGAATAGGAATGGAAATGGGAGAGGTAGGAGGAAGGGAAGGAAAGAGAAAATGATGTAATTTTATCTTAATAAAATCAATCAAACTAAAAACTCTTCAAAATCCTTAGCCATCAGGGAAAAGCAAATTAAAACTACTATGAGATTTATTTTACAGCAGTCATAATGGCTAAGATAAATATAAAACAGTGGGAAATGCTGTATGGATATGAGGAAAGGGGAACATTTATTTGCTGCTTGTAGGGGTACAAATTGGTGCAGCTATTATAAAAATCATTGTTCCTCAAAAAGCTGAAAATAGCTCTACCTCATAATCCAACTATATCACTCTTGGACATATAACCAAAGGACTCCATATCCTAGAGATATCTGCTCATCTATCTTCATTGCTGCAGTATTTACAATAATCAGAAAATGGAAACAGCCTAGATATCCATTAACTGATGAATGTATAATGAAAATATGGTATATTTACACAATTAAATATTTCTCCACTATTAAGAAAAGGGAAATTATGAAATTTTCAGGTAAATGGATGGAGCTAGAAACAATCAGTCTAAGTGAGGTAACCTAGGCTCAGAAAGACGAACAATTCATGTTTTCTCTTATTTTTAGGTGTTAGCTTTGATATGTGTATTATTTCATTTGGAATACTCATAGAGGTTAGAAATTACTAAGGGGATATAATGAGGGCCTTTAAAAATAGGTGAGAGCAAACACAATGATATAAATAGTTAAAAGAGAATCAGAGGACAGGAAAGATTAAGTTGGGATGGAAGAAGGGAGGACAATATAGGAGAAAATATTGGGAGGGATAATTAACACTAAAGAACTTTTTAAAAAGTCATATGGAAATCTATTGTGGTAGAAGCTTCCTTATTATATCTGTACACGAACATAAAATCTTTAAAATAGAATACCCTATTGCAGGACAGCAACGCCCCTACCACCAGACATCTACAGGCTAGCAAATAAATAGGCCAGTGCCAGGAGTGGGTTACTTCTTTTGAAGTGGTTGACCAGTGGGATCTAAAGATTCCAGAACATTCTAGGCTTTTGCTTATCAGTGCTACAGAACTTGACAGGAAGACAGTCTTGCTGATGACATAAGATTACTTTTAATCATACAAAAACTTTGTTTAACCTAATATTTCCTATTACTTATTTTATACAAATAAGGCTATATGTCAAAGGTATGCATTCACAAAAATACTTTCTAATGTAGAGTAAGTTTCCACTCTTTCCTTAAAAAAGAAAGCCAATCTTTCTCTGCAAAGAGGTGTTATAAAGAGACATTGTCTTGTAGGATAGCATGCTAAGGCTTTGTGTAGCCCTTTATTTCATTCACAGAAACTGCAGAATCAACAATGTGTTTAGACAGAGAAAATTTTAGAATATTTCTAGAAGAGCATGTGCTCTATCAGAACAAAGAATCCCAGCAAATTAGACTACTATTTTTAAAAAAATTAACTAGGAGTAGGATTATGTCTCAGTGGGTATCTCCAGAGCAAATGGGTCTAGATAGATTAGCCAAATCTATGAGCTCTGGACTCAAATGAGGACCCTGACTCAATTTTTAAGGTGGACAAGGATCAAGGAAGATGCCCAATGTCAACTTCTGGCTTCTACATATGCATTGACACACATGCACCAAGGTATATAATCCCCCTCCTCCCACAAACATACCACACATACAAAAATTGTATTATCTGTATTTTATTCATCTAGGAAATTCAAAGTAGATTTTCTACATCTAGAAATGTGTATACTTAGCTCCATTTAATTTTCAGACATAGTTAACTCTAAAATCTTCAACTGTGACTCATGATTTTTAGTCCTGGAGTCTACAGACTGCCTTATTTTGCTAAACATTCTTCAAGTTGTATGGAATTCAAAGGAAATAAGAATCAATTTGTTGAAAATCACTTAGAGAAGAACAAAGAAATTTAGCATGACTGCTAGTATTTTATTTCAGTGCAGTGGTTCAAACTAGTGCTTTCAAGCTTATTTGTAGGTTATTTACAATTTTTCATTGAATCTATTAACTTATTTACTGTGCATGCATGTATGTGTGTGTGTGCATGCCATGGTGTACATTTGGAGGTCAGAGAGCAATCAGAGGAAATTGGTTCTCACAGACCACCATGTGCATCCCAGGGATTAAATTCTGACTTTCAGGCCTGTTGGCCAGCATTCCTTCCTGCTGACCCTTTGTGACAGCCCTTATTGATAAACTCTTCCAGCAGATAATGTTCAGTGTCCTTTCTGTGTCAGGACACAGAGAGAAGCTTCATGTATGTTATCTCCAAATTTTGACACAAAGTAGAATACATAAAAAAAGAAACTGGGTCTGACAAATTAACCTAAATACAACCAAATTATAAAAAAACAAAACAAAACATATAAATTGTGTTGATATTTCCCTTTTTAATCTATAACTCAAAATCTTTTTATTGTGTCTTGACTCCTAAGCCATTTATTTGTAACTTAAGTATTAGAGTATTTTACTGCCTAGATTTTTGTCACTGTGATTTATGATTTTTAATAGAAGAGAAAGTGGTGACTTGAAAGAGAACGACTCCCATTTGCTCTTATTTAAATATATAAATACACTGATCTCTAGTTGGTGGAACTGTTTGGGAAGGATTAGGAGGGAGATGTGACCTTGTTTAAGGAGGTGTGTCACTTGGCAGTGGGCTTTGAAGTTTCAAAAGATCCCTTGCCATTTCCAGTGTCTGCTGCCATCCTTACCCCTTGCAGATCAAGATATGAGCTCTCTTTTGTTCCTGCCACTATGCCTTTGCTCACCATTACGGTCATCTAAGTCTCTGAATACATAAGTATAATTAAATGCTTTCTTTTTATAAATTGCCTTGATCATGATGTTTAGTCACAGCGGTAGAAAAGTAACTAAGAAAAGGGGATTTTTTTTTTTTTTTTTTTTGGTTTTTCGAGACAGGGTTTCTCTGTGTAGCTTTGCGCCTTTTCCTGGAACTCACTTGGTAGTCCAGGCTGGCCTCGAACTCACAGAGATCCGCCTGCCTCTGCCTCCCGAGTGATGGGATTAAAGGCGTGCGCCACCACCGCCCGGCAAGGGGATTTATTTTTAATAGTATAAAAAACCCATGACCAGTGGCAGCTTACATGGTCAATACTAATTTCATGGGTGGGCAATTAACAAAATATAGCATTCCAAATTTGTGTTGCTGGGCCATTAGTATCAGTCTTTGGCCTTACACAATCATGTTCACAAGACTAAACCTTTATTCCTTGTCTATATTTCCCAATGTTGGAATGATACAATGAATGGCCCAAATCAACCTTGAGCACCAGACAAGGCTCTTCAACCATCCCATGAGGACTTTCAATAGAGTCCAAAGAAAACTGATCTGTCTGTTATTTGGTAAGTGTTTGAAGTAATTGTAAGAAACTCAACTGGATTTTACAGAGAATTCTTTGTATAGATTAAAGACTGAAAATGTTGACTACTTTTAACTCAAACCACAATCTTGGTACATATATTAGATTAAACTTTTCTGCTTGGAATGTATATTAGATTAAATGGCATTATTTCAGCCAGCCATATTTGAATAGCTTTCTAGATTTAAGATGAACTGGTAATTTAATAATTTTGATCTGAGAGAAATGATATTGAAGAAGGGTAAAAATGCCCTTTATTCATATGCTTTTAAATACAGTCTAAGCTTCATTCTGGTAAGCTTTTCATCAGAAAGTTCATATGAACTTTTTAATTATTGTTACATAATTACAGGTGTTTTGTCTACAATGTATATCTGTGTGCCACATGTATTTCTGGTGCCCACAGAGACCAGAGAAAGGTTTATAACCACTGGGGTTACATATGGTTGTGAGCCAACATGTGGGTGCTGGGAATTGAACCTGGGTCCTCTGGAGGAGTACCAATGCTGAGCCATCTCTCTCCAGCCCTCATATAAAATTTTTATTTTCTACTAGGTGAAAGGCTATATGATTTATATAATTTATTTCATTTAAGAGTCAAATCAAGAATCTTTTCACATTGTAGGTATTATCATCCCATTTTGCAAATGGTGAAAACGGGTGTGAGGAGCAATGAAAAATTGTGGAGAATCATTCAGCAAGTAATTAATGGCAAATTTGAGCATAAACACTCCTAACACCCAAGTCTTGGTTTGGCTAAGTATATTATGTTGACATTAAGCCATGAGCTGTATTTAGCTGTTACACTGATTCATTGAACTTCAACATAAGACATGGTGGCACAGAGAATACTTATTTCTTGGTTCTTCATAAAATCATCCTTGACATTTTTATTAGTGCCTTTGAACATGCTTAAAGTAGCAGTTAATTTAATAGATCAGTTTCAAATTTGGTTTGGAAAAAGCTTTATCTCTTATAGAGTTAATATTTTTTCTATTATAAAAATGTAAATGCATAGCATAATTAGTTAATTAATTCATTTTTGGTATGTTTCCAAAAAGCTTGAGATGAAAACTTAAGGTTCAATCATGCACATTATTTTAAGAGCTTGATATATTGTATTCTTCATAACTAAAAAATTCTTTTTATTTTGATTATTTACTTCCAGTGTAAGAATCAAAATTAATCTTAGAAGAAGAGGTTTAAGTTATAAATGATTTCCAAATATATAAAACAAAATTTGCATTTTACAAATGACATTTCTGGTTTTCTATGTATCTATTTATTTATCTTTCTACCTAAGTGTTTAACTGTCTATCTATTAACAATCATTCATCTACCATCTATGTCAATCATATATTATGTTTTCTTACCTACATACTGGTTTTGTCAAGTTTTGGAAACTGAACTTATTATTTTAGCAAAAGTCTGAGCATTCATTACTTTTTCAAATCTTGAATATTTATTTAAGGAGATGCTTGCAATATTCTTCTAAAGGACAGAACTTACTAATTAGATTTTGGTTGAAAATGATGAAATGCCAAGTCTTAGTTCACAGTTTATTTTAAATTTTATGAGAGTTTGCACTTGCCTTCTTTTCTCCTCCTGTCCTTCTCGAAACACTCCAGTCATTATCACATCATATTTATAGCAATCTTTCTCTGAAAATGTGTTCATGGAACACTGACCATGTTTCATATATAAAACTGAATCCAAAGTAAATTGATTGAAAATATGCATATTGTGTTTAAGTTATGATGATGTCAAAGCAACTGGGTGACTTGGTTACCTCAGCACTTCAGATGTTCCAGGCATGTCATTATTTGGCCAAGTCTGTGTTAAAATGTGTATTGGGTAAATCCTTAGCATTTTAAAGTACAAAAAAGCAGCCTGAATCTCTCACTATTCCTCTGGTTCTGCTGGTATCCCCTAGGTGATGAACATGTATTTCCTTTTTAAATATGTTACTTTGAGACTTTCATACAACATATGTTGATCATATTCATTCTAACTACCCCCTAATTCCTCTTCAATTCACCTCTTCTATATTCCATAACTTTGCACCTTAAATAACCCATGGACTCCAATTTGTGCTATCCATGTACTCATTGGTACTGAGCCATTGTGTAAGTGTGCTCAAAAATATTTTAATGCAGCTGTTTGGCTTGATGAAATTTACTTTTCCGATTATGTGAAATAGAGGGCATTTTGTAATTTGAATCTCAAAGATATGAACCACATATTGCTAACATGTAAAACTATTTTTAAATTGACATTTGATTGATGCATTTTAAGGGATGTATGGCTACACACTAATATTTGCACATGTTTTGTGTATTAATTAGGCTTTATTTATGAGATACCATTTGTTTTATTGATTTCATTTCTTTGTTGAATTACAGAAAGATTTTTCCACACTACCAGGAGTCTTAAAATAGATGCCAGAAAACAGTATTATTTCTATAAGATGATAAGCTAATTTTTAAAATCTGAGATATTGAGAATGCCATATCCAATGCTACTTTTCAGCAAAAAATGTTGAGAACAATCCTATGAATGAATTTTAGATAAAAGTGGTTAATAGTTTTTCAAATATTCAAATGGGGATGAAACAGAAAAAATAATATTTCTTGCTCGTTTATTATTAAATAGCTTAATGGATCTTAAGAAAAAGAGGATACAAAAATGTCTATGTTCTAATGACATCTGTGTCCTGGTTTGGTGACACCAGTCTGCATTTTCCTTGTCCTAAATGTGTTGAGAAGCAGAATCAAGAGGCTCCTGTAAGTCCTGTATGTAAGACTCTCATGGTGAAATGTCCACATCATTAGTATTCTGATGCTTCAAATCAGCAATATAAAACAATTATGTTCAGAATCGAGAAGTTTACTGGCTGTGCCGCCACTGTTATATTATTTATTAGCATAGATTACAAAATGAAGTGGGGATTTGGCAATTTTATGGTCTATTGATCAAGGTAGGTAGCACAGAAGCATAATTTAGGCCTTCAAATGAACTGGCTAGACTGTAAGTAGTAATCAATTATTCCGATAATTAAGAATATACACTTCACCCTCTGCTATCTACATAATCCTTGAATTATGACCAAGACAGATACAAGAATAACATTGCTGGAATATTATTTTTACATGTAATGAGCTAATCTGATTTAAAGTTTTCTCCTTTTTAACCTCTGAATTACAGGACATGATAGAAAGTCTTTCACTGTGTCCTCATACTGTGTCTAATGCATCTCTTATCCTGGCCACTCCTAGACTGGGGCAATGAAACTGCCCCTGTGACCAGCTGCAGGGTCACCAACTTAGTTGAGTTCTGCACTGAGGAGACGGGCGGGCTCCTTTGTTTCACATTCTTGAAGCGTTTTCCTGGCCAGTGCTGATTTGGCAGGAAAACACACTTCGTCTGTTGGGTTCTTGCCAGTCACTTGGTCCTGAAGCTGGAGTTAGTAGCATCTTGCCAAAGATTAGACTGAGAAATCTGGATGCAGGCTGGCAATCCAAGCAAGCAGCCCCAGCCAAATTGGCACGGTTGGGAAAACCTTGGAGAATCACAATTATTTTAGACAAAATACAAAGTTTGTGAGCTTTCTAAACATTATGTAAATCAGTCTTGATTCTTAATTCACAGAAGCACAGAAGTCCATCACTTTCAGGAAGCATGCAAATATATTAGTGCCCCGATTCATGCCAAACTGAACTTTGGTTACAAAAAGGAAATTGGATGGTACTGCCTTGGGAGTGTTTAAGCACCTGCAGTCACAAACAGAAAACTCAGGTGCCTTAAAGCCTTTCGCTCAGAATTTAGGATCCTTTTTCCATCTGCACCAGGCCCAAGCAGTCTGTGGATATGCATTTGTGTTAAGAAAGTGGTGTGGAATGTTAACAATACCTAGTCTTCATGTCTCATATGCATGATCTTGCTTCAGCTAATCCTTACAATGATGTGAATCCGTCACTGCTTACTCACCCCCATTTTTATCTCAGCTGAAATTCAATGACTGTACCCCAAGTGTGAAGCTTGTCATTTTATCCTTTGGGGTGTCTTGTGGTTCTTACTGGAATTTGGTGTAGCTAGAAATCTGTGAATGAGCTAAAATGTTGATTCTTGGGCCCTAGGCATTTGAGTTTTAGGTCTTCCCATCTACTCTGCTAACATGTTACTGAGTGGCAAAGTTGAAAACACTAGCCTATGACTTCTTAACATATCTAATGTTGTAAGCCCTTGTATAGCAGAAGACAATCCTTTCCGCTCTGACTTCTTATGCTGTGAGATCCCCAGAGCATCAGCTAGCTGGGGTCTATCCTATATGGACTCCTTTCCCTTCTTTATACCCAGAACACTCTCCCTTTTGTTCTTCTGCAGGCCCCTGGTTCCTTTGTTCACCCTTGAATACTGAGCTCATTTAGAGACTTCCAAAGTAATCTGAAGCATGAAGTGTTTGGGTAAAATGTATACTGTGGACTTAGTTAGAGGTAGAGCAGTACTTCTGATAAGCTCACCTCTGAGAGCTCATGTCAGTACTCCCAGTCAGTACTGCTTTCCACCTCCTGGAAAAGAGAACTTACATCAAAGCACCCTAGAGATTCTATGAACGGTGTTTGAGACCATCAATGAAAACCAATAGTACATACTGTTTGTATGGCTAGAACTACTGGTCTGAAGAACACAGCTAACTTTCTTTGACAAATTATCTGGAACTGTTCAGAGTCCTGATATCCACCAAATTCACTAATTTTTTTAAAAATTGAATATATTGTGGTTCTTGCTTAGCAAGGAAAATCCAGAATACTTACTTTTAAGCCCAAGAAAAATCTAATTTGAAAATGTGAGAATTTACAAAATATTATCAGAAATTAGATAAAAAGTATGTTATAATCATCAGGAAATAGTATCTTTAATGCAAAAAGGAAATCTTTCTGCTCATACTGTATTTTATCTGATACAGAAAGTTCCTCTTGAAAACAAATCCACTATCTAGAATTCTATTTCTGAAATAAACAACTTAAAGCTATAATGTCAGTTCATGGCTTTGAGATGAAATAATCTCATTAGGGTTTATGTCTTTTATAAGCAAAACCTTCCTATTGAATGCACTGGAATTAATCAAAGTAACTTATAGTTTTTCCATTTATATTCACTTTGAAATTATGGTGATTTCAGAGAATGTTAAATTTTATTTGATTCAGCATCTTATCTGAGTGGCCATATTTCCTGAAAGTAGGTAGAAGAGCTGCTGCAATTTCAATGATGACTTACGGTTTGAAGAACAGGGTGATCTAAATGTCATAATTTGATGAGAATTTTGCCTGAGTGGTGTTTTACAATTCCTTTCTCTTAAAATCTTTTTTGCCAGCTATATTGATGGAGACTATCCCAAAGGTTCAAGGCATAAGAACTTAGAAGAAATATTGCAATACCTCTACAAGATTTTGGGCTTCTTACTTTTTAATTCAATTAATAAGCTCTATGCTCATACAAGGAGATGAAGCAATTTTGCTAAGTTATTGTAATTTACGGATAAGGGTATACAAGCTTTATGGGTATAGTTCTCAACATGTGAAAATGTGGAATTTTTGGCATGAAGGTCAGTTTGTAGTAAGATTCACTATGCATATTCTAGTACTTTTTTTTTAATACAATACTGATAATACTTCTAGTGAAGACATTGGCTGAGATGCTTAGTCAATAGCTTTAGTTGGTGGCTTGATTCTTTTTTAAGAAAATAGAACTTTAGAGATGAGGGTAAGGGACAGAAGAACATTTATCAAGTCTTGGGGAGTGTGGCAGAATGACCAGAAAGTAAGTAGATAAAAGGAAAATGGCACAATAAAGTGAGGATTAAATTTTTGAAGTGGAGGAGAACAGAGTTCATTTTGGGGATGAACAGAAATACAAGTGTTCAGATGGAAATTGGTAAGTCATATGCAACATCAGAGAGGTGTATTAGAAAATTTGGAGGTCCAAAATGAAAAGCAAGAATAAATGAAACTGGTATATGAAGGAATCATTTGACAGAGGACTTTGGTTCTAGACTTTAGAATTCATTTTTTTTTTTAGGTAGGCAATGTGAAGCCAGAAGGTACTATATAATAGATTCTTGGGTTTGAATGTACAGGAATACAGAAAACCATAAAGTGAATGCAGAGGCAACAGAATCCAACTCTCTGGTGTGAAAAGCATCAGGCTAAGTAGAACCTGCCTACTTTAGATAGAGTGCAAGCTCACTTGCTAGCCAGAAGCTACCAACAGAACCAATCTAGTCACTTTCTTATATTACTTGCATGAGTATATGCATATCAGAGTTTTCAACTAAAATGTGAAGAGTTAGAAAGAAGAAGGCAGAATTTTGGCCTCATCAGTTATTGCTGCAGATGATGGGTGATCTCCAAAACTGATAGTCTTTCTGCTAGGCAGGAAGGTGGAGGCTAAGTCTTGCATCTCTGCCAATGGGCTGCAAATCATCTGCTGGCAGGGAAATGTAGGTCACCTAGCTGATTGTTTTGAATGATACACAACTACAACCATGAAATATTTGTGTTATTGACTGAACTTGCCATTAGTTATGTTGGCATTCCAGAGATGTCACCCTAGGCAGGGGCATATTTGAAATAAGATCTTAGGTTCACTGGTTGAGAGGTTTCTCCGGTGCAACAGCCTTAGAGAGCTTTTCAAATGAGTGATTGTGTTAGAAGTGTTATCCTGTAGGAGAAAACTCTGGACTGTATTTCTTTCTGAGCAGAGATCTGTTTGAATGTTCTGAGGTTGAGTCAAGGTATTAATATTTCATAAAATCTTCCCCAAGTTACAGGGTAACCCCTGGCACTTACATGTATGTTTTGCTAATGTATCTGACATGAACAATGTTGGACAGTTCTACAGCAGGTCATTCTAAGGTTTCTTAGAACTGAGGTAGGTATCTAGATGTCATACAATCTGATTTGGATAATCAGAGTCTTTAATTACTATTTTAAAAAATCAAGCTTGAAACTAGAACAAGCAACAAAATAGCAATTCTGAAAACTGAGTGGGGTCAGAAATTGAGTGAAGGAGAGCAAGTTAAGTAAGTTAAAGTGTAGCTAATGAATAGTCTGTGCAAAAAGTCTTTTGGAAACACACAGGGCTTGGCTCTGTGCTGAGCAGTCTTTTTCTCATGATTTTTGTCTGCTGTACAGACAGCAAAGTTCATGATCATGGTCTGAGCTTCAGGAGTCCAAAGACTTCACTAGTCCTGTGTAGACATCTAGGTTTCCAGTACTAGGCATGATTTTCCTCCTGTTGAGTGGATCTTAAGTCCAATTAGAGAGCTGTTGGTTACCACCAAGGTGTGCATGCCACTGTTTCGCTTTTTGGATTATAATGCCATGTTGGTGATATATGTGGTTCAGAGGTGTCATAGTTCTATAGGACTATTGGCTGTTTCCCTCTTTGCCCGTCTTTCACTCTTCAGAGTTTACAGTTTTCATTGTAGAGGTCTATAACTTCCTTGGTTAGTTTTATTCCTAGATACCTTATTCTCTTTGAGGCTATTGTCAATAGGAATGTGTTCATGATCTCTTTCTCTGGATGCCTATTGTTTATGTACAGAAAAGCTACTAATTTGTGAAAATTGACTCCATATCCTGATACATTGCTAAATTTGCTTATCATTTCTAGAGATTTTCTGGTAGTATTTTCAGGATTTCTAATGTATAACACCATGTCATCAGCAAATAGGGGTAGTTTGAATTCTCTTGCCTTGTTGCTTCAGCTAGTACTTTGTGGATAATATTGAAAAGGAGTGGAGATAATGCATTTGTCTGTTTCATTCTTGACTTCAGTGGGATTGCCTCAAGTTTTTCTCCATTTAGGATGATGTTGGCTGTGGGTTTCTCATATTTAGCTTTTATGACATTGAGATATATTCCCTCTAGTCTTGCATTCTCTAGGAGTTCTAACATGAATCCATGTTGGGTTCTTTCAAAGGCATTTTTTTCTGCATCTATTAAGATCACGTGATCTTTGTCTTTAAATCAATTTGTGTGGTCTGTTACATTTACTGACTTGCATATGTTGAGCAATCCCTGCATTTCAAGTATAAACCCAACTTGGTCATGGTGGATAATCTTTTCTATATGTGTCTGTACTCTGTTTCCAAGTATTTTATTGAGTAAGTTTGAATCTGTGTCTATTGGGGATATGGGCCTGTGGTTTTCTCTTTTTGTTGCATCTTTACCTGGTTTTGAGTTTTGGTATTAGCTTGGTACTGGCTGCATTGAAGGAGTTTGGGGGGGCTCCTTCTGTTCAATTTTTTTGAGTAGTTTAAGAAGGATTGGCTGTAACTCTTCTTTGAAAGTCTGGTAGAATTCTGCTGTGAATCCATCTGGCGAAGATGATTTTTTTTTCTTTAAGTTGGAAGACGTTTTATTACTACTTCAATCTTCTAATTTATTATGGGCTTATTTAGGTTGTTGACTTTTTGGTTTAATTTTGGTGGTTTGGCTGAAATCTAGAAATCCATCCATTTTGTTTAGGCTTTTTCAATTTAGTGGAATACAGGTTTGTAAAGTATCCCTTTATGACATTTGGAATTCCTTTGGTATCTCTTGTAATGTTTCCCTTTTTATTTCTGATTCTTTTGCTTTGGGTCATCTCTATTTCTTTTGGTTAGTTGACATCAGACTCTGTCAGTTTTGTTTACCTTTTCAAAGACCTAGCTCTTAGATTTGTCAATTATTTTTATTCTTTTTCTCTTTCATTATTTTCTGCTTTGACTTTTATTATTTCTTGCTGTAAACTGAGCTTGGACTTTGTTCTTGTTTTACCACACTTTTGAGTTTCATCATTCATTCATTTATTTGTTTTCTTTCTTAATGACTTCTTTTAATGTAGGCATGTAGTGCTCTGAATTTCCCTCATAAGACTGCTTTCAGTGTGTCCAAAGGTTTTGTCACATTGTGTTTTCATTTTCATTTAGTAAAGGAATTTAAAAAATTATTTCTTGATTTCTTCATTGACTCATTCATCACTCAGTGACGATTTGTTTGATTCCTATGAATCTGTATATTTACTAGAGATTTTTTTGCTGTCAGTTTTAATTTTTGTTATATTATGGCCAGATAAGATACATGTAGTTGTCTCAATAATTCTGAATTTGTTAATATTTGTGTTGTGTCCTAGATGTGGTCTATTTTAGAGAAGATTCCATGTACTTCTGAGTAGAATGTGTATATTCTATAAATATCTATTAAGTCCATTTGATGTATGGTGTCATTTAATTCTGATATTTCTCTGTTTATTATTCTTTTGTCCTAATGACTGGAGAAAGTGGGATGTTGAAATCACTTATTATTAATGGATTTATATTCCATGTCTTTAAATTCAATAGGACATTTTCTATGAAATTCGGTGTTCTGGACCTTGGTGCATGTATGTTTAGCATAGTAATGCCTTCTTTGTTAACTGGTCCCTTGATCAGAATGAAGTGTCCCTTTTTATCTGATTTAGTTTTAGTTCGATATCTATTTTGCCAGATATTAGAATATCTATATCTGCTTGCTCTCTACTCACATTGGATGAGAGTATTTTTGTCCATCCTTTTACTCAAAGTTTATACCTATCTTCAAAACAAAGATGAAGGTTTTGTAGATAGGATTTTGTTTTATGATCCATTCAGTCAGCCTGTGCCTTTTGATTGGAGAATTGAGACCATTAACATTTAGAGTTATTATTGAAATGTGTATATTAATTACAGTCATTGTTTTTGTGTTCTCAATGGTACCATGTATTTTTGTAATCATGTGTTTCTTAGGCTGTGCTCCTTTTTGTCTTAAATCTGAAATATTGTTTCCTGTATTTTCTTTAGTTTGTTTTTTTTGGCTATAAAATTTTTAGACTGTTCATATCATGAAAGGTTTTTTTCTTTCTCCTTCAACTATGTTAGATAGTTTTGCTGGTATATTAGTCTAGGTTGGTCTTTCTCATCTTTGGGACTTTTGTCCTAGGTCTTCTGTCTTTCTAAGTTTCCATTTAGAAATGAGCTGTGATGGGTTTACCTTTGTAGGTGGCCTCTATCTTCTTTTCCCTCTTGCAACTTTCAATATACTTTATTTGTTTTATATACTTAGTGTTTTAACTATGATATTAAATGGAGATTTTCTTTTCTGGTCTTGTCTAGTGTGTGTGTGGTGGTATTGTGTACCCCAAAATATTGTGCACCCTAATAAGCTTATCTGGGGTCAGAGAAGCAGAATAAGCCACAGCTACCTCACCTTGACAATTCCTCAGCTGATCCTGTTTCCTCAGACTGGAAGCCTCTGAGTCCTCATCTGAATGGATCTCAGCTGAACTGCTTCTTGAAAGCCTGAATGCTTAACCAGCCTAGTTCCTGGTTTTCATGCCTTATATACCTTTCTGCTTTCTGCCCTCACTTCCTGGGATTAAAGGCTCACTTTCTGCAATTAAAGGCATGTGTCACCATATCTGGCTGTTTCCAATGTGACCTTGAACTCACAGAGATCCAGATGGATTTCTGCCTCTAGAATGCTAGGATTAAAGGTGTGAGTGCCATTTTCTAGCCTCTGTATAGAGTGGCTGTTCTGTTTCCTGAACCCAAATAAGTTTATTAGGGTGCACAATATTTTGGGGGAACACAATACCACCACATACTATATTTCTTATATTTGTATGGGTATATTTTTCCTTAGTTTCAGGAAATTTCTCTATAATCTTGTTGAAGATCTGGTCTATTCCATTAAATTGGGATTCTTCTCTCATTTATGCCTATATTTCGAAGGTTTAAATGTTCACAGTGTTGCACATTTCCTGTATGCTCCTTGTCTCTGTTTTAGTTTTTTTTCTCCCATATTCCTTGTTTATTTGGTTTAGATCTTCTACTTTATTATCTAGTCCTGATATTCCTGATGTTCTGGAATTCATCTAGGCAATTCTCATTAGCAAATAATTTTTTAGGAATGTTAGGTTTTGAAGGGGAGATATTTGTTTGATCTCTCATATTTCTTGATTTTTGCAATGAGGTTTTGGTACATGGATTTCTCTTGTTATTTGTATATATTTGATGTGGACAGAGCAGGTGGAGCAGAATAAAGGATTTGAGAGCGGGTTTGGCCTGGAAGTTAGAAATAGTTTACATGGAATGAAGTCAGATGGACAGTGGGGACTGAGCTGGTGTGCAGGATGTATACCTGGTCCAATCTGGAGTGTGGGGGTAGATATGACTGGGTGGAAAAGTTGGATGTGGTATGAGAGGGGGTTTAGGTTGCAGGAACAGAAAGGGCATGTCCTCGTAGAACCTATAGGTTGGGTTCAGTGCACACAGGGATGTCCAGACTAGGCCATGGCCCTGGGTTTAAAACCCATGCTAGAGCTGGTGGGTTGGAGGGAGTGGAGGAGAAGAGAATTAATGGGCTAGACTCTGGAAAAGGCTGTGCAGGATCTGGCCAGGTGGAGTGGTTAGATGTTTCTGGGATTTTAATGTAACTACTCTGAGCTATAAACTTCTCTCTTAGACCTATCTTCATTGTGTCCTCTAGATTTGGATCTGTTGTGCTTTTATTTTTATTTAGTTCTAGGATTTTTCATTTTCTTCTTGGTTCCTATGGTGACCCAGTCATCATTCAATAGTTGTTGCTTAATCTCCATTGTATGTTTTCTGTAGTTTTTCCTGCTGTTGGTTTCTAGCTTTATTCCATTGTAATCAGATAGAGTAAAAGTTATTATTGCTATTCTCCTGTGTATGCTGAGAACTTCTCTATGCCATAATATGTGATGCATGCACAAGGTCAAGCTGTCAACATTCTAGAATGGAGGGAGGAATGGTTTTTTGAACCACAGCCCCTACGTGAGGAGCTATTCACAGTTGATGGCTTTTAAAATGGGAGACACCAGCTATTTCATCTATCTATCTATCTATCTATCTATCTATCTATCTATCTATCTATCTATCTATCTATCTATCTATAGGTTATAGACTCTAGTAGGTATATCATTCTCGAGTGTAAGGAAGGAGCATGGTATCAGCACAAATCAGACTTCATGTGTTATTTTGGGAAAAAATAAGAGATATGAATTTGGGAAGTTAGGAGGGGTTAAGGAGATGGAGGTAGATTTAGGAGAAGAATGGGGGTGAATATGATCAAAATACATTGTTTAAACTTCTTAGGGGATGTCATAAATTTATCTTGAGAGCAAATCTAGAACTGCTAAGCCATCTGTCCCTACCTAGAGGTGCTTTGACATAAAAAGGGGAGCAAACCCCAATTCCAGTGCTCATGCATTATCTGACCTGGCTCAGGTAACATGGCCTTTCATAGATCATACTTATGGCTACATCAGTGTTCTCAGTTTTAATGTGGGATGTACCCGCTGCCTCTTACAGTTTCTCGGATGACTGAGGAAGTATCTTCTTCCATGTCTATGCACTGCAGCTACTCAAAACCATTAACCTTTGCTCTGGTCTGCTGGAAAGGGTTGAATACAAATGCTCAGTGCTGGGTTGGAACTTAAATCAAAGGGGAAAGAGTTAATTCCTCTGGGAGTCATCCATCAGCAGCAGTCAGTTCTGATTTAAACATTTTCCCATAAATTTTTACCTAGTTCCTGTGCTACAGCAAGTGAGTAGTTAAAGTTGGCAGAGGGTGTGATTTTGATGGATTATGCCCAATTTTCTTTCACAATCTTTCCATCCACCAGTAGTGAGATGTAGATAGCATTTTAGTTTGAGGAATGCAAAGTATTGGAAAATCACAGCCTTGACACTTTGTATGAACAGATATTATTTTTTTTACTTTCATTTAAAATACCAATGCATGAATTATTTTTTTTTTACCTGAGATTTGAAAATTGCTTAAAAATTTCAAAAAGTATTAAATCATTTGTTTTGGAGGCAGTGGAATGTAAAGCTTTTTCCTACCTCCTTTTTGAGGAGTGACATTGGCTGCAATTGGCAATGAGTGTTAAAGTTGCTGCTCCCCACCATCATGGCCTATGCATCAGCACCTGCATCCAAGTTATTGCCCTATTTGGGTTCCTGTCCTGACTTCCTTCAATGATGAATAATACTGTGAAAGTGTAAGCTGAATGAACCCTTTCATTCCCAACTTGCTTTTTGGTCATGGTGTTTCATGACTTAAATTGGCAATGAGTGTTAAAGTGTCTTTGGCTACTTTGTTACATTTGTTCAAAGGTGTCCTTTTTCATATTTCAAGGTGTGGATGGTTATAAATATCATAATATGTAACCTAAGAGTTAAGAATAGAGTGGGGACAATTCATTTTGTTTTGAATTATCCATTTATCTGTACACCAAACAGATAATTATTGGAACTCATTCTCTTTCATTTGGGCAAGAGAGGCACAGATATTATGTACTTAGGTAACATAGGACATGAGAAGGAAGATATGCATACTGCTTTCAGGATCTATCCATTCAAAAGATGAATGCCTGCACTAACTAAAACTACATTTATTTAGAAACACTACCACATAGACCAATGGTTCTCACTCTGTGGGTCATGACCCCTCTTGGGGGCTGGGGGAGTCAAATGATCCTTTCATGGGGTCACCTAAGACCATTGGAAAAAACAGATATTTACATTATAATTCATAACAATAGCAAAATTACAGTTATGAAGTAGCAATGAAAATAATTTCATGGTTGAGGGTTCCACAACATGAAGAACTATATTGAAGGGTTACAGCATTAGTAAGGTTGAGGACCACTGGTATAGTCAAAAGTACAGCTCTAATGCCAAGCAAATCTAGCTTTACTACCGGCTCTGCCACACATTAGCTATATGAACCTTGGGTAGTGAATAAGTGTTGGTAATTAGTGAAACCTCTATTGGAGGGTATACTGGCTCATTTTGTGTCTACTCAACACAAGCTAGAGTCATCAGAGAGGAGGGAGCCTCAGTTGAGGAAATGCCTCCATGAGATCCAGCTGTAAGTCATTTTCTCAATTAGTGATCAATGGAGGAGGGCCCAGCACATGGTGGGTGGTGCCATACTTGGGCTGGTAGTCCTAGGTTCTATAAGAAACCAGGCTGAGCAAGGCATGTGGAGAAATCCAGTAACCCGCTCCTCACAATGGCCTCTGCATCAGGTCCTGCATCCAAGTTCCTGCCCTATTTGAGTTCCTGTACTGACTTCCTTCACTGATGAACAATACTGTAGAAGTGCAAGCTGAATGAACCCTTTCCTTCCCAACTTGCTTTTGGTCATGGTGTTTCGTCATACCAACAGGAAAACCTAAGACTGAGGGTATACATGAAGATGGTCACCAAGGGACAAAAAGGACCTAGAAAGAGCAGCATATGGCTTACAACACAGTAAAAGAGATTACTATTACATTTAATACAGTAATGCTGTTGGTTAGGCAAGATGGCTGAGGTTGACTGTTTGCAACTCCATACTGTGACTATTTTAAGAGTCAATGTAATTCAAAAACCAAGTTTAGTCGCATGATTTCCAAATGGAAATACTCAACTTCAAGCAAAGCTGTTTTCAGACTATCTAGAACTCCATCTAAGTTAGCTGTTTCTACACATCATGCTGTTGACTAAACCCTTCTATTAATGGTTCAGATCTGTGAATATGACTTAGGATAGATACTAAAGAATATGTCAGGCAGTATTGAATTATTTTTATCCTATTTTTTTACAAAATGTACAGAATTTTTGGGAAGGGGGGTCCCATACTTCAGCTGTGGGAAGAATTTAAAAAAATTAAGCTGAAGAGAGAACTTATGGCCAAGTTTAATTAATGTCTGATGGCGCTCTCTCTCTCTCTCTCTCTCTCTCTCTCTCTATATATATATATATATATATATATATATATATAGGCACTAAGCTGGATAGCTTCATGACAACTTGATAAAAACTAAAGCAATTTGAAATAAGGGGATCTCAATTAAGAAAATGCCTCCCATTGGGAGCCCCTACCCTTTTGGAGGAGGGAATGGGGTATGGGTTGGGGGGAAGGCTCGGGGAGAGTGGGAGGAGGGATGAGAGGGGGATTTGTGGTTGGTATGTAAAATGAATAGAAACATTTCTTAAATTAAAAAAAAATTCCTCTATAAGATTAATCTGTAGGGCATTTTCTTAACTAGTGATTGATAGAGGCCCAGCTCATTGTGTGTGGTTGCTATCCTTGGGTTGACAGCCCTATGTTCTAAAAGAAAGCAGGCTGAGCAAATTGTGAACAAGACAGTAAGCAGCACCCCTCCATGACTTCTGCATCAGCTCCTGCCTCCAGGTTCCTGCCCTGTTTGAGTTCCTGTCCTGACTTCCTTTGGTGATGAACAGTGATCTGCAAGTGTAAGCCAACCAAGATGCTTTTGGTTGTTGTTTTCATCATGGCAACAGTAAGCCTAACTAAGACAAGATCTAAGCAGCTGCTTTAGAGAAGTTATTCTGAAGGTACATAGATTCCTTGGACGGAAATTAATATGCTGCTGATCTGTCTGGGATGGATATTGAGGAGTTCTGCACACAGAGAACTGTCTGTCACTTGGATTTGCCTCACTTGCCACAATTTCTGGTCAGGTGTGCAAAAGGAAAGACTGGAAGAATTGTTTCAACAACAACCTCAAGGTCCTTCCAGATGCTTAATCAGAATGGGAGATATATGGGACTCCTAACAGTGAGCAACATAACCGTTTTCCTTTGCTGACAGACCATTTCTCTTTAGTATATCAGAAAAGAACAAGAACCTATAGACTCATGGTCAGCCTCTTTGTAAGAGTGCTCAGCTTTAGCATTGTATGCTTGTCTGCTACCATACACTGGCTTGGATCAACAGCATGATCACTACCCAGGACATCCAGGCACAATTTCTTCAAATTTCTTAGGAAATTTGAGTCCTAAGAATTATGTGCCACAGAGGAGCAGATGTGAGACCACCTCCTTCCATCTGCATTGGTTGTTCTTTTCATTCTGCAATGCCCAATTCAAAATAGATAATTAAATGGAGGGATAATTCTCATTTCTTTCCATAGGAGAGAAAATTGATAGAGGAATATTAAATGTGATTCATCCTATAACACAAAAGAAAGAAAGCCAAGAAATTAAATCTCACACGATGTATTCAGCTTCCAGCATCATGTTTCTACATCTTTGAGAATTCTTTCTTTCAAATCTTTGCTATTAGGGTATCTATTACAGTGTGACAAACTGTTCTAAAACCTGATAGCTTAAAATAGTTAATACATTTCATTCATAGTTCTATAGGTGAAGAATTTAAACTCTAGCTAGTTTCATATCTGGTCTTCATGGCACCAGATGAGAATGGAATTCTCAATATCCAAGGTGTTTTGACTTAACTCTGTATCTCCTCTGAACTGTCTTTCTCTGTTTCTTCATTCCTCTCTCTCTACACTTTCATTTCATTTTCAAGGACTTGTCAGACTTACTTCTTTGCACTTCTTTATAGCAGGGCAATCACCTTGTTTCCAGAACTGGTGCCCCAAGGGGCTGTAAACTTTGCAAATCCCTTTGCTCATGTGAGATATGGCACCTTCTTTGAGCCAAGGATAATAATCAGACCTTATCTCTAGATGGAAGGAAGGTCCAAGAGTGTATTTAATGCAATAAATCTGATGATTGTGCAACATGGGAAATATTTTCATATCATGAGTATTAACATTTTGTAATATAAATGCCACGATTCAATATAAATCAGAAAACTGTCTAAAATCCATAGTTTCCAAAAGGTTTTGTCTTCTGGAAACCATAAAGGCCTTCTGTGGTCTCTAGGAATCCCTCTGTAACAGGCCCCCAGATCTTAACACAACTAATGCTATGCTAGAGGCACTATTCTAACCTTAAAAGCCAGCAATAGGCCCCCCAACACCTCCTAAAATGGGAACAAAGACCTAGCCCATAGTCCAGGAGAGTCCCTGAGGAGGAAAATGTCCATAAATGTACTAACCTCACTTTTTTGCTTCTGTAGTTCTGTTTCTTGCTAACTGACATGACAACCGGGATATTTTTTTGTGCTGAAGAAACAAAAAGCTGTAAGGCTTTGGGCCATATTATTTGGACAAGTTCCCCCATGCAGCCAGCAGCCAGTAATAAAGACTTTCTTTGTATGTGTGTGTTTCTTTTTTATTTTTTTTTTAATAATTTCATACATTTCACATACCAATCACAGATCCCCTCCCCTCCCTCATCTCCCCCAAGCCTTTCTCCCCCATCCCAACCCCAAATTCCACCTCCTCCAAGGCAAGGCCTCCTGTGGTGAGTCAGCAGAGCCTGATACTCTCTGTTGAGGCAGGTCCAAGCCCCTCCCCCTGCACCAAGGCTGTGCAAGGTGTCCCACCATAGGCAGTGGGCCCCAAAAAGCCTCTTCATGTCCTAGGGATGGATCCTGATCCCACTGCCAGAGGGCCCCTTATGCAGATCAAGCTACATAACTGTCTTGCCTATGCAGAGGGCCTAGTCTAGTCCCATGGAGGCTCCACGGCTATTGGTCCACAGTTCATGAGTTCCTACTAGTTTGGTTTGGTTGTCTCTGTACAGTTCCCCATCATGATCTTGATGCCCCTTGCTCATAGAATCCCTCTTCTCTCTCTTCGACTGGACTCCTGGAGCTCAGTCTGGTGTTTGGCCGTGGATCTCTGCATCTGCTTCCATCAGTTACTGAAGAAAGGCTCTATGATGACAGAGTATTCACTAATCAGGCATCCTCTCTGATATAGCTCGTAGTCTAAGGTGGGGTCATCCTGTGGTTTCTGGGAACTTGTCTAGCACCAGGTTCCTCCCTACCCCAATAGTGTCTCCCTCTATAATGGTATCTCTTTCTTAGAAGAAGACTTTTTTTTTTTTTTTTTTTTTTTTTTTTTTTTTTTTTGGCTTTAAGAGTTTCCATGTGTTGGTCTCTGGTAGGCTTGCCTCAAATTGTTTTTAAGGTTCCAGCCAGTTCCTCGGAGACTGAGAAGCTGGGACACTGGTGGTCTTGAATCCCTTCTAGGATGATTGCACAGAATATGAATAGTTTCTGGGGGTGAATACCCTCAGATAGTCCAAGGCCCCATGAACTTCTCCCACCTCTAGTTCTACTGCCCCAGAGACTCCTGATGCCTCCACCCTAAAATGAGAAACTGTAGAAAGTTGCCTAAATCTGTTACCTCCAGAGGTAAGTCTGTTCATGGCACCTTCTAAATAAGACACTTAGTAAAGGCTGGATGAGGCCTCAACTCTGATGTCCAAGATTTGCTCGAGATGTCACCAGAGCCCCCAGTTTAAGTCTGTGTGATGGCCATCTCTGATTACCTTTACTATTTGCTGATCTATGAGTTTCTGTTACTTCTGTTGGTTGGAGAAACAGATCTAAAGTTGGAGACTGAGTAAGCATCTCCAAGACAGGGTTGAAGTGTGTGTTAAAACACTTCAATGAGAGTTCTGTGGATGATGATGGATCTAGTGTCTGTTTTTTGGCCAGAAAACTCCAGACCTGTGAAATTGATTTACCCTCCTTTGGAGTCTGGCAGCCCAGTGAACGACTTGGGCCCCTTGGAACTTGGTGATTAAAGAAAAGACTCTGGCCACCACAAACAGTTTTCCCATATTTACCAGTATCTTTTTCTAGTCTCTGGTTCAACATCCACCCACTTGGCTTAAGACCTATACCCTCTTGTTGGAGACCCAAATCTTCTAGGTTTGACCAGGTAACAAAGAGAAAAATTAACCTCTGCCTTTTTGCTCAGCCCCATCAGAGGAGGTTGACTTTCCCCTTCTGTATGCCCTATCATGTCCCTGGCCATGTCGGAGAGGACGGAGAGGAGGAAATGGTTCCCCAAGCCATGATGGGTGAGCTGCTTCTTCTTCTTCTTCTTCTTCTTCTTCTTCTTCTTCTTCTTCTTCTTCTTCTTCTTCTTCTTCTTCTTCTTCTTCTTCTTCTTCTCCTCCTCCTCCTCCTCCTCCTCCTCCTCCTCCTCCTCCTCCTCCTCCTCCTCCTCCTCCTCCTCCTCCCCCCCTCCTCCTCCTCCTCCTCCTCCTTCTTCTTCTTCAGGCTTCCTAGATTTTCCACACATAGAGTGACTCACTCTAGCTATGGGAACTCTGGGAGGCATTTCTCTAGGGCAGAGGTAACTCTTGTTTTCTCTCTCTAAGGGATGCACCCCTGTTGGGCGCCAAACTCAGAGGTACCACCTCTACCTATTTTACCTGCTTTATGTCTTCTTTTCAACCAGTGATTAGTATAGCTGAAAAGCTCAGACCCTGCTATTCTCTACAAAGCCCCAGGCTCTAATTTGTGCCCTGGAGACTGTCTTTTAGACTCACCAGCAGACTTGAGATGATTGCCAACAGTTCCTGATCACCCTCTTCCCTGCTGAGGAGCAAGACAGGATCTAGACTGAGAGTATGCAAGCTGCTCTCAGGCCAAGCAGAGGATAGGACAATACAGCTCAGATGGAATGGATTTTCCCTCTCTGCTAGACCTGACTGGGACCCCAACACTGACCAAGGTGAGGAGGCTCTGGGCAGTTTTTGCCAGGCCTTTCAGGAGTGTTTAACATGATTGCTAAAAACAAACAAACAACCACCAATCTGCCTAAGGTGAGCAAGGTTATATAAGAACCCCAAGAACCACCTGATGTGCTCCTGGAGTGCCTCTGTGATACTTATCTGGTGTTTACTCCCATTGACCCAGATGTGCCAAAAATACAATGATCAATATTGCTTTTGTTATGTACTCAGCCCCATATGTATGTGTGTGTGTGTGTGTGTGTGTGTGTGTGTGTGTGTGTGTGTGTGTGTATAATATAAAACTTCAAAAGTTAAAAGGGTTTGAGTTTATAAATAGTTTCTTTTTATCAGAGATTCCTCCAAAGCTTTACATAACTGTGACTCTGTAAAAGAAAAACAAAAGATTGGCCTGATTTGGTATGCATTTGCCACAGCCCATTCCCATAGGGCCTTCTCTCAAGAAAGGAGACTCCTTACCTTGGTGAAAAAGGAAATACAAAACAACAAAAATGGTTGTCATTGTCCACTATATTGGACATCAAAAAAGGGGTTCTCTGGAAGCCCAAGAAAACAGGCAGCATATCTGGCTGCCTAGAAGGCAGTCTGAGAACTACCAAGCCCTCTGAAGATCTTGTTAGCTCTGTCCAAACCCAAATTCCTCCAGCTCCAAAATTACAAACAGAAAAAGTGACAAGTGACAAAACAGAAAATGTCTAGTCAGGAGAAAAATGGATGGTGGTTCTTGCCTGACAGAAGACACATACTCTCTAAAGCTATTAAAGGACAAAAAATGGTCACCAAACTCCATCTTGGGTGCACCCCAAATTGCTGAGTTACTCTCACCCAGATATTAAATCCCTCAACTAGACAATCTTGTCAAAGACATTTTGTCCGGATGTACAACTTGTGCACAAGTGAACCATAGAGGAAAAAAAAAATCCCCAAGAGGATCCACACCTGAGGAGCACCCCTGGAGAATATTGGGAAATAGCCTTTACAAAGACAAAACCCACACTTCTTGGGTATAAGTATTTGTTAGTTTTCAGAGATACCTTCTCTGGATGGATGAAATCATGTACTACCTGACTGGAGACCACCTTAGTGGTCACCAAGAAACTCCTCCAAAGGCTCATCCATAGGTTTAGATTGGCCCTCTTCCTGGGGTCCCACAATGGCTTAGCCTTCATGGCCAATATTTCCCCCAATCTGACAAAAGTTCTAGATGTTAATTAAAAAGTATACTGTACCTATAGGTCACAAATCTCAGGACATGGAAAAAACAATAAATAGGATCCTAAAGGAAATTTTAACTGAATATGTTCTTGAGACTGGCAAAAATTAGGTCAACCTCCTACCTTTTGTCCTCTAGAGTGTCAAGCACACCCATATTGATAGAGTTTTACTCCATTTAAAATTGTGTTTGGTAGGCCTCCCCACCTCTCCCCTAAGCTTAGAGATGGTCATAAGGCATACATTACTAGCCATTCCATCTTTAAGTCCTTACAGACCCTGCAACAAGCCCAAAAAACTTCATGTGATTTGAAAGGCTTTGTTTGCCTTTGCCTGTGTCTGAGCCTTACCGTAAGTTCCAGCCTGCTGATCTTGTGTAGGTAAAAAGAATCCTGACCTGGGACCTGGAGCCAACATGAAAAGGCCTATAACCTATGGTCTTTACCACTGCTAGAGAAGTAAAAGTCATTAATGTCAACCTGTGGATCCACCACACCCAAATGAAGGAGACTACAGAAGACAATGGTAGATGGATTATAACCAGGTCCTCTGATTTCTAAAGACAAGACTGACACTGGTCTATGACTATGTGTAGCTGAAGTTTATCTGGTCCTACCCGGCTCCCGCTGCTCTGTGGTCCCGCAGCTGCTCAGACCCAAATGAATACGCAGAAGCTTCTATTAATTATGAACTGTATGGCCTAATGGCTCAGATTTTTTGCTAGCTAGCTCTTATATTTTAAAGTTACCCGTTTCTATAAATCTATACTTTGCCATGTGGCTCATGGCTTACTGGTGCCTTTACACCTTGCTTCTTCTAGCGGTGGCTAGCAGTGTCTCCTCTCCTTTTCTTCTCTCTTATCTCTCCAGTTAGAATGTCCCGCCTACCCTTATTCTGCCTCACCGTTGGCCAAACAGCTTTATCAACCAGTCAGAGCAACACATTTTCACAGCATATAGAATGGCATAACCCATCATTTCCTCTTTTCTTTCTATTCAAAAGGAAGGTTTTAACTTCAACATAGTAAAATTACATATATCAAAAACAGTTATCAAGCAAGAATTATAGATATAATATCTAGTCTATTTGTATTTGACAAAATTAAAGAAGATATCCTATCTATCCTACATTTGTGAGTCTAAGGTTTCATATCTACCTTATCTCTTATCCTAACGAAGGAAAACCAAAACCTTCCTTTTTGATTAGACAGAAAGGGGGAAGTGTTGTGGAATGTCATTCTTATGCTGTGAATATGTGTTGCTCTGATTGGTTGATAAATAAAATGCTGATTGGCCAGTAGCCAGGCAGGAAGTATAGGCAGGATAAGCAGACAAGGAGAATTCTGGAAAGAGGAAGGCTGAGTCAGGAGTCACCAGCCAAATACAGAGGAAACAAGATGTGAAGGCAGAACTGAGAAAAGGTACCAAGCTACGTGGTTAAACATAAATAAGAATTATGGGTTAATTTAAGTATAAGAGCTAGTCAGTAATAAGTCTGATCCATGGCCATATAATTCATAATTAATATAAGCCTCTGTGTGTTTACTTGGGGGACATGAGTGGGAGAGATTTGTCCCAACCCATGGGCTGGTAGGACACAGAAAATCTTCCAACTACAACTATGATTGTCATATTTAGTCTTTTTTACCTACCCATGAAAAAGGCTCATAGCTCCCATACACCAAGACCTTGGGTATAATAATTTCAAAAGAAGACCCAAACTGGGAATCTCATAGTCAGTCTATCCACTGAAACCTAACCTATCTTCCAGATGGATTTCTGTAAAATATTACATCCAGAGAAAACTAGAAAAAGATTCTGCAAAGGAGTCTACTCCTGGGGCTGTGGGTCCACTACTGAACAAAAGAGGCTCTGATCTACCAAATACTATGCTATACCTGTTGAGGGTCCCCTAAATTGCCAAGATTCAAGCAAATACCATTGTGCTCAGTGGGATTGTACTTAAAATACAAAAAGCTATTGGGCTTAGAGCTCCAAGATTTGGACAAGTATCTTGTGCAGCCCTGGTTGTAAATAAGGACTTTCTTTTTGGCTTTAAGAGAGTCCTTGTGGTGGGCTCTGTTGGGCTTACCTTCCAACACTCCCTCCTCCTTAGTAGAAGACCACAAAATGTCCAGTACTCACTTAAACTCATGAATTATAAACTTCCTTTTTAATTCTCTGATTATCTAGGAGGTAAAATTTGACACAGATTTATAGACATAACTTTTAAGGCAGGCATTAGTTCTCTAAGATTCTAATTTAAATTTGGGAGAAAGAAAAGTATTTTGCAAATACCCTTCATAATTTGTGACATTTTTGTAATTAAATTTTTGTTTTCCATTTTCTTGTGAAACAATGTTCACTACTTCTTTATCTAATCTTCATCCCATTTTATCTGTGATTTCACAGTGTGTTCTCTCAGGTACAGAATAAGAAGTCAAATCTTTGCTCAGTCAAATATATTTTAATATCCAAACCTCTATAACAATGAGAGAAATAGAGATATAGACCAAATTAAATCTTGTCATTGCCACAAAAAATGGCTGAACTCGATGATTAGATAAATATCTTCTCATGTGCATTCTTGGAGAAGGGGAGATATTATTTTGTCCCTGAATTGCATCTGAACCTTAAAAATTGATACCATTTTGTATTTAAAGAGGCAAAGTAACCACACATTGAAAATCAAATACATCAGGGTTTAAAAAGACCATGAGAGTTTCTGCCTCATTGGTTTTAAAACTTTAAAAATCAGCATAATTCTTGCCAATTTTATATTTAAATTAATTAAAATTGGCTCTAACTAGCTATGTCTAAGTTGCATAAGCACTCATAGTTTAAGATGAAGGAGGTAGGGTTGAGAGTAACTAACCCAGTCATGAAGGACGTAGAAGTGGTGACACTCCAGTCATAATTCCACCCTCTTCCTCTACTTCAAGGTGACCTCTGAGAAGTTTTGAAGTAAACTCAAGATTCTGTGCAACACATCCTACTCCACCTATACAGTGTGGAAAGTCTAAGGTTCAGCTAGACTGAATGACTATTCAGTAGCATTATATATCCAGGATCTAGTGACTATCGTGAATTAGGTAACCTTCTAAGTCCTTGCTATGGTTTTCAAACATCATGTCTCTATCAAGTCCACCAAACTGTGTGCTTAAGTCCTTCTCCATCAAGTTTTACATACACACACACAATCACAAAATTCTAATACTTTAGGTAAGTAACAACTATGGGTTGTGCTGCATCACAGCTATCCTGAACTACATACAACATATGGGTTATGCATTGGACATACCTAACAGACATTTTCACTTCCTCATCTTGTAGATGAAGTCAAGAACTTAACTAGTTACCAACAAATCAAGACTAGACCTCAGCTGTCCTTAATCCATAGCTTGAGTCTTTTGACTCTCATATTAAACATCTTCCATACCTGTCTTTGATTAGAACTGACTTTTAAAAGCATCAACAAAAGCACACTATGTGTTTTCAAATCCCTGTTCCTTATATTTAACAAATACCAGGAAGCCTTAAACAATGCCAGAGAGGCTTAAAGTTCTGACATCCTCCCATGCCCTCAAGACTCAAGTTCTAGACAGCTATAAGCAATGGGTAAATCTACCTTAACCTTGCCATGAATGGTGATCTGGGGACATAAAAACTGTTAAAACAGTGGGAATAGCAGAAAGTGTTGTGGGATAATCCTTTTGTATACTGTGAAGCTTGTCTCTGCCAAGGCACCTTCTGATTGGTTTAATAAAGAACTGACTGGCCAATAGCTAGGCAGGAGAGGATAGGTGGGATTTCCGAGAGGGGAGACTTTGAGGAAGAATCAGAGGCAGGGATTTGCCAGCCAGCCATGGAGGAAGTGGGACTCATAGTATTGAGCAGAGGTAATAGACCCCATGGCAGAATGTAGATGAATATGAACAGGTTAATTTAAGTTTTAAGAGTGAGTTGGGAATAAGCCAAGATTTCACACTTAATGAGTCTCGATGTTATTATTTGGGAGCTGACAGTCCTAAAAGGCCCAACTACAGAAAAGAGAACTTGAAAGACCTGGCTGGACTCCACCTGCAGTTAGGTCGGTGTACCATGTTACTAACTGGTTTAGCTTTCTGTGCATTGTGATAAGTGGGATTACATTTGTATACTATTTTGGTAACTGGGGACAATGTTACCTTTCTTCTTTTTTCCTTTTCCTCTCTCTGGGGCAGAGCCTGACTACAACTGTATCTTAATGTGGCCCTTGTGTTTTTTTTCAAGACTTGAATACATAATTGTTGAACTCGTGGACATACTGGCAGCATTATCTCTTCCTCTAATTATACAAGTTACTAGTCCAAATAGAACCCACTTTTCTGCCTTTCTCAGCCCACTTTGCTGTTATTCCCCCAAGGCCAGCTGCAGAGTGACATGGCCAGCCATTTACAGATTTGCAGTTTAGAAAGTGAGATGGAGGCCAAGATGTTCCAGTGACTTACCAATTGCATTTTCTACTTGAGGTTGAGAACAAAATTTAATTAACACATTTTAAAACTCTTCATATGAAAAAGTCCAATAAATGTAAAATTATTAATAAATTATGCATCTCTGGTGTCTGCACACAGGTATGCTTTTAAGTGAGTGAAATTGCTTAATATGGGTTAAAATGTGTAACAATGATCAACTTTCTTGTCTGAGATCAAATTTGTATCTGACTGAAGCATCAAAAATGCTCAAATTTAAGACAAAAAATTCATATCTTATAAATTATGACATCTGCATGTGTATAAATAGGAGACATACTTTTAAAATACTAGTATTTTAGGTGGTATAAAATTTTTAGTTCAAACTTTTAAACCCAATTTAGTCAGATGTATAAATGATGGTTCTATTCCCTGGGATGGCTTATACAAGAGAATATTTGCTCAATATTTCAAGATCCTCATATTGAAAGTGCTGTGTAAATACCGGGCCAGATTAGCTCGCCATGTGTCTCCCTGTGTGCACAGAGCTTTTACTGACTTTAACGGGTGGAATGTGGGGGGAGAATCTGGCTCATTATTAGTTTTCCTATTTTGATTTGATCAACTGTTGTCAATTACAGACATTGGTAATTACCCACAGAAAAGGAGAGGAGGGAGAAAAAAACTTGCTATCATAATATTTATCTTATCAGTTATGGTATTTTCCTATATTGAAAAAAATATTGTGGTGAATTGTGTAACACAGCAAGTGCTGATTTTTCCAGTGCCCTCGACACAAGTGTGTTTTACACAGATTTTTTTAAAATCCCCAATAAAATCCATGTTTACAGAGCACATTTGCTTCCCTTTCCACTTTGCCCTGTGAATTCTTCTTTTTGCCCCTCTTCCTGCTTGGATTTTCCCTTACATTCTAGTCCCCATTAGACATGTAACACACCCTGTCACTGTCTAAACATTTCCTGTGATGACTGAAATATTTTACATCCACGTTGTTCAAGGCATCTGACAATGCCGTGCTATCGCTGTTGGACACTTGAAATGTGGCCACTGTGACCAGGACACAGAACTTTTAATTGAATTTAAACAAACATGTGCAACCAGAGGCCACTGAATTTCAGTGAAGCACACATGCAACTTGAAAAAAATCTACATCCACTGCTGACTGTGTTTCTTACTTGAGGAATATTTGTCCTCCGTTTTCCTTATGCATGCGAATTATTAATCAATTTAAAATTCTGCTTTTGTCACTAAAAATTATATCTATAAATGTATGGTCATTTCAAATGGTCTGCTGCAGTATGTCCAAAGCACAGTTTACCTCAAACCCGTCTGCCTATCAGAACCACTGGGGTACACATGTCTAGAATATTACTGAAGATATGCTTGATCCTGGGAAGCTGATTCTGATGAGAGTTTCCTTTTTGAATTTCTGGTTTAATAATCTCCCATTTTCTGCATATCTATTGTTGCTAGATAAATCTAGGAACAGTTGTTACCTGAAATTCTAAAATATTCTTACAACTTTATCGCTCTCTTACTTCTTGCTATTTCTTTCCCACCCTCTACAATCTGTTCTCCACATAGCTGAAATGATCTTTTTAAATGTTAAAATAGAGCATGGTATTCAGCAGTTCAAATCCTGCAAAGGCTCCTCCATGCCTACCAAATGAAACACAGGCTTTTGTGCTCACGTTCCACAAGACCCGTGTGCTATTCTCAGATAAGATCCACATTTACAGCATTCAGTGGCTTCCCTTACCAGTTTAGTCTCTGAATTCCTTTTCACTCCTCTCCCCACTTAGATTTCTCTTAAAATTCTATCCTGCATTGACTATACAGCACAGACTATTGTTGTCCAAACATTTTTTTCTGAAGATTGAAATATTTTGTGCTTCACATGTATGCTTGGATATGTGGCCTTCAACCGAAGTGTGGTTTAGCTACCAGGGCCTAAACTGCCTCCCCTCTCATCTACCACCTATCAACGGTTAATAATTTCTTAGCTGAGGAGAGGAGGTCTGTTCCAAGATACATGCTGGGTTTTGTTTGGTTTGAGATTCAGCAGGTCTTAGGGTGCTGCCACAGTTGTTGTGGGTTCATATGTGTAGCTGCCCTGCTGTGTCTGGAAAACTACAGTGTTTCCTTGTAGTTATCCACTTCTTCTGCTGGCTCTTGGAATCTTCCTGTCTCCTCTTCTGCAATGATCCCCGAACCTTTTGAGGAAGTCCTGTACTCCAGATGTTCTGTTTAAGACTGGACACTCTAGTCCTTATTTTCTGCACCTGGACCAGTTGTCCAGTTCTCTGTGTTAATCACTATCAACTGCAAAAACAAAGCTTCTCTGATGAGAGTTAAAAGATTGCATTAATCTATGGGTATAAAGATAAGTCATTAGCAGTAATTTTAATATTATGTGAATTTAGCAGAAGCTAGAATTTAGTAGTAGATTCTCTCCTAGAGCTATGAGTTGTCTAGTCACAGGTTCTTGACCCAGATAACAGTGTCAAGTATGGGTTTTATCTTCTGGAGTGGGCTTTAAATTAAATCAGAATGTGGTTGATGGCTCCAGTGATGTTCAGTTCATACTGAACCAGTGTGCATGTCTTGCCTGGATGTTCTTAAGAGTCACTTTGCTTCTTCAGTAGCATAGGATGCACCTCCCAGCACTGTGAAAGCTACCCAGTAGTGATGAAATGTACAGGTGAGTACCAGCTTAAATGTTCCATGTTCTATGATTCAAGTATGTGGTGCCATTAGTAATGTTGTCTTATGGTCAAGCTCTGTAGGGCAAGTGAGAGCATTGTCAATAGCTTGTAAAGTTTGGATGTCTATGGAGACTCACTGACCAACTGCTTCAAAAGAAATAACCGTTTCCTGGCACTAGGCTTTTTACTTATTACCCTTTAGTGTTTAGTAGTGTCATTTTTGCCCTCTTTTAGATGCAGATATTTAAATTTCCATATATGTGTATATCTTTTCAGAAGCTTACACAGTAGTAGGTTTCCATATGGCTTTTTCAAAAGGCCTTTAGTATTAATTATCCCTCCAGGATTCCCTCCTCTGCCCTGACTTCCATTCCCAATCCTGATTTAACCCTTCATTTCCCCATTATTCTCCTTTATCCTTTTATAACACTGCATTCTATCTCCCCTCCTTTGAAAGTCTCCCACCTCTACACAGGCCCTTACTAATTGTCTAACCACTTTTGATATTTCAAATGAACATATATGAAGATATATATATATATATATATATATATGTATATATATATATATAAATGAATATATATAAATGAACATATATGAAGATACAAAGCTCACATCCACAGATGGAAGAAAACATGCCACCTTTGTCTTTCTGGGTCTGAGATACCTCACTCAGGATGATTGCTTCCTGTTCTTCCAGTTTATCTACGCATGCCATACTTTCATTTGTTTGAACAGATCTTTCTTATCCATTCGTCGGTTACTGGACCTCTATATTGCTCACAGTTCTTCCTTATTGTGATGAGAACAGTAATGAACATGGATATGCAGCTCTCTGTGAAATAGTATATAGAACCTTCTGGGTATAATCTCAGGAGTGGTATACTGGATCGTGCAGTAAATCTATTTCTAGCTTTGTGAAGAAGCTGTAGAGTGATTTCCATAGCGGCTGTACTAGTTTGTTTTTCTATCAGCAGTGAATAAGTGCTTCCCTTTCCCCCACATCCACACCAGTATTTGTCCTTATTTATTTATATTTTAGTCATTCAGACTGGGATAAGACGAAATCTCAAATTAGTTTTAATTTTTTTCTTTATGGCTAAGGATGTTGAAGTTTTAAAATTTTTTTTAGACATTTGTATTTCACCTGCTAAATAGTTCATATAGTTCCATGTCCTACATTTTAATTGAATTGTTTCCCTGATGTTTAGTTTTTTTTTTTATTTCTTCGTATATTTTATTTACTGCTTTTTTGTTTGTTTTTATTTTATTAATGTCAGTCCAGATTTTGATTATATTTCCATGTCTATTTTTTCTGGATGTGGATTGTTCTTGATTTGGCAAGGGCCTTCAGGTCCACCATTGTTATTATTTGGAGATTTCTCAAGTATTTTGATGTAGGCACATAATGCTATAATTTTTCTTCTTATGACTGCTTTGTATTCATAGATTTTTGGTATGTTATGCTTTTATTTTCATTCAATTCTAGAAATTAAAACATTTCCTTCCTATAGAGTGAGTTCCAGGAAAGGCTCCAAAGCTACACAGAGAAACCCTGTCTCAAAAAAAATTAAAATAAAAAAAAGTTAAAAAAGAAACCATTTCCTTCTTGACTTATTTCTTCACCTAAGTTTGGTTCAGTGGTATGTGGTTTAGCTTCCATGGATTTATATGCTTCTGTCTTTGCTTCTGTTGTTGATACCCAGGTATGTTTATGATTCATGGTCATCAAGGTGAACAAAAGTTGTTATTTCAAATTTTCAATTCACAGAGATTTTCTTTGTGTCGTAATATGTGGCCAATTTTGATGAAACCTCCATGGGCTGCTGAAAAGAAAGTGTATTTTTTTTTAGTGTTTTGATAAATGTTCTATAAATATCTGTTAGGTTCACTTGATTATAATGTCATTTAAGTACAGAGTTTCTCTATTTTTTTAGGTGTTTTTTCCCAGATGATCTTTCTGTTGGTGACAGTGGAGTATTGAAATAATCATTGAATATTGAAATTATCATTGTGTTGGAGTCAGTCCTGTGGTTTTAAATCTAATAGTATTTTTTTGTAAATGAAAGTGAGTGCTATTGTATTTGGTGCAAATGTGTTCAGGATTGTCGTATCCTGTTGTTGAATTTTTCCTCTAGTGAATATTAAACTGTCCTTCCTTATATCTTGCTTATTTTGGTCTGAAGTTGATTTTATCACGTGATAATGAGCCATCAAAAATGGCCTAAGAGACACCATGAAACATAGGTCATTTTTTGATTCAGTATTCTGGAATTGTTTATGTAGCAGGAATCTTAAAAGTTCTTATTGATAAAATCAAACCCGAGGCGAGTTATTGGGGTCCATGCTGGTAGATCAGAGAGATAGAACAAGCCACAGCTATCTCACCTTGCCAATTCCTCAGCTGGTCTTGTCTCCTCAGACTGGAGGCCTCTGAGTCCTCATCCGGAATGGGTCTCAGCTGAATTACTGCTCAAAAGCCTGAAGCTTAACCAGCCAAAATCTTAACCAGCCAAAAACCTCTAGTTTCTGGTCCTCACACCTTATATATCTTTCTACTTTCTACCACCACTCCCTGGGATTAAAGGCTGGCTTTCTGGGATTAAAGGTGTGTGTCACCATGCTTGGCTATTTCCAATGTGGCCTTGAACTCACAGAGATCCAGAGGGATTTCTATCTCTGGAATGCTAGGATTAAAGGCGTGTGCTATCACTGACTAACTAGTGGCTTGTCTGTTCTCTGACCCCAGGTAAGTTTATTAAGGTACACAATATTTTGGTGAACACAATACCACCACATTTCTTCCTGTACTTTCTGGGTGTGTTTAACAATCTCTTCAGACCTAAATATTCCTCCCAGCCTCCCCTACAGAGCTGGTTTGATGGTCATAAATTACTTCGTTCTGTTTTTATCATTGGGAAATTTCCTTCTCCTTTGCTTGTGACTAAAAATGTTTCTGGATTAATAGTCTTAGATGGAGTCTGTGCTCTTACATAGTTTGTACAACATTAACACAATTCCTCCTGGTTTTCATGATCTCCATGAAAAAAACTTTGCTGTTACTCTCATGTTCCTTCCTTTGTTTATGTCTTGATCTTTCTTTCTTGTAGCTTCCAATGTCCTTTGTATTTAGTGACTGACTTTTATGATGTTGAGTGTTTCTTTCATGAGCCTTTCTATTTGGTGTTTTGCATTTGTCTTGGACCTTGATGGATTTTCTTAGATTAGGGAATGTTTCTTCCATAGTTTTGTTAAAAATATTTTCTATGCCCTTGGCATGGGTTCCCAGTTAGAGTGTGCCCTTGGCCATTAGCTGCTGATACAGAGGGATGGGGCAAGGGAGGAAGTCTGGATCTAGCCAGGGTTTTCATAGTCCCCAGAGAATGGAAGCAGAAGAAGGCAGACCCCTGCAGATGGTCTGAAAAATAACAGGATTTTAAGCATTATGAGATGTGTGCATTAAAAAATAAAGCTAAAACAAAGGTAACTATATGACAAGAACTCTTAGAGATGATAAAATTTGTTGAACTGTCACTTTGGTCAGAAGACATAGCAATTTGAAATGTGCATACAACTAATGACAAAATGTCCATGTTTTGATGACAAACCTAATAAAATGAAGGGAATGAAAAGAGCAAACACTGTTATATAAGTTAAAAGGTTGTTACTAGTAAAAAGGTAATTATTAATAATTATTAACATGTGTAGTTATAACATCATCAGCTTGTGCTCCATGGATTATTCATACCAACTCCACTAATGTGGTATTTATAGAATACCATACCAGTTCAGAATATTGATTCTCACAACTTCAAGTAAAACACAGCATATACAGAGTTAGAGAACAAGCTTTAGTATGTGTCAAAGGATTGAAATCACATGTAGCTATACTTTGACCAGAAAGGAATTTAGAAATCAAAAATAGTGAATGATCTGGAAATTCCAAATATTTTCAGTTTAGAAAAATGAACATTAAAATAATCTGTGTATTAAAAAAGGAATTATGTGAGCAATTAAAATATTAGAAAATGGCTAATTAGAAGTATTACTAAAGCGCAACACAATAATTCAAAGCATGCTATTACTGCCAAACCATTATTTAGATACATATTTACAGAGTTCACATTTGCAGTATTTAAAATTTTACATTTATTTATTCAGTGTGTGTGTGTGTGTGTGTGTGTGTGTGTGCGTGTGCTTATGTGCATGCATGTGGAGGTCAGAAGACAGCTTTCTGGAGTTGGTTCTCTCATTACACCATTTAGGTCCTGGGGATCCGTCCTGGGTCACCAGGCTTGGTAGCACGCTTCTTTATCTCCTGAGGCATCTCAGTGGTCCAAGGGATACTTTCAAGCAGAAATGTATGAAATAGAACTGGGCATACAAACCTGGCTCTTGGTAGACATTGGCAAAATCAATAGACTTATTGAAATATTGAACAGAGTCTCCCCAAAAGACAAATATAAACTACCCATCTGAAAAATAAAAGGAGCCATCACTGTGCATCCTCCAGTGTTTAAAACTGAATCTGGAAGAAAGAGAAAATTTGAACAGTCTAATAATTATTAAAGACATGAACAAGCAATTTAATATTATTCTGTAAAGAAGAGCCCAAGACTAGATAGCTTTAACTATGAATTCTGCCAAAGACTTAAGGTGGATGCCACCCTCAACACAAAACTCTTGTCAGAAAATAGAGCAGACAGAAGCCCTTTTCTCCTTATTCTCTGAGGCAGATGTCATGATGCCAAAACCCAAGAAGGTTATTAAGAGAAGATAACATTTCAGTAGTGTCTCCCATGATAGAGAATGGGAAAATATCTAGTCAAATATAAGCAAATTAAATATAACAAAACATACATTGATATACATTGTGCCCAAATGTTTAGAAATACAAGTTGATTTAACCATTTTAAAATAGACAGTAAATGTAATTTATGATAATGAATCAGAAATATAGTTATTTGAACGAATTTTCAGTTTTGTAATATGTTAGGAAATGAGAAAATAAAGAAAACATCCTGTCAGATAAAATGTATCTATTGATTTGTGTTTCCCAATGAAACAATTAATTCTATTTTTCAGAAGTGAATGAAAATAATAATATATAATTTCACTATTTATATTTAGCTTTGAATTAGATCACCTGATGAATAAGACAAGAAAGCATAAATTAAAGGCATATGAATTAGAAAAAAAAACCCTCTTCCATTATTTGGAGATATGATTGTGATCCAGAGGAATGAATCAAAAGAATGCTGTTACTAATTCCTGAATTTTGCATAATTGAAATATAAATGTTAATATTAAAAATATTCCATTTTCTATGCTAGCAGCAAACTATTAGAAAATTAAATTTAAATGTTTACAATATAATATAAAATTTTTGAATATTTGGTAATAAACTTAGTGAAAGGTGTGTAGTGAGAATTCTAATTGGTCTTAATAATAAAAATCCAGAGTCAGATATCAGGGTGAAAGCTGAAAGAAGCAGAGCAGCCAGCCACAAGAAAGACTTCTTACCTCTAGGAATCCTCAGACTGAAAGGGCTGAGCTTCTGCCTCCACCCTGCCTTACCACTTCCTTTCTCTACCCAGCCATATGACTTCCTGTTTCCTCTTCCCAAGTACTGAGATTAAAGGCATGCGGTCTCAAGTGCTGGGATCAAAGGCATGAGATCCTAAGTTCTGGGATTGAAGGTGTGTGCCACTACTACCTGGCTTCTAGTGTCTAGCTCTGCATTCTGATCTCCTGGCAAGCTTTATTTATTAGAGCACAAACAAAATATCACCATATTTCCCCTTTTTTTGTCTAAAATAAAAAAGAATGTTATAACTAATATAAGAAAAACTACATATAATAAGTACAATAACTATATACATTATATACAGGCAATAAATACATCAATAATGTCTAGTCCATTAGCATTTGAAAAATTCAAAGAAAATACTACATTATCTATCTATCTTGGTGAGTATAAGGTGTTGTATTTAATTCACCTTCTATCCTAATTGGCATTATAACCCAAAAGATATCTTGATGTCTCTCATCCCTACACACTTTATACCTCTTTAGTGAATTTCTTTTCTGAATCTGGTAACAAGGAGAATTATAACTATACCTAGTCTTTTAATCCATCAGAGACCTGAGAAGGAAATAATATTACCTGAGTAAGTAGGAAGTGCAAGTAAGCAACTTCCCAAAAATGTGAGAAATGACAGAAACAGCTGGCTGCCTGGACAGTCATCCAAGGTCCCTCCGCAACATTGGGGCATCTATCTTTGTCCTACAGGCCTAGAATATCTGACAGACTTTCTTGTGAAGCAGGGAATTTTGAAGGACTGTCCTACCTTGTTTGGCAAATTTGCCATTCTTGTGTGCTTCTGGTCCAGTTTGGATAGTAACTGTCAGCAATTGAGGCAAAGGCAGTTTCTCTGCCCACATGGCTAGCTTTTGCCATAAAGAAAATAAATTCCATATGGAGTTTCTTCAATGTCCATCATCTTCTTTGAAGTAATTGGTGCTGTCAAGAAAAGTCTAAGTTCTTAAATATTTTAAATGCCATATTTTGTAGTTCTTAAAAGGGTTTGAAGATTGCCTATCTATCTGAAATATAGCTCTGTGTGATCTTGAAAACATACCTAACAGGACTATAAATTTGCTATTATGGATGACTATTAATCTGTATTTTTTAATTACATATTACATTTTAAAATGAGCTGCATAAACATAATTCCCCAAACAAGAAAAAAATATACATACAATATAACAAAATTAACTTTAAAATTATATCAATAAGCCAAAATCCATACTAATGTAACATATATAAGATTAATAGTTGTTGTTTGGATTAAAGTAGATTCAATAATATACCCCTTTATCCTGCCATTTCATATCCCCCCTTTTTCTTTTTAGAACAAGCTCCCTGAATCTAATCTCCTTTGTTTAGGTTTTTACCTAACCATTATCCATAACAACTTGTAACCAACCCTCCCAAACAATGACAAATATCCATAATTTATTTTTGGGACTGTGGGCATAGTTCTCTAGACTACTTCCTGCTGATTGAGGGTGCTGGTAATCTTTTAGGGACCCTGAGAAAATTTAGGATAATTATTAAGTCATGGCTATTGTATTTTGTGAGGCTGGATCATCTTAGTGAACAACTTTGAAGCTGTTTTGCGTGTTGGATCATCTGGGCCATTGTTTTTATTGGTGGCTGCTATCCTTGCTCTGAAAATATATAAACTTTTAAAGGTAACATGCATCTCTGTATTAATACATATATAAACTGCACATTTTACATAAGCTATTCAAAGATAATTTTTTGTTTTATGTCTGAGTAGACAAAATACATGTTATGTGTCTTGTAGTTACTTTAGGTTTATTTTCTCATGTTTATAGTTAGGATTTCAGGGGGTCTTCTTCAATCAAACCTGAATTTTCTTAACCCAGAATGAATCCAGAGCCTCTGTGTAATAGGTAAGTGCAGAGCTTGTCTCAAGTCTTGGCTAGAGTAGTCTGTGAGACTGTATTATCTTAGCTAGCCACCTTGAAAGTATTCTGAGCAGTTTGTAGTCCAAAGCCAATCCTTAGGTGATGTTTGTCAATTTAGTGGAGTTATCATAGTTCATGTGGAATCATCAATGTGGGCCCCCATCCTCCTTTTGGAGACTTCAGAGGTTGCCATTAGGCATGGTCATGGTTCACTGCAGAAAACTTAAAAACATTTTAAATGTCATATACAGCAGATCTTGAAGTGGTTAAAGGATTATAATTTGTTGTATACATCCAGAGTAAAATTACTTAATTCCTACTTACCTGATAGAGACTCAAACCTGAAATCATGTACAGGAAGCTAGATGAAACCTTTTTCTAGAATTAGTATCTATATGGCTATTAATATCATGACAAAAGTTTAAAATATATATATTAATCTTATAAATTTTGATATACCTTAAGAAAAGTTTTAAAGAGTCAAACTAAAACCAAAGGATTATGAGATTAGTGGCAATAAAATAATGCCTAATTTTTTTGTTTTTCTTCTGTCCCATATCTGGTGGCTCTTGTGAAATGTGATAGAGATTTTGGATTTTATTTTAATAAGCATGCTTGGGTTTAGAGAAGGAGAGAGACACACTTCAACTCCAAAGACAGCACTAATTTTTAATTGAACTGGGGCTACAAAAAGACCATATGCATTATGTGCCTGTAGAGAATAGCAGAAACAAGCATTTAGGAAAAATTATGAAATTTTATACTGTTGGAAATGTGATATACTAATAATCCAATTTACTCTTTTTCTTGGGACAGTTTTTCTGGATGATTTGTCCTTTTTCTTCAAATGTCTCATTTGTCCAGTGGTCTTTAGATTCCTCAGCAGGATGCCTTTATTCTCCTGAAAAGAAAAAAACAAAACCCTCCCCTAGCCCTAATTTGGAGGAGGTTCCCTTTTGGTAAGAGATCTCTGATCAAATGAAAAGCATTTGTTAGTCTTAAAGTTAGTTTAGATTGAATGGTCATGCTGTTTGATGAACTATCATCTCTTCTAATTAAGAGGTCTCTCTTGTTCAAATTGAACCTTGGTCAATTTTGATGGTATCCATAGCTTTTCTTCTCCAGTGGAAACAAAAGCAAAACTTCTTCCCCAATGTAACACATATTCTGGTTTTTATTCTGAGGTCAACACATCTTTAAAGTATACAGATTGATTTAATTCTATAGTTTTTTTTTCTATTATCCAATGTCTCTCTGCAGCTGTTGTTCCTTTCTCATTAGCATTTAGAAAATTCAAAGTTAATAAAGCAGTATGCAATCTATTTCTGGGGTCTTTATTACCCCTTTCTGTCTATTTAGCATATACGTTAGAGTCTGACTTGATCTTTCTATAACTGGCTGGCCTGAAGGATTATGTGGTATGCCTGTAATATGCTTTATATTGTAATAAGAAAAAAATGTTTCATTGTACTAAAGATATATGCTGGAACATTGTCAGTTTTAATTTGTGCAGGTATACCCATGATGGCCATAACTTCTAGCAAATGTGTGATTATAGAATCAGCCTTTTCAGAACTCAAAGCAGTCACCCATTGAAATCCTAAATAGGTATCAATGGTGTGGTGTACATATTTTAATTTTCCAAAGTCTACAAAATGAAACACATCCATCTACCAGATTTCATTTCTTTGAGTACCCTTTGAGTTACTTCCTGCAGGTAGTCGAGTTTGGTTTATAAAGAACACATAGGACATATTCTTGGCTGGTTGTCAAGTGATAGAAAAATCTTTTTTTCAAGCCCTTGCTATTGACATGGTGCATTTTATGAAACTCTGATGACTCCAGCACATTTCCTATCAATAGTTTATTGATCTCATTATTACCTCATGCTAGAGGGCCAGGCAGACCCGTATGGGATAGGATGTGTGTTATATATAAGGGATGATTCCTATTCCTGATAATTTCTTGTAACTGAATAATGAAGGTAATCCTGAGTCATTAGGAATAAATTCATCAGATTCAATGTACAAAACAACTTTTTTCTCATATGAAAGTGAGTAACTATGTTAAGAGGTTCTGTAAGATCCATTAATACCATCAGAATAGCATATAATTCTGACCTTTAGACAGAGTCATAAGGGCTTTGAGCCACTTTACTTAAATTTTGTGATTTATAATGTGCCTTTCCTGATTTGTTTGCATCATTATAAAATGTAGGGGCTCTAGAAATTGATATTTCCCATACAATAGGAGGAAGAATCCAGTTATTTCTCTTTATAAATTGAATTCTCTTGTTGTTGGGATATTTGTTGTTAATCTTTCCCCAAAAAAATTCCTGCAAGCTTTTTGCCAAGGTTCACTTGCTGTTGATAATTTGTCAATTTCATAATTAGTAAAAGGTATTACAATTTCTGCTGGGTCTATTCCTGATAATTGATGCAGTCTCAATTTCCCTTTTAGAATCAACTCAAAGACCTTTTCCACATAAGTCTATTTTTTTACTCTGTTTGTGTGGTAAAAAGATACATTCTAAGGTGTTAACAACTTTAAACTAGTAATTCTGAAATATTTATGGATAAATTAAAGTAAATATAGATGTAGTTCATGTTATGTATTTCAAAGAATATTGTATGATGTCATTCTCTTCAAATTTTTAAAATAAAACTTCCAGTATTTCCCCCAGAAAACAATAATTTTCTAATTTTATATGGACATGCAAAGAATCTAGATCACACACAATAATTCTGAAAAAGTTGAAATGTAGTAGCAAACTATTCACTAATAATTTTCTAAGTTTGCTTTACTTAGTTTCAAATCAGAATCATAAGAACTTTATTGGCTGATAGGATGAATAAATAAGTGGAGTCTAAAGATGAGCCCATGCAGAGTTGATTGGCTATTGATTAAGTATAAAACATATGTTTCAGGTATGGATTTTTGATATATATGATAGAATATTCACAATCAAGACCTCCAAATATTGACAGTGATAAGGCAAATAATGAATAAATGGAAGTTACACTTGATCAAACATTTCTGCAAGACAGATACATGAATTCCCAATCAGTGCAAGAAAATTTGCTCAACACCACTACTCATCATAAAAACACAAAATTTGAGCCCCATGATGCCTTCTAGAATGGCTAAAATCAAACTGACAGACATCACCAAATGTTCTTTGAGATATGGGGAAAACAGAAATTTAATACATTGCTGCTTACAGTGTCAAATGCTACAAGTACTTTTGAGAGCATTTGGCACCTTTATATGGGGTTAAACTTCCATTTACCCTATGGCTAGAGATTCCATTGTTACCCAAAAATACTTGTACAAGAATGTTCATCATGACTCTGCTCATAACAGGCTCAAATTGGAAACAAGTGTCTTTTTAGCACGAGAGTGGATCAATAACATATATTTATAATTATTCAGTAGAGCGTTACTACTTATCAACTAAAACACAAGCTACTTATATATACACCAGGCATGGACATAAAAAACATTTGATTTATTACATGATGAATATATACTTTGCAATTTTGTTTTTGTGTTATCAAGATGAAATTATTCTCTGCTAGTTGATATTGGAAAGTTTTGCCTTTACTTCATACAAAACATCACTGTATACTTCATAAGTATGAACAAATACAACGTGTTAATGTGAAATAATTGTGTGTGTCTGTGTGTATGTATGTGTACATGTGGGTGTGTAACAAGAAAGTTCTTGCTTGTGGTGGGGGAATTAAATAAAAGGTATGTTCTGTACAGATATAAATGCTAAGTCACGTTAGTTGTACCATGAACACAATTGTCACAATTTTTTGCAGTGAACTATTGTGATTGAGGCATTTAGTTATTTACAGTATAGCTGAACTGGCTGGGTCTGGTGGTACATGCCTTTCATCCTTGCACTCTGGAGGCAGGGTGGGTTTCTGTGAGTTCCAGACCAGCCTGGACTAGCTTGGTAAAGTTTCCTTCCTCAGGCTGATTCCTCTCAGTTTTACTTTGGTGTTCTTATTTCATAGCTTTTTGTTTGTTTGTTTGTTTGTTTTTAAGTGACTCAAGAGTCTACTTTGGATGCCATCTTTGTGTTAGAAAGTCCCATTTGCCATCTGTATATGCAGTTCTGTTTAATTATAGGGCAGTGGTAAGACATGCTGTTGACAAATGCCAGGGGCTCACTTTCTCAGCACTGGAACCCCAGTTTCCTTTTGTTTCTAAGGTGCTGTAATGCTTCTATATACATGTTCACACAGCAGTTGCAGCAGCCTCTAGAGACCCCAGGGACTGTGCATTTTCCATTTCTGTTTCTGTGCTGTTATTAAATTTATCATTATTTTGGTACCAGGATGCAACCGGTTAATCTGCTAAGCTTCTTCAATATGTTCATCCACAAATCACCGTCATGGCTGGTCTCAGCTTTCTGGGTGGAGCCGGCTCTTTGCCCTTTCCTTTTGTGACAGTTGTCTTCTGTGCACATTTATTCCACCTGCTTTTTATTTGGCAATTGATTAAAATTCCTGGCCAAATCTGACTCCCTTATGGTTTTCCAGTGCTGTGACGAGACTTGTAGTTAAGAAAATAGGCGTGTCTCCTGTCATTTGCTGTAATTCTGGTAGGAATTCAGAGACAAACACATTTGCTGTATTTGCCACCTTAATCCAATTTCCCAAGTCACTTTTAATTAGCAGCTTTCTTGCTGTTTTAATGCTGACACACCTGGTAACTCTCATTATCACATTAACGTGGTCCCATCTGATGGTCTATGGACTTGGCAGTCAGTGGCCTGGAGTCTTCTTAGTTGTAAGGTAGAAATTTCACAAGTTCACAAAAGTAGAATGAATGAGACAGAGATTGCTCTCTATGGCATGTGCAGTTTTGAGGAAGGAGAAAATTATTATAACATGCTTGTGTTGGCAAGAGCTGGGAATGATGTTTTCAAATCTCTATCATTAGGGTCAACTGCATAGACAAGCGACCCCAAACAGAATGTGGGGAAAGCTTTTCTCCGCATTGCCTCAAATCTCCCTAAACACCTGGCCCACAACTACTTATCATTCTAATGTTGACCTAGCACTTTAGGAAGCTGTGTCTATAAATGAAGGAAGTGTTTGTGCACCAAAGTCAAGTGCTATTTGCTGAAGATGCTGTGACTTCCGCTTGACTTTTTTCCTGATAAAAGCAGATGGAAAGGTTTTCTTTCATTGTTTGCTTTCAAATTAAAAACCAATACTGCCAAAAAACAAGGACCAGAGGATTGCAATTCCTCCTCACAGCTGTTGGGCCAAAACTCTCCAAAGAATGGTAGCTAATACAGCTCTGCAGGAAGCCAACACGGCAAGTAGCCTTGTTAGTTTCCAGGTTTTTTGTTTGTTTGTTTGAGACAGGGTTTCTCTATGTAGTTTTGGTGCCTGTCTTGGATCTTGCTCTGTAGACCAGGCTGGACTTGAACTCAGAGAGATCTGCCTGGCTCTTCCTCCCTAGTCCTGGGATTAAAGGCATGCACCACCATCGCCCAGCTAGTTTCCAGTTTTTAACCCATGGTTGCAGGTCATTTATAATACCTAGCTGATGTGTCATGTGACTTACAGACTCACAGAGGATGCGAGTTTTTCACAAACCTTCCCAGAAACTGAAGGAATCACAGACTAATTAGGAATTTGCTTGTAAGACTATAGAGAGGCTAGGGAGATTGTTCAGGAGTTAAGGGCACTGACGCCTCTTGCAGAGGACACAGATTTGATTCCCAGCACCCACATGGCTGCTCGCAATTGTCTGTAACTCCATGTCTAGAGATTTGATGGACTCCTAGGCATGAGGTATGCAGATGATATACAGGCAAACACACACATATACCAAAAATAAAATTAAATACTTTAAAGCATAGAAAATATTTTAAGAAAATTTAAGGAAAATTTGAAGGAAAACTATACTTTGGTTTTTATGGTAAACTGATATTAAATCAATCACTTGAACCATATGGAATTTGGATACTTAAAATTTCCAAAAATTGTTCAATCAATTAGACCCTACTGATTTAATCATTAGAACACATGTTCATATAGAAAGTTAAAAATATCATAATTCCACAATCTAGAGTCATATATTTTCCTTGTCTAGATATACTGTTAAAATTTTATCTATGAATTTAGTTGTTACTTAATATTCTACTTTTAAAATACCTTTGAATAGATACACTAAAACACATCATAGGTAAATTTGCTCTTTAGACTGAAGAGTTTCATTTTCTATTGCTGATTATAAATCAAAGGGAATTATAAGTGTTATATTATAAATCAATATCCTTGTAAACAAGTCTGTGGATATATAATAGAGTTGTTTACTAGGAGCTGAATCTGAGAAGAATGAACAGCTTAAAAGGGAATGCACTAATGATCTAGATTCCTATCTTAAATAATTATTTCCTGACTGTAGATCTGAGGGTTTGGATATTAATTCCTTCATCAATTCTAATGATATTCCCATTTGTATTGAAGAGAATGACTGGTCTTTCCTCAGGAATATAAAAATGTCTGTACTTCCTACAGAACTCTACAAACTTCTGGGAACCTGGTGTAAGAGTTCAAATATTCTTTCATTCTCTTAATGACTGAAATAAAATTATTTCTAGAAATATTTCACTTTATAGTCCTATCAATGTGATTGTGAGCATGGTTGTATTGCATTTCTTTGAGAATTCTAATAACATTTTTAAAAGAAATGTGTGTATCCTCATTTTAATTTGCATTCATTTATTTATAAACTTTGCCACATATCTCTTCCTATTTTATAACATATAAATTAATATCATTTATCAATTGAGGTTAATTTTTAAGTGATGTAGGCAAACTGGAAATACGTGCAATTGATGGAAGAATGTTGCCATGTTTTCTTAAAATGTTCTAATTTGAAATACTATTAGAATTTGTTTTATATTTTTATGAAATAGAAATGTTTGTACATTTATTAATATGAAGTATCTTATCCTCTCTTGCCTCCTTTTAATTTTACATAGCATTTAAAATTATGAAATTTAAAATTTATTCTTTTTATGAAATTGTTATGGCTCCTATCATCCTTGGCATCATCTGTTTTTGGTAGAATAAGAAGATACAAATCCACCAATATGATTTTTTTCTAGCTTCTTTCTTCAGAGAATGTCCATTATACTTCCCCTTTTATTTACCATTTTTTAAATATAATTCCAAAATATTTTATATGAAGTGATCATTATGTAGTGATAATGATCAACACGAAGTTATTGAGGATGTGGTAGAACTCTTTTTCCTACTAGCTCTTAGCCCCAGAATTGTATAATGTCCAAAGATAGCCCACCCTAGATTGATTTTATCATAGGAATCTCAAATTCCTGTTTCTTGATTTGATGTTACTAGAGGAAGTTTAGCCTTAGGTTGGAAGGTTAGGATCTGATGACTAGGGCTGAGTTCCTTCATGGCCAGAGATGTTGTGACAATATCCACTCTGCATTTCAAGCACACAGTAGTCCAGTTGTGCCCAGGGATCTGTCATCAAACACAGCTCAGATTTCAGCTTCAACTTCTCTAAATATAGGCTTACTGTGAGTGACAAGATCCTGGTAAATGACATTCTCTGCCATCCTCTTTGATATTGTTTCTAGCCAGATGATTCATGGCTCTGCTCTGCCCTAGAAAATGTTTAATTACACTAGGGGCTTTTCATTGAGCAAAAGCCTTATTGACAGATGAGCTGCCACCCTGACAACTTAGATTGTTATTCTGCTGTCTGGAGATCACACAGTATTTACTTTTCTAGCACTGATCATGTGAAGGGAATTTCAACTGGATTCTAGGCAATCAGTTAGAAACCGTCAGCTGGGAAGACTGTTGAAAGTTCAGGCACATGCACAATTATAACTAAATTTCTTCATGAGATTCTATACACTCTTAATATTCAATAGATTAGATATTTTTAATTATATACTTATTCAGGTAACAGAAGCATATATAAACCTAGCTTTGAGATGAAATTAACCTGAAAAACTATACATGGCAACAGAACTCAAACTACTGATTTCATGAAGTCTATTAAGGACACACGTTGTTTTGAATAGCATGTGTTATCCAACCTCTACAGTTAGGTCTCTGGGGTCCCATTCAAGAAGGCATCCAGTTGCTATGAATTGTCTTGAATCTTTCTAATCTAGCCATTGGTACAGGTCTGTTGGAAAGGGATTTTTTTTTTTTTTTTTTGGCTTGAGTTACTAGTCACATCCTCATTTCTCACACAGGGCTCTGGCATAGACTGAGCTGAAAAGTGATTCCTGATACAAGGTTGGGTTTCTCCTTAGCATGTTTCAGAGCATTCAGGATACCTTTCTTCCCTCAAAGGGAGACCAAAGAACGTACATTGCTGATAGATTTATGGTTGATGAGGTTAATACTACGACTTTCTCTCTCCTTTATATTTTCATGCATAGGAACATGTTAGGGAGTAAGTTTAAAAGTCCTGTCAATCTTTCAGTGAGAAACAGGTTTGTCCTTAAATCTGTCTTGACTGTTATTTTCTGGTCAGATCTTCACTTTGTGTCCCAGAGCTCTTGGGGAGTTAATTTCTCTCAGTTTTAGAAACCACTCTATGGGAAAAGTCATCTTTGAAATTTTGTACTTTCTCTGACTCTTGTCAATCTGCACCTCTGGTAGACATACCTGTAATCATCACTGTTTGGCTTGGAAACTGCTGATGGATGGTGGTCATTTGATCTTGTGTCTTGTGACATCATGTATTTAAGTTCTTGCCCCCAGACACTTCCAGTCCAAGAGGAAAATGGATCCTAGGCATGTTTTCTTCTGTGGAATCTTTCCTTGGTTGACACAAAAATACAACTTTCACCTCAAAGAGGACAAGAGATAATTTACTCTGGAGCCAAATCTTTATGACCAGCCTAGGAGCTGGTTACATGTTATGGATTCAGGTTACAGCAAATGCCATGTTCCAACATAGATGTGGGTTCATGGAATTTTCATAGTAACAGAATAAAGGAAGAAATCGAGACAATTTTTAAATGTGGAAACATCAAGTAGTCAAATTAAAGCAGAGGGGGAAACAACAACAACAACAACAACAACCCTTTGCTGTGGACCTGAGATGCTATTTGATGGTACCCTTAGCTTTTTGGTTGTTAAGAATTAAGTGTCTCTGTGCGTTCTAAAGGATGTTAGCTCACACATGAGGGATAGCAATAAATAGCTATTAAGAGGGCAGAATATGGCCTGAAATAATTTGGCTATAGACTTGCAACATTCCAAAATCTGGAATGTTGTTGAAGTTCTAGTCATCCCATCAGCCTTGTAGACCGTTCAGTGGAAGGTGCAATTTTTCTAAGAACTTCTGTTCACACTTCATTATGTGTGTGTGTGTGTGTGTGTGTGTGTGTGTGTGTGTGTGTGTATCTATGTGTGTGCTGGTGTGTGTGTGTATGTGTGCATGAATGTGTGATGAAGTATATTGCTATAATATACAATCAAGGTTCAAATCATTATTATATTAATCTTCATTTAATTTTTAAATATATATTTTATTAGTGCTTTAAGAATTTCATATAATGTGTTTCAATCATATTCACCCTGTCTATGTACCAACTCTTCTCAGGGCCACCCCTCTTTCCATTCTCACCCAACTCTGTGTCCTCTTTATTTTCCAAAAAGGTCCATTTGTACTGTCCAAATATTTTTGGACATGTGACTCTCTAATCTAACTTGATAAACTTATCAGGGGCTGTATGCTTACATAAACCTGACCCTTCTGCAGCTGGAATATTTCCTGTGTCTCAGCCTGCCAGAGTCAGGAAAAATTCTCTCCCACTCACATCCCCCAAGTAAACACACAGAGGCTTATATTAATTATAACTGCTTGGCCATTAGCTCAGTCCTACCACTGACTAGTGCTTACACTTAAAGTCAGCCCATTTCTGTTAATCTATATGTTATCACATGTTCCGTGGCTTTACCTGTGTGCCATTACATGCTGTTCCCTGGATGATGGGCTAGCATCTCCTCACTCAGCCTTCCTCTTCCCAGAATTCTCCTTGTCTGCTTATCCCACCTATACTACCTGCTTGGCTACTGGCCAAACAGCATTTTTATGAACCAATCAGAGCAACATATTTATAGCATACAGAGTGACATCTCCCATCATTTTTCCCTTTCTTTCTATTTAAAAGGAATGTTTTAACTTCAACATAGTAAAATTACATATAATAGAACAGTTATCAAGCAAGAATTACAGTTACAATAGAGAAGAATATGAATATAGACAGTTATATAAAGAAATAGTTTTAAAAAATAAAGTCTTTAAAGAGACAGTAAAGGTAATATAAAAAATAAGCCACATAAAGATGGATATTACACAGAGAGTCTAGATTATAATGTCTTTGGGATTTTTAACTGTAGAGAGACAGTTGATTGTAAAAGCTGTTGAGTTAAATTAATATGTAAAGATATCTTGATTTCAAAATTTGTGTCTATGGATATGTTGCTTTGGAAAAGAGGTTCTGCTTTTGTTTCCACAGAAAATGGGAACCTGTGGATTGCTTCCAGGCTAATATAGTTTGACCAGTCAAGACACCCTGAAAGGTCTCCAATGACACCATGGCCCAGATCATCCAACATTCAAATCAACTTCAAGGCAACTGGCTCAGAGAATATAGCTTCATAGACTACTCCATCATCCTAAAATTTTCTTTGTGTCCCCATAAGATTATCAGCACCCTCTATCAGCAGGAAGTAGCCTACAAAAGCCATGCCCACATTCCCCAAAAATGGGTTAATGATGTTTGTCTTTGTTTAGGTTGTTGGTTACAAATTCTTTTTGGTCATAGTCAGTCTCTTTCTAAAAGAAGAGAGGGGGATATGATATAAAAATATAGGATAAATATTTTATATTGCTATAGATTTTAGTTTATTGATACAAATTTAAAGTTAATTTTGTTATACTGTATATGTATTGTAACACTTGTTAAAATTATTTTGTTTGTGCAGCTCATTTGAAATTGTAATGTATAATTAAACAATACAGGTTAATAATTAGTCATATATGATAATCAAACTTATATCCATGTTAGTTAAGTTATATATATATATATATATATATATATATATATATATATATATATATATTTCAATTAGGTAGGTAATCTCCAAACACTTCAAAGACCTCCAGGATATGGCATTTAAACATTTTAAAAACTTAGACTTTCTGGACAGTGAGACATGTCTCCTCCTGGCAGCACTGATTTATTTCAAAGAGAAAGATGGGCATCAGAGACATTCTATATGGAGCTTAACTTCTTCTTGACAAAAAAGTCTTTTGGACAAGAAACTGTTATTGTCTGGACTGCTTGATAAAATGTTGTATTGACTGGGCATGCAGGATCCATAGAAAGATGACCACTGAACTTTGCAAGATGAGATGGTTCTTCAGGTTCCTGCTTCACAGAAGAAACTGCCAAACATTCTACAGGACACAGAGAGAAGTGACTGAGAGACTCTAGGCCCTTAGGCTAAAACATAGATACCCCAATATTGCAGAAGAACCTTGGGTGATTGTCCAGACAGCCAAATGTCTCTGTCATTCTAGATTTTTGGAAATTGCTTACAATGCTCTTTCTGTTTACTTAGGTAATATAATATGCTTCTGAGATTTTTGATGCAGTTAAAGATTAGATAGTTATAATTTCCCTTGGTTATGATAAAAGATAAATTAGATATAAAACTTTAGACTCACAAATACAGGATAGATAAAGTATTTTCTTTAATTTTATAAGCTACAAATAGACTAGATATTGTAACTATAATTCTTGCTTGATAACTGTTCTATTATATGTAATTTTACTATGTTGAAGTTAAAAACCTTCCTTTGAAATAGAAAGAAAAGGCAAAATGATGGGTGATGTCACTCTGTATGCTATAAATATGTTGCTCTGATTGGTTCATAAATAAAATGCTGATTGGCCAATAGCCAGGCAGGTAGTATAGGTGGGATAAGCAGACAAGGAAAATTCTTGGAAGAGTTCTGAGTGAGGCTCAAGAAGGCTGAGTGAGGAGATGCCAGCCCACCACCCAGGGAGCAGCATGTAATGGCACACAGGTAAAGCCATGGAATATGTGGCAACATATAGATTAACAGAAATGGGCTGAGTTTAAGTGTAAGAGCTAGTCAGTAGTAAGCCTGAGCTAATGGCCAAGCAGTTGCGAACCAGGTGGGACACAGGAAAACTTCCAACTGCACCCTTCCTCTTCAAGCAGTTAATAATTGCCAATAACTCCTTGGTTAGGGTTGGAACTTCATGTCCAGCTCTCATCTCTATGATAGGATTTTGTATGGCTTCTGCTTTTACAGGTCTTGTGCATGCTACCACAACCATGGTGAGATAATCTGTACAGTTTCCCTGCTGTGTCCAGAAGACACTGTTTCCTTGTAGACATCCACCACTTCTGGCCCTTACAGTTTTCATACCTCCCTTTCTGTAATGATTCCTTTGGAGGAGGGATTATAATAAATATGTTCCACTTAGGGCTGAATATTCTGCAGTCTCTTATTATCTGTACTGTGGCCAGTTTTGGGTCTCTGTGTTAATAATCATCATCTACTGCAGAGCTTTTCTGATGAGGGTCAAGAGATGCTTTAACCTTTGAATATAGTGATGAATCACCAGGAGCTGGTTTATGTCCATTTAGCAAAATAAAGTAGTAGATTGTCCATTAAGGTCTATGTTCTGTCTAGCCATAGGCTTTCAGCCCAATTGTAGTGCCAGATATGAGTTTCATATTGTAGAACAGGATTTAAATCACATCAGAAAGTGGTTGGTTACTTCTGCAATATTTTTGCCACTATTGTACCAGTGCCTATATCTTTCCAGGCTAGTCATTACTGTAGCTTGCAGAGTTTACAGTTGGGAAAGACTGAAAATTGTTTCCTCTCCAATAGGGTGTGTAGTACCTTCCAATACTATGAAAGTTAGCCAGTGGGGTTGAAGCATCTAGGTCAGTACCTGGTTCCATGTTTTATTATTCAAGTACATGGTGTCTTCAGCAATATTGTTTTACTGTCATATTTTGGAGAATAACCAACAAATATTGAATTGCCAACAAATATCCTATAATGTTTGGGAGTCTTTGGCCAACAATTCCAAAATAAATAACTCATTCCTGAGACTAGATTTTTTTTTATTTGTTAGCCTCTGGCATTGGGAAGGGATTTTGTTGCCCTGTTATAGTTTAAATTCATTTTAACTCTGTTTTTTCCAGATTAAATAATCTTCATTGCTGTTTCTGTTACATCTTAATCAAATCCAGATCCTCATACACACACTGCTAGTGAATAAACCCTGCCCTGCCCAAGGTTCAAGCTGAGAACCAACAAAAAGCTCTCCACATGTACCATCAATACAAGGTACCTGTGCCAACAGCCCTTCCTAGAAGCCTCCCTTTAGTCTTCTTGGCTGCAGAGTGGCAGTGAAGCAGCTACTCAGGGCCTGGACCTTGGCGAGCAAAAGTTCTTCTCCCCTCAGGTGGCCATCTGGAACATTGGAGGCCCACCAGCACTTGCCATACTGAAGGCTCCTGTGGGCACCCTTTTTAACACCCCTTTTAACTCTTTTTATGTATGTACGTAGATATATTTTAGGACGCTTCTGTAATAGTAGATTTCCATATAGCTTTTTAAGAAAGAAATAAAGGGAGACAATCACTTAAAACATTGTAAGTTTTAGGCTTAGTACTTAATCAACCAGTTGTCTAGACCCTCATTTACTTGACTAAGAAATGTTCTTTGCTTATCATTTAGACTAAAGCCCTTTCCTAATCCATGAGAAAACGTGGGTTTCTCAAATGCTGCACTTTTCCATGTGGGATTATGTCATCCATTAACCTGGTATCTTTCAACTGGGAAGGGCCAACAAGTACATGGTGTCTCCCACTAAGTGCAAGCATTAATGTTTGCTAAGAACTACTAATACTCCATTCTGCTACTACATATGACTACCTTGGATAGTGACCTAGACTGTGGAGTACCCTGGAGTTACAGCAGCTCTACTGCTTATACTAAATTGTTTCTCAAAGGAGGCAATCCTACAGAATTCTGGACTTTCTCATTTCCCTTTGTCATCAGTTACCATCACAATGTGGCTTACTGAAGAGGCTAATGTTCAGTCATTGACTGTTAGCAAGATGATGTAGGCAAAACAATTAGACCACTGTGAGCAAATGTTCTAATTCAGAAAATAAGTTGTTGGCTCTACTATGTGCTCCATCTTACTTTTCCCTACTGTTAAGTTTACCAAAGCATTATCCTTTTCTCTTCTAGCTAATTTTATTCATATATTAAACTCAGGAAAACTTTGCTGTTTTTCATGAGCCTGTCTTTTGTTCATCTATGATGTACAGATTCTAAGACAGTGGATACTCTAAAACTATGACATTTAAATGACAGCTTAATACTTTTTGTGTAGTTTGTTTTGGACTTTCATTTTGGTTATGAAAACAATATGAACTTTTTTATTGGCAGGGGGACTCACTCAAGAGCCAAGAATATAGTTATATAATGAGAACTGTAATTAATTCGTCCATCTCCAAAATTTATATCTCTCTGAGGGTGATGGCCTTCAGTTTTCTTTTCCTGTTCTTTTCTCTATTGTGTTAAAAATGTGGATTTTGGATTTTGTTCTACAGTATTTTCCTTTGTCAAGTGTAATTATATATATATATATATATACATATATATATATATATATAAATTTCCTACTTGCCTTTCTAAGAAGTTGTTTCAATAAGTGTCTTATCCTCAAGATTCCTGAATCTTGTATCTTCATAGTTGTTTAATATAAATGTGATTGAATTTATTGAAAAGAGAATTGTAATTATAAATATGTTAACTTAAGCTATGTGTGAGCCTAATGATACATTTACATTTTAAATTGTTTATCACTTTTTGTGCAAAAGACATGAAACATTTTTGCCCTGGCATTTTTACTTGGATTTGGCAAACCATTCTATTGTACCCTCAGTATTTTCATTTGTCACCAAGTATCGACCTGCAGAGAACTCTCTTGACTGTTAGCTTTGTTAGAGAGAAGTTCCAGAAGAATGGAGAGGAAGGGTGTGAGATATGTCAATGCCCTTGTGTCCTCCCTGCTAGGGTGCTTTGTGTTGGCCATATTCTTCGGTTGATAAGCTCAGCATGCTTCCTATACCATGACATCCTCTCTAGGTTTTGGTACTAACTATTACCCTATCCCCTCTGGCCTGGAGCTTATAAGAGGTGTTTTACTTCCATTGTTTCTTTTCCTAAGACTATAATGAGCACCCTTTTTACCTAATTTTCTTCATGCCTTAATTTGCCATTTTCCCCTTCTAGAATCTTAAATGATATGCTTTCAATTTCTTCAAAGATCTCAAGAGATATCCTTTAGATCCCCCTTTTTCTATTGCTATAAACTTTTTTGTTTTAAAAAAAATCTCCAATGGGAGTGAGGGACTGGGGGAAGATGAGGGAGGAGGGAGGGAGGAGAAACTGTGTGGTTGGGATGTAATGTATGAGAGAAGAAAATTTTTTTTTGAAAAATAGAATAAATTAAAAAGAGAAAAAAAAATCTTCCACTGAGACTTGGGCTAGGAAACTCTGCTTGACCCAAGTCTAAACCAGCTTCCAGAAGCACAGTTAGTCTACATGACCTCAGACTACCTCTGTTGGTGTGCCCACCTACCTGATGGATCACCATTCCTTTCATCCCTCCTTGTTAGCATGTCCCAGCCCCTAACTCAGACACACACTCCCTGCTCAACTAGAAGCCTTGCCACCACCAAAACCCTATGTAAGCCACCTGCCTATGACCCCATTCATTCTCTTGGCACCCCCTATTTCTATCCCCCCACCACCTCTTGTTGCCTTGTCCCAACCATCAACCTGTGCAGAGAGCCCTGGCTTTACCAGATGCCACACTGGCCACCAGAAGTAGAGACCCCTGCTCAACCACAGGTCACACTCACTGTAAGACCAGAGACAAAACAGAAACCAAGAAGCAAAACACCCACCTAACTATGACAAACTCAGAAATCAGCACCTAGACCTATGATTATCTTGAGCCCAGATGCCTAGATGCCACCATAAGAACACAATCAACAACAGTCAAGGGCCCAGGTATCCTACTACAGCAAGCTCTAAATATTCCAGCATAGCTAAAGAAGAAGAAAAAAGACCTTAAAACCAACTTTATGATGATGACAGAGAACCTTAAAGAAGAAATGAATAAATCCCTTAAAGGTATCAAGGATAAGACAAACAAAATATTGGAGGAAATGATTATATCCCTTAAAGAAAGTCAAGAAAAATTAAATAAAGAGTTGAAGGAAATGAATAAAATTGTTCAAGTCTTCAAAATGGAAATAGAAGCAATAAAGAAAATACAAACTGAGAGAATTCTGGAAATGAAAAATCATGGTAGATGAACAGGAACTACAGACCAAGCATCACCAACAGAATACAAAAGATAGAAAAGAGAATCTTAGGCACTGAAGATATGATAGAAGAAATAGATATACCAGTCAACAAAAAAATGCAAAAATCTGAAAAATTCCTGACACAAAACATACAGGAAATCTGAGACACTATGAAAAGACCAAATGTAAGAATAAGGAATGCAAGAAGAATGCCAACTCAAAAGACCCAGAAAATATTTTCAATAAAACCATAGAAGAAAATTTTCCTATAAAGTCAAACTTAAACAATAACTATCCAGAAATCCAGCACTACAGAAGGTACTAAAAGGAAAACATCAACTCAAGGCAGGAAATATAGGTGGAACTAACATAGAGGAGAATGAAGAGAACAGGAAGACGGAGGGAGACACTGCCAGCTGCCGCTATGACAAGTAGCATGTGAAGATGCCGGTAAGCCACGAGTCACGTGGCAAGGTATAGATCTATAGAAATGGGTTAATTTAAGATATAAGAACAGTTAACAAGAAGCTTGAGCCATTAGGCCAAACAGTTTAAATAATATAAGCATTTGTGTGTTTATTTTATAAGTGGGCTGTCGGACTGCGAGAGCTTGGTGGGACCTGGAGAGAAAACTCTCCAGGTACACAAGGAGGTTAACTACACCCATGAAAATACAGGAAACAATTTCACATCAGTAAAACCAAAAGAAGGGCAATATACCTACACACACACACACACACACACACACACACACACACACACACCACACACACACACACACACACACACACACACACCACTACCACCACCACCAACAATAATAACTACAAAAATATAAACAAAATACCAAACTGGACTTAACAATTATTTCTTATTGATTTCTCTCAATACCAATGGACTCAATTATCCAATAAAAAGACACAGACTGATAGACTGGACATAAAATAACAGCATCCATCCTTCTGCTGCATACCAGAAATACACATCCCAGGGAGATGGTGATACATGCCTTGATCCTGCATTTGGGAGGCAGAGGCAGGTGAATCTCTGAGTTTGAGGCCAACCTAGTCTACAATATTCAAGGTAGATATTGCCTCAGACTAAAGAACTGGAAAAAGATTTTCCAAGCAAATGGACCTAAGAAAATAGCTTGTATAGCCATTCTAATATCTAACAAAATAAAATTCAGACCAAAACTAGTCAAAAGATGGGGAGGGACGCTGCATTTTCATCCCAGGCAAAATCCACCAAGATGATCTTTGAATTCTTTTTTATAATTAATTTATTTTACATCTGGACTATAGTCTCCCTTCCCTCCTCTTGTCTCACTCCCACCCCACCCCCACATTCTTTCTGCTCTCCCCAATCCATCCCTCCTCCATATTTGCTCAGAAAGGGGCAGGCCTCCCATGGACATCAACAAAACATGCCATATCATGGACATAAGAACAAGAATTGTCTCCTGTATTCAGGATTGGAAAGGCAATCTAGCATATGGAATAGGTTCCTAAGAGCCAACCAAAGCAGCAGGGACAGCTCTGCTTCTGTTGCCAAAAGTCCCACAAATAGACTGAGCTACACAACTGTCACATTTATGCAAAGGGCCTAGGTCTGTCCCATGCACACTCCCTGGTTGTTGGTTCAGATTCTGTGAGTTACCATGAGCTAGGCTAGCCTTTCTCTGGTTGTTCCTCTGATGTTTCTGACACCTGGCCCCTACAATCCCTCTTCCCTCTCCTCAGCTGGACTCCCTGCACTCAGTCCAGTGTTTGCCTATGGGTCTCTGAATCTGCCTCCATCAGTCACTGGATGAAGGTTCTCTGATGACAACCTTTATCAGTTCTTCAGTTGAAGGGCATCTAGGTGGTTTCCAGGTTCTGGTGATTACAAATAAAGGTGCTATTAACATAACTGAGCAATTGTCCTTGTAGTATGATTGAGCATCCTTTGGGTATATGCCCAAGAGTGGTGGTGGTATAGCTGGGTCTGGAGGTAGATTGATTTCCAATTTTCTGCGAAACTGCCATATTGATTTCCAAAGTGGATATCACCAGCAATGGAAGAGTGTTCCTTTTGATCCACATCCTCACCAGCATGAACTGTCACTTTTGATTATGATATTAGCCATTCTGACAGGTGTAATATGGAATCTCAGAGGTGTTTCAATTTTTATTTGCCTGATGGCTAAGGATGATGAACAGTTCTATAAGAATTTCTCTGACATTTGAAATTCTTCTGTTGAGAATTCTCAGTTTAGGTCAGTACTCTGTTTTTTCAATTGGATTATTTAAGTTTTGATTTCTAGTTTCTTGAGTTCTTTAGATATTTTACAGATCACCCTCTTGGATGTGGGGTTGGTGAAGATCCTTTCCTATTCTGTTTGTTGCCATTTTGTCCTTTTGACTGCGTTCTTTGCCCTACAGAAGCTTTTCAGTTTCATGAGGTCCATCCCATTCATTAAATGTTGATTGTAGTGTCTGAATTATTGGTGTTGTATTCAGGAAGTTGTCTCAAGTACCAATGTGTTCAAGGCTATTCCCCACTTTTTCTTCTTTCAGGTTCAGTGTATCTGGATTCATGTTGAGGTATTTGATCCACTTGGACTTGAGTTTTGTGCAGGATGATAGATGTGGATCTATTTGCATTATTTTACATGTTGATATTCAGTTATGCCAGCACCATTTGTTGAAGATGCTTTCATTTCTTCATTGTATAATATGAACTTCTTTGTCAAAAATTAAGTGTCAGTAGGTGTGTGGATTTATACCTTGGTCTTTGGTTTGATTTCATTGATCAATGTGTCTGTTTTTATGCCAATACCATGCTGTTTTAATTACTATTGTTCTTTAATAGAGCTTGACATCAGAGATGGTGATATACCTCCAGAACTTTTTTAATTGTACATGACTGTTTTAGCAACCCTGGGTGTTTTTGTCTTTCTATATTTAGTTGAGTATTCTTTTTTCAAAGTCTGTAAAAAAATGTATTAGAATTTTGATAGGAATTGTGTTGAATCTGTAGATTGCTTTTGGTAAGAAGGCCATTTTTACTATGTTAATCCTACTAATTCATGAGCATGGAAGACCTTTCCATCTTCTGATATCTTCCCCAATTTCTTTCTTCAAAGACTTGAAGTTCTTGTCATACAGGTCTTTAATTTGTTTTTTTAGAGTTACCCCAAGATATTTTATATTGTTTGTGGCCATTGTGAAGGGTATTGTTTTCCTGATTTCTTTCTCAACCCTTTTATCATTTGTATATGAGGGCTATTGATTCTTTTGGGTTAATTTTGTATCTAGTCACGTTGCTAAAGGTGTTTGTAGGAGTTCCCTGATAGAATTGTTGGGGGTCGCTTGCACATACTACCATGCCATCTGCAAATAGCAGTATTTTGCAGCTCACTTAAATCCCAGAGATGCAGAGATGCTTCAACAAATGAAAATCAATCAACATAATCCACCTCATAAACAAACTGAAAGAAAGAAAAACGAAGATCATCTTTTTAGATGCCATAAAAGCCTTTGACAAAATCTAACATCCCTTCATGACAGAAGTCTTGGAGACAGTAAGGATACAAGGAACACACTTCAATATAATGAAAGCTAATTACAGCAAACCCATAGTCAACATGAAGTTAGAGAGAAACTCAAAACAATCCCACTAAAATCAGGAATAAGACAAGATTGTCCACTCTTTCCATATCTCTTATATATAGTAGTTGAAGTTCTAGCTAGAGCAACAAGACAACTGAATGAGATCAAGGGAAGAAGCCAAAGTATTGCTATTCACAAATGATATGATAGTATATATAAGTGATCCCCCAAATTCTGCTAAGAACTCCTACAGCTGATAAACACTTTCAGTAAAGTGGCTAGACAAAAGATTAACTCAAAAACATCACTAGACATCTTATATACAAATGACAAATGGACTGAGAAAGAAATCAGGGAAACAACACCCTTTATAATAGCCACAAATAATATATCTTGGGGTAACTCTAGCCAAATAAGTGAAAGAAAGACCTGTATGACAAGAACTTCAAGTCTTTGAAAAAAGAAATTGGAGAAGATATCAGAAGATGGAAATATCTACCATTCTTAGTGATAGGGAGGATTAATAAAACTAGCCATCCTATGAAAAACAATCTACAGATTCAACACAATTCCCATCAAAATTCCAACACAATTCATTGCAGACCTTGAAAGGACTCAATTTCCTAGGGAAAAACAAAAAACTCAGGATAGTTAAAACAGTTTTGAACATTGAATGAAGTTCTGGAGGAATCACTGTCCCTGATTTCAAGCTGTACTACAGAGATATAGTAATAAAAATTGCATGGCATTTGTAGCTTGAGGTTTTTTTTTTTTTTTCCGGATCCAGTCAATCCCCGGCAGTCTGGTAGCCCACTTATAAAACAAACATACAGATGCTTATATTATTTAAACTGTTTGGCCATTAGCTCAGGCCTACCATTGTCTAGCTCTTACTCTTATACTCAGTCCATTTTTGTTAATCTATATGTTGACATGTGTTTTGTGGCTTTACCTGTTGTCTTTACATTTTGCTCCCTGGATGGCAGGCTGGTGTCTCCCCTCTCCACCTTCCTGTTCCCCCAATTCTCCTCTCTGCTAGTCCCACCTATACTTCCTGCCTGGCTACTGGCAAATCAGTGTTTTATTTATCAGTCAATCATAGCAACATATTTTTATAGCATAGAAGACATCCCACAGTGGGTATTGGCATAAAAATAGACAGATGGGTCAATGGAATCAAACCCAAGATTCAGACATAAATCCAAGACTCAGACAAAAATCCACATACCTATTGATACCTGGTTATTGACAAAGAAGCCAGAGATACACAATAGAAAAAAAAAAGTATCCTCAACAACTGGTACTGATCTAACTGGATGTCAGCACGTAGAAGAACACCAAAAATATCCTTATCTGTCACCCTGCAACAAACTCAAATCCAAGGATCAAAGACCTCAACATAAATCCAGTTACATTGATCCTGGTAGAAGAGAAAGTGTGGGGTAGCCTTGAATACATTGGTATGGGAGGTGACTTCCTGAACAGAACACTGATATCTCAGGCACTAAGATCAACAATTAATAGATGGAACCTCATGAAACTGAAAAACTTCTATAAGGCAAAGGACACTGTCAACAGGACAGACCTGAAGTTTACAAAATGCAGAAAGATTTTTACCAACTTCACATCTGATAGTGGGCTAATATCCAAAATGTATAAACAACTCAAGAAACTAGACACCACCAAATCAAATAATCCAATTTAAAAATGGGGTACGGTTCTAAATAGGGAATTCTCTTTCTCGCTAATTAGACTCCCGGCGCTCCACCTGGGGCCTAGCCGTGGATGTCTGCTTAGGGAGAAAGAGGAGGGTTTATATGAGCGAGAATTGTTGAAACCAAGGTTGGATAATGCACAGGGACAAATAGCCAAATGATTAGAAACACATGAACTATGAACCAAAGGCTGAGGGGCCCCCAACTGGATCAGGCTCTCTGAATAGGTGAGACAGTTGATTAGCTTGATCTGTGTGGGAGGCATCTAGGCAGTGGTACCAGGTCCTGGGCTCATTGCATGAGTTGGCTGTTTGAAACCTGGGACTTATGCAGGGACGCTTGGCTCAGTCTGGGAGGAGGGGACTGGACCTGCCTTGACTGAGTCTATCAGGTCGATCTCAGGGGAGGCTTTGCTCTGGAGGAGATGGGAATGGGGGGTGTGCTGGGGGGAAGGGGAGGGGGGCAGGAAGGGGGAGAACAAGGGAATCTGTGGCTGTTATGTAGAACTGAATGGTATTGTAAAATAAAAAAAAAAAGCTTTAAAGGCAAAAAAACCCAAAACAAAACAAAACAAACAAACAAACAAACAAACAAAAAAAACAAAGAATTTTCAATAGAGGATCTCAAATGGCCAAGAAACAAATAAATGTTCAACATTCTTAGCCATCAGGGAAATGCAAATCAAAACTGCTTTGAGATTCTATCTTCCATGTGTCAGAATGGCTAAGATAAAAAACACAAGTGACAGCTCATGCTGGATAGGATGTGGAGCAAGAGGAACACTCCTCCATTGCTGGTGGGAGTGCAAACTTGTACAACCACTTTGAAAATCAATATGGCAATTCCTTAGAAAATTGGGAATCTATGTGTCTTAAGATCCAGGTTGGGGTATATATCCAAAGGATACTTCCCTCCTACCACTAAGACACTTGCTCAACTATATTATGTTTACAGCAGCTTTGTTCATAGTACCCAGAAAGTAGAAACAACCTAGATGTCCTCCAACAGAAGAATGGATAAAGGAAATGTGGTATATTTACACAGTGGAGTATTACTCAGCTGCTAAAAAATAACATCATGAAATTTGCAGGCAGATAGATGGAACTAGAAAAAAATCATCCTGAGTGAGGTAACCTATACCCAAAAAAGACATAGTATGTATTCACTCATATGTGGATATAAGCTGTTAAGTTAATTATAATCATGCTACTGTCCACAGACCCAGAAAGTATAAGTAACAAGGAAGTCTCTAACATGGATGCCTGGGAAGGGGAAATGGAATAGATTTTGCAGGTGGATGAGGAAAGGGTGGGAATGGAGCAGGAAGGTACAGATTACAGGGTGGGGGATGAAGGAAGAAAGTATGGAGAGAGATGACTAGAGGGAATTTGCAGGGTGGGGCATGTAGAAACCTAGAGCAATAGAAACTCTCAGAATTCTATGAGGGTGACCTTAGTGAGGATCCCTAGTAATGGAGGATATAGAGCATGAATAGGGCCACCTTCTGTAACTAGGCAACTTCCAGTGGTGGACTGGGACACCAACCCAACCACAAAATCTTCAACCAACAACCTATCCTGCTTGCTAGATGTGCAGGGGAAATGGAGGCACAGACCTTGTGCAAGTGGCCAAACCATGGCTGTTTTAATTCATGGCCCATGCCATGAGAGGGAGCCCATGCCAGACGCTGCCTGGATAATCAGGAACCAGATGCCAGATAGCCCAGAGACCTGGGGTAGAAAAAAAAAGTCAATTAAATGACTCCCAATGTTATTCTGCTATACTCATAGATTAGTGCCTTGTCTGATCATTATCAGAGAGGCTTCCTTCTGCAGCTGATGGGGGCAGATGCACTGCAAATATTAGGATGGAGAAAGATCCCAAATTGGAAATCTTCTTCAGGCCCTCCCCTCAAAGCTCAGGGAACTCTGTAGAAGAGGGGGAAGACGGATTGTAGGAGTCATAGGGTCATGGACTCCATGAGAACACAGGCCACAGAATCAACTAAGCTGGGCTCATTCGGGCTCACAGAGACTCAAGCAGCCATCAAAGAGCCTACATGTGTCTGCACTGGGTCCTCTGCATATATGTGATAGTTGTTAGCTTCTTGTTTTTGTGAGACTTCTAACAATGTGAGTAGGGGTGTTGCTGACTCTTTTGCCTGTGCTTGGGGTCCCTTTTCTCCTACTGGATTGCCTTGCCCAGCCCTGACATGATTTGTGCCTAGTCCTATTATATTTTGTTATACCTGCCATGTTCAGTTGATTTCTCTGGGAGACCTCTTCTTTTCTGAAGAGAAACAGGAGGAGTGGATCTGAGGGAGAGGGGAGGTGGGGAGGGCATTCGGAAGTGTGGAGGGAGGTGAAACTGCTATTGGGGTTTATTATATGAGAGGAGAATACATTTTAAAAATAAAAAAAATCCAGTCTCCAACTGTGATTGCTGCCACGCCTCATCTACTGCATTCCTTGTTGCTTTCATGGATCATGGTTGCAGGGATGGCGAGAGGAAGACTTATTCAAATATTTTTTTCCTTGCTGGGTTTGAGGTGACTAAGAACTCTTATCATAAACCTTCAGAACCTTTCCTGTATAACTATACCAGTCAAAGTGCATCAAAGACAAATATGTACATACATATAAGCACAATATTACATATTCAGTATAATCATAGGTTATATAATACACAAGTATAACACAGTATGTAGAGTTTATATAATGTGTATATAATTTTACTGTATAGTATACATATAAAATGTATTGATTCTATGTCTTCAGGAAACAGTAATAATATTAAAACAAAAAACTTTCACTTTATCAAAGAAAATATGTTTTGATGAAAAAAGAGGGCATAGTTTGCCTTTGACCACCACCATAACTTTAGTTTACGGAATACCATATATGACATAAAATTCAGGCAAAGTATGACATAATATATATTTTACTGATGTCTATAATGTAACATATAAAATATTGATTATTGGTTCTGTGTAGTGAAGGGATATAGCAATACAAATATTCATGAGAAAGAGAGGAAGAGAGAATAATAGAGCTAATATATTGGCTACCATGATTTTAGAAGTTGAGAAGTCTCCTGACTTACTATTTGCAAGCTTAAGGCATGAAAGATAGGAGGGCATTGAGCAGTCTGTGAGCAGGATGGGTAGTAGCACAATGGTGTAGGCAGCAGTTAGAGTCTGAAGACCTGAAAACCAGGAACTCTGAGGGTAGAAGATCAACGTCCCAGTGCTGTAGTCCAGCACAGGAAGAGAGAATATCGCTCTGATTTGCTATTTATTTCTATATAGTTGCACTTTGGATTTTAGATCTCCCTACCCCCAACAAACTAAAGAAATCAACCCCCTTTTCTTAGTCTAGAGATTCACAAGTGTTTAATAAGGTATCTGGGCACCCGTGTCCCAGTCAAAATGACAAATAAACACGTCTACCACGATAACATTACTAGAATATCCTTCATTAAAAGCAACTCAGGATCAAATTGTTTAGCTGCCTCTCCTCCAGGACAGAGACATCTGAGCTGACATCTCAGCGTGGAGAGCTTCCCATGACACAGACACTGGACATCTGTTCCCTTTTCACTTACTGTAGAGACAGAAATTTTCCCTTTTCCCGCCTACTGCCTTCTCCTGTGTTAGAGAAAAAACATATCACATTTGGATCTGTTAGTTAACAGCAAGGATGATTTTACACATTCAAGTTTTCTATCAAAAATGTTTTAATTTTTACATTACTAAAGGCTTCTGCTGTGTCTTGTGATTTTGAAAATCTCTTTCAGTTGTATTGAATACTAATAAGGTTAAAGTATGAAAGTGCTTTCTACTTTTCATGAGTATCAGAAATCTTTGTGACTTACTTGTTTGGAAAGAAGTCTGAAATAGCTCTTATTTATGTACATATATTTCATTTATTTTACATTTTATGTATTTATGTAGAATGTATTTCTATTGTTTTTAGGTTTAATCTTATTAGTTATTAATTTGAGTATTTTTAAAATATTGTTAATAAAATATTCAATAATTAAGTTTTTATGTGGAAAGTTTGTGATTGGTAACATGTCCCCGTAACCCAAATAATGATTTTATACATAAATGGTAAAACCTTTAGTTGATTAGAATATTTCATTAGAGTGAACATATCTCCTTTTGACCTTGTCAAATAATTAAAATATTAATTTCCTTCCTTAGATTATTCAGACATAGCTAGCCAATAGTCAATATATTATGTGCTTTGGAGGAATTTTTATTACTTTCTGACACACAAAGTATTGCTGTTTCTTTATAACTACCATGGCCTTTTATTCCTATGAATTTCACCTCTGAGCTTAAGGTGAAATTTATTATTGATATATTAAAGCAATGTTTCTTCCTTAGATAAGGGATTGATCAACTATGACCCACAAGCCAAATCTAGCCTATTTTAGTATGAGCTATGGGCAAAATTAGTTTTTACTCTTTTAATATAAAAATAACACTTTATTACTTGTAAAAATTCTAAAAAATTGTTTAGTGTCTACCAATACGACATCATTGCCATACATCCACATTCACTCAGTTCATGTCTATATGTATTTTTACGGGGCAATGACAAATGAAGTTGTCTTAACAGTCACTATGGAGTCTATCCGTCTCTGTCTCTTATAAAAATATTTTCTATATTTGTTTTAGATATCCAAATGTAGCTTTCTTTACTTAAAACAGTAACCTAATTGAAAAACTTAACTCTCAGGCCCATGAATTCATGATCTTGTGGGTAGTTTTTCTCCCTACATGTTGTATCTTCCTAGTATAAAAGTCTAAAATGTGCAATGTTCCAAAACTACTTGAAACTTTTTAGTGTGGACTTGATGCCACAAATGGAAAAATTCCATACCTGACCCCATATGATGGTTCTTAGTCAAAATGCAGGTAGTACTCCAAAGTACATGGAAAATTACCTTCAGACAACAGGTAATACACATATGGGACATAAATGAATTTGTGTTTAGGTTTGGGTTCTAGCCCTAAAATACCTTATATAAAGGCAGATACTATAAAATCTGAAAAAAAAACAAAGTTGGCAGCAGTTCTGGACACAAACATTTCATATACGTGACTGTAAGTGTGTCTTATTTTGTCAGGGGCTAGGAGGTGTCAAAACATTATTTCCACAGCCAGGATCAGGGTTAGAAAGATAATGAGCTTACATAACACAGTTTAGAGGCAACTCACTTATATATTTATTATATTGTGGCATTAGGCCCACACTCAGAAACTTCAATCATGTTGTGAGATTTTACCTGGGAAGATATAAACAAAGATCTATTCATTCCAGTACAGAACAAACAGACCAAAGAAATAATACCATTCCAGTTCAACTTAGTGAGCCAGTGAGTTTATTAGGGTTATATAGAAAAGCATAATTGAAGGGTTACAAACGAGAGCATATGCAACTTAATGGCAGCTGTATTACCAAAGAGTCCACTCCAATACAGGTGATGACTAATAGAAGTTGTATCCCTGGAGTTCCCTGCCTAGCTTGTTGGCAGCTTGATTGGTCACAGTATCCCCTCTCCAGCAATTATTCACTCCTTTTTTTTATAAACATGGAGAAGTATCTATGAATTTTGCAAATTGCTGTGTTTCCTGTGCCTGGTAAGTCTAGTCCTGTGTGATCCACAGCTGCTTTCCAAAGCTTTTGGCCTTCTCATCCTGAGACATTGCTGATGCTGGGATTCTGGGGTTTTCCCACTCCCTGTGGTCTCGGAGGCTTGTGCCCTCAGCCTGTCTCCCACAATGGAACAGGCTTCACTCACACCTGCTACGCCTGTTACTGGAGCAGGCTTCCCCATTCTGATAAGCTTCCGGCTAGTACAAGGGGCCCTATCTTTCCATCTGCCAATTCTGGATGTCAAAAGGGACCTGCAATGGCTAGCAATCTTCACCCCCAGTGCATTTTCCTGCAGAGGTAATATGTACACAGCACAATCTGGGGAATAGCTGCCCACACCTGGATCCTGCCTAACCTTCTTCACCTGCACTCTTTCATCATTTATTTCTTCTGTGGACTTTTGCTCATGCTGTAAAATCTTTCAGAAACTTAGTAATTTAGCACTTGTCTCTCTAATGATTCTTTTTTTCCACCAGCAAGTCTGACTCAACACAAATCTAGCCACATCTGCCCTTATACAAGTACCCTACACAGATACTGTGTCTGCTTTCCCTTTCATCCCTGCTTGTTTCTGTACTTGTTTTCATATACATATTCTGTATATGATGTACAGGCTGGTCTAAGTCATTCAGATATGCCTGAGCCTTCCTAACTCACAAAGATCTTGTTCACCTGTGTAGCTCATTTAAGCTGCTGTCTAATTTGCTCTCTGTTGCCTCGATAAAACACTGGCTGAAACAACTTGAAAAAGAAAGGGCTTATTTCAGTTATAGGTCTATGACTTAGGGCAGCCAAGGCAGCAACTCAAGGCAGAGACCATGGAGGAATGCTGCTTTCTGGCTTTCTCTTCATAGCTTGAGCAGCTTGCTTTCTTACAAAAGCCAGAATTACCTGCCCAGAAGGGGTACCACCCAAGGTGGGCTGGACTCTCCCCACATCAATCATTCAATAAGGAAACATCACACTGATATCTGTATAGGCCAATCTGAGGGACCAATGTTTCAATTGAGGTTCCTTCCTGCCAAATGATCAGTTTGTGTCAAGTTAAACAAAGCTAACTAGTAAGGCCACTAAAGTCCCATCCTAGCACTGTGGTCCTTGCTGAATCAGCTTCTTTCTCAGCTCTCCTGTGAACACAGCCCTATCTGGCCCAGTGAACGGGCTTCATAACCTGCCTGTTTCATCATCAGTTTCCTCAACAATGCCTACCTTTACTCTATTGTCTTCTCATGCTTGATGTTCATAGGATCTTAGCTGACAATAACGAAGTATTCCTAAGAACTTGTATGAGACAGTTCTTCAGGGTGATGTTCCTTGTCTTGCCTTGTGTTATGTAGCCTTGTTCTTAAGGAGGGGTGAGTAGTTATACTATTTTTCCTTTTTCTTCTTTTGTACTCAGAGCATTCAGACTGATCCCATTTGCTGCCATGTAGAGTAGATTCATTAGCTACTCACTGAAAGACTCTCATTTCTTCTTTAAAATTCCCCCATATTCAAGGATTTCAGATATTAAATATCTTCTCAGTGCCTTAGTTTCCGGTACTGAGTCCTTCCTTGGCAGTAAGGGTCTGACCTGAAGAGTGTATATATATATATATATATATATACTTCCAACACACTCCTTCCCACTTCAATATCTGATTCTTTCTATGGGTTCCACGTTTTTGGATTCCAGGAAGGGCTTTTTACCACAGGTCTATCTAACTAATACCCTGTCTCTTATTGTTCTGTCTTTAAGGAATGGCAAGCCAACACTCCTGTCTCATCCTCTTTTTCTTTTCTACTCTCCATGATAATTCAAAGACAAATGCGGAAAATACCATACATATATTTTACCCCTAATTGTAATTTTGCCCTTATTTGGGCAAGCTTTTACTAGATAGGAAACTCAGCCTTGATTGCATGTCTTATTGCCTACAGCAAGGGCAACACAACAGCCATCAGAGCCTGTTTTCCCTAATGCATGCTCTTTTTAGGAATTTCACTCTATTTGGTATTCCATCAGCTGTTTAGGACCATGCTAACTATCTTTTACCTACTGACAATGTATCTGACATCAATTATGTAGGGGATTTCTCCACATCAACCAGTTCGCCATCTCTTCAGACATCAACTGTCTTTCCCTTGAGTTTCATTTGGATACTCACTACTTGGAGTGATTGCAGACCCCTTAGGTAAAGAGTCTTCACAGGCATCAAGTCCAAGTTGAACTGGTAAAAGCCAGAGGTTTTTTTTTCCCAGCCTCCTCTTGCAGCTTGATAATTTGCTTCAGTGTCTGCCCAAATGCTGGGAAATGTTTACTTAACTTACTGACTAATTATAAAAGATATTGAAAAGGACAAAGATGAGAGAAAGAAAACAGAGATGTACAGGGGGAGGTCTGTGGGTGTCCTAAGCAGAGGTACTTTGGTCTTTGTGGTATTTGTGTGTGATGCTCTCATGGCAAATGGATGTATTTATCAAAATAGAGGTGCTCTAATCCCCCAGTACCCTCTATTAAGAGTTCTTACAGAGATTTTATTAGGAAGACATATTTGATTATATCAATGACTGTTGATGATCAGGTCAGGTTCCAGTCCCTCTTTCTTCTCCACAGGTGAGGTTTATAGGTACCCACCATTTAGTCGTGTATTGGTTTTTTTTTTTTTTTATGGTGACTGTTTATCTCACAGTATAGGATACTCTTCACTGCATAGATCTCACAGGTCACAGGTCTCAGAAACTCTCGTGTCAGGAATTCGAGACTAAGATCAAATGCTATGGAATTATTTTAGCAGTGTTATCAATCTTAGAATTACAAGGAATGTTAGGAGCCCCATGTCAGAAATAGAGGCAGATATCAAATGTGTATTTCTTATTATGTCACAGATATAGCATGGAATAATTTCCTCATCTTTGTACACAAAATAGGATCAGGCAGTATGAGAACAGGTGTTTCAATTATGGGTGCATCTAGAAAGCTTGATTCTTGATGGACAATTGCACATAATATCTTTATTTGTTTTTTTTTCTTCTCTTGCAATCTAGTTCCCAGCAGGAAATTTACTGAGCTGCCAAGTTGTGATCATCTAATTGACTCAGAAAGAATCTGAATGAGTTTCTAAATATCCAACTGAAATCAATTGTGACTCTCTTTATTTTAGGCCCCAGGCAGATTGAAATTGAGACAATAAATGGAAGCACCTCATTCTGAAAGAATGAGGGTTGGCAGCTTTGTAGCAAGTATCATGTACATATTGTCACATACTTCTGTGTGCCCCCACACACATGCACACACAATAGAAATACTCAAACATACTTTTTATACTCAGCAAAAATACACAACTGGTTATATGTTTGTCATCTTAAAGCTTTAGTGTTTTAGGACTTCTAGCACTTTAAGACCTATGACTTCAAGACTAGAAAAATACTTCATTCAACACAAAGAAGTACTGACGGTGGTTGGGTGGTGGTATAGAGCTATGACTAATATATAGCTTAATTATATAAAGGCTAATTTCTGGAGTCTCATGTCTCTGATTTTCTTTTTACAATATTTTCCATTTTACCCAAGGAAATCTTTTCCCAAGATTCATCACTGTATACATTTTATGTTTACATGTCTTCATTAAATTCCAATTTGTGTGCAACAGAAACAACAAGAATCTCAAACAGTATTGTTATGGCTTTAGTACCCCATCTGCCATTTTAATCGTTTCCCCTTCCCCTAACAGCTTAAAGAAGGAATGTTTGTGAGAAAGAATGAACAAAACATTGAGTGCTACACCTCAGTGCTGCAAATATGAAGTATCTGCATCTTCAGAAACAGGAAATGAATGCTCAGTTTTCTGTAAGTTATGTCTTAATGAAAAGCACTGTTGACAAGTAGACAGATGAGCCAGAAGAATGTAGTGCTATAGGCACCCCCTAAAGAGGATTAACAAATTTAGCACAATAAGTAGTAATGGAATTTGTTCAGCCACATGTGTAAGGGTTCTCTCTAGTTGCTGCCATGGAGAATTTCCACAGGGGTCATTGTGCTGTTTGTGATGATGATGTTAAGTATATTCAGCATTGAGACTACTCTTTCAGTAATATAGGAAATTTATTAGTATTATTAACAATTAATAATATTTTTTTCAGTTGTCATAACAAATACTACACCAAGGCATTAACCTACAATCCTGTACCTACCAGTTTTTATGGTTAAACAAAATTCAAACAAAAGCATTTAAAGATGGTCCTGATAATCTCATATGAGCAGCACCTCATGAGAAAAAAACAAGGAAAAGGATGGGGTGTGAGACAGAGGAGTCGTGAGTCAGACAGTTCAGTCTTGCTCTTTCATTATCTATGTCTGTGAAAAAGACACTTGGACTCTCTAGGTATCCTTTCCTTAGATGCTAATGAGGGATTATTGGTTTCCCAGGACTGCTACAACTGAGTACCACAAACTGGAAGGAGGATTAAAACAACAGAAAAGTATTACATCACAGTTGTGCAGTCTGGAAGTCACAGGGCTCGTTCCTTTCGAAGGCTCAAAGAACAATTGATTCGAGGTTTGCCTCCTTGCTTCTTTTAATCATTACCATTTGTGGCATCCACTAGCTGGAAAATGCATCTCTCTCATCTCCAGCTCTGTCTTCTCACATTGTTTTCCTTATGTGTGTCCACATTTCCCTCTTTATGACCAAACTAGTCATATTGGATTAATGCCAAACCTAATTACCTATACTTAACTTGATTACTTCACTAAGGAACTGACTTACAAACAAGTTCACATTTATAGTTAGCAAGTGATTATTAAGACTTCAAACATATTTGGTTGGATACTATTTGTCTCATCATAGGAGATAATAATAAAATACTTTCTTTAAGCTTATTATATGGATTTAATAGTTTAATATTGCAAAGAGCACTGAGAGTTGACTTGTGTCTTATTTTGGTCTTCCAGTGTACAGCATGTGTGGTGGCTGTGTATAATGGAGTCAACTATAACAGAGTCAAGCTCTGGGCCTGTCCTATTTACTGCATCCACTGTCATCAACTCTGCTTGTTTCCTTGGCAAATTATTAATATCACAAAACTTAGTTATGTTAGCTTGACATTGCTTCTTCTGTGTGGATGTGCTAAACTCTGCAAAGCTCAATGCTGTCCATGAACTTTCTCTCTGTTCTGACTGTTCCAAGTTCTGCTTGGAAGTGGCACTGAGCTGGTATGAACTGGAAATCTGAATGACTGTATGAACACAAAGACAGATGGCAGGATCCCCATTGGAATGTGTGGCCAGCACAGAGCTGCTATTTGTTTTCACTCTCGAGGAGTCAGCAGACACACTGTGACTGCAGTACAGCTGCATTGAGATTTACTTCCAAAGCTTCCCGGGACTGTGGGGCGATGCATGGCTGGGTTACCTGGGCAGGCTAAGTCCAAAAAAGGAAGTGAAGAATCTTCGTTTGAGGAAACAGGATGTAGGAGGTAACGTCCCTCTGAGCAGTCCTTCTAATTTTCAAAAGCACTGGAAGTGAAGCTTCTGCCTACAACTTAATTTTGTCTTGCTTAACTTAATTTCTACTTCCTCCTCCTTTTTCCCCTCTTCTTCATTATTTTTGCTATCATCATTATTATTATAATTTGAGAAACACCTTCAGACTAATGCTTAAGTTACATTGTTTTACTTGACACGGAGTTCACAAAGGGGTTTTGAAATCTTAACAGTTATATATACTTGACTATTTTTCATACCCAGGTTTCTTACATTCCTTCCAAATCTACAATTTGGAATGTACAGTCTGGAATGAAATGACTCTTTACTTCAGTTGCCTATTTTCTATCTTAAACATCAGCTCAGCCTCTGTTGTTCTCAGTGAGGCCTCTCCATACTGGGCTCTTCTTCCTGAATTTCCATCACTTAACCAGTTTTATAAAACTTCTACATTTTTAATCTAGAAATGCCTTTTTCACATTGAGGTCTTAGGGTCTGGGAAATAATTGTTGTTTGTAACTGCTGAGTATAGTAGTTTGAATTTCTTAAGAGTGATTTTTTTTTTTTTTGAGATAAAGTATCACACCATAGCAGAATAGCCTCTAACTCATAGCAATATTCTGCCTCAGCATCCTGGATGCTGGAACTATAGGCATGAACAAATCTTACTAGAAAAAAAATGAATTTTTCATTCTCTTTCTCTCATCAAGGATGGGAGATACTACTTGTCCTCCTTCAAAGAAGAGTAGGTGACTTTAAGGAAGAGTGTTTAGCAATAGAGGGAACATCTATAATACACACACACACACACACACACACACACACACACACACACACGCATGCATGTACACACATGCACATACATAGGTGAAGCTGAGAAAACTACAGAATGGGTGGAAAGAATGTAAGAGCTAGAGGATATGAACCAGTGCTTTGAAAGGCTGTGTAGATGGAGTTTTTCTGTCCTGACCACCTGTTCTTAAATACTCAGCAGCCACTTCTCAAATAACTGACTCAGAGACTTAATATAAATTATAAATACACAACCCATAGCTCAGGCTTGTTACTACTTTTTAAATTTGAATTAATCCATATTTCTTATCTATGCTATGCCATGAAGCTCATGGCTTGTTACCTCATTTTCTGCACAACCTGCTTCCTAGGCAGCTTACTGGAATATCTTCTGACTCTGTCCATCATTCTTTTAGTTTAGTTGTCCCACTCAGAATTCCTGCCTGACTACCAGCCAATCAGCTTTTTATTAAACCAATCTGAGTGACAAATCATCACAATATAGTTTAGTTGTCCCGCTCAGAATTCCTGCCTGACTACCAGCCAATCAGCTTTTTATTAAACCAATCTGAGTGACAAATCATCACAATATACAAAGGATTATTCCACAGCATCCCCCCTTTTGTATAATTAAAAAGTGGATATTTTATTTAACTTAGTAAGATTATATGTAACAAAAATAGTTATTAAGTAAGAATTACAGTTACAATATCCATTTCATTTGTATTTGACAAAATTAGAGAAAATATTTTATTATGTTTTATCTTTCTAAGTCTAAAGTTTTATACCTAATCCATCTTTTATTATAACTAAGGAAACTTTATCTCATCTACAGCTCCATCAAAGACCCCAGAAGGCTGAAATGTTACCTACTGACAGGGACATCAGGCTGCCTGGACAGTCACCAAAAGTTCCTCTGTAATGTTGGGCCATCCAATTCTGGCCTATAGGCATACCATATCTGACAAACTTTCCTGTGAAGCAGAGAATTTTGAAGGACTGCCCTACCTTGTCTTGGCAAAGTTCAGCAGCCACCTTTCTTCCATCCTGCTGGTCCAGCTAGGATAGTAACTGTCAGCAATTGAGGCAAGGGCAGTTTCTTTGCTCACTGGGTAGCTTTTGCCACAAAGAAAGTAAACTCTATATGGAGTTGCTTCAGTGTTCATTATCTTCTCTGAAATAAATTGGTGCTGCCAGAAACAGGCATGTGTCATTGTTATGAAAAGCCTTAGGTTATTAAACATATTAAATGCCATATTCTGTAGGTCTTTGAAGTGTTTGAAGACCATTTATCTATCTAAATATATCCATTTATAAACTTGAAAACATACCTATCGTGACTATAGCTTGACCATTATTGATGACTACTAACCTGTATTTTTTTTTTAGAAATATTTATTTTTATTATGTATACAGAAGAGCAAGATCTCATTACAGATGGTTGTGAGCCACCATGTGGGTTCTGGGAATTGAACTCAGGACCTATGGATGAACATTCAGTGCTCTTAACCTCTGAGCCATCTCTCCAGCCCTAACCTGTATTTTTAAATTATGTATTATATTTTTAAATGAGCTCCATAAGCACAATAATCCAAACAAGAGTAGAAACATACATGCAGTATAACAAAATTACCTTAATATTTATATGAATATACAAAAATCCATACCAATATAAAATATATAAGACTAGTAGTTGCTCTTTTGATTTAAAAGTAGATTCAATAATTTACCCTTTTATCCTATCATTTCTATATCCCATCCCACTTTTTCCTTTATAAAGTGATCTTGGAATTTAAATCCTTTGTTTAGTTTTTTTTCCTGACTATGACCGATAACCATTTGTAACCAACCCCCCTTTTAATGATAATAAACATCCATACCCCATTTTTTGGAAATGTGGGCATAGCTCTCTAGACTATTTCCTGTTGACTGGAGGCATTGGTGATCCTTGGACCCTGAGAATATTTAGGAAAACTGTTAAGTATTTCTGTAGTAGTATTTTGTAAGACTGGATCATCTCAATCAGTCACCTGGAAGCTGTTATGAATGCTGGAGTACTTGGGCTATCATTTTCATTGGTGTCTGATCCCTTCATTCTGAAAATATATAAACTTTTAAAGGTGGCATACATATCTGTATTAGTATGAGTATAGATTGTAAATTGTACACAAGTTAAAGATGATTTTTTGTTATGTGTTTGAGCTGGTAAAATGTACATCATGTGTACATAGCAGCTGTGGTTACCCATATAATACTTCCAAAGGATGAAGAGTTAAAATTTCATTACAGAGAGAGAAGAGGTGCTGAGGAGCTAGTAGTGTCTGATAGCTGCTAGAACAGGTAAGGTTGTTTTTCTTTCCAGGGGGAAATGGTCATTGGTAGGGTACCCATGCTCCAGTGGATGACTTATGCACATGTGTACATGGGCAGCACTAATTAGACACAGTGGATTTATTTTTTATTTTTTATTTTTGGTGGCTCAAACCTTTAATTCCAGTACAAGGGAGGTGGAGACAGGAATATAGAGCCAATAGAGACAGGATCTACCCCATTCAGTGTGAGTATTTGTAGAGACAAGGCCCATTTGGTCCGAGGTAAGAAGTTTCTGGTGGCTGGTTTCTCTGCTTCTCTGATCTTTCAACTTCTGCCCTCAATATCTGACTCTGGATTTTTTATTGATAAGACTAATTAGGATCATGCTTCAGACTAGAGAGACAGGAGCTCAGGTGCAGACTCCAGGATCACCTAACTCAAAGCGTCCCTGGGCAGGATGACCACAGAAGCTGGGGAAGACATCCACAGCAGTGAGGAGATACGTCTCCAGGTGGAAAGGGACATCTCAAGGCACCTTTGACAATGGCTTCTTATCATGAATACCACTCACCCACCTGAGCACACGGGGACAATGAGAGACGAGGTGAAACGATCTCCTTGGACTGTGCTGGCTTCAGAATGACCTTTGACGACATTAGGTATGGGAGAAGCCTAGGCACAGGGCCAGGTCAGATGATTTATTTTTAAATACATGAAGATTGGAGGGAGATATGTGATGTATGGGGAAATCAGGGAGCTGGAGAGGGGTTTGGATATGATGAAGATATATTGTAAGTATCTATAGATACATTTCATAATACTTGAATGAAATTTCCAAAAGAAGAAACATAAATTCTAAGTTAATAGACAAAGAATGTTTATTTAAAAAGAAACTATTTCCAAAAATTTTAAGCACAGAGCTGTGTAAAATAGAGTTTTTCCCCCTGACACCTCAATGTTTCTTTCTCAAGAAAAATAAAGTAACATTTTGAAATTAGCTTAAATCTTTACTACCTATTCATGCCTAAATGTTTGTAAATACACATACATCAACTGCAGACATAAATATATATATATTATATATACAGATGAGCAAATGTATACATGTGTATATAATATTTAGATATACATACACAAAAAATAAATATATAGACACAAATAGTTATCATATAATTTAAATATTTTCAGAAATATATACATGCACTCACAAATGTCTATAGTTATATCATGGATATCTATGTTAAATTTGAGGTCTAATTGATTCTTTCATCCTTTTTTAAAGATTTATTTATTTTTATTACTTGCATTGATGTTTTACCTGCATATATACACAGGTGAGGGAGCCAGAATCTCTGGAACTGGAGTTACAGACATTTGTCAGCTGCCATGTGGGTTTTGGGAATTGAACACAGATCCTCTGGAAAAGCACCCAGTGATATTAATCCCTGGGCCATCTCTCCAGCCCCTAGATTTCATTTTTTAACATATTTTTTTAATTGATTCTTTGGAAATTTAACATCATACACCTCAGTCTCACCCATTTCCTAGTCTCTCTGTATCTGCCCTTCACCCCTGTAGCAGTCTCCAAAAGAAAATTTAAAAAGAAATAAAGATAAAATAAAAATAAAAAATATTAAACAAACAAAAACAACCCCAATCCTCCCTCTTTCCCACCATTCCATCATGTCTTCATTTATACCAGTGGCATTGGGAAATGCTGTGTGTCATGCGGTTGACCCTTTTTTTCCAAACAGCTTTACTTGCAAATATTCATTGTAATGAGATGTTGGTCTGGTTCAAGGCTTCTTGTTCACCTTCAGTACTAGACCCTTACTGAAACTCTGCTAGGATATCCCTCCGTTGCCCCAGTCATGGAGATTCTATGGCTATGGTTCGGTAGGACCAGTCTCTCCACATACTCAGAAAGGTCATGGATGGGGTAGATGTTGGGGTGTGCTAATTTAAAGCCCTGGACGTGTGCTTGAGTGGTAGCTGAGCTGGTCAGTCCAGGCTGCTAGGACCATGCCCCTCAGACAAGGGACAGAGCCAGCTTTCCTGTGTCTGGGTCATATGGGTCAGCTCTCCCAGGGCTAGAGAGGGGTGGGATCAGCTCAGCATTGCCCTCTGACTTCAACATGCCTGGTTTGTGTGGACTCATTTGTTAACATGAGCAATGGACATCAATACAGGTCTCAGCTGCAGCAGGACCAAGAATCCAGGTATGGCCCTGAGCAGCAGCTTGGGCCCAGATGTTACCATGGCCTCAGGTAGCAGCAGAGTCCACTCAGATCTTTATGGGCCCAGTGGCCTCATGTCCTCCCTGGCTGCAGCATGGCCCTCAAATACCAACATGGCCACAGGTGCTGTGTTTCATCATTTTTAATAACTATATACTTTTTTTTAACCATAAATGTATTTTATAATTCTGAACTGAAAGTTTTGATTGTTAATTGGTAGAAGTATACTTTATGCTATCAGAAAAGAGCTTTGAACATCCTACCTCAGAGAGCTGTCAGGGCACCTGGTCACCAGTTCCTCATTCTTGTGGCCAACATAGGTATACACTTTAATGTAGGACTTAATGCACAAAGGATCAAAACCAGAAAACTGAGGGTTGACTTATTAATTAAAGGGTTTTACAAACATACAAACAATGAAATAGATTAGAATTTCTTTGTAATATCTAATTCATTTGTAACTCTATTTTAGGGCCCAACATGACATGGGCAATGACCTCAAGTTCCAATTTCAAGTGTGCTTTGGAAAAATCACCAAGCCTCTTTATCCCCTCATCCTCTGGAAAAATTTAGTTTACAATAGACAGTAAGGTACCACAGAACACGATTAAATACTTTATTTCAGGGCTTATGACAGTTTCATAAATAAACAGTCCTTTTGTTTTTGCATGTTTAATTAAATTAGATCAATGCAACCTGCCAACCCACTTAACATTTGAATGTTAAGATAAGGAAGCAGTTTGAAGTCTTCACAAGCAGCTGTACAGACATGGAAGTGGGCTGAGATTGACTGAAAGGAGACAGATTTACTGGCAGGTCTATGACAGTCTGGGAACACTTGGAAGAGGATTCTTACATTTTGATCATGGAAGAAGCAGTCCAATTAGCAACATGTTGAGTTCCTTTCAATAGGTTGCTGTACTGAATCATCAATGACTTTAATACATATACATGCATGCACTCTTAATTGGCTTAAGTCCCGACTTAAGAGTCCCCCCTCTTGGCAGCAGTACCTGGTGGGAAGAGATTGTGGCCCATTGGAGGCTCTCGCTCCTCTCTAGCCCTTTTTATATTACCTTGAAAGGCCCAACTCTAACCAAGTATCCAGAAACCTGTCCTATTCTGAAAGGGTGCTCCACAGTCAGAATCAACAAGATATGTATTTATATACACAGAGATTTATTATAGTAAATTATAAATTATAGATTAATTATGTAATCAGCTAATTTAATTATAAAGGCTGAGAAATTCTAGGACCTACAAGCATTGAGTTGGATAATCAGAGGTGCTGGTAGTAAATTTACAGTCTGAAAACTAGTAGACTCAAGACCTAAGAAGAGCCAATTCACTTTTAATTTAAGTATAAAGGCAAGAGGAATCTGATGTTGCAGATCAAGGCTGGCAAGCCAAGGACTTCACTGGACCATCAACTTATTGGATGAGGACTAACCACATTAGGGAAGTTATCTACTTTGCCCAGTCTGCTGGCTCAGAAGTTTATGTCATCAAAAGCACTACTGTCACAGACACATGCAGAATAATGCTCACTAAAAAAAATGAGAACTGACTTGGATCAACTCACTCAGTCTTTACATAGAGCCACACAATGACACACAAACACAAATGCATAAGCATACAAAGCTTAAGCCACACACGGTTGATGTGAAGCACACTTTTTCTCAGCTTTCCTTTATTCTGCAAAATGCCGATTATCACCCAATTGTACACTGTGGTTTCTTTTTCCTTTTTTTATTTATGGGACAGTTTCATCTGATGGTGTGCCCAACCATACCCTATTTGTAATATAGAGGCCTCTCACTCATACATCGTTCACATCTAACTTCAAATGTGCCTCAAAGGCCAAGTAGAAGGCAAGCCTAGTACCATTACAATATAAGACAGCTCCAAAGGGCAAGAAAAACCATACACTGATATGTTGTTCTTTTCTAAGGTATCAAGTGTATGCATGGGACCTTTTACAAGCTGTGTGAGGACATGTCTTCAGAGCTTTTTACATTTAAAATAGCACATTTAAATCTTTAACCTTTAACTTCGGACTCACTTCTTTTATATTTTTTCACAAGAGTTAAATTAATATAGTGGGAAAAACTTAAGCAAACTAAGGACTCAGAAGCTGCATTTTGAATGGGTAGAGGTAAACATTCACACACCAGGATCCTGTAGAAATTGTAGCAAAATGTGTGACATTGAAGGTGTCCTGGAAAAGAGCCAATAAAAACGCTGGCACTCCTCACCATGATTCAAAGCCCAATAGAACACAGCATTTCAGGTCTGGCCAGACAGAGGCAGTGTCAATGATTGCTTCCCTATCCTTTGCCTCTTCAGACCCCTGGATCCTCTGTGTGATAGCTACCTCTTCCAGCCTATCACTTGGATCCTACCAGGAAGAACAAAAATATGGTCAATGGGAGTTGAAGAGACTAAAATCCAGAGGATGAATGTGAGCATGGTAGATATGTACACAGACTCGGTTCCCACCATTTCCTAAAGATCTATCATTTGAAAATGCTTGACTTGTACACACATGCACACACACACACACACACACACACACACAGACACACACACACACACTACTGCAACATTACCCATTAGAAGTGATTAACACACTGTATAAATAGTAATCGCTGAAATAAATTAGGGCATGTCTGCTGGTAGAAATAAATACAATATGGCTTTTCAAACAACTAGGTAGAACTATGTGTGTGACATGAAAACATCAGACATGACACATGTAAAGAGAGTCAAGAGATATCATAGAATTATGTATGTAGGATAATCTCTTTTGTGATTTTTAATGTTTTTGTGTGAGTCAATGCACACACAAGTAAGTATATAGAATATCTAGATGCACACATTAAGGCTAAAATAGTCATTATTTTGGAGGATAAGAGGTGGTGCCGTTTTGAAGAGGTAGAACAATCATTTAATTTTCACTCTTTTATTCATTGTGACTTTTTGCAGTATAATACATACATATGTGTGTCTGCTTATGGATTCTTAAAACAATGCAATACAAGTCACAAACGCAATTTTTAATGGCACCTATAGGAACCATAAAGAATAAAAATTACATACTACTTTTTCCTACACCAGGAGATTCCAATCACTCCTCTTACGTCTTAAATATTACCCTTTTACTTTGTAAGACAGTACAGGAGTGACGGGTCTCATTGTGGCATTTTATACATGTATGGCATTTGACTCTTATCTTCTCCCTTTGCCTTTCCCCATACTCACTGCCTCTCTTTATGGCCTACTACCTTCCCCCAAAACTCTTTATTCCATTTCCCTCTTTATTTCTTTCTTCTTTCTGTCTTGATATTTCTTCCTTCCTTCTCATGGTCTTCCTTCTGTCTTCTACCTATACTCACACATTTAAACACAAAAATGTCTATGTATAAAAGGAAATACGCAGTATTCATTAAGTCTGCTTTATTCTATTTATTATAAGGATTTAGAGTTGCATCTATTTTCCTCCTTATGCTATGATCTCACTTTTTTATGACTGAATAAAATTTCATTGTGTACCATATTTTCTTTAACCATAGATCTGATGGTGAACTTATAGAATGATTCAATTTTTAGCTAATGTGAATAGGGGAGCACTATGCATGAATATCCAATGATCTCTGTGCTGCTGAGCTAGAAGCCTTCGGGTATTTACTCAGGAGTGGTACAGCTGGGACATATGGTAGACCTTTTTTAATTTTCTATAGAACCTTCATACCAGTTTTCATAGTGGCTCTACCTACATGCATTTCTACCAGTAGTGTCTAAAATTTACTTTCCTCCTACATTTCCATTAGCATTTGTTATTGTGTGCTTTCTTTATCATACTCATTCTAATTGGGGTAAGATAGAAACTCAAAGTAGGTATCACACTTTCCTGATAGCTAAGATTTCATACTTCAAACATTTATTGGCCATTTGTGTATACTTTCTTTTTTTTGAGAACTGCCTATTCAGTTAATTAGCCCTTTTATTGACATTTTTATTGATTCTTAATTTACAGATGTTTTTATATATGCTGTATATTACTCATCTGTCTGTTCTATAGTTAACAAAGATATTTCTCTATTACTATAGATTCATTCTACTTATTGTTTCCTTAGCTGTGCAGACAATTTTTAATTTCATGTAAACCCAGTTTTCAGTTTGGGGCACTATTTTTTCATCTATGGGAATATTTTTTTTTTAAATCCTGCCCATGTCTGTTTGCTATGTATGACTTACTTACACTCATCTGTAGTTTGTTTTCAAATTTTCCCATCACAGTTCATTGACAAGGCTGTCTCTTTTCCAATGTTTTTGATATCTTTGTTAAAAATTAAGTGGTTGTAGCTGTGTAAGTTTATTTCTGGATGTTCTATGCTATGCCATGCCATGCCGTGCCATGCCATGCCATGCCATGCCATGCCATGTTATGCTATGCTATGCTATGACCCAAATACCTATTTTTGTTACTATAGCTCTCTAGTATATTGTGACCAGGTATTTTGATGTTCCCAGCATTGCTTTCTGCTTAGGATCACTTGGTCTATTTGCAGGTCTTTTATTTCTTCCATGTACATTTAAAATTTTGAATGATTCTTTGAGGAATGTTATTGGAACTATGATGAATGTTAAGTGGACTTTGTAGCCATTTTTAACGTATTGATGCTACCAATCCATGAACATGGATTGTCTTTCCATCGTCCAGCATCTTCTTCAATTTGTTACATGACTATCTTAAAGTTTTCATTGAAAAGATCTTTTACCTTCTTGGGTAAGTTTGCTATTAGATAGTTTAGTTTTTTGAGAAGCTATTGTGAATGGTATTTTCTGTAATTTGTTTCTCAGTCAGTTGCTCATTGATATATAGAAAAGCTATTATTTCTGCATGTTGATTTTTTTTTCTGTTACAATCTAATAATGTTTATCAGGCATAAGAGTGTTCTGGTGGAGTAATTAGAGTCTTTTAAGTATAGAGTCATGTCATCAGCCAATAGGGCTTATTAAAATTTTTTCTTTCCAATTTGTATCCCATTTGTTTCTTTCTTTTGTCTTACTGTTCTAACCCTTCAACACTATATTGAAAAGAAGAAAGTGCTTACACTGACCTCATTCCTTGTTTTAGAGACAATGTTTTCATTTTCTCTTTATTCAGTGCAATAGTAGATATAGACTTGTTGTTTGTATCTTTATTATATTGAAATATATTTTTCTCTCTCTGGTTTCCTTGGGGATTTTATGAGAGAGGTTGTTGAACTTTTTCACTCTTTCTGTCTTTGTTGACATAATCATGTATTTCTTTTCTTACATGTATTTATTGTAGCTTTAGTTTTCCTGCCTTGCCCACAGTCAGGACAAATCTTTGTTACCCAACAGTCCCACAGCCGCTCAGACCCAACCAAGTAAACACAGAGACTAATATTACTTACAAACTATATGGCCATGTCAGGCTTCTTGCTAACTGTTCTTATAGCTTAAATTATTCCATTTCCATAAATCTATATCTTGCCACGTGGCTCTTGGCTTACTGGCTGGCATCTTCACATGCTGCTTGTCATGGTGGCGGCTGGCAGTGACTCCTTCTGCCTTCCTGTTCTTTCTTTTCTCCTCTCTGTTAGTCCTGCCTATACTTCCTGCCTAGCTACTGGCCAATCAGTGTTTTATTTATTGACCAATCAGAGCAATTTGACATACAGAACATGCCACAGCAATTTATGAATAGCATTTTATTTATTGATTGTGGATATTGGACCAATCTTGCATTTTTGGGATGAATCCAAGTTGATCATGCTATATGATCTTTTTAATGTGTTCTGGAATGTAATTTAATTTTATTGAGAATTTTTATATTTATATTCATCATGGAAATCGGTATATATTTTTTGGTTGTTGAGGTTATATTCTTTTCCAGTTTGGTAGTTGAGTATCTGGCTAGATAGAATGAGTATAGTAGTGTTCCTTCCCTTCTGAACTGGTGGAACAATTTGTGGAGTATTAGCTTTGACAGCTATTACTTAAAGATTTCATGGAATTTGGTAGTGAATCTATCTGGTCCTAGCCTCTGCATTATGGAGGGTCTTTTTTTAATTTCAAATAATCAATATTTTTGAATAATTGATTATATCAATTCAAAAAAATATCAATTTACTAAGTTTTACCCTGATCTTTATTATTATTATTTGCCAAATTACTGCTTTTGAATTTGACTTATTCCTGGTTTTCTAAGACTTTGAGTTGCATTAATAGTTTTTTAAAATTTGATATCTTATTTTACACTCTTTTTGCCTTTATTTTGTGTGTCAGGGATAGTGTATACCAAGGCACATGTATGGAGGTCAGAGGCAATTTGTGAGTTTTGGGCTCCATCTCAGCTCATCAAGCTTAGTCAAAGGCGCCATTATCCACTGAACCATCTCATCCGTCCTTTAACATCTATGTTTTTAAAATTGAAAGCATCCATAACTATAAAATTTCCTCTTAGAACCAATTTAACCTCATCTCAAAGGTTATGGTAAGTTGTGATTTTATTTTTATTTGATTCTAGGAGGCGTAAATTTTCCTTCCTGAGTCTCCACTGATTCAGTGGTCTTCCAAAGGAAAAATTTCCAGTCTTCATGTATTTGTGTAGTTTCTCATGTTTTTCATTTTATATCTTACCCCAGTACGATCTGGTAAAACACTAGAAACAATTTGGACTCTTCTGAATTTGTCAGTACTTGCTTTATGACTTTGAATTTGCTATATTTTAGAGGTGGTTTATGAGCTGCTGAGTCATATATGCATTCTTTTTTCTGTTTGATGGAATACATTTCAGATATCTATTAGATCCATTTTATCTATAGAGCAGTTTAACTCTGAAGTTTCTTTGCTAACTTTTAACTTGGACTATCTATTTAAAAATGAAATTTGGTTACTGAAATTACTCACTATTTTTGTACCTTGAATTATCAGACCTTTCCTACCCATTATTGTTTATTTCATGGAACTGTTCAGTGTTGCTCCTTACCTTCAAAACTTTCTGTGTGCTATCACTACCTTACAAACTCTTCCCCTCTCTCTATGAAATACAGTCTACTTTGTTTCTTATTCTGATTCTTCCTTTTCACTGGCTTATGAGGAGGCAGGCTCTAGTCTTCCATTTATCCAAGGCAGATGAAATATTACTTTTTTAAATGTTTACATTATACATTCTTTTTTTAAATTTTATTTTTCTTTACTAAGAAATTCTCTACTCACTCCCCTTGCCATCCACAGATATCCCCTCCTCCCTCCTCCTACCCACAGCCCTCCCTCCCAAGCCACCCTGCATCCCCACATCCCCCAAATTGAGGTCTCCTATGGGGAGTCAGCAGAGCCCAGCTCACTGAGCCCAGGCAAGTCCAATAACCCTCCCACTGCACCAAGGCTGTGCAAGGTGTCACACACACAGGCTACGGATTCCCAGAAGCCTGCCCATGCACCAGGGACAGATCCCGATCCCCCTGCCTAGGTGCCCCCCAAACAGTTCAAGCCAAACAACCGTCTTCCGTGTCCAGAGGGCCTAGTCCAGGCCCATGGGGGATCCACAGTCACTAGTCAATAGTTCATGGGTTTCCACCAGTGTGGTCCATCATCTCTGCATGTCCTCCCATCATGATCTCAGCGTCCCTCACCTGCAGTATCTCTCCCCTCTCTCATCAATTGGATTCCCGGAACTCAGCCTGAATATAACATCAGCAGCACAGACACTGAGAGTGACAATTAATAAATGGGACCTCCTGAAACTGAGAAGCTTTTGTAGAGCAAAGGACATGATCAATAAGACCAAATGACAGGCTACAGAATGGGAAAAGATCTTCACCAACCCCACATCTGACAGAGGGCTGATCTCCAAAATATATAAAGAACTCAAAAAGCTAGACATCAAAATACTGAACAATGCAATTAAAAATTGGGCCACAGAACTTAACAGAGAATTCTCAACAGAAGAATCTCAAATGGCTGAAAGGCATGTAAGGAATTGCTCAACATCCTTAGTCATCAGGGAAATGCAAATCAAAACAACTCTGAGATACAATCTTACACCTGTCAGAATGGCTAAGATCAAAAACACTAAAGACAGCTTATGTGGGAGAGGATGTGGAGCAAGGGGAACACTCTTCCACTGTTGGTGGGAATGCAAACTTGTACAGCCACTCTGGAAATGAGTATGGTGGTTTCTCAGAAAGTTGGGAATAATTCTTCCTCAAGACCCAGTTATACCACTCTTGGGCATATACCCAAGGAATGTTCAATCTTACCACAAGGACACATGCTCAACTATGTTCACATCAGCATTATTTGTAATAGCAAGAACGTGGAAACAACCTAGATGCCCCTCAACTGAAGAATGGATAAAGAAAATGTGGCACATATATATATAATGGAGTACTACTTAGTGGTAAAAATCAATGATATCATGAAATTTGCAGGCAAATGGATGGATCTAGAAAATGTCATCTTGAGTGAGGTAACCCAGACTCAGAAGGACAAACATAGTATGTACTCACTCATAAGTGGATACTAAACGGGAGGGAAGGGATGGCCAGACTGCAACCCACAACTCCAGAGAGGCTAACTAACGGGAAGAGACCCTGGGAGGGACACATGGATGGCCAGCCCCGTGAAGGAGGGGTGGATGGGATTTGCATTGAGTGTACTGGATGTGTGTGGGGGGGGGTGGCAGAGTTGCGGATGAGAACATGGGGAGATGGGAGGGTCGAGCTGGAACGGGGACAGAGTGGGAGGGCAGGGAGGAAGATACCAGATGGATGAGGACAGCATGGGAATGGGAAGAGGCAGGGTGCTGGGGAGGCTCTCAGGAATCCACAAGGTTGACCCCACCTTGGTGTGCTGACAGTGGTCCAGAGGGTGCCTGGACCAGTCTACTCTGGTGACCAGCCTAGCAAATAACCTAGCTGCTATCATAGAGCCTTTGTCCAGTGACAGATGAAGGCAGATACAGAGATCCGTGGCCAGAAATATTACTTTTTTTAAAAAAGAATAAACTCTAAGCCAGGTGTGGTGACTCCTACCTTTAGTCCCAACACTTGGGAGGCAGAGGCAAGTAAATCTCTGAGTTTGAGGCCAACCTGGTCTACAAAGTGAGTTGTGTCAGTACGCAAACTCTGTCTTGAAAAACCAAAATAACTGCAACAACATATATATATATATATATATATATAGAGAGAGAGAGATATCTAGAAAAAACTATTACATGTCTAAGGTCACATGGTTTGAAATAAAAGCAAAACTTGTTCTCACTAGTTAAATTCAGGTTGTTTTGCCCATTTCTTTTGATGGTAGCTAGCCCATGTTCCTATCACTATTACTTTAACCGATCAGTTTGACTATATTCACAGCTTAAAAAATATCAAAATATCTACTGAAGACTTCAAAAAAATAATAACCTGGGGCTTTTCTATGCCTTGCAAACCATACCACATAGCTGAAATTCTATTATAGCTATATGTTGGACTAGGTACAAGTAAATGATTTTCTGTTGAATGAAATCTCCTAAACATCTCCACATGATTTATTATTTCCCTTCAATTCTGTCTTCTCTTTATTTAGAAATTCTTTTGTTCTCTCTGTTAATATTCTTTAAGTTGGAGAATTATTTTCCATGGACATTCTTCTCTTTTTATTTAAACCCCCCTTCACCTTGGGGCATAACTATATGTTTACACTTATTACAACCTTGACATTTTAAAGTAATTTCATTGAAATAATTGGAAGTGGAAATAAATTAAGGTATATTTACAAATATGTAGAATGTATTTCTTGACAATTTCCAATGTACCCTTGACATGAATAGCATGTTCCAAGATATATTTTTCAATGTTACAAGCCAGAGTTGGAACACATGAGATGAGGTGATCCAGTCCATCCAGCTTCTCTCCTGACACATATTCTCCAGATGGCAATTCTCCAGAGAAGATTTAAAAAACTAAAAGTTGCAATTAAATTTTCAAGAAATTCCTACATTTCTAGTCTATCTTTTACCCAGGGATTCTTTGGTACTGCAGCAAAACCACACAGTACTTGCAGGAAAGAACCTAGAATCTTACAGACAGTTTCTAAATTTCATTTCACTCCCAGCCCTTCTAAGCTTGAGAGAAACTTCTCAGAAGGCCCTTGATTGTCCACATAGCCTAGACTTAGACCATTTATTCTTTCAGTGATTTTTCTTTCACTTAGAAATAATCACTGCTCTTGAGATTGGAAATAGTATCTTCCAGTGCTCTGAATATTTTATGTATTCATATGTGTTGTTTTAATTTTTGATGTCCTATTTTTAAAAGTCAGAGGCAAGTCCTCCTCTAACCCTTCAGTCCTTAGAGAACCAGGCCCAGTCTTCTAGGTTTTCCATCTCTGCATCACACAGTAGAATTCATCTACCACTTGTGTGTACATAAAAGCATACAGATCTCTGCTTGCTACCCTGGATGTTATTGAACTCAACTGCCCACTGAGACCAGTTAGATAATGTAAATGTTTATGGCATTAAAATGGTGATGGAGACAACTGGAGATCACAGGTTCTCTTGGGAGAGAGTATGGAAAATAAGAAAGTTAAAGTGAAAATTCTCCATTTAAAGATGGAATTGCTAAATGATACTTCTCATAAAAACTGTAGGTTAAATCACTCCAACTAGATTTAACTTGTAGTCTATCTGGTAGATGAGATGTGATGGTAATCATTTGAATAACTAATTTTAATTAAACATACCCCATCCCTCTTAATGCAACTTCTCCTTTCTTGCCTTTGCCTCTTTTTCTTCTATCTTGCTTCATTCTTGCTTTTGCAAAATCAGAACATAGGATTTTTTCCTAATGCTGGTTATCATATATACCATGTCACATGAATATCAAAAAATGCATGAGTATATATGATGTCATATGCTTGAAATTTCATAAAATATTTTATAGTCATTAGAAAATAATATATTTATGGATGATTTGAAGTATAGAATTATTTGTGCAGAAACCCTCATCCTTTATTTAGAAATCAGATATTTGGTAACTTGAGCACTTAGAATGATTGTAAATATGAATCAGTTGTAAATATGAATAAAGTGTGAGGAAGATAATATAAAACACCTGTATTCTCTTACATTTAAAACTTTTCTTAATTCATGTTATTTGTACATATTGATAGGGTTGGTTCACTGTCCTGTTTCTGTTCATGCATGCTGCATGTATTGATTGGATTCTGCCATCCTTTCTCTACTCTTGTACTTTCTTTGCACAGAAAGAGCATCTGCCCACAGCCACATCACACAGAGACAGCATACTGGAAGCAGCAGAGTGGGAAGGGAGGGGGTGAGGAGGACTGTAGCATGAATCTTAAAAGTTCTTATTAATAAAATCAAACCCGAGGCGAGTTATTGGGGGTCCATGCTTGTAGATCAGAGAGACAGAATAAGCCACAGCTATCTCACCTCACCAGTTCCTCAGCTGGTCCTGTTTCCTCAGACTGGAAGCTTCTGTGTCCTCATCCAGAATGAATCTCAGCTGAACTGCTGCTCCAAAGCCTGAAGCTTAACCAGCCACATGCTTAACCAGCCAAATGCTTAACCAGCCAAAAGCTTAACCAGCCAAAAGCCTCTCCTTTCTGGTCCTCACGCCTTATATATCTTTCTACTTTCTACCACCACTCCCTGGAATTAAAGGCTGGCTTTCTGGGATTAAAGGCGTGTCACCATGCTTGGCTATTTCCAATGTGGCCTTGAACTCACAGAGATCCAAAGGGATTTCTATCTCTGGAATGCCAGGATTAAAGGTGTGTGCTATCACCGCCTACCTAGTGGCTTTTCTGTTCTCTGACCCCAGATAAGTTTATTAAGGTACACAATATTTTGGGGAAAACAATACCACCACAGAGGACTTCTGAGCAGGCTGCATATTGATATTCCAAAGGAAGGTGGGCTTGCATTCCAGCAGAGGTCTTCAAGTGTCAGCTTGCAGGCCCAAGAATTAAAATGACCTTTGCAGTTCCAGCACACTTGAGGCTCCAACAGCAGTGCCAGTCTTTCCTTATGGCATACAAGGTCTTTGAAGGCATTTGGATTTGTGACTCATGGACTAAAGAGCAGTATGGACAGTAGAATAAAAATCAGGAAAATGGAAGGGGCTTTGAAAAGGAGCTCTGAACTCCTACATCCACGGAGCACAGATGCTCCCCACTAGTCTCTCTGGACCCTGGCCTTTCTACTAAATACAACTTCACTAATGGGTTGTGAAATGGCTTTTGTTTGTCAATATTGGTTAAGTGTTTTCACTTATTTATATTGACATATATTCTTGGTTTCTTTGGAAGTCACAGTCTCCTGGCAATGGGGTGTATCAAATTACTCTGGAGTTACATTCCAATAAACCCAATGTAATTTGAAAATATCCAAGTAAAAAATGTATCTAATACACTTCTAGATACCACAGCTTAGCAATTGCTTTCTTAGAAGATTATTCTGTGAGTAGAGGATGTTTCCCTTAATGACAGCTGTCTTAGGCTTTCTATTGCTACAATGAAACACCATAGCCAAAAAGCAAGCTGAAGACGAAAGGGTTTATTTGGCTTAAATTTCTATATCACTGTTCATCACTGAAGGAAGTCAGGACTGGAACTCAAACAGAGAAGGAACCTGGAGGTAGGAGCTGATATAGAGGCCATGGAGGAGTGCTGCTTACTGGCTTGCTCAATCTTATGGATTTTCTCAATTGGGGTCCTTCCTCTCAGATGGTTCTACCTGTGTCAAGTTGAGATAAAATTGGCCTGCTCATCAACATTATGAGAGGCAGAAATAGTCTTCTCCAGGGACAAGCCTTCTGATAGTTCATCCAATCCAGTCATCCCTAAACACATATACATATAAGCAACACTAAGTGAACTCAGGTTATGTACATATAATTAAGACACCATGAAGTTAAGGAAGAAATGGGAGAGACACAGAAGGAGTTGGAGAGAGGAGAGGAAGGAGGGAATGCCGATATAGTACTCAAATGTGCTTATAGGCACATGTTTTTTGGTTTTATTTTAAAATATTTCCAAGTACATTTTCTACTTCATGTGAATGGATTTCCCATTATCATAAAGTAAAACAACAACACGCACACAAACACACACACAATATACACACCATAAAGAATCTACTGTAAGTTATAGACCATTAGCATTTTACAAAAGAAATAAATGCCTACTCTTTCTCCTTGGTAAAAATATGTAGGACTTTTTGAGAATACCCACCTTTCAGACCTGGACAAGTCATCTCTTATTTTCTTTCTTTTCATAAGCCTCTCCTTTGTGTTTCATGTCTGTTTCTGGGAATTATAGAACTGAATTCAATGGGTTTGCATATTGGTGAATGCACAGCCAAAACAAGCATGGCCAAGAAATGACTTGGAGAATGGCTTTGCTTGCAGCAGGTAAGGAGTGTACTGAAATTGTTTCTGAAGCGACCCTTACCTGCAACAAAGGTAGTCTAGGAATTTTATTCAGGGAACACACACATTCATATTAGGAAAGACCTTCAAGGGTGGGCTATTTCTGAGCATGCCCATTTAAGAAATATATTCTTGAGAATGTTAATTTAAGTTTATGGTTCAGGAAGGATATGAGACATGTCTTTGTTTATGCTCAACTTGAGATGATGGAGCACTATCCAAAGGTTAAAATTGTGGATAGGAATACCCAAGCATTCCCAGGTAGTGGCATTTTAAATGTTGGTGAATATAAGACCTTACTCCTAATGGAGTCTCACTTAACAGATAGCAACACTTTTGTTTACTCCAGGACTGTGTGAGGACCTTCTAATTGGCCCAGTCTTGGTGCCCTGGGTACAGATTTTTTCACTTTAAGATGTGGTCTGTGAGCACACATTTCTGTATTCATTTATAATCCCTAAGTGAAAGCATATAGAGAATAATGACACAAATAGCCAAAACAGAAGTTACAATACTTGAATAAATTAAAATTTTATTTTAATCCTAGCCAGCTTTTTCAAAAATCTTCTTCCTACACAGCACTGAAAACTTTTAATAATGTTGCTAGAAATTTATTTTAGAAGTTGTTAGTCTAGTACATAGACTTCAGCTCAAAGTGGAATCAGGTTAGAACTGCATCCGACCCAGTGTAGCATGAAGCTGTTCTGTTCCCTATGAAACCTCTGTGACAATCTGCTCCCAAGCTTGAACCCTACAGTTGCCTGTCAGTGTGCATAAATCAAAGGGAGCCCCTTTCACCTGGATGATGAAGGCTCCTTCCTGAAGGGTTCATTTCTATGTGACACGGTATTGCATAATGTATGAGTAAATAGATGCATTCCATACTGTAATGGCTGCCTGTTCTGTCAAAACTCAAACTTCCAGATGGCCAGAACTTTGTGCTGCTATCTGTTGAAGCCCCTGTTCCTAGATGGTATCTATCAGCAAACAGGTACTCATTTAATAGTCGTCCAATCAATGTGTAAATAATGTCACACAGTGCCTTTCCTGCCTCCCCAGGCTTTTGGATGAATCATTTACTCAAGTGTCTACCCACCCAAAAGGAAAGAAGACAACTTAAAGCACACAAAAAGACCTGCACAAAAGAAGAAGTCAACTGTCTATGATCTGCAGTCTTTGGATGACTAGTCCAGATCATAAATGGACATATATAATACCCTTCCACAATGCCTTCCAACAGAAGTGGCTAAATATTTTAGAAATCCTGCATCTCAACAGAAGGACTTTGATTACTAGGAGGATTTACTGCCACAAAGCTTTCTGTGATTCTCGGGGTTAATTAAGGAGCTGTGCATTAACGGGTTATCGAATTCACCATTGACAATATGCTAAAAATAAGCAGAATGTCTTTTCTGCAATCCTGTCTTGTAGCTATATTGAAAAACAACAGTGTACATGGGGGGAGAGGTGGAAGGAGGAAGGGAGAGAGGGAAAGGTAGGAAAGGAGAAAGAGAGGTAGACTTGAAGCGGGAGAATTGACTCACATAGTCTCACTGAGTGTTGTCATACATAACAGTCAGGCATCCCATCAAACAGGCCTCTAGCAAGCATCATTTTTATTTTTAAATGTATACATCCTAGCTAGGCATGATGATCTTTCTGGTATCCTAGCACTCTAAAGGGAGGGGTGTCAAAAGTCTAAAGCCAGCTCAGGCTACATGGAGGAATTTAGTCTCAATCCCCATCTTCTCTCACTTACAGAGAATGGCATATCCTGATGGAGCCAGGCTTAGTTCATATGAGGCTCAGCCAGGTGAATGTTGTTGCTTATCTGTTTTCTCACCTGCCATTCAGTAGCCATTTTAGTTCTAAGTACAGCTCTAAGTTGTTTGAGTTCTTGAATCTGTGAAGATACTCTTTCCTAGTTTTTCCCAGTAGCATTCTAAGTAGCATCTGAGATGGATAAGCTTCCGCTCACTGTGCACTGGCTCTTCAGTGATGAGAAGCTCAGAAGCAGGAAGACAGTGTTTCTGCAGCATTGCCTGAGCTCACATTTGCTGATTGAATCACCTGTGTGCCTGAGCCAGCACGAGAGCCAGTTTCAGGCCACCATATGTGTGTGAGGCCTGACTGTGTCCTGCTGGACTTTCCTCTAGGTGCTAATTGCTTTAGTGAGAAAAACTGTGCAAAGCAATTAAGCAGTTCCCTTTTCTCCCAGACCCAGCTCTCAGAAGCAAGGGGCTGGGAGAGGGCTCCTGCACTCCCAGTAGGTTGCAAATTGCTCAGAATGAATAAATACATTTGTTCACTTTTCAAACTGTGACCAGCCACCTGGTTCTCTTGTGTTGCTCTCAGAGCAGAGAAGGCAGATGACGGGCTCCTCATTGCTGAACTCCAGCCCATAAAAATGCTTCACCGCACTCTGAGCTATTTTTGCAAGGACATCTGTTGCCAAAAAAGAATTTTAATTAAGCAAAAACACATCTCTGTTTTGTCCATGGCAAGGAGGCTTGTGAAAGCTTTCTTGTCTCAGATGCATGCTAAATCTGGAGAAATGGAAGCCTTAAGGTATTTTGTGAGGGACATTTTGCTGCTCAATTTGAGGGGCACAACAGATTTTTCCATGGGAAGAAAATTATTGGAAGCGCTTGTTTGTGCTTTTCAAAATAAGGCCCAGACTGCATTAATAATTAATTGTACATAATATAATCTGACATGTTACCCCATGGTTTGATAAAGTTGAAAGCTTTTTCCACAAGGCATTGTGCCAGTTATTTTATGCTCCTCCAATCTTCTTCCCAGGTGATATTCATCATTTTAACATCAAGCTTCCAGAACACAACATTAACACGTAAATTAGAGGCCCTGGCACTGTGTTAGCTGTTATAGCTAGTATAGATAAAATTGCCTAATCATAAAGAAAAAAAAAAGTAAAGTGATCAAATCAGAAAGAGGTTGCAGACATTAGTACTGCACAAATTGCTTATAACTGTGTTGGAGGAGGGAAAATGCAAGTATATTGAATACCTTTTCACCCATCAAACACTGATACACTGGCAGATATAACTTCTTCAAACATGAAACTGATTCTCTAACCATATACCCTTCAAATCCCTTAAGTGCCTTTAGGGGCACTCTATTTGGCAGCACAAGTACATCAGACAAGCTGATTACTAGAGGGCACTTTCAAGTAGCAGGCCCTGTAGGGTCTTGCTGGCAGCATGGGAGGACAAATTACCTGCTAATATTGAGATTGTTTCTGGACACCTCTATTATTGAGTGGGGTTACTGATTTGCCCTCTTGGCAGGTGGATAGGGAAACTCATCTTGGTTGAGGCAGTAAGGAGGTTCATATTTCTACACAATAGGATCATTGCAAATAGGACTCTCGCCTGCATGTTAAAGAATGGAATACAGAATCCATGTTACACAGTAACGCTGGGATGCTTCCCTATATTATGAAATCTTTCTGACAGTTGTAAGTCATTTTTGAAGATTTTCCTATCACGGGGAAGCACAGGGGAATATTCTTTTTGCTCTTTCAAAGGGTGATAATAGCTGCTCAGTTTCTGATAGCTAGGACACCTTCACTCCATCTCTGTTGCCAACTGTTAACAAGGTAAATTTTGTTTTATCTTATCCATAGTATAAATAGAACATAGATCTCTCAGGTACTTCCCCATCACCCAAAGAATTACTGATAGATTTAAAATGTGTATGTTGCTTGAGCACTTATTAGTTCTGTGCTGAGTCTTATGGGTGATTGACAGCTGCTTGTGCAAATTTCAAGTTTAGTTTTTAACTTGGGTTATTTTTAACTTGCCATTTCCCAGTTTTAATAGTCAGAGTGTTTTGGTTGTAAATGAGAGGAATCCAGTGAAAAATAAATTAAGGAGAGGGAAATGTATTAGTTAGCAAAACTATCAAGTGCCAGGTTTTAGGAACCTCCAGGTCCAAGGCCTCACTAATGTCCAAGATAGTCCATTTTGCAATCTGTTTTCCTCTACAGTGGCCTTATGGTATCAAGTAGTTTCCACATCAGTTTACCCCTTCAGTTCTTTAATTTGCAAAGACTCTAGCACAGGATAAATCTCTAAGTACTAAGGTCAGAGGACAGACTGCTATGGACTGCTTAGGTTGTACCCTGACTACCATGAAGGAGCTCTGAGACCTCCTCCAGGAAACTCATTATGTTATAGAGCTATAGTTATAAAATCATAATTGACTGTCATAAAAGCAAATTGATTAGTGGAATATAATTGAAAACATAGATACAAGCACACATTCCTATAGTCACAGGATTTTTGACAAAGAGGGAAAAATAGACATTGAAGGAAAGACAGTATCATAAGAAATGGTATTGGTCAATATGGATAGCTATATTTACAGTAGTGAAACTATATCATTAGCTGTCCTTTAAATGGATCAAAAACCTCAACGTGAGACTTGATACTCTGATTCTGTAATAGGACCAATTAGGAGATATACTTCAACTTATAGACACAGGAGAAGGCATTCTCTGGCAACATGGGCATTAAGACTGACAACTGACATATAGGACCTCATGGACCCCAAAAGCTTCTATACAGCAGAGGTTACCATTGTTCAAGTGAACGAACAGCCTAAAAAATGGAAAATAACTTTTATCAGCCATACTTCTGAAAGAATGTTAGCACTAGAATATATAAATTATACACAAAAATCCCAAATGTCAAGAAATCAAACAATTCAGCTACAAACTGGGACATGGTACAAAAGAGTTCTCAAATGAAGAAATACAATAATTGAGAATTATTAATAATATTCAATATTCATATCTATAAGGGGAATGGAAATTACAATTACTTTGAGAATTCATCTTACCCCAATCAAACTTACTGGGATTAGTAACAAAATAAATCAACAACAACAACAAAAAAAATGACAACAAATGCTAGCATGGATGTGGTGGAAATGAGACACTTATTGTTTCTTAGATTACAAACCAGTGCAGCCCCTTTGGAAATCAGTGCGAAGGTTTCAAAAAGAAAGCTTAGAAATAGATATACCATATGACTCAGCTATATCACCCTTGGGTATATATACAAAAGACTCATATTTTACTATAGAGGTCCTGGTAAACACAGACAAACACCAGGGAAAACAGAAATGTTAAATGTAGAAGGATGTCCCCTAAATGGAGGAAATAAAATACCTTCATTCCATCCAGAAGGCTATGGCTGATGCTGTTAATGACCTGATGACTCTCTTCCTATCTATAGAGCCAGCCCTCACCCAAATCCCCCAGAGAGTTTATCCCAGAGCTTCCCTACCCTCCTAGAACATTGCTGTTAGCTCTCAGTTAATAGAACACATCCTTACAGAAAATGTAATATGTACTTTATAGCCTACTGAACTCTATGCTGTCTTGGTCAAAGACCACACAAGATTCTAGGCCCTTAAGCTATAAAATTCATCTTCACGGTCACATGTACTTTGCAAAGAAATTTTTATGTAGTCACACTTTAAGTTTTATTGTGTACCTAGAACTGGAACGATTGTTTCCTGAAAACCTTTCAAATTGTACTGTTTAAATATGCTTACAATTAACTACATGGCATCAGACTCCCTAAGTTTGATGTAATCAAGCTGAATAAATCAAGCTGAACCAAATTTTCATGCTCACCCCTTCAAGGACCATTTTGTTGCCAGCCATGATACCTGTAGGAATCCCAACACTTTCTTATCCAAGTTTCTTTCTTCTCTATTCACAGTAGGTAGGAAATAGTCCACATGTTTATAAAATGATGAATGGATAGTAAAAATATGGTAATTAGAATGGAATATTATTCATTTTTTATAAAAATTACATTTGCATATAAACAGATAGACTTGAAAATAATCATTGTGAATGAGGTAATCTAGACTAAGAAAGTCAAGTGCCACATGTTCCTTTTCATATGTAGATGCTAACTTTTTGTCTTTAGATACATGGGTTTAAAATGGAGTACACATGGAAATCAATAAATCAGTAAGGGGCCACAAGGTGGGTATTTTCTGAGTGGGTAGTTAAAACACAGTTGTAATAAGTGGGAAATGGGGAATAATAAAGCAAGAGTGTTGAGTGGGGTGAAGGTGAGAGGGTGGAGTAGGAGAGGAATTACTGAGAGAGGTAACCTACACTAAAGACTTGAAAAAGTCAAATCAAACCTATTACTTTAGAAGATTCCTAAAATATATTCATATCTATATAAAAAGAAATTAAGTATAATGCATTTTCTTGATAACCATGGTCTATAAAATAATTCTACTTCTTGAGTTGCTGGATATATACCCAGATATTACAGGCTATTGTCATTGTTCTTGGTTACATCCAGAACTTGATGATAGGATTCTATTTCTGAAGATACAGTTATACAACATGGAGAAATCAAGCTAGTATTGATTGGAAGCTTAATCCCTACTGCCTAGTCCTGGAAAGTGCTATGTATGCTACTGTGATATGTGAGGGGTAATTACTCTTACTCAGATTTGATTTGAGTTCTTGGAGCTACAATAATAACCAGCTTGACAAGATGTATTCATGAGCAATACTGGCACAAATGTAATAGGAATAACCTTCTACTTTCTGATTGTGTTTAAGGCCTGCTTCATAAGACAGAACTTATACTTGGCACTCTTACCAGGGCTTATTAGTCAAGGCTGGCTAGGTCATAGGCTCTAGGGAAAACTTGCAACTATTATTCTGCTAATTGAACATAATATTAAACTGCCTCCTAAGAATACATCATTTTATCCATGATAAGTACATCTTTCAGTCCATAGTATAGCTAGATGGAATTAGCATAGGTCTCTAAAACTGGTCAGAATGCAAAGAATAACTTGTAGAGTCCATTCTCCAAGCTACATGGGACATGTATTTCCCACTTCTTCCTTACAAGGCTCAGGGATCAGTGGGGATGAACAGGTAGAAAGATTGTAGGAACTAGAACCCGTGAAGGATTACAATGAAAGAGTGTTTTCTGGGAAAAACAGGGCAGTTGCACATATGAACTTATAACAAAAATGACTGATTGCATGACACTTGAGCAAGATGAAGTCAGCTAGAATCCCAGCAAGGAAGGGGGAGAGGGTCAGAAAGTCCTACCTGAGCTTAAAAGCTACTGGCTACCAATGGAAATTGAGGAAAGTCAGTTTTCTTCAGGGCTGAGGCCTCTGAGAGATAACTGATGCTCCAGTAGATGACCTACTTCCATGCAAATACTGACATTACTAAATTGATTCAATAGGGAAGAAGAAGAACACATTAAATTGAAATTAGTAGAGTAGATACAGGGGAAAGATTGGAGGAGGGGGAATGGGTATGGGCATAATCAAAACATTATATGCATGTATGGAATCCTCAATGAATAAGAAACAAACAAAACAATAAAATTTCAATGTGATCAGGACAATTGATGGGTATAGAAATGCAATAAAGGAACAATGCCATCCTGAATCTTAAATGTGTAAATCTGTGTTGACCCTTTTCATCATGGACCTTAGCATTGCATTGAGAAAATGGTTATTTGAGATACAGCAGAAAGTAGACTTGAGTTGAGTAAGAATCAAGCACAAAAGAGGTTTATATAAATTAACAATGGTGAGGTCAACAATTATGAAGATATCAGAGTAGCTAGTTCCAATCATAAAACATTTATCAAAGGAAATAATTTGCTAATGGAAATTTGAAACCACAGAATAAGGTAATACTGAATTATCGACCCCCCCTAAAAATCAATTCTCTACACTCCTGTAATATTAAGCTCAAAAAATATTTTGCCTTGCATTCAAATTAAAGGAACAACCCAACTATGGCTCCAATCATCACACAATTTTGTTTCATTTAGTGACCTTTCTCAGATAAGTCACAGAATATACTCAAATTGTTTTCTCGGGTTTAATCAAAGGTCCACACTAATTCTCTTCAGAGTCATAGAATACTTTCAATGGATAGATGAGTAGAAGGCTATGTCCACATGTTTGGTCTTAGTTATCACTTTTTCATTTGTCATAATGTGTGTTTATGAATTACAGACAACCTCTTCTTTCATGGTAGTAGATGAATGGGGAAGAAATCTTCTCGTGACTAACCATATTTCATGAAAATTTCATGTAAAGCCCCACAGTTTCTAATCTAAAGACAGATTCTAACTGCAAAAAAAAAACACATTAAATTATACGAACTTTAGGTCTGGTTAATTTTGCTGTATGCTATTTGTATTCATTTACATAACAAATAAAATAGTGTTCAGTTCTCCTTTTCCCTTTCCCATGGGCTATTTGGTCTCAGATGTTACATTATGTGCAAGTTGTTAAATCATTACATATTTACAAAGCATCAACTATTCATCCTTTTGTGAGGTTTCCTTATTTTAACAAAAATCTGGTCTCCCCTTCTTTCTTATACTAATAATGCCAGGTAAGTGAAAACAGCTGTTATCTAAGGAGATGTCTTATTGGAGAAAATCTGTTTTTGTATTAACCCTATTATTAATGTGGGTTATTTCCAGCACTTGGCTATTATAAATAAATATTATAAATATTAATATAAATAATGATGAATGTACATGAGTAAAAATATACCTTTAGTATCCTCCTTTGAATACGTTTTGTTATTTATCCAGAACAATGAGCTATGACCTAATCAAAAAAACAAAATGAAGCATCAAATACTGCTTTATATAAATCAGACATATTAGTTGCCCCTCCAGAAAATTTAAAATAATGATCATAAAGAAATTAAATTAACTCAAAAAGAAAATTAACTAACTAAAATCAGAAAAATGATGTATGTACAAAATGACCATTGACAAAGAGAGACAGCCAAACAGAGGTTCTGGAAATGAATGAAACCATCACTGAGTTGAATATTTCACTAAAATTTTCAAAAATTCGTTTTATCAAGCAATAAGAAAATCTGTCAGATGTAACTCAGACAAGTCATTTGAAACAATCGATGTGATAAGGTATAAGAGAAAATAAAGAAAAGTTAGAGATACAAGAAACATGTACGATACCAACAAGCATCATACATATACATATGCATATACCACTCTTGGGGATATACCCAAGGAATTCTCAATTATACCACAAGGACACATGCTCGACTATGTTTATAGCAGCATTATATGTAATAGCCAGAACCTAGAAACAACCTAGATACCCCTCAACCAAAGAATGGATAAAGAAAATGTGGCACATATACACAATGGAGTACTACTCAGCAGTAAAAAACAATGACATTATGAAATTTGCAGGCAAATGGTTGGAACAAGAAAATATCATCCTGAGTGAGGTAACCCAGACTCAGAAGGACAATCATGGTATGTACTCACTTGTAAGTGGATACTAGAAGTAAAGCAAAGGATAACCAGACTATAACCCATAGCTCCAGAGAAGCTAGCAAACAAGGAGGATCCAAAGAGGGTTGCATGAATTGCCCTCAGAAGGGGAAATAAATGAGATCTCCATGAGTAAACTGGGGATGAAGGGAGGGCAATGGAGGTTAGGGGATGGGGGATGAGAACATAAAGGAATGGGATGGTTGAGCTGGAACAGGGATGGAATGGGAGAGCAATGAAAGAGACACCATGATAGAGGGAGACATCATGGGAATAGGGAGAAACTGGGTGCTAGGGAAGTTTCCAGGAATCCCAAAGGATGACCCCATCTTAGACTACTAGCAATAGTGGGGTGGGTGCCTGAACTGGCTTACTCTGGTCATCAGATCAATGAATACCCTAACTGTCGTCATAGAGCCTTTCTCCGTTAACTGATGGAAGCTGATGCAGAGTTCCACAGCCAACACTAGACCAAGCTTCAGGAGTCCAGTTGAAGAGAGAGAAGAGGGATTCTATGAGCAAGGGCATTAAGATCATTATGGGGAAACCTACAAGACAACTAAACTAAATTAGTGGCAACTCAAGAAATTTAGGTCAACAGTTGTTGAGCCTACATAGGACTGGACTAGGCCCTCTCCATAGAGAGACAATGGTGTAGCGTGGTCTGCTTAAGGGGTCCCCTGGCAGTAGGATCAGAATTCATTCCTGGTGCATGAGCGGGCTTTTTGGAGCCCACTACCTATGATGGGACACCTTGCACAGCCTTGAGGCTGGAGGAGGGGCCTGGACCTGCCTCTACTAAATGTACCAGGATCTGCTGACTCCACCATGGGAGGCCTTCCCTTCTTATAAGAGGGAATGAGGGGTTGGGAGGGGGGCTGGAGGGGTAGGAGGAGGAAAGGGGGCATCTTTGATTGGTATGTAAAATGAAAACAATTTTTTTCTTAAGAAAAAAAGAAACATAAATGATACCAACACAATTATATATATATATATATATATATATATATATATATATATATATATATTATATATAATACAAATGGGAATATCAAAAGGGAAAACAATAATAAAGGAATAAAATACATATTTGAAAAAAATAAAGACACCAAACTTCTAAAATGTGGGGAAACAATAGGCTCATGTAACTATATATGAATGTAATAGTTTAAATAGAATAATAGGTAATATTTATTAAATATAATAAATATTATTAAATATAATAAATAGGTAATATTTCATGGGTTATTTTCTCTTTGAGTTTGCTTAACATCTTTATGACCATTATTTTAAATCTTCTGGAGTGGCATTTTTTTTTTGTATTATTGGTCTTATCCTTTCAGTCATCCATTACCTCTGGCTCTTAAAACCTTTCTGTCTCCTCTGCCCCATGGATTTCTGAGCCTTGAATGGAAGGGTTTAAAAAAGACATCATGTTTGAGACTGAATACTTCAAAGTACATATTGTCTCTGTGTATTGTCCAGTTGTGGGCATCTTTTTCCCATCTACAGCAAGAAGCTTCTCTGATGAAGGCTTTGTGAGGCACTGATCTATGTGTATAGCAATATGTCATTAGGAATCAATTTATTAGTATGTTCCTCTATCAGAATAATAGTATTAGATTTCCCCTTAGGTTCACAGCCTATCTATTTTCTGTTTTTTTTTTTTTTTGGCCACTTTAGCAGTGCCAGGTATGGGTTCCACCTCATGGAATGGACCCTAAATCCAACCATAATGTGGTTAGTTACTCTCATAACATTTGTGTCATGATCAGTATATCTTGCAAAAAAGTTACTGCTGTAGTTTATAAGGCTTGTAACTTGGTCATATCTATGATTACTTTTCTTCTCCAGTAGCAGAGTACTTTTAAGCACCATGAACCCCGGTCAGTGGGATAAAACTTCTAGTTGAGCACAAGCTCAACTTTTCTCCCTGTTAGATGATATAAATAACTGTTGTCTTTATCAATAGGGCATGGCCACCAGGTTGAAACTAAGAGAAACCAAGAGCCTTGGCAATAGCCTGTGATGTTTGGAAGTTTCTACGGGCCCCTTTGGCCAAAGAACCAACAAGATGTAACCCGTCCTGGAGGGTTTGCTTGGTGGCATGAGATATCTAATTGGGCATTGTCTCTGCTGTTATATCTTGACTCCATTTGGATCCCTTTCACTCACATACACATGTAGCACACACATACACACATTTAGTACACACACACACACACACACATATATATATATATATATATATATATTGAACAACTTCATGGATATTTTTGTTTTTATTTTTTGCGGTTGGTTTGTTTTCATATATTTTGTTGCATTGTTTTAATTTTCACATTTTTGAGTTTTTTAAAGACACAGAGAGAAAAAAACATAATATTGGGTGGTTGGTGATATAAGGAGGTTCTGTGAGGACTTAGGAAAGGGGAAAATGATTAAAAAAACATATTGTAGACACATTTTAACTAATAAAAAATTACTTGTGTTTTTGAAAAAGAAATCACTTTTCCAGTTTCTCTGAGGATCATTATATAAGGGGAATCTTAGTTGGATCAGCTAGTTCCTGGTAAATTTTTTTTTTCAGGCTGTCATTTACTTATTTTTCTTTTTGTAAATGTAAACAATTTTTATATAGTATTTTTGGGGTTATATTTTCTTATCTTTCAATTCCTGACAGATCCTCCCTGTCTCCCTACCCATGCCACTTTATTTTCTTTCTTTCTTTCTTTTTTTTTTTTTTTAAGATTTATTTATTTGTTATGTATACAGCATGTTTGCCTGCATGCCAGAAGAGGGCACCAGATCTCATTACAGATGGTTGTGAGCCACCATGTGGTTGCTGGGAATTGAACTCAGGACCTCTGGAAGAGCAGTCAGTGCTCTTAACCTCTGAGCCATCTCTCCAGCCCAGCCACTTTATTTTCTCTCTAAACAAACAAACAAACATGAAGAAACACACACTTATACACACACACCACTGAAACAAAACAGTGGAAACCAAAATATATAAACTAAAGACCAATAAGACTCCTCCCCACCCCCCGGAAAAAAAAGCCCAAACAGAGCAACACGAGGCAAACAGTCTGCAGAAATACTATGGAATGTATTTTGTGTTGGCCAACGACTCCTGGGCATGGGACCTACTCTACAGTACTGCAGTATGGCTAACATACCCAGTGAAACTGTCAGAGAAAACTAATTTTTCCTTTGCAAATGGGTATCAATTGCAGATAACTTCTTGGTTAGAGGTAGGAACCCATGTATGCTTTCACCTCTCAGTGCTGAGATCCCATATAACTTGAACCTGTGAAGGTCTTTTGTGTGATGCCTCAGTGAGTTCATATATGGATCAGTGCTATTGTGTCTGGAAGACTGTTTCCTTGGAGTCTTTCTTCACCTCTGGCTCTTACAACCTTTCTGCCTCCTCTTCTATATAGATCCCGAGCTCTGAAGGGTAGGATTTGATGAAGACACTTCATTCAAGAATAAGTGTACCAAAGTGCCTCACTCTCTGCACATTGTCCAGTTTTGGGACTCTGTGTTAGCTTCCATATAGTACAAGAAGAAGCTTCTCTGATGATGAGTGAATGAGTCATTTATCAGCTGTATAACACTTGATATCTTTTTCACTTTTCATTGGCTATACATCTTCTCTGGGCTTGTGCATATAATTTTACAGCTTGAAAACAGTTATTTCTTTAGGAGCTTGAGATCTCTTGCTTATTCTGCTTTCTTTATGTAGTAATGTAGGCTCCTGGTGCTGTGCCAAGTTGCTGCATTGGTCTTTGTTCTTAGCAGTCCTTCAATATCCAACTCACACTGTTTATTAGCAGTACTCTGAGTCAGAGGCTCTGAGGCAGAGATTATGTGGCTTTAGTTAGAGTCTCTCTGTTGAAAGCGAATATGGAGTCTTCTCTCCTACTTTCTTATTGACAACGCTGTCCTGAGTCCTGGGGATGTTAAAACTCTTCTTTTCTGATCTTTCCCCACATCATGGGGATTCTTAAAACTCACTAGCTTGTTGCTAGAGTTTTCCTGCCTTGCCCACAGTCAGGACAAATCTCTGTCACCCGCCAGTCCCACAGCCGCTCAGACCCAACCAAGTAAACACAGAGACTTATATTGCTTACAAACTGTATGGCCGTGGCAGGCTTCTTGCTAACTGTGCTTATAGCTTAAATTAGTCCATTTCCATAAATCTATACCTTGCCACGTGGCTGGTGGCTTACCGGCATCTTCACATGCTGCTGGTCATGGCGGCATCTGGCAGTCAGTCCTTCTGCCTTCCTGTCCTTTTATTTCTCCTCTCTGTTAGTCCCGCCTATCCTTCCTGCCTAGCCACAGCCGATCAGGTTTTATTTATTGATCAATCAGAACAACTTGACATACAGACCATCCCCCAGCACAGCCAAGTGCAGACCATCTCAGACACCTGCACTCAAGCCCATGGTCCTAATCATCCTCTATGCGGACCTGCTGGGTAACGCCACAAAGAACCCAAGAAGGGCTCCCACAGGACATACAGAACATCCCACAGCACTAGCTCCTTGCTCACAATTATGAAAGCAGCAGTACAACAAAGGGAAAGAGTTGATGAGTTCAATGCTTCCTAAGTCTTCATTCACACACAAATTTATATTTAACTAGGATGACAACTCTCTGAAATCTATGTTTACTATGTTACAACAAAACAAAACAAAAACTAGAGATTTCCACATTTAAGTTACAGAGACAGTCAAAATAGTTAGAAAATGACTTGTCCATAGAGGGTTTTGAAAAACTGTAGCATGTTTCTGAGAAATCATACATGTGTGAGTTTATCTACATGTTTAGTGTATTCTGGAGAAATTCCCATTCTTTAATCACACAGAATATTTGTTTAAGCAGGAAATGAGCCTTAAGATACAGTCATCAATTGCCTGCAATAACACTGAAAAGATGCCTCAGTACACTTATAAAGCCCCTTAGCAAAACTTTAGGAATTCACTGTTTCAAAGCATTTGAAGATGTCTCTATATAATTGTGATGGCTAATTTCAGTTCTCAACTTAATGAGACCTAGATTTACCATGTAGATTGACCTCTGGGCATGCCTGTTGGGAGTTACTATGATTAGGTTAATTGAAGTGGGAAGAATTCCCATTGTGGGCAGTACTATTACCTAGGCTGGGATCATAGACAGCATACAAGAGACCAAATGAGCTAAGCACAAGTATTCATCTCTCTCAGAGTCCTGACTATGAACACAGAGTGTGTGACCAGCCTCATGATTCTGTTGCCATGGCTTCCTCCTTATAATAATTGTACCACAAAACTGTGAACTAAAACACATTCTTCCATCTTTATGTTTCTTTTGTCAGGTAATTTATCACAGTGACAGGAAAGTAACAACACCAATTTTTTGTAGTCTTTAAAAACAAAAGACACATATATTAAACATCACAGAATTTAAGGACTTTATTTAGGAATGTCCCTTAAAAAGCTAACAGTTTGAGTCACAATAATAATATTAACAACGATGAACTGTATCAATAGAATACCCTGAGGGAATTATCTGATTTATAGAATTGCCATAGCATTATTATTTGAAAATATGTAACTTTCCAGAAAAGTCTAGCACACAGAGAAACATAGAAGTATGGCCCTCAAATAGGGAAAGAAGGTATTTATTGTATAGAAAATATTTTTAAATAATCTATAGGTTATTGACTTACTAGAAAAATAATTTGAATGAAATATTATAAATATATTCAAAGAATCAAAGAGCCATGACTAAATAAGTATAAAGAAAACTGTGAAAATTGCATTTTACTAAGTAAATTATACCTACATAGTCTTGGGAAGTGTTTTGAAAAAGAAAATAGAAATTCAATTATAATATATATCTCATTCTAGGATAATAATTTTGAATATTCTATTAAAATATTGTATAATAACAAAAATAAAGGGGTTTGATAATGATTCATACTGGAAAGCTTTAAGATTTGATTTTAAAAAGAAACTTGATTTATACATCTCACAAGTTCAACAACAATGAGTAGCATAAACTCAAAAGCTTATAGAAACAGGTTAAAATCAATTACAAGAAAAAGAGAATCTTGAACAGCCAGCTTATCATAGAAATGGCCTAATTTCATGAGAAATCATGAAAGCTTGATAATAATGGGATGATATAGTTAAAGCTAAGAGAAAATGACTATAACCAATAATTTTCTATCCAATAAAACTGTCCTTCAAATACTACACAAAAATCAAGAGATTGGCAAATTATCAAAACCAGAAATTTGCTCATTAATAAATTTGACATGTAAGAAATATTAAAGGATCATTTTAAACTAAAATGAGAAATATGAGTCAGATGGTCAAATTCATATGTGAAAATATAAAGCCTGTTAAAAGCAACTAGAGTTTATAGGAAAGTCAATATTTTTGTTTCATATCATTTGTGTTCTTCATTGTAATTTTAAGTTACAACCCTAAGAAGTAATAATCACTGTTATATAATGGACTACTAATGATTAAAGATCTAACTTGTTTGATAGTAATAGCAAAAAATTGGGAGAGGGGATAGGGTTAATACAAAAAAATAGCAAAATTTTAAATCAGCAAAATGATCTTGACATGAATAGGAATCATAGTGTTATTTATTAAGATGTTAATGACAACCTCCAAGAAAGTCACAAGGAATATAACTCAACAGTATAGTAAGAGAAATGAAATGAGAATAAAAATGCCACACTAGAAAATACCAATTTAAGATGAAAGAAGGCAATAATGGAGAAGTAAAGAAGTTAAAAAGACAAAAAATACACTCCACAGCAGTGAGAGACATAAATTTTATCTTATCAACAATTATATTAAATGTAAATGAATTAATCACTGCTTTTAAAGGTCAAGATTGACATAATGGCTAAAACATTACCTAACTCTATTTTATCTGCAAGTGACACACTTTGTGGATTGAAAGACACAAACAGATTAAAGGGAAAGAATGAGATACAAAATAATGGTATTTGTAGACTTTGTGTCTCTCATGTTGCTTTGTTTGGGAAATTTTTTTTGGTGGATAATATTTTCTTTAGGTAAAAGTATGCAGATCCACAAACGAGAAACCCATGATAGAATTTCAAGATGATAACTCATATAGATTTTAGAAAAAACAGAAGGTCAAATAAATGATTGTCAATGCTGTTAACTATTAGAATAGTGCATGTCAAAATTAACATTCAGAAGCCATGCTATGCTTGCTACAGCGAAAAAGGCAAACATTGAATAGTGAAAATTAGATACATTAAACGTTTTGATTATTGTTGGTAGAATTATACAATGATACAGCCTCAATAGTAAACAAGTCAGCATTTCCTCAAAATGTTAAATATAGAATTGCAGCATGATCCAGAAATTCTACATCAAGTTCCACAATCAAGAGAACTTAAAACATATATCCACCCAAAATTGTATTTATGAATGTTCATGGGAACATTCTTCATCATAGCACAGAATGGAAGCAACCAAATGTTTGTCATTGCTAAAAATCAAATAAGTGGGATCTGCATCTAAGGGAAAATACCTGAAGCCCAGACAGAGCTTCTGGCAGGCATCACCTAGACCCAGGAAGAGCCATAAGCTGACCCCTCCCGGTGGGGCCTGTATCTAAGAGAAAATACCTGATATTCCAAACATTTTCTTTACCCCTAGACAAATGTCAGCCAGTCAGGGTCCTGAAACCTGGAAAGCCCCTCATCCTAGCCTCTGCTATGACAAAAACCCCACCCTTCCTGGGCTCTAGGCTCTCTGCTCCCACTGCTGCTTAGGGCAGACAGAGAGACCAAGCTCCGAGCTTGAAGATAATAAAGGCTCTTTGCTTTTACATATGGGAAAAAAACAAGATATAGCACATTCATATGATGGAGTAATACTCAGATGTAACTCAGATAAACTATTATTATATATTATAGAAATAATAAACTCTGAAAGAATTATGCTAATGAAGGTAAACCAGACATAAAAGTCTTCATTTAGCATAGTTACATTTATATGAAATACTCAGAATAACTTAATTTGGAAAATGTATTAGTGGTTGTAATGGTGTTAGTGGGGAGCAGAGAGGGGAGTGAGTCTAATTGGTATGAGGACCCTTAAAGTGATTAAATGATCCAAGTTAAATAGGCTGATGAGGGTACGTCTCTAAATATACTGATGCTTAACTTTATACTCTAAGGTTATATATTCTATGGTACATGAATTATATTTTAAAATCTATCATTTAGAAATTATATAAGACAGAGTTTCATTGTTCTGTTTTTAAATTTTATTTTTATTTATGTGTATGATTGTTTTGCCTGCATGTATATATGAGTGCAGCTTGTGAATATGGAGGTCTGAAGAGGGTATCACGTCCCCTGAAACTGGAGTTTCTGATGCTGATGAGCTACCATGTAGGTGCCGGGAACCAAACCTGGGCCATCTGCAGGAGCAGCAAGTGCTCTTAATTGCTGAGCCAACTCTCCTGCCATGCTCTCTTTGTTCTTAAACAAGAAAACCTTCTCTATTAAAGCAAGCAAATGATTCTAGTAACTCAGTAAACAGTACTTTATTTTCTATGAAGGAAGTGATCATAATTATAATGATTATACTTTCAATAGAGCCCTTGCTAGTATTGAACTAGGTTCCTGTTTTGCTCCTAGATGTGTTTCAATGATGGCTGTTATTGCATAATTGAGTATGGCTGCACATATTACACAATGTAAACTCTTTTGACCATGTTTGGAACAAGGCTTGTTAAGGACAAGGATGAGAGAACAGGCTTATCTTGATGATCACAGCACAGAGCTAGCCACACCCCTTGCTTGGTATCTATTTCTTACACACCCATTTCTCAGTAGTCATTGTATAAGAACTGAGAGATCCATTGCTATGAGTCAGTCTCAGTATGGAGAACTAGGCCAAGTTCACGCTGTCCAGAGATTTTGCTTCCCTTCTCTCCTAAACCTCAGGATTTTTGTCTTATTAGCATCTTGGGGGTATAAAAATTGCACGTGCCAACTTCTGAAAACTTTTATGGAATTAAGTAGGGAAAACTTATTGGAAAAAGGCTCTGCACTTATGATGATGGAACAGAGAAGCCAGGGTAGGGTCAATGAGGAGATGGCAGCCAGTGGCTAAAAGGACAAGAAATGGGCCACATACTTCTCCAGTTTTTTGCTTTGAATAGCTACTTTCTGAGCAAAGTCAGCAGGTGTTTCAGCAGCATGAAAATACAAGTTTTCTTGGAAGTTGTTTGGGCACTGATTTGGTACTGTGGCTTTGTTATAAGTACATGTTTGGAGTTTTGGTTTTAAACTTCTTTCTTTAAACATTTCTGAGTCTACTATTTAGTTATAATGTATAGAATATGGTACAAAGTTTTCTAGATTTTTTGTTATTGGTCCATTTTTTTAAGACATTGATATTAATGTACTATTCTTTATATTGAAAATTTCATACACAAATATATATGGTATGAGTACATAAATAACACAATAATTGGATACATTGTATGCTAATTTATATTACATAATATAAAAATATATGAAAATTATTATATATAGGTTATTATATAGATTGAATTTATGTATTCAAGAGATGACTATAAATTTTAAAAATATTGTGTCTAGTGGGATAATAGGAGAGTGTTTTGATACAGAAATCATATCAAATTATATCATATTCTCTTTAATTTCAGAGCACTGAGGCAGCTATAATCACTTTGGAGGTTGTATGTACTAGTTCACTAATGTGATCAAACATTTAATGTCTGTCTTTTCCATTTTTTAATGTATTAGCAAGATTTTCTAGGAAGCTATTGAAAGAAGGTAGAAGGATAATTATAGAGTTGAAAGAGATTAAGCCCTGGATTTCCACTTCCAGTGTTACTAGTATGACAAGTCCAAAGGTCTTCATGGCTGCTACCAGCAGGCAAGCAGCCAGAACAGAAGCATAGGTCAGAAGGGTGTTGGTTAGGAAGGTGTGAGAGTGGAAGAACTGGAACTCAGTAAAACCAGAGAAGCCAGCATTCAATGGAAGCTTGAATCCACTGACAGAAATGTTTGTAGAATGGGCTCTGTGCAATGCTGGTGGAGAACAGGATGAGATTTGAGAAATCAAGACAGAGAAGCAAAGGAGAATCAGTAGTTAACTAAAAGTAGATCAGAATCCCATAGTAGGTGCTATGTGTCAGCAAAACTAGGAAGCAAATGCTGGGGAGTCACATAAAATATAAGATGAAGGGTGCATTAGCTGTGTACACTAAGATCTAGATATACTGCTTTCCAGGACTTGGGGAATTATGAAGCTGTGTATGAGAATTAGTGCTGCAATCATCACCATCATTACTACCAACATCATGACCCTTCATCATCAAAAATATCCTATTTATGTCTCAAAAGCCAGATCTCACATAATTTGTAGCACTCTCTTTAAACTTTAAGTTTCGTAACAAAAATAAAATTAACTGACACTCAGAAAAGTGATCTCACTTCTTAAAGACTTGTAGATGGTAAGTAATGAACCCAACATTCTAGTATGTCTGTGTCATCTGTGTTCGTAATGACAGGCTGTTGCTCAATAGCACTTCATCCCCTTAGTACACCAGTTGATAAAGTACAGCAAAAGCTACATGAAATCTAAGCTGAACCCCACCTGTTGCTTCAGGTAGTCATGGGGTCTGGTTTGTAGATGAAGGGAAAAGATTTAGGTTGAGGAGACTTTGTAAATCTGTGGATGAAGCTAAGCTGTGCTTGCTCTGCTAACTGGATGCCATTTCAATCTCAGATGTCACCTGTTTTATGTCCTGATTCTATGTGTATGGGGAAAGTGAAATGAAACTAATGATTCTTAGGTTCAAAGGCCATGACAGTAAGAAGAGTTCTCATAATCCTCCCACCCAACTCTCTAGCAGATGAGCTTCAAACTCAAGGCCGTACTGCAGAGACAGCACAGCTTCCACGTTTCTCCAAGGGCCCAGGCAGAGGGTGTTTCCCTTTCTGGACATACCACAACACTTTCCCTATGACTACGAAAGCAGTAGGGGTTATTTATTGTATTATGCTTTATTGTTAATCATATCTCTTCTTCCTCTTCATTTTTGTGATTGCAGGTTACTTAAGGGCAGAATTTCTGGAGATTCTGCCCTTATCCTTTTATCTCTCAGTGCCTATTGCTTAACAGAGGGGTATATATGGTTATCAAAATTCATTTAATTGAATTTTATGTCTGACTAGTCTAAAGGGCAAGGTTAGGCAATTTGCTTACGTTGAATCAAGATTCATAGCAAGGACCAGGAAAATCTTCTCCTGCTCCTATTTATTAGTAGAGTACTATGGTCCTTGGGCAGGAGACATGTATTTTTCTCTGTCTCCTCTTCAGATATATGGAGTTTGAAAGGAGCTGGAGGGATTTTTTTGTTTGTTCATTTGTTTCACTTTGATCACTCGCAGCTCCTGATCAGCGACCCTTTTCATGCTGTTTTTAATTGCAGGACTTGGAAAGGAGGTTTTAAATGTACTGAGCATAACATCAATCACAGGGTACCTCACTACTTTTTTCTTTGATGGAGAAGGGGAAGACCCAACTCAGAAGAGTAAGTTGATTGTTGTAAAATGTTATGGGGAACCGGTGGTGAAAATGGAATAAGAATCCAAGCCTCAGCTACCTCTGAATAGTCTCCAAAAGGGTTTCCATCAAATATATTATGAATACAAGTGATTTTATAACTACTATCCCTAAACAACCCCCAGAGACCTTTCATATGTGTATGAAATTATAGATTTTTTTAAAAATATAAGATATCACTATATAGCCCAGGCTTCTATGCATAGTTCTGAGATTACAGGTATGTGCCACTGGCCTGGCAAGTGAGGATGCTTATAAAAATTTAGAGGGAGTGTAGAGTTCATTTGATATTAGCTCCTGGGAGAGAGAATGATGGAATTGGAAAATATTTTAGTTGAAGATATTTTCCCATTTATATTTATGTGGTTTCATATAAGAATACTTTAAAAATTGAAATTTAACTGAGTTTTACATTTGCATACATCATTTTCATGTAGACTCATCTATTCTACTCCTCTAGTAAAGAGACCTCAGGTGAGTACAGGTGAAGGAGGCTTGGTAGAAGTAGTGATGAGGAAGCTCTGATGTCATGAGGCCCAAAAGATAAGCAGAAATATACCCGGAGTTCAGCCTGAGGGTGAGACTCTGAATTCAAGAACTTGGGATTTCAGTAATGTTATGCAAGACTCATTAGGAAGAACCTGCAGCCACAATCTCAGGGAGCCTTCCATTTCTAGCCTACTACCGAATGTCAGTTTGCACAAGTTTTCATAGCTGTATTTACTAATGGGTAAAGGGAATTGAATTTGACTCTACAGTGTCTTTTGGGATGAGGATGTTGCACCTTAAAATCATTCTTTTCAGCCTAGAGTGAGCTATTTCTATTGTTCCCCCACCCCCAGCTCCAGTATGAGTAGTCATTTGTCATTTGACTTCTGTTGTAAATCATGTCAATATGGCTTGAAAAGGAGGAAATGGACTAGCTCTTGCTTTAGACAAAATCATTTTTTTCTTGTCTGGCTTATCCTTAAAGAAGATAATATTTCTGTATATATGCTCACTTTTTATTTGCAACAGTGTGGCTATTTCTCAGTTGGAGTACTTTTTGATTAACACTCATTGCATTCTATCAAGGTCAGCAAGCAGTATGTAAGTTTATTTCAATCACTGGACTGCAAACTTAAAACAAGATTGTGATTACTTTGTATGGTATCCTAGTATCTAGGAGGGCATCCTGCTGATGTCTGTTGAATGCATGGATGGCTTGTACTATAAGGATAGTTTCAGGACTTATTAAAACCATGTTGTTCCATGTACAAGAGCTCGAGTTCCTTCTGCTGGTACACTGTAACTGACTTTTGTGTTTTATTCATGATTTGGCAAAGCAATCCTGGGCTTGCAGGTCTTCAGAGTATTGACTTGATTCTGAGCATCTTGGAAAATGGTTATGAAAGGATTGCAGTAGTTATCAAGGTGTGGCTGAGCAAGCCTCAGTGGGGTAGGAGGCTGGGCAACTGGTTGGAAATAGTTGTATAATGTGAAAGACAACTCATCCATTTGGAAATGCATAAAGAAGGCTATGCTGATAGTATCTATTTTTATCTCTGATCTAGAAAGCTCAAAAACAGCTGTCAAACCCTTCTTGGGACACATTCATATCCTGCCTGTGATATGAATCTTAAGGGGGTAATACCCACACAATCAGGACATTGTTCTAAATAGCAGAGTAAGCTTGCCATAGCCTTGGGCTTTCATGCTTGTTCTGACTTCTTTGTTAGAGACACTGGAGTCATCTGAGAGGGTATTTTTTTCTCCACATAGTTTTCAGGATACTTTGAAATGCCACCTATGAATATTTAGTTTTTTCCCACGGTACCTATCCTGGGAAAGCATTATACAGGGCACATCTGGGTGGGAGGCATGACGTCAATATAAAGTCACTGACTGCCTAAAGGTCAGACTCTCTTTGTCTCCAAGCCTTGGTTGTGCTGAACTAGTCAATTTGCCTGTCGGGAAATGTGTCAATGGCACGATGGGACACAGAGCCTACATCTGTTTTAGCCAGGGTCACATAAAGGCAGTTCATAGCTTAAATCAATGACATTTTAGGAAGGATTTCAATTCTACATAGTAAATTTTTTTCAGAGTCTTTTTAATCCCATGTAAGTTATGTTACTAACAGAGGAGAAAAGGAGATGTGGTAGAAGCAAATCAAGAGAATTCATTTTTATAGATCACATTCAATTACTGACAAGTCATTGTGAGTGAATGCAATGATGTGGATGTTTTCAAAGACAGATTTGTGAGCTTTTTGCCTGAGCATTCTAGAATAATAAGGTAAAGGAACTGAACTTGATATCAACTATTATTATTTCATTTCTCAATGGCTTTGTGGTTAAGTGCATAAGTTTCAATGTCATAAAACTTTGTTTTTGAATGTAAGCTTTAATACTCATTAGCTGTGGGGTCTTGGCTTAGTTAGTTCCTGAAGAGCCTGCATTTACTCACATATAAAAGAGATGGTAAAGTCCCCCTTACATATTTTTGAGGGGATTAAGTGCACTTAAATAAGTCATTGAAGGCAGAAATCATTATGGAGAGTGACCCATATGTAGGGCTTTGTGATATAGTCCCATTGGAGCATATTGACTTACTTGGCAATGGGTTGCATTCTTTCTTAGCATTATCCAAGGTTTTATAGACCCTTTGCTTTGTGGGAATAATCATAAAAACACTGAGCCAGGGCTTGCTCCCTAGCTAATACTGGATACCAGCATTGGCGAATGATCTAGGGAGCTAGGAAGACTCACTGGTGTATTGTGTTTGAACCCATGATGCCTGGTGTCAGTGCTTCACTGTAAAATGTGGGTGTTCCCACTCTCCTTGCCTCAAGTTTGTTTGACAGCTACACCTACAGATGCCTGTTATGCTTGGAACTGCATGTAGCTACCTGCCCTGCATGCCACTATAACTTTCCCTATGTTTGAATTTGGCTTAAGTTATTTTCAGTCTTTGTTGACTTTGAGGTCTTGACTTACTCCTTAGCTCTGAGAAGTTCTCGTTACTCTTTGTTTCTAAACTGTGAAATGTAATTGTCCAATTTTAATCACCAATTCTAGCCATTTCCAATTCTGAACTAAGCAACTGACCTCCACTTTCTATATTTCTAAATATTCAACATTAAAGGTTTAGTTATGAAGTGTTGTATTTTACTAACAACTTTCCCAGTCCTGTAATAATATATAATACAGTACAGTGTTCAGAGCACAAATATCATTACTGTCTGCTCTGGTTCAAACCCCAGACCATTACTTATTCTACATTTGTATAAAGCAAGTTACTTAATCCTGTACTTCAATGTCTTATTCTTTGTCGTATGCCTATATGGGGTAAAGATGTTTATATAGTACTTGAGAGAAGGCTCAGTAGGTAAAGATACTTACTGCATAGTTCCATCAACCTGTGTTTGATTCTTAGAACCAATGCAAAGGTGGAACCAGAGAACTGACTCCATAAAATAATCCTCTAACCTTTACAAATGACCCATGACATGCACATGCCTGCCATCTCTCATCAGACCACACACACACACACACACACACACACACACACACACACACACACACACACAGTTAGATATGGAAAGCATTTACTGAAACACCAGAAGTGCTAAAGAGGTATTCACTGTTAGGCTTTATATGCATATTATATGGTCTGGCTGCCATTCTCCTGCAGAAGTGCACTAAGCCAACTGTAGTAACTATCTTCATAGTATTAATTACAAGTAGAGCAGTCTAATGCTTCACTCTGTTACCAAGCAGGACAGAAAAATCTTCTGCAGAGCTGAGAATAGGGGAGGGATCTTCTTATATCTAAGGCTGGGAATTTGCTGACTATAAGGTAACACCAGGTATGGAAGAAAAGTCATTGGAGTGCTAGAAAATAGGGATGACAGAAGTCACAATAGCAATGCAGTGTGATACAAAGGACTGGTGTGAGGAAAGTCATGAAGGCTAAGGAAGAGTAATAGACACAGTGCTGGGTCAGTGACATAAGTATAGAAGCCAGATCTAGTAATGTGGCCTGAGTGGCTTCACAGCACTGAACGGACCAGAGGCTGAGCACCATTAAGTTAGGCTGAATATTTCCTTCACCTGGTGGAGCACTCATGCATGTTCCATGTATTCCTGACATTGAAAGCTATTTTCTTTGGCAATCTCTGTAGCCCATGTTGGTCTATGATTTCGTCAAATGGCAGCTTAGAAAAATTAAAATCCTGTCATCTGTGTCAGTCCATGTGGCATGCTTTAACAAAATACTACCAACTGAGTATCTCATAAACAACAAGGACTTCTTTCTTTTCTTTTCTTTCTTTTTTTTTACAGATTTTTTTTTCATTTTATAATTTAATTTTACATATCAGCCACGGATTCCCCTGTCCTCCCTCACCCCCCGCCCCGCCCTCCTCCCAGCCTACCCCCCATTCCCATCTCCTCCAGGGCAAGGACTCCCCTGGGGATTCAGCTCAGCCTGGTAGATTCAGTCGAGGCAGGTCCAGTCCCCTCCTCCCTTCACCCAGGCTGTGCAAAGTGTCCCAGCATAGGCCCCAGGCTCCAAAAAGCCAGCTCATGCACTAAGGACAGGTCCTGGTCCCACTGCCTGGGGGCCTCCCAAACAGTTCAAGTTAATCAACTGTCTCACTTATCCAGGGGCCTGATCCAGTTGGGGGATCCTCAGCTATTGGTTCATAGTTCATGTGTTTCCACTAGTTTGGCTATTTGTCCCTGTGCTTTTTCCAATCATGGTCTCAACAATTCTTGCTCATACAAACCTTCCTCTTTGTCGCCAATTGGACTCCTGGAGCTCCACCTGAGGCATGGCTGTGGATCTCTGCATCTGCTTCCATCAGTCATTGGATGAGAGTTCTAGCACGACAGTTAGGGTGTTTGGCCATCCGATCACCAGAGTAGGTCAGTTCAGGCAACCTCTGGACCATTACCAGTAGTCTATTGTGAAGGTATCTTTGTGGATTTCTGGGGACCTCTCTAGCACTCTGCTTCTTCCTATTCCCATGGGGTCTTCATTTATCATGGTCTCTTTATCCTTGTTCTCCTTCTCTGTTCTTGATCCAGCTGGGATCTCTCACTCCTCTAAGCTCTCTTTTCCTTGACTCTTGTCCTTCATTAACTCCCCCCAATGTCCAGTTTGCTCATGTAGATCTCATCTATTTCTCTGTCGTGGGCAGTCCCTGTGTCTTTCTTAAGGTCCTGTTTTCTAGGTAGCCTCCCTGGAGTTATGAGTAGCAGTCTAGTCATCCTTTGTTTTACATCTAGTATCCACCTATGAGTGAGTACATACCATGGTTGTCTTTCTGAGTCTGGGTTACCTCACTCAGGATGATTTGTTTCTAGATCCATCTATTTGCCTGCAAACCTCATGATTTCATTGTTTTTCTCTGCTGAGTAGTACTCCATTGTGTATATGTACCACATTTTATTTATCCATTCTTCAATTGAAGGACATCTAGGTTGTTTCCAGGTTCTGACTATTACAAATAATGCTGCTATGATAGTTGCTGAGTATGTCCTTGTGGTATGAGCATCCTCGGGAATATGCCCAAGAGTGGTATAGAGGCCAGAGTACAAACTCAAGGTAGCTGCAGAGTGTTTGGTAAGAAAAGACCTTCTGGTTCATAATAATCGGGTTCCTTGGATTTCCGATGGTTTAAGGCAGAGCAATGAGTTAGTTCTTGAGATTCTTAGTCATGAGGATTTTCATGTGTGACCTAATTAACTCCTAGAGGATCACTGGGATAATAGTATCTCCTAAGAGGATTTCAACATAAGAATTTTAGATGAGAAAAAAATAGGTTTTGGAAATCAGTCCTCGTAAATACAAGAGATTTCAGAAGTGGCACATTGTCTTTTGTGATGCTACAGTAGTCAAGTACATATTATGTACTCTTTGTTTTCTATCACTGATTATTTGGTTCAAGTGAATTTTAGATATTACTAAGTTAATCAATTACAATCTGCTCAGAGACATTCTATTATTTGTTCAAGGTGCCACAAACTGACAGGTTAAAAAAAGATCACACTAGAGGAAGTATGGAACTAAGAGTGAAACCAAGAAAATCAGCTAGAAGGCTGAATGAGCTGTCTAGATGCAAGATGGTGAAGGTTTAGATAAAGAGGGAGACAATGGAAAGGCTGAGGAATTGTTAGATCACGGGTACATTTTGAAGATAGCACTAACCATAATTCTTGGTAGAATGAAAGTAGTATAAGGCAATGAGAGATCAAGAGTGAATCTAAGTTTGCTGACCAGAGTAAGGAAGATTAAATTGCCACAACTAAGATGAGAAAGCCCATAGAACAGATTTTGTAAAACAAAGCATGTTTTGTACTTAAGTTGGAGATTTACATTAAACATTGAAGTATGTTGATTAAGTAGTCCAAAATGCAGGACAGTTATTTGGGGTGGGTGTTTTTAAAAAGGCAGACCCTTTAAACACACAGAGAATTTCAACAGCGTAAGATCAGAAGAACATATCCTGGGGGTATACAGAGGAAAAAAGTATTAACAAAACACTAAAGTAGACTCTTGAGCCACAAGGTTTAGAAATTAGAGACAGAAAGGGAAGCTGGAAAGGAATGAAATAGCATGGAACTGAAAAGGAGAGACTGTGGGGCTGTGGAAGTGAGTGAAAGGGTGACTTTAGTAAGGAGAAAAATGATGCTACTGTGGATAACTGTGAAGGCTGAAAGCTGCTCACAAGGCTTGACCACAGTGTGTTGATGATTTGGGAAGGAAACATTTAATAAAACGTGTGTGTGTGTGTGTGTGTGTGTGTGTGTAAATTTTCAGAGGAATGATGAGCTGTTTAGAGTAAAGAGGGTCTAATAGGGGAAATATGGAAGCATGCTTATAATGGCAGACACCTTTACTGGAGTGGATATGTTGTATGTGCCCATAGGAAATAAGGAGGGGCACCCACAAGAGCAGGATTCTGATACTGATTTCCTTGCTAGTTCAATTAGGACATATGTTTTGAGGCTTTCATAGATTAGACCTGTTGGTTTTCCCCTTCTAAATATCAACAAAGAAGTCACCTCTTAATTGTTCATTTTCATTCTAACTGAAGACATTGCAAGAGTAGGCTGCGTTACAGTGATGAAGTTTTTGTGTGATTGTAGAAGTGTCTCTCAATTTTTCTGACTTAGAGTGAAATTTACTTTGATAGAGAACAAGGTCATCCATTGGTCATTGAAAGAAGTGGAAAATGCTCAATGGCTTAAGAAATTAAGAATAGTAGTTGGACTTAATCAGCAGGATCTTAAAGACCAAGAGAATAAGACCTTGACATAGCTTTGGGTTCATTAGTGGAAAGGGAATCTGAGGAAAAAAATGGACATCCTCAGTTACTGCTTTTGACTATATTCCTGAAGATTTGTGCAAGGAACTATCTATGCTAGGAGAGGAGTAGACACTGCTCCAGGATGGAGTTGCTACTACAGCTGAGGACTAGATGCTTCTTTTCCCTTTGTTAACACTCACTAACAGTTGATGGTCCATGTACTAATTTCAGCTACTCTTGGCTTATTAGGCTAGCTTAAGTTTAAACGTATTGGTCTATATATTAAGTGGGTCTTTTCTGAACTATAAATTATCTGGGACAAAACCCAAGATTGTTCTTTATTTCCTTTCATCAGTTCCTAGTTCACTTACTCAGGTGTTCTGAATTTACTCTGCTTTCTGCCATCATTTCTGATCAGCCTCTTGATATGTGGAGAACAGGGGGTGGGCGGGTGCCTACAAACCTATGGCACCAAGCCTGGTAATCTGATAATTGGGAGTGGTGGGGCAGGAATCCTCAGTTGGCTGTTGTCTTAAAAGCTATCAGGGAGTGCCGCAGGTGATGCTTAAGATTTTATTATATTTCTTAAAATTTCCCCTTAGAGATTAATCATTGCCTGTCAAGCCTCTACCTGAAAAAAACTTGCCACTGAGAGTAAAAATTTCCTGGGTCTCATGCTTCTCATTTTATTGTGAAGGTTATAGTCTTAGGACGGTTACTTACTTATCATTACAAATTAGTATTTACAGGACAACTCAAGTTCATAAAAGTGATTTTGAAGGTGTATTGTAACTATCATACATAATTAATAAACAATAAATTTCTAATTTTGTTTAAAGGCTGTATTAAGCTACTGCTACTTCAAGGGTGCTGATGATTTAGCTAATAGATATTGAAATATTTAAAGAAATTCCTTTATCTTTAATAACTCATTTACTTTTTATGGTATCCCTTTTTCTATTTTAATATTCCATTTTCTATTGACAAATATTTAGGTTACTCTTGGTTTTCTATCATAAACCATGAAGTAACTGTACCTTTTTATACATAGGTGTTCTTTGTACTTTATAGTTATTAATCCTTTGCTATGTGCTTTACAAATGCTTCCTTTTGCCTTTGTCTCTCTTGCCTTAGCTTGTCTTTGTAGCTCTTGGTAGCCCAGACTAATCCCTTGTACAAACATCACAACTATTTAAGAGGGACTACCACTAAGTTTTTCAGCACAGCTATACAAGTGGAAAGACAAAATAAATATTAATTGGTCCACAGACCTACCTCTTTCTCTTAATACTGCTTGCCTCATCTAATGTATATTGTGTTAGTGTCTAATTGGAAAACTTCTCTGATTGATCCTAACAATTCACGGGAGTTCAAAACCATTGATCCTGAGCAATCATGTGAAAAATCATTTATAACATCATCAGAGTTCTGAGCTGTTAGATATTGCTTTTAGAAGCAAAAAAGTGGTGCCATTTGACCTAAATATTTATATGATTGTTTTAATTTGTTGGTATTTTTATGTTCATTTCGTTCTCATGCCTCTATACTAGTTTATACTCAGTCCTGGCATTTATGTCTTACATCTCAGAGGTAAACAGCTGACTGTAGAGCTGACAGCATGGCCATTGCTATTATACTAGTCATTACAGAACTGTTTCATTCCTCAATCAGGAAATAGACACACAAATCAAATCCTTATCAGACTGTGGGAATCGGATACAAGTGTCACTAATTTGATCTGTATTGCTCATGCAGAAACTAGACTAGAATTCTTTTAAGGTTGATACCAAACATCTACTCTTACCTTTGATTAGCCCAAAGACCATTAAAGATTCATAGGAAGCATGCTTTCCAGAATGAAAACTAAGGTTAGAAGCTGAGAAAGGGACAACTGGACAAGACTTTTTTCCCCTTAACTTAAGTATGGGGCCTAACAAACCCTGGTTGGTTTATGATGTATCTCTTAAGTGGAAGTAACAAGGGCAGCATGATGTAAATTTGTCCTCAATAGTACCTGACAAAAAGAGTCCTAACAAAGGACAAAACGAACCTTACTACACCTTAAACTTTACTCTCATTAGTACTAACTCTTTCTGGTATGCCCACATGATTCCTCCAAAGAAACTAAATTGTTGTAACCTATTCATTCTTGTTGCCTATTTTTGTTTGTTTGTTTTTGTCATTATCTTTTTATTTTTTGGTGTTGTTGCTCTAAGTTTCTACATACATGCTAAATAAATTAGGAGTCTGTTTTATGGATAGCGAACTACATTTTGAAGCTAAACTCATCTGAAATGCAAAATTGATGCTTGAGGGAAATTGCCTTGCTCAATATAAGATCAGTTTTGTATCTGATCCTATTAATCCTATGAATGAGTATTTTCATCTTTAATAAGGAAAAAGAACATAATTTTGTTTGCCAATAAAGACTTTTCAATTGGTTACCAATCCACTTCATCAGAAAAATGGTTATATGTCTACATATGACTGGCCATTGAAATGAAATGAAAATGATACAATGAAGCTTCCTGTGAGTTTATAAAGAGGGGAATGGTAAACAAGCTTTCACATTCACAGGGTCTGCAGCTCTGTGCTGTGGACTGGTATGACTGTTATCATAGACTGTCATAGAGTCCCATATGAGGACAGATGGACAGAATGGCAGAGAGGCCTGTTCTCTGAGCATGGCTAAGCTGTTAATCAGGCTTGGGCTGTCTAGTTCTAGACATAATTTTTTTTGTGAAAGAGCAATAATTTAATACACTGTAATGTTATTTTTAGATTTTTCTTTAGATAAAACATCTTTGTTTTTCTTCTTTCTTAAAAATTATTTCTGGGGCACTTAGGGGATTGAGTTGGTGCTTTGATGCCAAGTAGTGGTCTGTTACTGAGTTAGAAGCCCAGGCCTTGGACTTTTGAGACAGGATCTCCCTTTGTACCTGAGGCTGTCCTTGAATTTCTGGCTTCCAACTTCAAACTTCCAACCACGCTGATAGATAGCATAACATCATTTCTCTTAAACAAACAAACAAACAACAAAAACTAGGGGATGGTGAGGTGGCTCAGTGGTTAAGAGCACCTGTTGCTCTTGTAGAAGGCCCAGGTTCAGTTCTTGGCATCCACATGGGGTTCACATCCATTTATAATACTAGCTCCAGGAGATCCAATGCTCTCTTCTGACCTCTCTGCACACATATGGAACACATAAAACATGCAGGCAAAACCCCCGTACCTATATCTATCTCTAATATATATATATATATATATATATATATATATATATATATATATGTATATATATATATAATTAAATTGTAAAGCAAAATTACAATAACCAAAAGATAGAAATATACCTATTTAGTTAAGGAGAATCTGCAGTTTTCCCTTTAACTGTCTATAAATGAAAAAAATCTCTGCTGAATATACTTACTATTGCTTTTCCACTAAATATGGAAGAAAAGGAGATTTCTTTTGTAGCTAAAGTTTTAACTTATGCATCCTCTTTTTTGAAAGCTTAAGCATGGTAGTTAAGTTTTGTTTGTCTTTGGACTATGTAGAACAACATCTACTTTCTACATTAATTTCTCCCATTTTCCTTATTTAATTGTTATGTGTAATGCTGTCCAAGAGTACAGTTGCAGGCAGTAATTTATTTGTTATTCACTTTTGACAATTGATGGGTCACCAACCATTAACGAACTGATTATTCTTCTACCTGCTAGGAATTATAAAGATAAAGCCTCATAGAAACACTAGGGCTGTACATTTTGTACTCACATGAGGCAGTGATATGTACTCCCCCAGCCATTAGAGGCACAGCAGCCTCTGCATTCTTTGGCTTTAATGCAGATGGAAGGGTATCAGACCCTGAGGGAACTGCCTATCAGAGTGGATAGCACATGGGGGACGAGATGGATCACTGCAGGATGCACAGTGAACATCTGGAAATACCGCAGGGCAATTGCCTCAGCAATTCCTTATTTCTACTAGTGTGTTATTTTCATTAATTTTAACAAATTCTGCTTCCTTTTGCATTTTTTCACTTTACCAACTTGCTTTTAAAAAAAATATTCCAAGGGCTTGCTATTAAGAATCAAAGGAAAACTAAAACTGGTACTGAACTTTTAGGACCCCTGAATTGAGTGAAAAATGAAAAGAAAATACCTTCTTATCTTGGAGGCTACTGATAAGCTATTAATTTAATTAATCTACATGGATAACATCTCCACACATTCATATGTATATGTGTGCATGTACATTGATCTTATATTTATTTGTGTCTGAAGGTGCCTTTCAACTCTCTGTGTAAGCCTTGCTTTTATTCTACTTCGTTACTCAAACTCCCTTTCTGTCTTTCTGTGGATTTGAGAGCATATATACGTGTATTCATTATTATTTCTGACTTTATTGTCTTCTTGTTAGTTAATAAGTTAGCTCTAATGTTCCATTTCTCTATCCCTTTCCTATCATCTCTGGTTTCTCTTCTGAGCCTGACATAATTGAAGTGGGGCATAATATATTATTTTGTGCCTTGCTACAAAAATGCTAAAGTGTATTTATTATTCTGAGTGTCTATATCATTTTGTCCATCTTTTAATCCTTTCATAAAATAACATGCAAAAACACTAAAAATCAGATTTTTACAGAATCATGACAAAGCTAGATGGGGTGCTCATTTTAGACCAATAAGCAATGGATTCATTTCTGAGATACAAATAAATGGAACCAACTCCCAAATATATGATTTCTTTTTAGACCTCTAGAGTAAAGAGTTGCTGGAGATCTGTCTGCCAGGACCTCACTCTCAGATTCACTGATTCCATTATTTGTTGGGTGTAAACTGTCCTGTTTACAGTGCCAAGTGCATTTGTGAGTTCTGATGTAATATATTCCTAGAATGGAAACTCTGGCTATCCAACCAAGACAGTTTTCTATTCACTTACAGTTGCTAGGAGGAAAAAGAAACTGATCTGTAGATGGCAAATTGACAACCGTTGTTAGATAAAAACCTTTGAATTTATGTCTTCTCTTTCCCTTCTCATACAAACACAGCAAACTTGGTCTTGAGTAATTAGACTCTTCATTCAATACTACTGCAATAAATATTTATACTTGGACCTAGGAGATAGCTGTATGTGATTTTTAAAATTAAGCAAGGTTTTCATAATGGCCTTTCTATGGAACAATTTAGGACCACATTTGTTAAAGTACTAAAAGAGAAGAGAGAATAGAAGAGGTTTGCTACAGGCAATAGATAAAAAAGTAAGTGAATAAATAAATAAATGCCATTTGTGGTAACAAATAGTTAAATTAATGTTGGCCCTGTACATTTTTGGAGCTATAGCAATAACTATCCAGTCCACTAAAAGCATACGCAAAGCCAGCAATAAAATTGCTTTATAACAAAAATGCTAAGCATTTATCAAATAATTTTTAAAACACCGCCACTCAAGAAAAATGTATAGCTAAACCATTTTTTTTTTGTGAAATATAGAAGGAAGGAATTCTTCCAGAATATAAACCAAAGATCAATGAGATCGAAGACACAAAGGAGAGCTAGGAGATACAGAGAATAGCAAAGTAAGTTCAACAGCCTAATAGTTTCAGAAGAGATGGGGCATGTGTGTGGATAACATTGAAGACACTACCTAATGTGTTAAGATGTAAAGCTAATACATCACAATGTCTCTCTGATGAAATTTCAGGTGTAAATGACAGAAAGAGATAGAGGGGAAATAACACTTATATCATCGACTGATACATTAATATGAGAAAAGATTTATAGATATCTATATGGAAAAGGGAAAATAGTGCTAAAATTTTCCCTAGTGAAATTTCAGATGTAAATGACAGGATGTCCCAACTTCTCTTAGAATAAAATTGTAGTTTAATATACAGGAAAATTCTGAGATGGCATCAGACTTTCTGTATGTAGAGACAGTATTAAGCAAAGATTTCCTTCAGAACACTGGATGAGGGGGGTATAATTTACAAGGTTGATTTCTTTTTATGTAATGTTAAAAGGAGAGACTCAGGTGTAAAGGCATTCAAAGAATTCATCACTACAAAAATAATATTTACTGAGTTGCTGGAGAGATATGCTAAGAAAATTTGGAATAGAAAGTCTAAATCTTTTTTATGAAAAAATAATGATGGGATTGGTGAAAATCAAATTGAAGCTTGCTGAAAATTTATTTTGTTTCAGAGTTAAAACTAAATATGGCATTACTTTTACGATAATGAAAAATATATCAAATATGATTTTCAAATGTGGAAATGCTACTAATAGTACCTGAAGTAGAATTGAGTTTTTCAAATCATCCATATGAAAAAGAAAAAAAAAAGAAACCATACAATTATAAAATAGATACTCCATATTAAGGTCAGGATAATGGTTATCACTCTTATTATTCTAGCTTATTCTGCAGGACTTAACTAATTAAATAAGCTTAAAGACTGTAAATACTAGGGAAATAAAAAATGACTAGAAAAACAATTAAAATTTTATAACTAGATTTAGAAAATTCTGATAGAATACTTAAAAAACATTAAGATTATGATACAAGACCAGTAATTTCTTGAATAATTGTTGCATTGATTTGCAAAAACATAATAGCTTCACTATAAATGAGTAATTACTTATAAGAAACCTATAGAAAATATTACTTCAAAAGTTTTGAAACTACAAAATAACATAAAATGAACTCTAATGAGTTATGTATTGAAGGCTTTAATCAAACTTGATTAAAAGTTGGAAAAAAGGAAAAAGGATATAAAACAAAAATAAGGTTGATGGTGTAGTTCGATGGTAGATTGTTTCCTCGACATGTGGGGCCCTAGCACCATTTTCAGCCCCACTGGGAAAGAGGAGGGCGAGGGGGAGGGAAGGGGAGGGGGAACCACCTTAAATATCACAAATTCCTTTGTGAAATTAATCTTTGGATTTAATTTGAATCTACATTGTTCTAGCAGTATTTTTCTTTTTCTCTTTTGGAGTGTAGTATTTTATTTGGAGGAGATTTTAGAATTCCAGAAGAGTTTACAAACAGTACTGTATTCCCACACACCTTTCACTTGTCTTCTCCTTTAGTTAACATCTTACATAACCTTATAGCATTTTCCAAAACAAGTAATTAGGTTTCATGTAAGCAATGATAACATGGAGGACTCTAAGAGCTCTGATGTTTCTTTTCAGGATTCATTCCATGCTGCATCACCCTGGCCTCTCGTCTGCTTAGACGCTCCAGTTTGTGTGTGTGATTGAGCCATGTTTCCCTTGTCACTGACTCTGACATTCTGGAAGAAAATCTGGAGTTACCTGGGCACATTGGGCTGGTTTATTTTAATGGTAATATTAAATATAAAATCATGTGATTCAATGGTTTATGCCAGGAATCTGCACTCTAAGATAATTATTTACCCAGTTAAATCACAGCATTACTAAATGAAAACAACATGAGTAGGTTTTCTTAAACTGTAAAGCGTCCATTGAAATCTATTGTTTAAAAACAATTGGTGACCTTAAAATTAGGGAATTATGGTTATGTGTTTCATTGGTGTTTCCTTGAAACACTTAGTCTAGTTTCCATTTACTCAAATGTCCATCCAGATTGGATATTACCTTCATTGACAGTTACTGTGATGTTCTCATTTCTTCCTCTGTCCTAAGGTTGATACTCTGTGCCTGAGATGGTGTCATGAGCTGAATTTCTGTTCCTGTTCACATGCTGCAGTCCTAACACCTCAGAATAGAGCCTTATTTTGCAGGTGGGGTTCAAAGAGCTAATTAAATCAAACTGAGGCCCTTAGGGATTAATATTTTTTAAATATGAGTGATATCTTTATTTGGACATCCATAAAAGAGAAAATCCAAGTGCAGAAACACATATAGGGAATACAGTGTGAGTGAGGACCCAGGAGAAGAGAGTGGGACAAGGAGGAAGACCCAAACAGGTCCTTCTGCTGTGGTCCTTAGAGGAAACCAATCCTATCAATACATTGCTATCTACCCTCCAAAACTATGTCCAGTTCTGTTGTCATAGTTTTATACTTCAACCAGTCTATGGTGCTTTATTATAGTGGCCTTAGCAAAGTCATACAGGTGGCGCCTGACATTTCCCATGGCTGTGCTATCTCCACATATGCATAAGAAAGAACAAATGTCTCAGATTTCTTTTCAAAATTCCCTAGTTTTATTTCAACTATACTATGCTATTTTCTTTTAATATGTTTTTCACTGAAATAAAATCACATCACTCTCCTTTTCTTTCTCCAGCCCCCCCTACCATCCTTCCACCCTGTAGCATGCACCCCAACTTTCATGTTGATAGCTACTTGTTTTTTCTATTATTATTGGTGATTTCTGTGTATACATACACAAAGCTATATAAATACAATCTTCTGAGTCCACATTTGTCACTGGTGTTACATGATTTCAAGGTTGATCACTCTACACTAGACAACCAACAGAGACCCTGGGAAAGGCTAATTCTCCTCCCAGAAAATCAGTTGCTGTAATCCTTCATCTAGAGGTGAACTCCCCCCCAATTTCCCCCTTTCATATTAATATGCTTTAAAATGTATTTTACCCTTTGTATCTCATCACTGTTGTCACCAGAGGTGCTAAACTGGACCATTGCTTTAACCTACGTCACAAGCTCTACTGTGACAGACCAACAGAGACAGTAGAATGTGAGAGGCATTGTTGATGGGGAAGAAGGAACAGGGTAGGTAATTACCATCCCTGTTCTTTAATCTGCAACTATTGCTCCTACTAACTGAAGGAAATGGATGCATGATGTATGCATATGCAAAGGGCTCATCCGAGCATTTTATTTTGCTATTGTTATTTTAGTGAAAAGTAGACCTAACTCGATGTTGATCAGTAACATCACAACTTGCTGACCTGTGATATGACCTCAGGATGGATTAGCATGCCTCCTGTGCAAATGTTAAAAAGGCTGGAGAGTTTTGCAGGCTTGAAATGGGGAGACCTGGATGACTACCATGAAAAATGTGAGACAAGAGTTAACCAGAAAATTCCATTTTTGTGTGTTCTTATGAGTACTTTGAGGAAATGCAAAGAAGGATATCTCCCTAAATGAGAACACTGGTCATGTCAAAAAAGGGCTGGACGATTGAGAAGATTAATGATGAGATCTTTTATCTGTGCTCTTTCTCTTCTAATTATAATAATGCATTTAAATAATTATTACTTGTAAAACTGAAATAATGATAAAGTGCTCCCTGTCTTATCTAGAACATGGTGAATACTTAGTACCTGTTAGCTATTAGTATTTTGAATTATTATTAGTAGTAGTTGTCACTAGTAATATATTATTAAGGAGTTGTGGAAGGCCCCTAATCTGATTCCTGTCCATGAATGTATCTTAGACTACAGATAATAGTGCTTGGCAAGATGGCTGAGCAACTGGATTCCATGCATGTAATATGTTTAAATATAGGTATGTAAACACATAGAACAAATATAGACGTTTCCTCATAACACTCATAATTGTAAGTAGCACTGAGTGTTTGTGTGGGAGGGGAGAGTAGAAGGGAGGTTGAGGAGATGTATAGAGCAGAGATAAAGATGGAAAGTGGCCTCCTCTTTTATTGAACATTTCACTAAGATGCATCTTTTTGGTACTATTTGAGTAATCAAACTTATACTGATGTAATTCTCAGTTCACTTTTGTAATCTACATCCTTATTTACTTGCACATGGATCTTATTGAGAGAAGAGTAATGTGCAGAGGCCTGTTTGTGTTTCTCTATTCCAGGCGATTTGGAGGAGAGGGAGATTGTTTGTCAAAGCGGGACC